>NC_045698.1:12969659-13582659 GCF_009834535.1 Camelus ferus | reverse complement strand
TAAAATGTTATGATTTTCAGCAAATTTTAAAACATGATGTGTTTTATAATCTATGAATGGGGAAAACTACATCTAAAGTTTCTATAAAATCTATAGAAGCATAGCTACATAATAGTATTTTCAAGACATGCATTTTTTCTTGCATACTCAAAGGATTAGAATTATCTTTGATGAAAGTAAAATACATTTATTTTCATGAAACACTGACCTTACTCTTCATCTCCCATGGTGTTCTCTCGCGTGGAAAACAACAAAAAATATTTCATGAAGAGCAAGAAAAATCAGCTCTGTGATGTTGATCTATTTGTCCACAGTGGTTTTCTCAAAAGTGCAAATTTTGAGTAGAATACATGCCTATATTTCTCACAGCTACAGTTTAATCAAATTTGAAAGTTTATTAATTGACCATAGAACAATAATTTAAATATATTATTGATGTAAACAAATACATGGAGGTTCACATCATGGATCATTAGGAATTGTCTTCATTTAAAAATGGGATTAACTAAGCTCTTTGATATTTGAAAATGTATTTCTGCTCTTACATTATATTGAATTAATAGATGGAAATCATGGAGAGAGCTCCAAAGGAAACAAAACCATTTTAACTATTTCAGTTCCTACTAGATCTACAATGCCCGAGTCTATCAGCTTAGTAGTTGTCTACGCAGTATCTTATTTAAGTTTTTAAAACTACTGTACATTCTTATCTCAACTTTATAGGTGCAACACTGGGGCTCAAGCCTCAGAAAAGCACATAATCTATTCACCCCTAAAAAGCAAGCAGTGAGGCATGCTGAGGATGTTAGAACAGGTAGATAGCTAGATGAGCAGAGAAAGAGGGGCACAGGACAAACTGGTAGGGACATTCATCTTGTAAACAACAGGGGGTCCTTGGGCAGACAGAGAAAAGCAAAAACCTCTGGATGACCAGGAGACCACACATTTTGGGGTGACAAGGATCCTTGAGGCAAAGAAAGGTGGGAAAAGGCAGGAATCTCTGGCATCCAAATGTAATCTTTTGCTTATTATGCCCTCAGTACAATATAATTAGCCTTGCAGATTAGAAATATCCATCATGCTCTGATGCCATGACACTTCCCATCCAGACTAAATAAGGACCAAAATCCCTCCTCCCCTCGGAAAGGTGGAGCTGTGGTGAAAATCAAGAAATACAACCCCAAACCCTCCCTCCCCAATGAATATTCACCCATTCATTTTTACACCCCGTATAACCATCTTGCCAAGAAAGTCCGCGGTTACTCCCCTGAGTCTTCTCTCTCTCCCCTTAAGAGCATACTATCGCTTAGTAAATCCTCACTTTGCTTTCTTGACCTCTGGGTCCTGTCTCTGAACTCTTTCTGGAACAAGATGAGAACCAACTCTCTAGCAATAAGCATTTGAATCAAAGCTCAGTATTTCCTGAGCCCAGCCCATCTTTCCTTCCACCATACTCCTCTTGGAGTGCTTTCACCTGTTCTGCACCCTCATACCTCAAGGTCTGGGTGCTTTACTTCCAGAAGCTTCATCCCTCGTTTAGTAGCCCCAGGCTACTGGAGCTGCCTCACCAAGAATTCCTGGAGCAGAGAGAGCCTGGGCAGAGGGGAGGGCGGCACCTTGTACGGCAGCCCAGAGGGACTAATGATAAAGTGTAATTCCTACTCGAGGTATTCCCAGGACCATGCTAAGAGACTTCACTGAGCCCGCCTGCCTCGTGTCCTCCTCTCCCCAGTTCTGTCTTCCATGCTCTCGTGTTGTTTTCTCCCGGCAGAACTTCTTTAAAAGAAAATCACTTGCACCCGGACCATTACCCCAGGGTCCACTTTTAGAGAATAATAATCACTTGGAGAGATTGCTAAATACAAGTCCCTGGGCCCTACTGCCCGAGATTCTGGTTCAACAAGTCTGGAAGGAGCCTGAGAACCTCCACTTCTAACAAGCTCTGAGTGATGTTGTTGGAAGTGGTCCATGGTTGTGGTCCATGTTAGTGGTCCACAGCCCGCATTATGATAGCTTTTTTGTAGACAGCCTAACCCAGGAAAGTGGAGAAGTGGTTTTGTTTATTTGTTTGTTTGTTTGTTTTTACCTTTATTGTGAATCATAATCCCCTGGAGGGCCTATTAAAATGTAACATCAGGTCCCTCCTTCACCGTTTATATGTGTCACTACATTGTGTTTTCCAAGAATGTCATGCTTTCAATTTTAAAGAAATTTCAATTTCAACCTTTGAGATGAAGAGAATACCTTTTTCATCTTGATAGTAGGAAAAGAAAAGGCGGATACCTTACTTTTCATTAGAAGGATTACTCTATCACTGTATTATCATGATGTCGGGCTGACAGTGTGGATTTCATGGAAAGGAGTAGGGGGAGAAGGGAACTTCTGAACTGGAACCATTTATGGCTCAGATGAATGTCACCATTTGATAATAAATGTGCAGCCATCAACAGAAAGATATTCTTGATCACAATATCTTATCTTCATTCATATTTATTGTCAAATGCTGACTGAAAATTAATATTGCATATTTTTCTTGTGTTGCTCATTACATGATATTATTTTTCCTTAGTACTAAAATAATAGTCCTTTAAAAAGGCATAGGGAAAGACTATGCACACACACACACGCAAACACACACAAAAAATAAAAACAAAAATTGATGACTTTACTATAAGGAAACAGACTTCATTTTACACATTCATTGTTATAATGAACAATTGAATTTATTGAAATAAAAAATGTTCACTAAAATGCTTAAGAAAAATAATTATTCATCATTGTAATGGGTTAACATCCTGTAAATGTATATGCATAAAAAGCTGTCAAATTCTCATGGTTATTTCTCCTTAAAGGCATTTTAAATACACAAAGGATTTCTTTGTAGTTTACTTTTGATTTCTCTTTATAGAAGCATGAGTATGAAAAAGGTTATGACAGCATAATAGATTTTTTAAAAGAAATAGTGAATATGAAACTTTCATGAAGAAACCTATTAGTTAAGATAGTCTAGTGTTGCCACTAGTGTGAATTTTATTTGAATAACTACAGACATTTATGACCTAAGAATTATAAATTTAACATCAGATATATTAATATACTTAAAACTGTCAGTGTCAAAGATCAGCCAAATGTTGTCATCAGGATAAGTAGAGTCAGTTAATTTATCAGTATTTGTTTAATCCATCTACTATATTACCTCTACTTATGACATATTGGTACAACTCATTGGAAGGTTTCTTATGTACACAAGTAACTTATAAGAATTAAAGCAGATTAAAAAAACAGTAAAAACTTTTACCCTGGAATTTTCATTTTTGTAAAAGTTGTGTCACACTGACTCCTTTTCTGCTTCATTTAGACATTCAGATGTGACAGTGACATTTTATATCATATGAAGCAATATTTCATCTTTAGGACAGGTCAAAGGATAGTAATGATAGATTTATGGCTGTGCCAAGATCATTATATGGGATAAAAATACAGCAGAATTTCAAGAAGTCCTTAGTCAGCTCTTTGCATAGCCAGAACCTTACATCTTTGGAGGTGACTTTGATCTTAATCCCTGTTCAGAGCATTTCACATCACAGCTACATTTGTCTTATTTCATATAGAGCAGTTTCAGGACTGAGAAATTTTGCAAAACCTTTCTGGAAAAAAAAAAATTGCCTTGAAGATTACACCAGGGACAGACAAATGAACCATTTGTTTCTTTGTCCCATTTAAGGGTAAAGACCATGCAATGGGCACCAAGGGAGAAATAAGCAGACAGGACAGTCCAAACTGGGAAGCACTATGGTATGAAGCAGTGGCCGAAACCCATTTTCCCCTGAAACAATTTAGTGTTAATTGTCTTGCAATTATAAACTAGTTTCGATAAGTCTATTTTTATTTTTATGTGTAATTTCTAAATGATTCGTTAATATTATATAACATTCATATTCTCTAATGTGCATTGTATGAGTGGGCATATTTTCTGGAAAATAATACCTAAATATACTGATCTGTGAGCATAAAGTATAACGACCAGTAAATTATATTAGATATTCACACAGATTCACAGAGGAAAGCATTTCTGCTTATTTATGGGCTGCTTGTTAGTTTTCTTGCATCACTGTAAACAATCTAAATTTATGAAACGAGTATTATTTGGGAAATGTTTATTCATTTTAT
The DNA here is from genome assembly GCF_009834535.1 of Camelus ferus. Taxonomy (NCBI): domain Eukaryota; kingdom Metazoa; phylum Chordata; class Mammalia; order Artiodactyla; family Camelidae; genus Camelus; species Camelus ferus. The sequence goes on along the minus strand of NC_045698.1, from coordinate 13,578,489 downwards.
ATACATAAATATGTATACGTTTATCCATGCAATGTGATCCTAATAGACATATATGTCACAAAAAAGCAGTGAATATGGATCTTGTACTTGGAATTTAATCAGCAAGCATGATAGGGCATGCCAATAAAAAGACACAATTAAATAGAAGAGCGATACCTGTCCTAAGATTTTCAAAAGTAAATACATGTAAATTTTATTCTGTTATCATCTCATTTTGATTGTCCTTATTTCTCCCCAATATCCTACATAAAATGGACATTTTCTACCAATTAAGTAAAAATATCTGCATAATTAATACATACTAGTTGGGATGCATTCAGTGTTTGCAAGGAATTAAAAAATATGAGGCTAATTTTTTTAAAAGGAGGGGATTATTAGTCATCAGACAAGAAAGGTTCTCAGGACCAAAGACTTAGGGAGGCTCTTGCTCTGTTAAGGAACTGGAGGCTGGGCCGAAACGCTGACAACAATGCCCTGCAGGCTCACTCACTGTTCTGCATTTGATTTTTCTCCTTGAATCTGAGTTGCATCTCTCTTTCTCTTCTCCATTTGCTCCCTCCCTTCTCTGATCATTGTAGCTTTTTTGGAAAGAATATTGGAAAAGGTGCCTATTGAAACATTGGAAGGAATATGATAAGTCTGTGTCGCATGATTTGGCTGGGACCAGGTGCTTGGATCAAGAAGGAACACTTGTACCTGGGATGGCTGGGACATTAGAATGATATTTTATAAAATTACCCTATTTAGGAACTTTTAGAAGCTTGTCTTTTTTGCTACTGCTTTTAATCAAGGTCATTTTAAAAATCATTTTTTATTATTGCTGTTATTATTTAAGCAGTAATAATAATATTTCATGTAGTAATGGTGTACGCATTATACACAATTCCAATTCTATGGAAGGATATATAATGAGTTACAGTCCCCACGTGACCACTACCAACCACTAAGTTTCCTTGGCTGGAGCAAAGACGTTTAAGTATTTTGAGTGTCTTTCAAGTGTATTATAGGTTATTATGAACTGAATGTGTCCACCCAACATTCCTATGTAGATGCCATTGTACCCACTGTGATGGTGTTTGGAGGTGGGGCCTCTGGGGACTACTTAGGTCTAGATGAAGTGGGAACCCCATGAAGGGATTGGTGTCTATATAAGAAAAGGAAGAGAGGCCAGAGCTTTCTCGTTTTGATTTTTGCATAAAGAGCGGAACACGATAATCATTTTCCTTTTCCTTGCTTGTTATCCATTTTCCAATAAAGGTTGAAAGTATTTCTTATCACTTCATAAGATGTTGCCTTATTCTTTTTAAAGGCTTTTGTGTTTCATTGCATAGATAAATATGAATTTAGAAAAATCACCTATCAACTTACCTTTCCATTTTAACAAATAATGTTATCACCAACATTAAAATTACTTCTGTGTTCTTATGTATTTTTCACATATCTGAACATATCTCTAGGATAATTCATATCAATTGAAATGTTATGATTAAGGGTAGTCAATTTAAATAGATGCATATTGTCAAATCGCTTTTGATAGAGAAAATAATATTTCTCTTATGAGAAAATAATATTTCCCCAAACCTTCACCAGGACAGTGTGCTATCTGTTTTATCTTTACCAATTAGTGAAAAATATTTATTACATTTATTTTATAACAGATTATTGGTGAGTTTTCATATGTTTGAAGAGATATTTCCTTTTTTGATAATTGCTCATATTATCTCTTTTTGCTATCATGTTACATTTTTATAGTTTTGTATTATTTCCACTTTAAAGAAACTAGTTTTTTTTTTTTTCCTGTGGTATACATATCACGCACATGTATTCCCCCTAATTTGACACTTTTCTTTTGGATTTGTTAGTGATAGTTTGAATTTTGCCATGCAGAATATTTGTATTTATATAGCAGGTGTATCTATTCTAATTTTTAAGATTTTTAGAATTTTTTATACACAAATTCTTTCTCAACTCAAAGTATTTTTAAAGACAATCACATGTTTCTTTTATCATTTCTAATTATAATATTCAATAGCTTTCATTTAGATATGGTGTGAGAGATGAGAAAGGGTTCCAGGTTTCACTTTAAAATTTTTTTTGATTACTTAAGTTTGTTACAAAATAACTTAGTATATGAATCATCTATACTGATTTGAAATCATGTATTTCCATCAGAATCTATTTCTATTTTTAGAGTTTTATGTTCTTTGGGTGATTTTTAAGTCAAGATATTTCTATTGAACATTTAAATATATAATTTATAATACCGGATCATATCTTTTGGGTTTACTGCCTGTCTGCATCTTCTTCTTATTATTATTATGATTATTACTACTTTTTCTCATTATTCTTAGTTTATTTTTATTTCCACAAGGTCTTTAGAGTCAGCTTGTCATTTTCCCCAGCCCCAGGTATGTATTTATCAGGAACAAATTAAATTCATGCATTAATATAGAAGGCTTTTTAAGTATAAAAATTCATTTCTTGCTAACAGCAGTATTTTGTTTTCTCTGTAGTTGTGCTGCAAAATCATTGTTTAGTTTCTCCTGCAACATTTAAAAATTTATCTTCAGTTTGTCAATATATTTTTGTTCATACCTTATATGTTAAACATTTGGTAGCGCATCGTTCTCACTTGAGTTGTAGAAACATTAACAAACATAAAACAAACTATAAGAGTAATATATTTATTATGTCTATACTTTGAGTCAATCAGTTTGTATCTGTCATTTTTTAGCCCCACAATAGTCAGTAATGTATAACTTTACTGGGCTTTGATCTCTATGCATCTTTCTTGGGGAATTAATTGGAGTGACTATTGATAGTGGACCAGTGCTTAGAATAATCTTAGACCTTAGTTCAATATCTTTGCAAAGGGTTCTCAGACCCCCATTCCTAAGTTCTTCATTTTCTGACATTTATGTATCTTTAAAACATATCTACAGAATTCTTTAAAAAATCCATGGGCTCTACCTACTTCTGCTCATTAGTAGCCCTTGTTCCATTAGTGTCTTTTACACAAAAAAACCCAAACACAATAAAGGGTGAAAGAGACTAATAAAATATTACCTTACTTTTCAGAAATGGGAAAAATTTCAAACTTACCATCAATAAGCACATTCAAATAGAAGCATTACACACCAGAAATGTTAGTTTCTGTCAAAATATTCAAGTTCTATGATGATTACCATATATAGGTATTCAGCAAAATCATCTTTCACTATGGATTCATATCTTTAAAATATCCTTTTCTTCATATAATGGTTTGAGTTTTTTTAACACTTTTTCCTTTTTTATTGAAATATAGTCAGTTTATAATATCAATTTCTGGTGCACAGTATAATGTTTCAGTCATACATATGTATACATATATTCCTTTTCATATTCTTTTTCATAATAGGTTACTACAAGACATTGAATATAATTCCCTGTACTATACAGTAGAAACTTATTGTTTATCTATTTATACTTAGCAGTTAGTATCTGCACATATTGAACTTCCAATTTATCCCTTCCCACTCACTTCCCTCCCTGGTGGTTTGAGATTTTGATTTAATTGTCTATTAAATAAATTATGTTACTATACAGCCAAGCTAGCTTAGGTTTATTTTATTCATGGATTAAATAAGCTAACAAGTAAAACTAAATTTCCAAAAGGACAATAATTGTTCCTCCTTCCCAAGATAACATGCTAAGCGTCTATATATTGGCTGATATGAATGAGATGATTGGAGAAATCTGAGGAAAAGGAATGACACCAAACCTAACTTAACTTGAGATATTTCTGATTTATAATTATTGATGGCATAAAATGTTAATATCTGGAAACAGACAACTGAAAATAATCAAACATAACTGTGGTCTTGTAATTTATTTATACATTGTAATTTATTCAATAATGAAGTCAAATTGTGGTCAAATAATAGCCACTGGTGAATCAAAGCAGAATGTCATGATTACACTTAAAGAATATATTTATACGATTCTCTCTGGTAGATGAGTTTCTGCCATATATGAATAGAAACAAAAGCAATATGCATATATCATTGTGTATGTACTGGAAACATCCTTATTTGATTTCATTTTTTCTTCTAATTATAGACAAAAAGGAAACCTGAAAAATTATATTTAGTAAGAATAACATCAGGAGACATTTTAAAATGGATTTTTAAAGTAAATTCATTTAAATTAAAGCTTGTAACAATTCTTAACATTAATTTATTTCACAAAATATGGATTGACAAGCTGATGTCTGACAGAATAAGTAACACGCTGAATTTAACTTGATGGCCAAATATAACAGCAAGTGTAAGCTTGTCAATTGGGGTAGAAGAAACTATATTTCTGACAACCTTTCACAAGGATGAAAACACATGAAACACCTTAAGAAAATAATGCATACCTAGAGTAAATAGCTTCATCTAAAAAACAAATGCAGCTTTTCTATTAGAGTCTAGCATATTTATTTTCTTAAGGTTGGGATTGATTCAAAATTTTAAAATATTTTATTATCCACCAAAAGACTTTTCAGAAACAGTTAAGCTGTATCACTATAAAATTTGCTCTGAAAACTCATTTTGAAACAAGAAAGCATAATTTTGGATAAAGCTGAAAAGAACATACTGCCTCCTATTACTTAATGAAATGAAGGAAAAAAACAAAAAATATATTAAATTAAAAAAATTTTAAAAAGAAAAAATAGCAGGCTTTTTCATGAAATTTGTGTTTCCAGGGATACAGGAAAAATTTAAGACATATTCAAAGCCAAGTCATATCTCCATAGGAATTTTTTACAAAGTTGGGGTAAAAACATACACACAGACATACAAAAAAAAAAACACAACAAAAAATCCCAAAATAAAACAAAATCGGAAGTGATGTCAGAGTCTTGAGTTTGTAATGAAGATGAGTTATAGCCTCAGTGAAATTCCTCACCTTCCACCACCAAATCACATGAAGCTTAAAAAAAAAAAAAAGTGAATATCAAGTAAGGATGCCAGGGAAATGTATTCTTAAGAAAAAGTGTTAAATGAGACAATAAATGAAAGATAATAAATAGAATGACATAAATCGTAGACAACAAGCCTCAGGAAACAAGTTTAGTGATCAAGAACATTAATTCCAGATATCCTTAAAAATTAAGAACCTTAAAGGTCAGAAGAAATACAATAGAAGAATGAATTTCAGACACAGAGCTAAAGCTTGATATAAATAGAAAAGATTCTGATAAAAAGAAAATATGATCATGTATAAGTATATACATTTATGTACATATGTACAAATATATACATAAAATAATTGTGCAGAAACTATCACAGCATTGTAGATCAACTATACTTTGATAAAACGTTTTTAAAAATGAAAATAAAATTGTGAATAAAAGATGAGGGATAACAACCGTAAGTAACGTCCATTAACAAGAAAAGAAAAACTTTAAATATACTAAAACAAGACTATGCTACTTTCAGGAATGTTTGGCTAGAAACACTCTTCTTCCCTGACATATAATGATAAAATACGGAAATTCAAAGGTAATTTAAAAAATTAGATATCCAGTTAGCCAAAAGATCTAAAACATATCACATGCAAGTGAGGAAAAAGTAGTCACATATCAGAATTTCCTCTACAACACAAATACAGGAGAAAATAGTACAACAACTAAGAAGTTTAAAGAAAAAAAAACATCTATTAAATGCTAAGGTTACATGTATTCAGATGAGAATATATATATTTGAAGCTGGAAGTGGGCTTTGAAGAAACAAGATGCAAAGCCTGAAGTTAAGACAGAATATTCTGCTGATACCCAGAGCTCTTCCTTTTAAGGTCTAGTGGCAGAGTGAAATGCCATGTCCAAAAATAATATATTGAATCAGATCAGTCGTGACAACTATGTGTTATCCTCTATTGAATATACACGTGCATATAAAAATAACAATTCTTAGGACCTTGCTCTACTGCTGGGAAGACTACTGTCAGATTTTCAATTCAGAAAGAGAATTACAACATTTGATGGAAAAAGAACAGAAAGACCACTTTCCTGCAGAGGTTAAGTCAAGAAAAAAAGATGAGTTAAAAAGGGCCACGTCCTCTGACTTGAATTTTTCTTCCCTTGGCTAACACTGTGTTGCAATTTTTTTTTTCACATTTCTGGAAGGTTTTCTTTTTCTTTCTCCTTCTAGCTGCTAAAACCATGGATTCCTGGTAACATTTTGGGTCTATTTTTCTTCTGCTTCAGGAAGAAAACAGATCCTCTTCGGGAAGGAAAAAGATCCTAAGTGTGATTCTCTATAGTTTTAAAATCTTTACATCTTGGTAGATTATTATATAGATGTTTTTGCATCTGCATGCTATTGATTACAATGAAAAAATTGTTTTCTGGTAAGAGAGAGAGTAGGAGAGTGGGCAGATAACATTGAATAAGCAATGCTTCCAAAGCTTGTCACAAGGGTACCATATTGATGATTGGTTCCATACCTATACATGTGAAGTATATTAAATTAATTTGAAATGAAAACATTATTCTAAATCATTGGTAAACCAGTATTAGGTCATAAACAAAAATTATCCTTGTAATTAACCAAAGTTATATTTCATTCCATGTCTATAAACCATCCAAAATAATCTTATAAGCAGTTAATTATCCCATAGTATGGAAAATTCAGCTTAAGTAATTGGGTGGAGTTTAACTGAAGCAACACCTGGCAGATCTCTTCAATGAACTGAAGAGGAATTTATTTGTGTATTTTTCCATTTATAATTCCTTGAAGGAGAAAAATAAAATGAATAATAAAAGCTAATAGGATGAGATTTTTACCATACCATAAAAACCCTAAGAGTAATAAAGAAAGAATTGCCTCTTTTCCCCCCATTTAAGCCCCTATACTAACTACAAAGGGTAACTAATGCCCCACTTTACAGGTGAAGGAATTAAAGCTAGAAATTACCATTTGCCTAGTATTCAAAGGCTCAGATTGATAATGCGCATACACAGAGCCTAGGTTGGACTAATAGAAAACCCAAGCATTTGCTAATGGCTTTGTTTGTTTGTTTGTTTGTTTTTTAACATCCTTCCTTTCCAAGAGCTAATCCATAATGTCTAAACACTTGACAAAGATGGATAGACACCAATATGTAGGAGACTGGATCAAATAACCTTTCCAGATCCCTTCCAAACTGAAGATTCTATAGAAAAGTTACAGATCAGGACCAGCTCTCTATGGAGTTGTCAAAGAGAGCCAAAAGACTGAAAACTAAAAGGAAGAAATAGCCAGAGATGGCAGAAATATTGTCTTGCTTTGTTTTTTTTTTTTTTCTTAACAAACATAAGACATGCAAATAAAGCCAAGAATAGATGTACTCTGCTTCACTATCTGTCTGATGGCCAGCTGTGCAAACTCTTCCCATGATGATGTGGTTGTTAGAGGAAATGTAAGCAATGACAATGCATTATTTGCACATGGCCAGTATTTCCATCCCTTTCATGCTGTGTATCGTAAAATTCCAAAAGCCATTGTGCAACGGTTACTTTATTATCTTATTGCTCCCATAATGTTGGTGATCAATATCTAATATCTGCCCCTTGGATTGCCTCTGCATCTATTATCAGCTTTTTGATATATTGGTCTGACTGGTGTTGGATTAATTTACTGGGTCTCCTTTTGACAATCTTCAAATTCCTGAATGATCTGAATGGTCATCATAATTCCACCTCTTTATGCAGCACCACCCAGTATGTGAATATAAAACAGGTTTTTAAGAAGCCTTCTTACATTTCAGGCAATTACTCTAAACCTGAAATTTACAATATATGGTAACTTTGTCACACATTTCTAACTTTTGTCTGTTTTAAATGCCATTTTATAATGAATCTGGGGTAATAATATCAGGAGGGAGAGTAAGCTTGAGGCAGTGTCACAAAACATATTCTTGGATATCAACAAAAATAAGTAAATGTGTTGGCAGACTTGATTTAGAGGTCAACCTGTAAAAGTACAACAACAACAAAAGAACAAAACAGTGTATTTGGTCAGACCAGAAAGTGAAATAAAATAATGAATTTCAACACCACTTTAATGTGCCCAGTGCTCAATCGAACGTCATCCTGTTAGTCAATGAACTAGGATGCATTCATTAATTACTGTGATGTGTGGGATTCACTACTAATCTGATACCAAAAAGTAAAGACTGAGTAAGAACTTGAATAACCTAAAATAACCAAACCAGGGTGACTCAGCCATGTTAAAGTTGTCATGTTTAAGTTGCAATCATAACTTAAAAAAAAAAAAATCAGTGTTTAGAAATACGTTATGATGATGGTACAGTTTGGATAAAAGTGAACATAAAGGTAATTGAATTTGTCGTGCACTTTCACATTACGATATCATTACATTAATTTTTAAATATTTGATGGTTTTACAACTAAAAACCTATGAACCTGCTTGCTATAAAATTTTTTCTTACTATAAACTGATGATATTTGTATCTATAATTGTATCTATAATTTTATTAAGTATATGAAAAATGAGATAAAACTAATATCTTTATATTTGATGGACTCTGACTGTGCTCTTAGATGGAAAGTCAGCATACACATCTTTGATCAATGCAGATTCTATCTATTCTTCACTTTTGTTCTTCTGTGACCTCATACACTTTGGAAAACCTTCATCATTTTGCTTTCCTGACTGCTGAGGGTAAGATGTATGACAACAGATTTTGAGCAACGGTAGAATATCTTTTCCTCTATCATTGTCAGATGGAAATTTCATGTCGTTAGCATTAATAAAAATGACTTGAGTTTTTCTACCCAAGAACACAGAATGTCTCTCTAATCTTTTGTCTTCTTTCATGTTGTTTACTAAAGTTTTACAATTTTGTGACAAAAAAGACTGAAAAATTTACTCCTAGGCACTGTGTGTTTTCTATCTGTTGGTGATTTATAAAAATGCAATGGACTCTTGTGTATTTATCTTATCTACCTCTGATGAATATAATTTTTGTTCATCTTTAAATATATATTTGTTAACTTTAAGATCTCCCTCTTACTAGGTTTGCATTTAGACAATCAATCGAATGATTTTCAAATAAAGAAAGTTCAGTTTCTTCCTTTCCAACAGTTATTCTTCTATTTATTTAGGTTCTAATTTTCTCACTGGCATATATTTCCAGTTAGATTGCTGTATGGATAATAGCAGACTGCCATGACACATTCCCTGATTTAAAGACTATGCATTTAACGTTCTACCTTTACAATTTATGTTTGACGTAGGTTCTGATGAGTATAATTTATCAAGTTAAAGATTCATTTGATCCTATTCCAAGCTTGTTAAGGATTATTATCATAAAAGACTTTGAATATCATTTATTTTTTGTATTTATGAAAATTATAATATTTTATCTCATATTAAAATTCACTGGAGGATGTCCTACTGGTGAAGAAAGTTGCATTCCTGAAAGATCTAACAGTAGGATTTGTTAACTTCTTTATCTGCTCAGGATTGTGCATCTATGTTTATGAGGCTAGGACTTGAATAATTCTGGCTGGGATCAGAAGACCATGTCCTTAATCATTGAATCATGGTGCCTCTCAATGACTCAGGGGATACACTAGTATGTGTGTAGCAGGAGATGCTTGTCTGACATATAAATTATTAAAGTTAATGCAACTATAAATAAAGAGGGTAATGAATATACTGAAATCTTATCATAAATACGTTTTATAATATTGGACCCCAATTAAAGAAAATATTTCTATACATTTACATATATGTCTACCTCTGTATCTTTCCACATATACCTACATCTTTATATATAGATATATATGTATATATGTATCTATTTATATCTATATTAGCAGGGGTATGACTCAAGCATATAAGGAGAAATGCTACAGAAAACATAAATATGTGGATAATAACACTAATGGATATTGAAGCATTCATGTATAATTACTATATGTTTCATAAATATACATATATAAATGCACATTTAAAAACAGAATCCTGATGCTTGTCCCTGGAGAACAAAGTAATGGAGTGCAGCAGGGAAAGCTAACAAAAGGGTTATAATTTTATACGTATTTTTATTATATATGCATGTGTATAAATACATAAAATGAGAAGATGATTTATGTCAACAATGGGTAAATGATAGGTGTACAGATATACCCACTTAAGTAGTAACATTTTGTAATCTAAATAAAGATATAAAATAAGTAGAACATTATGAAACATGAGCTTATGAGACAATTATGATTTCATCTGTCTGCTATCCTTTAATAACCTCTTAATTACGACTTCATCCTCAATGTCAGGAGAGGAAAGGTTAATAATTCAGACATCTTAAAAATTAGTGATGACCATTATTTAATTGTCTCAGGTGGACTGTGTGTAAATTGAAAAAATTGTTCCATATTTCAGTTTACTATCTTTTCTATTTTCTTGCCTCTTATACAACACTTTAAACATTGAAAAAAATGTGTTTTAAATTAATAAAATCATTAGTTCTTCCCTAACTCAAAATAGTCTCCTTATTCATGGATATGATTCAGATTCATTTTACATTTAATTTAGACACTTTAAGGTTCCTGAGTTTGTTTTTAACATGGATGAAAAGAAAAACATAAGTAGAGGTGTTCTCTTACACATACAGCCCTCCTTATTTGGACTTCTGTATCCCACTCCTTTGGCCAAAACTAAAACAGCCTCCTGGAAGCCAGCTGGAGTAGTTCAGTACATTTCTTCCTGTGCAACAGAGGAGAATTGTGAAGAATCTGTAGGAAAAAAGAATAACAAACATTTATCCAATGGAGACATGCAAATGGCCAATAGGCACATGAAAAAATGCTCAATATCACTAATTATCAAAGAAATGCAAATCAAAAGTACAATGAATATATGTATGTTCATGTATAACTGAAAAATTGTGCTCTACACTGGAAATTGACACAACATTGTAAACTGACTATAACTCAATAAAATTAAATTTAAAAAAAGTACAATGAGGTATCACCTTACACCAGTTAGAATGACCATCATTAAAATGTTCACAAACAATAAATGCTAGAGAGGGTGTGGAGAAAGGGACCCCTCCTACACTGTTGGGGGGAATGTGGTCTGGTGCAGCCATTAAGGAAAACAGCATGGAGATTCCTTACAAACCTGAAAATAGCCTTACCCTATAATCCAGCAATCCCACTCCTGGACATATATCCAGAGGAAGCTCTAGTTTGAAAAGATAAGTGCACCCCAATGCCCATAGCAGCATTATATACAATAGCTAAGATATGGAAACAACCTAAATGTCCATGGACAGATGACTGGATAAAGAAGTTGTGGTGGGTGTGTGTGTATATATATATATATATTCCATTTTATATATACCGGAATGGAATACTACTCAGTTATAAAAATGGATAAATAATGCCATTTTCAGCAACATGGATGGACCTGGAGATTGTCATTCTAACTGAAGTAAGCCAGAAGGAGAAAGAAAAATATCATAAGATATCACTTATATGTGGAATCTAAAAAAATGACACAAATGAACTTATTTACAAAACAGAAACAGATTCACAGACATGGAAAACAAAATGGCTACCAGGGAGGAAAGGGGGTGGGGAGGGATAAATTGGGGGTTTGAGGAATTGCAGATACACACTATTATATATAAAATATGCAAACAACAAGGTCCTTCTGCATAGCAGAGGGAAATATATTCAATATCTTGTAATAAACTATAATGAAAAAGAGTATCAGAAAGAATGTATATATATATGTATATATATGCATAGATGAATCACTAGGATGTACATCAGGAATTAACACAACATTGTAAATCAACTATAATTCAATAAAAAGAAAAGGAGGGGCACTGCAGGTGACTTTCAGGATAAATGGCTGAGCCACTGAAACTGAAATAAATGAATTCTTTGCCTCACATTATTTCAATTTCAATCTGCCTGAATACAAATAAAACACTGAAATTGAATATGTTCTTGGAGAATGTACATTTGGATATTTTACTTCTAGTCAGTTGAATTTAATTCTACTTATGGTTTAAAAATTCCAACTGAAATATGAAGCGTGGTGATAATAGCAAAGTGGTCCCTAACTTGCTGATGAGGTACATTCTCACATTCTTCTGCTTCATTTGCAAACTCTGTGCAATGAGTTCAATTCTCCGACAGGTCACTTGTCATTCTTTCCCATTTTATTAAGATGCAGAGCAGTCCAACTTAGCACCAGGAATAATGCAGCTCTCTTATTTTATGTTACTTCTTTGGATTTGGTATTTTATATGACAAGGATCTAATCTACAATCCTTTTTAGCGTGTCACTATTTGAATGATAAAGGGCTACCTCACGAGCATTAATATAGTTGCAGCTGGTAATTGGGAAGCACAGGGCTTAAATGGGGAGCCAAGAGATACGAAATGAAACCGTTATTCACTGCAAGTTGGTAATCATACATGGTGTACACTATTCATTTTCAGATTTAATTTAAATCAGCAACAGTGGAGCTTCATGAAATCACACTTCAGAAACAGGTGAGCTCTTATAATAATATAATTATTTTGTTTTAAAAAATGGGAATATTAAAACTTCTGTAAAAGCTTATTAACCTTCTCAAGGCCATTCACATAGCTACTCATGGTAATATATTATAATGAATAACATGCTTTTTATGTTATAATATCTATATTTATATAGCTATATACTAACAATAAAGTAAAGTAAATTGTGTAAAGTCTCAGTTTGCTTAAGCCTTGAGAGGAGACTCCCCTTTGAGTAGGCTATGTTATTCTCAATACAAATTTGAAAAGTAAAATTTCCAGTTAAAGCATAGGACACCCAGTTAAATTCAAATTTCAGATAATCAATGACTTTTTTATGAGTAAGTATGCCCCATATAATATTTGTGAGATAGTTATGCCAAAAAACATATTAACCATTTATCTGAAGTTCAAATTTAACTGAATATTTTTATTTTCTAAATCTGGCAACCCTACCTCCAAGGTACAGAATGGAATGATCAGAATGGAAAATCTTCTAATTCACAAGACAGTCTGTAGGTTTTATTCATCTGTAGTTCTTTATGTATCATACCTGCTAATTCCTTGTTGGTTTCTGTATCATGAATATATCCTCCCATATTGTAACTTTCCTTCCATTTACTTAAAGTTGTGACTTGATGAACAAAGTTTCAAATTTGAATATAGTTAAATTTAATTAGTCATTTATTTTATACTTAATAATCCTTCTCTTCATCAAAATCTAAAAAATCTGCATTTCTTTTCTACTAAAATTTTGAAAGTTGATTTTTTAAGATTTAAGTCACAATCTAAATGGCATTGATTTCCATATAGAATGTGAAGTAGAAATCTAACTTCTTGTTTTACATAAGATAATCATTTTTCCCAGCTCACCTGTACCCTGGAGTGAGACCCCACATCTCTCACAGGCCAAAGATCCACACATGCACACGTGTGCTTCTAAGCTCTAATTCAAGCAAGTTTCATTTTCACTCCCAGATTTATGCAAAAACTGAGATTCAAGCACTGTGGAAATAAATGCTTCCCTCAGAAACCTCCACATAAAGTGAAACATTTATCCAAGATATCTGTTGTAGCAGGAAGTAGGAAATGTTTTATTATAAAAGGTAGTAAATGGAGTTGGGAGCTAGCTGGAGACATAAGAACAGAAAATATACGATACAGAGCTGCTTTGTTAAAATGTAGTTATTTGGTCATGTCATAAATAGCACAGGGCAGGTAAGACCACACCTTCTCTGATAACCCCTACCTGCCATTTATTGTTGTTCTCTGCAGCTTCTGGGATGCCTCTCAGCAGTGCCCATCAGCACTGTCACAATATTTTTTGGGGTGAGGAGACAGCAACTTTGAATTATAAATATAAATATCTTACATGTAAATATATAATATAAAATTTTATAAAACGTGTTATTGCTTCAATTGGCAAAGAATGTGACGGTAGTAGGCCAAAGAATAGTTATTCAACAGGTGCTAGAGTTCAGCACGAGAGCAGGTGTTACCAGGTCATACAACAGAAGGCATACAATGTCTGTGGGAAAAGTAGCCACTAAAAAAAGTGCAGGAAAAGTTCAGCCTCGCACAGTTTGGTGCACATGCCCCCAAATATCTGTTGATGATGGCCGTAGGGTCTGGGGGCAGCGGACTGCTCATTTTTTCACCTTGCAGTAATCCATATTTGATGATGCAGATTGAGCAGTTCATAGCAAAATCAGTCCTACTAGAAAATTGTGGTCATTGTCTTTATCTTTCTTATAAAACAAGGTTAGGAATGCAGTACCTGGGGTGTCCCTTAAAAAAAAATATAAGAAACTTGAATATACTAAAAAGTAAAATCTATAAATGTGGGGAGAAATCAGAGCTATCATCAGATGACCTAGCAGTGGCATGTGAGAGGTGAAGCTGTCATGGTGGGTATGATGCTGGAAGGACAAAATAATCACTTATTTCTGGTATAACAAGCCCAGAAGTTATACACAGATAGCTTGCATCATTCACCTATTTTAAATTTGCATTTAGATTTCAGGTAAAATTTATGCTCCCAAAAAAGTTGTGCATGTTTAGATTCTTAGATGCCCATGATTATACACTTGAAATAAAATGTTTTAAAAATAGATGATGAACAACCACTGGGCACTGAACTTAACCTTTTATTTATTTCAATTGCTTCAGGATTGCTTTTAATTAGAGGTTAACATTGAGACTAAAAGGGGCAGAATGAAACTCATCAGTCTTCATCAAGAGTCACTATGAGCACCAACAGCACAAACAACAAACAGAAAAAAATAATCAATTGAATTTAACCAAAATTTGAACTTCTGTGCCTCAAAAAATACCATTAACAAAGTGGAGACAACCTACAGCATATGAAGAAAATTTATGCAAATCACATGGTAACAGCCTTGTATCCAAAATATAAATAAAAAACAATTCAATAATAAAGAGTTAATCCTATTTAATAATAGACAATGTATTTGAACAGATATTTTTTCCAAATAGATACAGGTAAGAATATGGAGAAATTGGAACCCTTATAAAGTGCTGATGGAAATATAAAATAATGGAGTCATTTTGACAAATTCCAGCAGTTTCTCAAAGGCTGAACATAGTTACCATATGACCCAAGAGAAATAAAAATATATGTCCAAACAAAAACTTGTATACAAATGTTCAGAGCAGTATTGCTCAAAATAGCTAAAAATTAGAAATAACCCAAATGCCCATCAGCAGATGAATGGATAATGTGGTGTATATCCATTCAGTGAAATATTATTTGGCAATAAAAAGAAAGAAGGCATAACATGTACTACCATGTGGATGAACCCTGAAAACAGGGTACTAAAGAACTAGTCACAAAAGACAATGTATGTATAATTTCATTTACCTGGAAGGCTCATATTAGACAAATCTATAGAGACAGAATAGATTAGTGGTTGGCCGGTGGCAGTGAGGTTGGAGGAAACTGAAAAGTGACTAAAAATGGGCAAAGAGTATTTTGAAGAGAAGGTGGTGATGAGTGTTTTGAAATTGATTCTGGTCATGATTACACAATTTTATGAATGTATGAAAAACCACTGAATTTACATCCTCAGTGGGTGAATCCTATGGTACGTGAATTCCATCTCGAGTAATGGGTTACCAAAAAACAAAAAGATCACTATGAGCCTATGGAAGGTGCTCAGGGGCTCAGCGGAGCCCCGAGTCAGAGGCTTTGGGCTCACCTCCATCAGCTGGGAGAGAAGCACTCTCAGATACACCCCACTCAGTTGTAGCAAAGTGTGGGATGGGATGATGGGAACTTGCCCCTTTATTTCAGGCAATGGCTGTGGTGCAGAGAAACCATATTCAAATTCTCTTGAGGGACAAGCTAGAGCATTGGGGGCCTATCTTGACTGGTGTGGGAGATTAGTCAGAACTGGTTTTTGGCTTGTATGGTGAGACAGATGTGAATTGTCATTATGCAACGTTGCAATTGACTGTACTTCAATTAAAAAAAAAGCAAAATTTTGCAATTAAAACAGTCCACTGAAAAGTCAAGAGTCCATAAAATGCAACAAAGAATCAAGAAATCCATAGGAAGTGGTGCTTTGGTATGCTAATCTGTCCCAGATTGAGACAAAGAGTTAACAAGATCTGCAGAGAGGGACAAAGAACTGCCACAGCTAGTCTGGAAACCAGTGTATTCTCACCAGTAGCAAGGAAGGGGGCCTGGAATCCTGGCCCTGTGTTCTCCCAGCCACAGCTGCAAACCCCCAGACAGACCTGTCAGAGCAGCCTGACCCCCGTGCCTGCAACCGTTGATAACTGAAAAGAGCAGCCTGGGTTATTAGCCTGGGTGGAGAAACAGCACCCACTCTGTTATCAGGTGGAAGCATTTCCCCAGCCACAGTCAATACAAGTCTCCATAGTTAACTCTGCTTTCAGATGTTTTTCCTCTGTTCGATATTTTGCTTTAACAAAAAAAATTCTTTACTGTAGCAAAACAAACAGGCAGTTAGAATGCTAACTACGCTTCTCAAAGCAAAAATATTTTATTTGCTGAAGGTTTACTACACGAAATGGGTTTCTCCTCCTAGTGGAATAGCCGTTTTCACAAGGTCTGTAGGAACTCAAACTGGTGATGTCTGAGATTATTGATGAATTCATTTCAAACAATAAGATTTGGGGCAAAGTGTTTTATTTCTGATACATTCCACACAGCAACAACAAAAAATACCTTCTTGGTTTAAATGTGTATTGATGGATTCAGTGATTGGTAGGATGGTTGTATAAACTGAAATGTGTTAGTAATTATTTTTTAAATGAATTTATGGACTGAGTGACAAGAATGGAACAAAATAAAATTTTAAATAAATAAAAATGTTATCTTTGCACTTTTGTGATCTCAAAGCTGATGAATATTTGTGAATCAGAACTTGAGTAGCAAAACGTCTGCCTCACTTTCCTTTAATAGTAACAATTTTGTATTTCCTAAATTCCACTTTAGGAATAAGGGTGATACAAGATGAGGAAGGGAAAGAAAAGAAAAGGAAAAAGGAAACAATAAATAAATAAAAGCCGCCTTTCATGCAGCTTTAAAGACACTCATAAACTCTATGGCACTTTTCTGTATTTATTTTTCTCAGATCCTTGTTTCTAGTTCACCTTAAATATGAGAAACCATTTTGCCTGTAAAATTCAACTTGAGTAGAAGTTTTCTCACTTACCGTTACCATTCTATGAGCTTACAAAGTGCAAATGTGAAGAAAAGCTTCTCCATCACTAAAGAAAAACTGCTATTTCCTAAACATAATTACAAGCATTTTAGAGCCTGCCTAATCATGTCACTGATGAACAGCTTGACTATTTCACTTGTACTCGTAGAACAGATAAGCAGCGCGTTCATAAACCTCCGATGAGAGTGATCGTTTAACATTTTAGGGAGTCTACTCAAGCTAAACCACTTCAATAAACAACATTTATTAGCAGTGAATGTGTGATATGTTTGTATTCTTAAAACAGCCTGCCATTTGAAGTCAGAACTTGTGGACAATATCTACAGTACAGTTTTAAAGGAGGGGGTTTCAACTTTCTCTGTGAATCAACAATGTATCATTATGAATCTCCATACCAGGATTGTTCCATTCATATCCAGGGATACAATTTCAAGAGGAAAATATTGTCAAAATTTTAAAGAATTCTCCTGAGGGAAGGAACCGCTTCTTTATTCAGAAAACAAAATAAAACAAAAGAAAGAAACTCCCCACCAAACGTTAGTGAGGCTCCATCGAGCATAGCATAACTGGGAAATGTATAAACCAAGAGAAGTTAAATTTTTGTTTTGTTTTTAAATAAAGTAATAGATAATATGGAGTTGCCTACTGATAACACCTGTAAGGAGGTAGGGAAAAGCATCTAGAGAGAGGATGATCAAGAGAATGATGACCAAAAAATTATAAAGCAGCTTGGGATATTACAACTTCAATGGCCAGGAAGCCATAACTGGTTGGGGAAAACAGCCAATGAATTTCTGAAACAGTATGCAATATGACACTCTGATAATTCTAAATCTTCAGTAAACAAACTTTACATGCATAATCACATGATACAAGAGGGTTGAGGCAAAGCATTTGATGATAGCTCAGTGACCATGGTCCTTGATCTTGGGTAGAAGATCTTTAAAATAAATCCTTGAATTCCATTCCTTCTCGATATCTTCATTTTCAAGGTAAGATCAAGCCTGTATCCAGCAGGGTAGAGAAGAAATGAAGACAAAACATTCTTGATCACATACTTCACTCCAGAAACTTTCCTCCAAGTTTACCTCTTTTTTATTGGGGGTAGATTAGATAGATAGATAGATAGATACATAGATCGATCGATCGATCGATCGATCATAAAGGTTGAATGTGTGATAGTTATTGTATTTGTTTCATTGTTTCCAGTTGTGTGTGTCATTAATATTCTAGTAATTGGTTGACACAATAAATTTAACAATAAAACTAGGCTCTTAGCAGCACTCCACGAACCTAAGATGAATTTCATTCAATTTAAGACAAATTTGTCTCTCTACAAAAATAATACATAACTTCAACCCACGGCCCTCATTTGCAATAGCACAAGCTGTTGACAATCTACTGTCATTATGGAGGATGGGGGTGCCATGTGTGAACTTTGCTTTATTATCAGATGACAAATCTCCCAAAAGAGAGCTAAAGTGAACCAGTGGTTTAGGTAAACAGCAGATGAGACCAGAGTATGGATTCCCATGGCTTTTTGTCAAGTTAGTTAAAGTCTTAGGGGCATAGCTTCGCATTTGAATAGACAATCTATTTCCATTTCACAAGGGAATTGTCTCGGTCTTCCCACAACTTGGGAAACATTGATTTCATTGCAGGATATACATTTTGGGTTGAATAGCCAAATGTACCCTTTGTTGAGATTGTCTGTCTGTATTAGGGATCAGTAATTTTCTAGAAATGATGGCTAACTCTGTATTTGTGGCATTCAGTACCTGTAGAAAGTCTTTGTCCAACGCCCAGAGACCATAAATTACTAGCAGAATCTTACTGACAAAGGTTTCACATTTGGTATTAAGATACCTGTTATTTATGGCACCTGAGGAGAAAGCAGCCCGAATTTAAGGATTGCTTTCTGGTTGCTTAAACTGTGTTCAAACTTTCTTATTGCAGACAACCTCATTTAAGTTTGACAAATGTTAAATAATTTTGTATAGGCACTTTAATAGTATTCCCAGGGGTAGAATATGCTTCTTCCAATAACCAAAAAGCCCAATTATCTACTGGGTCTCCTTATCTGAAGTCAATGGTGATAAAGCCAGCTCTTTATCCCTTAAAACTGCTGATGATCTTTTGGGGATGCTAACACATAACTTCCAAGAAGTCACTAAAGTAACAGAACACAGAATTTTGCCCTCATTCAATGTGTTTTAACCTTTGATGAGCTAAGTTTGGATAGGAAAAAAAAAATCTAAATGGAAAACTTCTAAAGGCAATAGAAAAGAGATACAATTCAAATGTTTAGTTGCTTACTCTTTATATTTCTTTCCTATGAAATTTATTCAATTAGTGAGAGACTTCTGGATTTTATCACCTCAGAAAATTGAGTGAGTTATTTGATTAGAAAATCATAGAAAAATAAACTGCGTACTCTTGACTCAACAATTTCAACAAATAAGGAGATTATGAAACACTTTAGAGAGATGATTCTTATCATCTTTTTAATAGTTATTTGAAATTGAATAATTATAATCATTATAATTATTCTCTTTAACTTAGTTATAATGGCAAAAAAACATTTGAGAGAAATCAGATAGATATAATCAACTTAGAACTCATTCAGAAATAGGAAAAATAGTCAACAATTTAATCATTCCAGAAATATTAATCAATGGTCTATTGTATACTGAGTTTTGTTCACAGGGAATACAGATGTACTACACTAATGGAACTTAATTTCCAGTAGTAGGAGACATTAAAGAAAAGAAACCTAGACAGAAATAAGTATTTTCTGAAAGTATAAAATAGTGATGAGGTAAATTATAGGCTTAAGACATTAAAACAAAGACAAAATATGTGGCGAAGATGGAGCCATATTGTGGGGGTGGAAAGGTAGTAACTTGCAGAAGGAGCTTTAGAGAAAACGTGACTTTCTTGTGTAAAGAATGTCCTAAAAGCCCACGTTGCTACAGCACAGTGAGTAGAAGGAAGAGGGTAGAAACTACCCGTCCACTGAGGAACTACTCAGCCAGCATGGAGGTGGCTGGGACCAAACTGAAATGGATGAGTGGACCCAAGTCGCCATATATTAAATCACTCATTTTTTTTTCATATTTTGTAATGTGTTCTTTGATCATTGATTAAACCAGAATAACTCATTCTAAATCAGAGTGGGGGTTTTTGTTTGTTTATTTTTAACTCTGTATAGTTTCTTCTGCAATCTTCTTCTGGCTACTTAATTTACTTATAATCTCTGTAATTCACATGTGTGGAAATACAGTGTAACACAGAACCTTTATTAGGGTTATCTGTGAAATGGTCATTTGGCACTAAACAGTGTATTTTAAGGAATCTGGTAAAATCTCTCTTGGGCTGTCTCTTAGCCAACTGGGATAACTAATGTCATCCATCCTTTTTGGAAAATATTCATATAGGAGCATAGATAATCTCTCCAAGGTCTTGGTTCCAACTACAGAGTTATTTACAATGACAAAGGTATGGAAACAACCTGAGTGTCTGTCAATGGATCAATGGATAAAAAATGTGGAATAGACATGCAATGTAGTATTATTCAGCCTTAAAAAAGAAGGAAATCTTCCCACAGGCAACATATAGATAAACCTGGAAGGCATTATGCTAAGTGAAATAAGCCAGTCACAGAAGGACAGATGCTACATGATCCAATTTATATGGAATGTCTAACATAGTCAAATTCCTGGAAGCAGAGAGCAGAATAGTGGTTGTCAGGGGCTGGGGGTGAGTGTTAATGGGGAACTGCTATGCAATGGGTATACAGTTAAAGCTACACAAAATGACTTAAGTTCTAGAGGTACACGGTACAGCATTGTACCAATAGGTGAAATCACTGTATTGCATTTAGATCCCATAATAAGTGTTCTTAATACAGAAGAAAAAAGAAAGAAAGAAAGAATGGAAAAAGAGAGAGAAAAATGCTCACGAACGCCCACTGCACAATGGACCCTCGTGGCAGGCAGACCACTTCCTACAGCTGGCTGCATACTTTTGCTTTCTCCAATTGAGCTGTTTAATTAACAGCAGTCAGTTGTGCTGCTGTCATACCTGTTTATGTCAGTTGTACTTTTTATCGTAATAATTTTTGTTTAATTTTTTTACATTCTATTCCAGACAAAGTGCTTTGACTACACGTCAGATTGCTACTGAATAGATGTACATTTACAAGTTTAAAACAAATAAATGTTTAAAGTGTTGACCTGAGACAAATAGACTGACAGTTATTTCTTCAGGAAAAAAAAAGGAGGGGGCATTATTTGGAATCCGCAGAGAATTGCAATTCAGGGTTTGCAACTCTGGCAAATGAAGTGCAATTCTTGCATAAATGGAGGGAGAACAATTTATAGAAGTGAAAAGGAATGTGGTAGGACTATAATAACCATGCTTTTTCACTGGCTAAGTAAGTCCTTACCTGGAAAGAAGAGGAGTTTTATTCCTATTGGGTTGTGCTGTTAACTCAGGCCATGAGAGCTCCCTCTTCAGACCTCCCAACTCTATTTAATTGAAGTTTCTATTTATCATTTTTTTTTTTTTTGCATTTTTCCCTTTTGATCAAGATATTTCTCTGAAAGCATTGACAAGCAAGAGTCAGGTTTTCCTGTTTCAGGACTTTTTGTCCTTCAATACCAATAAGGACCTTTTCTGGGTGTACTGTCCCACACTGAAGGGAAATTGCACAGACTGGAAAACTATTGAGATCACATTCAAGTAACAAGTTGGGTAAGAGGGAGAGCTCTCAGGCCTCTTTTATCTAACGCCTATATTTTATCAAGATTGTAGACATTGGAGATCATCTGAAGTATATGTCATCATCAAAGGTTTGGCAACAAACTGCCAATGGGCCTGGTTCTAATACCTTGGGAAAGTTGTCCCATACGATGTCATCTGCTTCAATTCCAGGAAATGCTGACTTTCAAGTCACCAGATAATGTGCAAGTCTGATTGTAGTTTGATGCATTTTTCAGACGTGTCACATGTAAGACCATATAATTCAGCTTGTTGGTCTGAAGTAGCCAGAGGTAACAATGTTGCCTCAGTGACACCAAAAGGAGTGGCAACAGTATACCCAGCACAATATTTGCTGTTGCCACCTTTTAAATAAAGTCATCAGTAAACCCTGAGAAGTTAACATTCAGTGTCCAGAAGATCATCACCAGGAGTCAGGAGATGTTCCATCAGCATCATTTGTAGGGGACTTCATAGGTGACAGAGTGGAGAAGACTAGCAGAGCTAAGTTTATTATTACAGAAGAGTTACGTGAGGAGCAGTTAACAAAAGGACTTCACAGACTGTGAGGCAGCTGTCTGAGAAATGTGAAATGAGAGACATGTGATGAGACTCCAGGAGGGTTTCTACTGCATAAGGTACAAAAATGGTTAAAAGTGATCCCACACTGATTCCCACTGTACTTAATTGAAAGAATAGTGGCAGTAATGGCTCTAAGATGGTGGGGTGTCCCCACATCACAGGGTCCAGTTGCTGATTATAATATCCTATGGGTCAGTGGTGGTCTTTGCGTGATACCCTAAAGGCACTCCCTTCATTTTTATATACAAAAAAGGAAAACAAAGGAAGCTGATAATTGGGATGCCCAAGGCCAGATGGGTTCATCAAACACTCCTTTACGGCCTTAAAAGTCATGTTGTCTGGTTTTTCCCATAAAAATAGGTTGGGTTATCATTTGATATAGCATGCAGAGATTTGGCCATAAGACAGAAATTTGGAATCTAATTTTGGCAATGACCAACCAGCCCCAGGAGACCTTGCAATTGGTGCTTAGTTTGGGGTATGGGAAAACTTATGACACCATGAAACCTACCTGGATTTATGTGTAGCCCTTGTTCTGATATCAGATTTCCCAAATATTAAAACTGGATTTGGTCAAACTATAAGTTTTCTTTGGCAAACCTCTGTCCCTTTAACGATAAAACCTCTAAGGAGTGAATGTGTCTTCGTGTGAGGGGGCTTAGGAAGGAGAGGACAGAATCATATCATCCACATATTGTGACAAAATGAACCCCTAGGGGATGCTATATTATCCAGATCAGCCTTTAGGATATGAGAAGCAAGGATTCTCAGTAAAACCTAAGGATTCTCAGCAAAAACTGAACAGGTGAATTGTTTTTCTTCCCAAGTGAAGGCAAACAGTTATTGTCTAGCTTCATCAGCTGGAATGCTACAGAATGCCTGCATCCATCTATTACAGTAAAGAATTTACTCCTGGTGGGGATGGATGTTAGTAATGAGTGAGAGTCAGGAAGAACAGGGTGTTGAGGGATAGCAATGCTGTTTACTGCTCTGAGGTCCTGGATATTCCTCCACCCTCAGCCCTTAGGTTTTTGCAATGGAAAAATTGAAGCATTATAGGGACGAGTACAAGGGATAATGAAGACTTGAGCCTTGTAATCTCCTTTTACGGGTTTTGTACCTTGAAGGGCTTCTTTGCTTATAGGATATTGATTAACTCTGGAAACAAGTTTTAAGAAATACTTGAATTTTGATGAGTGGTGTGTTGTGTATTTTGTCAACATCAGTTAAAGATTTTGCCCATAAGGAGGGTAGTGGCTGATTCAACAGGGACAATTGATCAGTGTTTCTAGAACCCGCTCTAGGTAGCAGCAGAGATGGAACAGATAAAAGATGCCAAGGGTCATTTAATTCACCTGGTTGGCTGTTTTGATAACTACTGTCAAACTTTAGAATTATTTTTCCCTTTAGAAAGAAAGAGATTCCAGTATACCCTTTTCCAAGAAAACTTGGCCTAATAAATAGATAGGCGCAGAGGAACTAAGTAGAAAGCATATGTATTTCTCAAAGGGCCCAAACACAAGGAATCAGGTTCAGAGACAAGAATCTCTTTGGATTCATACTGATGCCCAGTATCTGAACCTGTTTGAATGGTTTTAGTACTCTGAGGCAGGGGCTATCTTACAGCAATGGGTCAAACACTGAGAGTGTGGCTCTAATGTCAGTTGGGCAGGAAGAGATTCACCCTCAATCTGATGAAATGTTTTCTCAACTCAGTTGAGAGGCAGGATTGGGAAAATCCCCTGTAGTTACTGGGAGCCCTGCCATAGTGAATTGCCGAGACTTTGGAAAGGCTTCTAAAGTTACCTGAAGCACTTAATTTCTAACAATCTATTTTCTGATGTCCTGGATCTTTGCATTAATAGCAGAAACTAGGATACTTTTGCTTTTGTTTAGGGGCCTTTGGTTGCTGAAGTTAAAGATTATGGATTTTTGTGGTCTTCCTTTTAGGCGACTCATCTAGAGTGAGAGAAAGCTGGTTTGCCAGATTTACTACATTTGAAGTGGACCTTTTTTCTCATTCCATCCTGGTGCTTTTTCCTAGAAGGGAAAGATCCTGGCTCAGCCCATTAATAAACATAGAGTTAAAGCTAGATGGCTGGAATCAACATCCGAAGAAAGACTAGAATGTTCTTTAAAAACAATCTGAAGTCAACTGTAATTATTATGAACAGGTTCACCCAATTTTTAAATGCAACCTTGGTTTTTGCTCCAGTCAACATGCTTTGGAAAATCCCTAAGAATTGCTCAATGAAGTTACCTAGCAATGGGCCCAGCCTGATTAGATAATAAGTTAGTTCTAATTCTAGAGACTTTTTCTAGAGAACTTTTTCTATTAGTGATTTTCATCCAGTGCTGGGCCTGATCTTCACCAACAAGCATATGAAACAGCTCATATAAGTCAGAAATCAACGTGATAAGTTTGAGTAACTATATTAAATTCCTCGACAAATCTGTGAGGATTATTAGTTACTTTAGAAAAATCTTTGACAATGATTCACAATTCAGCTTCATTTTTAAGCTTTGGGTAACATTTGGAAGCCTCTAAATCATAATTACAATAGGCATTCCATTCATTTCTGAAAATTTTAGGGCTATTGTAGTCCAATTCGGTTTAAAAAAATCAGTTGAGCATATCAAAAGTAACCTATAAAGGTCACTTATATATCAGTTAGGTTCATATAGTTATAAGGCAGAACCCAGTTTTTAAAGATAAAATTGACCAGAGCCCTTGTCTATGGGGGTTGCCTTCAAAATATTTTGATAACAAGGATCCCATTTCCTAGAGGTTTGTTCTTTAGAGTAAAAGAAGACTTTTCAAACTATTTACAGCTCAAAGAGCTTAAACAGTTCAAACATCTCAAACAGCCTACAGGTCTAATACCAGCCAGTTCAAAGGCAACACTTAGGTCTGAGAAGACGTAGGCTGAAAGTTTCTTAGCCAGTTCCAGAGCACAGTCCCTATTCCAAAGGGACGGACTAAAGTCTAAACAATAGCACAATTTCAGTGAAACAATCCTTGTCCCCAAAGAAATGAGCTCAAAGCTTCTCAGTCAGATTCAGTGGAAACAGTCTGATCTCAAAATGGGACCAGTGTGCTGAATGAGTACTTGCACATGGAACAAGGTCAGAAAAACAAAAGCTTTAAGCAGATCCTCAATAAAGCCTGGAGAGATTCAAATGCAAAGAGGGTGTATGCTGGTTTTTCATTGGCCTAGTCATTGCCTGGAAAGAAAGGTCTTTCTACTTCCTGCTTTGCTAGCATTGCAGAGAGTGAGGGGTCCCCCTGCTGGTCTCCCAGCTCTCTTTCATTGAAGTCTCTTTATTAATTTTCACAAAAGTGTCTATATGTTATTTTAATTTTTCACTTTATTTAACTTTTTTAATTAAATTGCTCTTTACTGATCCTAAGTAAGAGAGATTTTACTGTGTAGGATCACAGTTCATCATTTTCCCTGATTATTTACCATTAATAATTCTTTCTTTTGGGTCTTAAGACTCTGTTTATTTCTAGTGTCCCATTTAATTTGTGAAATTTCTGTGGGTATGAGGATCTGAAGTAGTACCAACTACATCTTAAGCCTGCCAAAACTGACATCCAGCTAGATAGCTAGACCCCAGTAAGATGGGCCACGCTGCAGATGCCTGGAATGAGGTAGGAAAACAAATATGTATAATATCACAGTTTTGCCCAAAGCCTAGGGTTTAAAAAGCAAAACACTTGTGTTTAAGAAAAATATGTTAAGACATTATTGGAATTAGAGGGATGTTTTATTTCTGATGTTAGTTAAGTATATGTCAGGTTTAAAAAAAAAAATGAGGAGGAGAAAAAAAAAAAAAGCTGGAGGACAAAACAGCAATTGAGCCAGGGAGAATCAGGTCCAATTACATTATGTAACCTAACATCTAACTTTGTATGTCAGCTCAGTGCTTGAGGGGACCAAGTTCACTAAGATGTTCCCTCCTGCTCAGGCAAAAGGCATTGGCAAAAAGCAATTCCAGGGAAGTTGTAAAATATTTGAATAGCTGAAAATCATTTGTTGGCCAGAAAAATTATTTCCTATTGATTTCCAAAAAACAGAATTTCTAAATTAAACTAGGCACCTCAGGCTTATTCATTATAGTTTTCTATAGTCTTCAAAGTTAAAAAATAAAGCTTCTCTGAATGTTAATTAACATGTACAACTGTGTCATATCTCCTGCCTCAAGAACCTAATTGTTGGAACCTTTACATGCCATCTTATTTAAGGTTTATCATTTAGGATATTAATTTTTCAAGGTCTTATTCTTGGTGACAAGCCAAGCATGTAAAATAAACAAGCTTTTATGGAAATACAACACTTGAAAAATATCACATTATATCTAGAAGTAAACCAAATTATGCAAACAGTAACATGTCATCAAGAAAATAGAAGGAAGATTCAAATAAATTTATAAATGGAATGAATTTACATTGTTAAAATAAATATTAAGGACAATTGCACTTTTCCATAAAAACAAGATTTTCATTTAGAAACATTATAAATTTATTAAAGATAAAATTCTAATACTATTGGTGAATAATCAGGAAGTGAATCTGAGGGAAGAAACAGGTTTTAAGTATCTGCATGAATTCTGATGCACTATTAGGAAAACAGAAACCAAGTAGAATTCTATGACTCTGGGTTTACAGGAGACTGAGTATTTTGAAGCATTCATAACTCTAGCATGATGTATCCTTTGTTAGCACATGGAACAGTGAGGAAAGAGCAGCAGTAACAATAGCAACAATAAAATCTCTCATTAAAATGTGCACTCGTTGAGCCCCCAAACTTTGGGATGGATAAAATATTTAAGATGTATACTTATATATATATGTGACTATTACATTTTCAGCTTGCCTGTGGAGCCTCTAAAAGACCTATATTTTTTAACATGGAAGATAAACACCCTTAGAGAACTCATAGAGAAGGAGGAGAGTATGAATAATATAAACAGTAAAGACAGTGGAGAGTAGCAGTGATCAGCTTCAGAGAAACAATGATAGCCAGAGCTTCAGGCTGTGATTGTGGGAATGACTAGAAAATAAAGCTTAGACTTTCTGAAAGCAGCTTTAGCTGAAAATAAAACCATAACTCAATTCAAAAATCTAGATAACACACATGTCCCTTATCTGTCGTTCTCCACCCTTAAAGTAAATAGTCTTAGGTGCAATTTACAATTGCAATTCTCTCACCAAAATAGTAACATACTTTAAAAAGTTTCCTGAATATCTCCAGTCTGGGTTTCTTGATTTTCTCCTAGAAATATCTGATGTGCAGGGTAGATATGGATAAAGGTAGAATATTCATGGTTCACTTAAAACTTTTATTCACAATGAAATAAAGTCTTTTGTACAGTAAGTAACCCAATAATAGCTAAATTAAATTAAATTAAATCAATTTTCACCTATGGAAGATGGATATATACACACATAGAGGCTGACATATTTACATATGTGTATAAAGAGATAGATAAATATAGATTTATAGACATATTCGTATTGTTTGTTACTGAGTCCAAGCTCACACTGCTCACTGAACAATAGGTCAATAAATCAAAAGACAATTTGCTGGGCAAAGAATAGTGACTTTATTCAGAAAGCCAGAAGACTGAGAAGATGGTCAATGAGTGTCCCAAAGAACCGACTTCCCTAAGTTAAAATACAGGCTTCTTTTATACTAAAAGGGGAGGGAGTGTGGTTGGTTGGTGGCAAACTTCTTGGTGTCAGAATTCTTTGTTCTTGCAGTTGTCCACATAGGTCAGTTCATGATGTTTCTGTAAACCTCCAACAAAACAAATGTTATTCCCTGTTCTGCAAATTTGTATCTCTATATGAATGAAAAAGTGTTATACTGTTAAAGGTCAGAGTCCTGAGAATGGGCTATCCTGTATATTTCAAGCTATAGGCAACATTCCTAACTTGTAGCAAAAGCAATAGGATGCAAAGGTTAAAGTAAAAGAAACAGATCCAATGTGGAGTGAGATTTGTTCCTTCCCATTACGTTTACAAATCTGCAGGGTCTGTGCTATGTATTTGCCAGTGTGTGTGTGTTACTTTTTAACCTAATATGAATAGGTCTTTGCATTTTTAATATTAGTACTTATCAGTACTTGTACGTGAAGAGTATATGTAAAGATCTTATTTCTGTAATTATTACACACACAATCATATGTTGAGATAAAATATTAAGTTGTAATTTTCTTTATACTTTCATTTCTATGTAGCTCTGCACTTCCTTTTTCTTAACCAACGTATAACTTCCCCTTCTTTTTAAAATTGTTCTCCAGTACTCTCATTTACTTTATTCAAGAAAGGTGTCCTTAAGTCATTCTTCACAGGAAATTTAGGGGGGAAAAGATGAAGAAAAAGGAGATTTATCGATCCAATATTTTCATGTGGAAATACTTAGAAATTCTCCCTGGCCCTTCCACATTTCCCCATGCCTTCCAGCTAGATGTATGGGCTGCCTTTTGTCTTGTGCTCTTTTCAGATATATCTGAGTGGTGAATAAACTTTGCAGGTAAAGATAACGTCCTCTTCTGGAGCAAAAAACAGGCATACTACTAAAATAAAGACAATACCTTCCTCTGGAGTAAAAGCAAGCAAGCTTACTCCCAAAATAAAACATTTTGGCACCCTAAACTCAGCATTTCCCTCCTGTAATTCATGACACTGCATGGACAGGTGCCATCTGGACTTCTTTACATAGTCCTATGGGAATTCACACTTAGGGAACTGGCACGGAAATGGTGGTAACTCTGACTACTGTCACTGCTGTGAATGGTAAATAGTCCCTCATGTCTCTTTCAGAAATTCTGTGTTTTATATAAGCATCCGTGAAATTGGCACCCCTGAAGCTTGACAGATTCCAAGTGGGGTACAATTTCAGGCATCTCATAGTTCCTGGCATTTCCCAGCCCGTGGAGTCCGTTGCCTTAACGAGGCTCGTAAAGTCTTGTGCGATGTAGTTCCTGGTTGCTTCTTGTCTGGTCTGACCCTTTGTTCTGGGTGCCCTCCCCGAACTGGCCCCACTATAGTTATTCCTTGTACGTCTATATTCCTGCTACTCCGTCCTACTTTCATTTTGTCTCTTCTTATATACTATTTCCTTTTTCTTATAAGCTCTGCCTTGTATTGTACTTAAATACAAATGAGAATTTCCTTTGATAGATTCATCTTTTAGATTTTTTAACGTATTGGCCATTTGACACGCTCTTTGGTCAATAAGCATTTTTGAGCACCTTCCTTATATTTTGGAAAATTTCATCTTATGAGTGTATAATTTTGCGTGACCAGGGCCTGTAATTCATTTTTTCCCCAGCCTCTTGTGTAACTATGCCAGTCAGATATACCTAAGTTAGCAAACCTGTAAAATAGGCCGTATAGAGATTTTATCCTGATGGGGTAGCAGGAGGGTTATTCAGCTTTCAGAGTCAGCAGTGGCAGCAATATTAGTGGCAGGATCCAGAGTCCAGTATGAGTAATGGTGTTTTAACATCCATGTTCCCTGACAACAGAAATGTGTCACCAGCAGAACAGCCCATGGTGTAATTTGGGATATGTAATTTTTTTTTAAACTCTCTAGCATTCAATTTTTATTTTCAAGACAATGTAGAAATTCACTAAATACGGACATTTAAAAATAATTTTTTGTTTAATTTGTATGGGATAATTTATATTGCTTTCAGTAAAGAACGGTGACTGATAAGTAAACTAGTACCAAGAATGCTGCAGGTAAAAGACCACCCCCCAAAAAAAAGCAAATGGAGAATTTTTGGACCTGCTTGGTTGTGATGCAAAGAAAATCATGCTTTCATTACAGAAGAGCACATTATGGACCCATCTCATACAGAATTAAGCAGTTACATTATCACATACAGCATTTAGAAAGATGAGCAAAATGAAGGCAAGATTTTGGGAACATAATATCAATTGATAAGGAATAGTATCAAGGATATAAAGTATTAAAAACTACAGAGTTGATTTCATCCTTTCTAAGTATACAGATAAGTTAAATAATGAGAAAGAAAAGTCCTGAATTCTCATATGAAAATAAAGTCAAAGGCAAAGAGCCTATCTCTCTCCTGAAAGAATCTTCTCTCTCCCAGATACAGTGTTCAAAAGCCAAAATTCACGTTGTGGACTTGCTTTTTTGGGCTGCCAAATTAAATCAGTTTCTTTCCCAGTCTCACTGGAGTTACTCCATGAAAGGTAAGTTATGGGTTCGTCACCAGTTGTGGGTTCTGGCCAGCAGAATTCCCACCGAGATGGAATGAATTGCTCAAGACTCTGGGGAAAAGTCAAGAGAGGGAGAGGGAGTCGGGAGCCAACTCAACGAACCTCTCAAATGCTCCCATATTTATTGTGTACAGTTGATGCAGGAACTTAGGGAAGGACAGGGTGGGATCACAATGAGTACAAGGGCTTTGTTTATTGTTGGTGTTTGGCTCAAGGTCAGAAGACCCTTTTTGGTGAATCACAATCGTGTTGAGCCTTTCAGCTTATCAGGGAGGAAGTACGAAAATCAGCTGCTTAGCAACTTGGACTCAGGCGGCTGTGCCTGTCTCAGGTTGCCCCCTCAGGGGATCTTACCCGTCTTTGGCTAACCAGCCTTCTCACCTCTGAGTCTGCAGCTTTTTATAAGTTGTTTACCATTCCAGCCCAAGGCTGTTTTGGGGATAGACGACTGTCTAACAGCAGTCTTTTATAGCCGAGGGCCTGGGTCATTGCTAAAACCTCAACTATGCAAGCAAGGCAGTTACTAAGCACATCTTCTTTAAGGAGATAAGCGGCTAGGGTCTGTTACAATGTGTTAACCCAATCATGGGCTCCCATAGTAAGTCATATCAGTCATATCATAAGACTTGAACAGTGAACAGGGGTCATAGGCAAAAGATTTATGAGAATCAAGTCCAGGAACCCAGCCGATCATATTTTGTCAGCCAAAGTAGTCCTGTGTGATCATCCTTTTAGCCGTTTGATAAAGCCATGTCTGCGTTGTTTTAGAATGCTGACCTCACCACACCCGAGGCGGCTGACTCGCAAGGAGAATCCAAATATCTTAATTTCACCTCCCCTTAGTGTCTCATTTTCTCTAAACCTATAATAAGAGCAAGACCAGAACTTACCCGTGGGGACTAATTGTAATTGCAAAGTCAAACTCAGGAAAAGACTGCTTATTCACAAAAAGAATAATTGAGAGATTTCCTTATCTATATTTATATGTATGTGTGTGTGTGTGTTTGCTAAAAACATACCATGAACTGTATGTGTGAAATGTATTAATTTCCAGTAAACATAATCAGAAAGAAAACCTTAATTTTAGATTATTTAGACTAAATATTGATTTTAATGCTGCAGCAGACACCCTATGTTGATGAATAAAATCGGCACACTTCTCAGAAATGTTGCCCTTGGGCAATTCAAACCATGCTGTCTAGAGTCCTTTGGGAGTTAGAATCCTTCATCTCTCAGGCCTTAGCCAATGACATACTGTGAGCTGGATAGAAAGTTCTGGCCCCCTGATGGAGTAGGGAGCATTTTAGCATTACAGTATTCTTGAGGGCACTCGGATAGCTCCTCCAAGATAAAGTAACTGTAATTAATTGCCTTACCACTAAAAAGTAAGGACACACATCTCAACTTCTGCAGTTTGGAGATAGTATAATTCTGCATTTGGAAATACTCCCGTATTCTTTTATTAAGTGATGTGAATGTCTCTAGATTTCCAGTGGAATCCAATCAAGTGCAAGCAAAATATCACTTTAGCCATAAGATTTATCAGATACTATAGTAATGGAAGTATCCATGGTAGATAAACTTTTTGTGTAGTGTCTCTGGCAAGCCAAAAAAAAAAAAAAAAAGAATTTTATTGCTAAGCTATAGGATTCTGTAACCATTTGCAACAGATAATGATACAATATTCAAAAGCAGCTCCTGTCATGCTAGTAAGGCTTGGTAGAGACTGAGCTCCTGGCCATGGTTTGCAAATGACCTTGCAAGTCAAGCTTCCCCTCATTTGCTACATCTTTTCAGATTCACTACAACACTGAGCTGTTGAGTTGGCGTGGCAGTATCCATCATAAGATGAAAGTCACACATTTGGTACCCGGCATGTGTAAGCTGTATAAACAGGTAGTTCAAATACTCACTCATCACTGTTGTATCAACACTGTTTTCATACCTACAGCCTCATGAAATATTTCTTACATAAGCTGAGTGTAGAACGAACATTTTAGACTTGGTCTGTAAATGCATTAACTTGGCAGGTTGTTGTGGGCTGAAAAGGATCCGCTGCTGTGCTACTGATAGACATGGATGTGGTCTTAAGAGCCACTGGAGGCAGGTTGTTCTCTAGTGCTTGGCGCTTTTGGCACTACACCTGGTCGCTTACTTGCTGTGGAGAGAAAGTGTCCTGAGTTTAGGATGCACAGTGGATTCACATGAATTTACAAATGGCTTCACTGGTTAAGAACGTGGGAGAAGTCAGACTTACAATTGTAGACCAGATGTTCGGGAAACAATTATATAGACAGACTAATGAAATTGTATATGTTTTTGTGTTGCACATTAATACATGCCAGAAAGCATTGACTATAGAAAAAGCACAAAAACAAAGCAAAACAAACACACAAAAAAACCCCAGAAAAACAAATGGACAGAGTGTTTTGGCCAAGGCTTATAGTTCTCTTCCCTTGGTCACCTTACAGACTGTGCAATAAAGTACACAGGTGGCCAAGGTCAAGTGAATGCCAACGCCCATCAGTGTGCTGATCAATAAGGCTGATCCAGCTACTAGTGCTCTTGAATGTCTGAACTGCCAGTAACCGTGAAACTGAGCCCCATAATCTCTACATTTGCACAGATGTACAAGACGCTCGTCAGTAAGTTACGTATATAACTGTTCTAAATTTTATTTGAGACTACATTTTTATAGCTTCTTCGCCTTTCTTATCCTGCTTCCTTCACTTCATTATCAATTTTTGCTGTAACATTCCATTAATAAATCAAATATTTATAAGTTCCCATCTCAGAATCTGCTTCTAGAGAATTTGGCTAACACAAGCACACTTACCAAAGATTGTGATTGCAATCCGCTAGTTCAATACACAGACAGATGTTCTACTTGTTTGCTTGGTTGATTAACTGAAATCTCTACGCAACTGTGGTCTCCTATAAATGAAGCTGAAAGACAGAAATTACTTGCTGAGAGGAGAATGAAGCATCTAAAGACTTAGGGAAATAGTAATATTACCTAACCCCTTAATGTATCTCTTAAACAGGTCCAGAAGGTACCATTTTAACCTTATAGTTGATAAATTTGTTGGCCAGAGGAGTGACAGCATCTTTGTAATGTGCCACCATGGTTGTTCTCTGTAGGTGAAATATATTGCAGTTGAAACAAGATTTCTTATTTCTGTAAAGATAAGGGATTTGGGGGCTGCTGAGGCCAGGTGACAGCTGTTAGCCTTCAGAGACAAGGTGAATATGGTGTCTGTATTCAGGTTGACCACTGCTGAGCTCTTTGGTGGTGGATAATCCATTGTTAGGTCCCTAATTTATAAATGAAGCAACCTGCAAGATATTACTTGATCTGTTTAATAAGGAAACAACACTGGCATAGATTTAATTTGCCTTGAAAAAGACAATGACCTTTCACTTTCCAGACCCAGCTCAATTCTCAGACTCTGAGTCATTGGAAGAAAGGGAGAACTGGGAATCTTTGAGAAAATATCTTCCAACAACATTAAAACTATGCACTGAATATCTTATTAATAGATAATATGCATTCAGAATATTCCTGAGGGAAACAATTCACTGGAGAAAGAAGATATCCAGATCCTATGGAGATTACTGTGTAAAAACCATGAGATACTCTCATCCCTTACACAATACCATAGTAGTTGAAAAGGAAGGAACAGCGTGTCAGGGTAAGAACATCCCCCTTATCAAGGATATGTTGAGAATACTCTCCATTAACCCACCTCTGCAGTGGCTCAAACTCCCACCTTGAATAAGTGACCTGCCTAGTTAACAGCAGGAGAGCACCCTGTCCACCAGCCCACTGTCTCTAGAAATATGGCTGTAACCAGGCCTCTTAGAATGTGTAGACCCTCCCAGTTCCCCCATCTCCACTCCTTTGGCGGTCCCTGTGGCCTGGAGGGAATGGGAGAAAATTTTCATGGATGCATGATGTGCAGATGCGTCTGGCCCATCCACATGAACTGCAATCATTATTCAGTCCAACACTGCTGCCATCTGGATGGAAACAGGAAGAAACCACAGCAGCCAGTGGGCTAAAGGCCAGAGAGTTTGGTCGGTGAAAAATCATGAGCCCTGACCATTAACCCTTTGTACTGACAGTTGGGCTGCTCTAATGTGATTAACCCCATGGCTTGGAAAATGGGAAGCCGAGGAGTGGGTGATTACGAAGAAGCCCTCATGAGGTTGGGCTATGTGGAAAGACCCTATATTTGGGTTTTCCTGTAAGAGAGTCCTCACTGCCTTCCACTTCCTGGCTCATAAGGCACTGACACCTCCAAATAAATAGGAAGCTGAAGCCATATGACATTGCTTGGGGATGAGCCCTGGCAACTGATCCTTCAGTGGATACAGCAGACTAGGTGCGCAGGAAGAGCAGTCTTCATAGTCCCTCAGTGGGATGATGTATTGCTAAGGATGTAGGATCGCTCTTTAAATAGAGTGATTCTGTTAATGCAGCTACATCATGTCCTGTGTGTTCTGAACAATGTCCAAGGTGAACACCAATGAGGCCATCCACTGAAGTTCTCAATCAGGGAGGGACTGGCAAATGGGTTACACTGGCCCTCTCCCTCCAAATGAGGGTTGTAAATATGCCTAAATATGCCTTGGTTTGTGTGGACATCATGTCTGGTTTAACCCAAGTTTTCCCCTGTCACTAAGCAAACCAGGCTGTTGCCATTATGGGATTACAGAAACTGAGTACCATGTATGAATACACTCATCAAATAGCAGTAATTGGAGGGTGGTCATATTTCAAAGGTCATGATGTACCGGACTAGGCAAAAGATCATGACGTTGATAGAAAGGAAAAATGGAATATTAAAGCAGCAGATTAAATTACAAACAGATAAAATCTCCTTGGCCAGGTAAATTAATGTACTTCTCCCAGACTTTAATACATTTGAACAATCAGTAGGGCCTCTGGCCCCATATGCCAGACTAGGGATCCCTGATAAAACACCTAACACCGTAAAGGAATGGAAGTCATGGGAGACGGCCATTGCCTCAACTGTCGCCATGGACCTTGGTGTTGTGCTTCCTGCTGAGAACACCACGCCCCAACATGCCTGGGAAAGGTGCTATCTACTGAATTTGCAATGAGACGCCCCACTGGGACGGGTGAACCACTTTCCTCCGCTGTGTGAGGGAGAGCTACTCAGTCTCCATCGGGATCCTGTTGTCCTGAAGCAATCAGAACCTGCTGAAACTTGCTATACCTTGAATGAGACATGTGCCACTGAGAGAGGGGCAAGGGAGAGGTCCTGGTCTGACATCACCACCTGGATGCTGAGGTGCTTATTAAAGGCGTTATTTTCTTGCCTGTGTAATGTACATATTTATGTATTCTCTTGATTTCTCTTTTTTGGGGGGGCACAATATAAGCATGCCATCATATTCTCAGGAATGGTTAACTCTTCGTTCACTAAGAACACTCTCTCTGTTGTTCTCATGGCTTTGTTGCCATTGCTGCAGTCTTGTGTCTGTTTAGGTGAGATGTTATGCAAGCTGAGGGGTGGAGAGGGTTGGATAATTGTCAGTATAATTGATAGACCATCAATTATATATACTTGTCCTCTGTTTTGGCAAAGCTTATCTTCTGAGACCCCATTAACTCTCAAAAATAGAAACCAGGATGTCACTTCTCTAATATTTAGCTACGGCTCTGGCACATAATGTCAAATACCTCCCTTAGTACTTCTTTCTAGAACTTCTATTCAGAAACTAGTGTCTTATAGGACCAAGTCTCCCACTAATTTTATTCTGAAGAATAGAGCAGCAGTGTTACCATTTTCAGTCCCCACACTGAACGATGTCAGTGCTCAGAAGAAACAATGAAGAGTCTTCACTGTGACAGTAGTTGTGATGCAATTTAAGCAACACTCCTTGTTGTGTAGCCGCCAAACTTGATTCTTTGGGATTTCCTTGAAAATTTGCAAGGGACCTAATGCCATTTAATAAATGTCCTTTCTAATAAAACTAGCTACTGTGAGTTTATTATTTTTAGTTCAGAAATCATAATAGCATCATTCTCTTAAGCCTCATTAAACACATTGCACAACTCCTAACATCACCTTGCTGTATTGTCGTTTCCTATCTCTGTCTCTTCAGCTAGAAGATAGACTTCACAAGGGCAGGGTTAAATCTAATCTCTTTTTGCAAAATTTTAATCTTGCCACGTAATACAGAGACTGGCACAAATTAAACTCTGACAAATATTTATTAGGTGATTTAGATGAACTGTAAAGTTGCAAACACATGTAAACTATAAACGCTCACACATTTTGATGTGTATTTGCTTCATCATAATGTGACAATGTGTTTTCTAATGGATAATTATCCAATATTTAATAGGAAATTGAATAGAAACATTTCCAGTAGAATGCAAGGTAAATGTTTCTATAAACGTTGCATTCAGCACAATTTGCTCTAGAAACAGCAGGGTTTATGGGGGAAATTTGGTTTAGGGAAAGATCACTAAAGAATAAATGCAAATTTGTAAACAGAATAGTAAGAAAAACAAAAGCCCTAATAAAATTCATAGCAAAAACCTTCTAACATGTTAATTTCCTAATAAATAAATAAGCACCATGATACATAAAGGATATTACACTTAAAGAACAGGTGAAACCACTTGAGATTTCTCAATTCTGAGACACAAAAGCACAAAATGCACAAAGATTGGGTCAATGCATGCCATAAGCATTTCTAAAGCAAAGCTCAAGGTTATTGTGGGCTCCATATAAGAAATTCAAGGTGAATGGATATACAAATGACTGTATTCTGCTGTTTCTTGTTTAATTCAGTTGTTGTACTCCACATCCACCTGATGTTACTTAATGTTGCAAAACATTAGTGAATTGGGAAAAATAACCTATTAATCAGTGCAATTTTTGCATTGTACTGATGTCTTCTTTATATTTGCCAGTCACATTCAAGTCTCTTGAGACAATTTCCAACTAGCCCTAAACACGATAAAATTATGTGTAAATTATATGACCTATGAAATGAATATCTTGAACGTCTTAAAACAGTTTAGGATGGATAGTTTTAAATTATAAAGATGGCTTTCACTTATGGCGTGCCTACTGTGTTTCAGATATTTTGCTAGAAACATTTTCTAGTTGGTAATCCCCAAAACAAGCATGTATGTTTACTATTATGAACAGAAGCCATTCTCAGACTTGAGGCTCCCCCTCATTCTCCAAATTACTCAGCATCCTATTTTCATGTATCCGAAACTAGAAGGCAGGACATTCTGGGACAGTCACTTCAGAATTTTATTTCAGACTTGGAGCTACAATTTTCTTATATACCTTTTATTATGAGGCAGCTCGATTTAAGGAACTGATTATAGGGAGGCAATAAAAAGATATACCCCAATCCGAGTATCAATCAGCTAACAGAAAGGCAGAACAGCATATCTATATGTGAAAAATAATTACCACCCACCACACCCACACCTATTGTGATACCAGTTTGTTCAGTTTGTGTAGAATTTGAATTGATAAATTCTGCAGTAAAATCTCCTGGAACTTATATATCAACCTGTGGATGCTTTTTATAGCTACTTTCATTTCCCTGTTATATGTCCTGAAATATAAAATGCTGTATTTCCTAAAACATAAAATGTAATATTTTCTGAAAATAAAAAATATTATATTTTCTGAAATATTAAAAATTTATGTCTTCTGCTTTCCATTCATGGACTCAGACTATTTAAAATTCCACACTCCAAATACATCATTTCATTAATACTACCAAGTCTTCAGCAGAAGAGTAAAATTAGTTGTTTTTCTTTTCTCCATAAAATTGTACCTAGTAATAGAAACAGGGCAGTAAAGAACAAACCATACCTAAGGGTTGTGGAAAACCAGAAAATAATTTCCCAGATAACGTAAGATTGGTGAAGGGCTCGGGTAAGCATCACGACCCCCAGGCTTTACAATAGAAAAGACTTTAAGTTTCACTACCCTTCTACACTTCATTTGTTGCAAGATCAGAGCATGTGTTTACCTTCTCAAAATGTCATTGTCCACATCTATTAAAGCTGGTCATTAGTCATTTCATTCTTTCGATTTTCTTATTCTTTTTCTTTTACCTTATGTTGGATGTGCCTAATATTACAACACACATATGCACACACATTTAAATAATTTTCTCCTCCTCTCTCTCTTATTCATCCTCTTCTTATATATTCCATTGGCTTGTACTACATGCCAATACCTTCCTGTAAGTTAAATAGTACCCCTTTGCTATTTATCCAACAAACATATAATTTATTCTTGAAAAATATTAGGCTTTGTGATAATTTTCGATCAAAATGGATAATTGGCCTCAGATAAAGCACTTTTAAATTCCAGATAGGCAGAAACTCAATACAGGCAGACCCTGTTTGATTAAGCTTTACTTTATTGCATTTAACAAATACTATGTGTTTTACAAATTGAAGATTTGTGGAACTCTATGTTTTAGATGGCAGTTGGCATTTTGTAAAAATAAAGTGTTTTTTAATTAATGTGTGCACAATTTTTTAGACATAATGTTATTGCACACTTACTAGACTGCAATTTGGTGTACCCATAACCTTTATATGCACTGGGAAACCAACAAATTTGTGTGACTTGCCTTATTGAAATATTCACTTTCTCACGGTGGTCTGGAACTGAACCTGCAACTTATCAAGGTCTGCCTGTAAAAGAAAATTTAAGATTCATGGGGATAACATAAGCTATATTAACACAAATTTTCATGTGCTGTTTCTATTAAAGGAAGTGGCTTTTGACACTGAATGAATATTAGAATCTCTGGATAAATGTTAAAAATATTGTAGCCTGGCTACATTATCAGAAATTTTAACTTAATTGGCTGGAATGGAGCCTAGTAATTCTTATATTTTAAAGATTAATATTTAATTCAAATAGACACCAGATTTGAGAATTACTAAGGCCATTAATGAGGGTTCAATACAGTTTTTAATTACTCAAATCTTATTGACATTCAGGACTGGTTTGTTGAATTCTATTAGGCAACTTTCTAAGGTTCCTGTGCTCTGGTGTACATCCTGTTGATCTCGTCCCCTGGACTGATGACAGAACTTGTATTATGGGATTTCACTCTTCTGAACAGCTTACGTCATCTGAGACTCCAATTTAGGAGACTAGATGGAGAGATTTGAAGCA
Source organism: Camelus ferus (assembly GCF_009834535.1). Classification (NCBI taxonomy): domain Eukaryota; kingdom Metazoa; phylum Chordata; class Mammalia; order Artiodactyla; family Camelidae; genus Camelus; species Camelus ferus. The sequence goes on along the minus strand of NC_045698.1, from coordinate 13,538,418 downwards.
AATGAGATCCTCCTTCTAGCTTTGAGAGGGGCTTGTTTTGAAAGGGGCTTGTGAAACTAGGACCTGAGGGTAACTTATAGTTGCTGAGAGCAAACCAAGCAAACCCTGGCCAACAGCCTACAACATGACAACAACAGCACTTCTGTCTAATAGCTTCAAGGAACTGGATTCAGCCAACAATTGAATGAGCTTGGAAGAGAAGTCTGAGGTTCAAACCAGACCACAGGCCTGAGCAACAAATTGACTTCTGCCTGGTCAGATCCTGAGCAGAAGACCCAGTTAATCTCTGCCTGGACTCCTAACAATTCTCATAATAAATGTGTGCTGATTAGCTGCTAAGTATGTAATGATTTGTTAAAAGCAGTGATATAAAATGCATGAGTCAAAAAATACCTATTTTTGTATTGTACTGGTATCTGAGTGATTTCCTTGTCATCATTTTTATTCAGCCTGAGACCATTATCCTATCATCTTTTCTTTTAGTTTTTGTTCAACTCCTAGTCTTTCAGTAGTTATTAGCCAAGAAATGGTGATGAAAGAAAATCTGATGACAGAAGATTTTATGAATACAATTAGCGGGTAATTTTCAATTCAGTTATAATCAAGATATCCAAAAAATGCAGATATTTTCTAACCTGGTGTAGGTACAAAAGTCTTTAAATTTTAAAACAAGGTGGAGGGAGAAAAGTGCTTATTAAGAACTTCAGTCACACAAGTACAATTTTCTTCCAAGAAAATGCTACTTACGCTATAATATTGTAATGAAATAAGATGGTTTATGTGGAAACAAACCCCAGCAAGTACTGCTTAGCAACAGTCATCACAGTGGGTTTGACATATACTCAACATGTTGTATTGAAACAACCAGAAACGTTTGAGGACAGAGCTTTGGTTTCCTTTCTCTTTTTCATAGACTTTGTGAATCTGAATATTCCATTAAATGTCAAATGGCTATATTTCATTATGAATATGCTATTGACCTCTCACTGTTATGGATTAATGTTTGTAAGGACTGGGATGGTCCACTTCAGGGCTCTTCTCTAAATAATGCACTTCAGAAGCATTCACAGTTTGCCTGATTTTTCTCATGACATTGATGCCAGAAATGTTTTTTATTGTTTTTGTTGTTATTTCTCTCCTAAGAACTAAAAATTAATATCCCTTGATGTTGTAAAGGTCAGAATTATAACTTAACATTTAAGCCCTTTTACTCATCACCCGTTTCCTGTTTCTCACCTCCCGTAATTTACTCATATTACTCCAATATCTCAAAACAGTGTGAACTAAGGCATTTTTAAAGCCCAAGATGAGTTAAAGAAATGCCTAGTTCTAACTAAATATTCTAATTACTGTGTATATCACTTGCATTTCCTTCCCCTCATTTTGTGAAACTAAAATAAATAGTATTACAGTAAAGTAGTTTTACTAAGGTGCACATATTAGAAATATCTTCTGCTTATTAATGAGAGTGTATTCAATACATGATAAATTTAAGCACAACCTTTTTTTCTCTAAACATATTTCCACTTGAAATATTTAATTATTTGTAAACTAAAATGCTAAGTATATCATCTTTTTCTTCAGTAGTGTCCTTAATATAATCTACATTATTTAAAGCTACATGGCAAGTTACTCTCTACGATGCCTTTTATTTTTGCCAAGCACTGGATGCCTGTATCCTCCTCTAATCTGAGCTGGCTACTGTATGTATTAAGACCAAGGTCTTGGATGGCTAGGTTTGGCTCCCATCATTGGTTCTCTCAGTCTGATGCCATTGTTTCCAAATATTTCTCTTTCTTAAATTACATTGTTTGAGGTCCTTCACGGAAGTGAATATTTTATTATGCGCTTATGTTCAATGAACATTCCAGGATATCTATTCTACATTTTAAAAGTGTTATTCTTCAAAATTGAAGGCAATGCCCCACTGTTTTCCAATATCCAGTGGTCCTATAGAAAAAAATCTGCTGTCGTTTTGATTCTTATTCCTTTGTTAAATCTACTCTTTGCTGGTGGTGGTGGTGGTGGTCTTAACACTCTTGACAGTAATCTTAATGTTGTATTAGAATGATCTTAATGAATTTTTAATATTTCAACATGTAAATTCTCAATTTCCAAGATTTCCTAATTATCCTCAGATTATTTTGTTATCAAAACATCCAATTCTAATTTATGTGTGAATATTTTCATGTATATGAAATATAATAAAGTTTCATTTATTTTAGTTCTCCAAAGTCTTGATTATTTTTATCTAAATCACTCAACTTGAAGTTAACTCATCTTGTTTATTCACTCAGCAAGTGGCACTAAAACAGAAATGTGCTGGCTGTGAGTGCAGGTTTGAAGCTTCTTGACCAGGTTTGTTTTCTTTAGGTTGACGTGAGAATAGGCAAGAAGAAAATTCTATACTTGAAGCAAATGAAAAATGGACTATTGTTTTTCCTTCTTTGTCTTGTCTGTATTTCAATGGTACTATGTTAGATTTGTTTTTAATTATTCCATGAGCACATAAACCTGCTCCTTCATCATCTCTGCAGTTGCAAGTACCAACTCTTTCTCTGCTTTCTGTCTTCTGTAATTTTGGAATTTTTTTTAAGTCTTTCATCTGTTTATTGGCAAATCCCATTCTTGTAATTGTGGAGTTCCAGTGTGATGTCCTTGACTAAGAGTGTAAAAAAAGGACATTTTTTTAGAGGAGACAACACATTTCAGAGTAGCCATAATTAACACTGTAACTATTTTTCTATCTTTTCAATTTAAAATGCCATATTTATTTCAAAATTAGCTTTTAAATAAATTGACGTCTATTTTTGTGAAATATTACCATTTATTCTTAGTGCATGTCATTCATTGTCTCATTAAGCTATAGTTCCTTTCTGTGAAGTTATATTGATGGTACATTGATTTTTATATGATTCAATTTGGAAAAAAAATGTGGCAGTGCTACATTTTTGCTTCTTGTGTTAAGAAAAATGAAGTCCATTAAATGATGCATTAAATAGTAATGAAGAGAAGATCAACTTGATATAATAATTACTGGAATGTTATTTCTCATTATGCCTTCATATTGAGTAGATTATATAAAATTTCTAGAATATAAACTCTTTAAAAGCATGGGCCACGTCTTCACTCATCATTTTTCTATTTGTGGTGAAAACACTGAATAGTGATCAATGAGTATCTACCAAATGAAGAACGTTATAGATGCTTTAGATTTAAAAGTCCTCTCTCTCTCTCTCTCTCTCTCATTCTCTTAGTCACAGGCACAGAGAGAAATTAAACATTACAACAAACACAGTCAGGCCTTTCATCTCTAAATGTATGAACGATTCTACTTGTAAATGGTACAATTAGAGACGAAATTCTAGTTAAATAAAAGGGAGAAGCAGAGAATTTAGAAGAAAAAATTAATCATGTAAATTATATGGCTGGCACAACAGGAAAACTTCAACCTCTTTCTTAAGCATCTGACCCACAAGAAATAAAATGGATCATTTTATTTTATTAAACAAATATTTATGTAATAATGCCTACTATGAGTCAGTCACTGATCTAAGCATGTTACAAATATTAATCCATTTAGACTTCACAATGCACTATAAGATTGTTAACTTCATGTTATGTATGAAAAAACTAAGGTACAGATGGTTTAAGTGTCTTGTTACTGGTCATACAGCTAGAAAGTATTGGAGCCAGTACTGAGCTTAGGTAATTAGAATTTAGCTTTCACGGGTTAACCCATTGGTCTGCCCTGCCCCATATGAGAATCTAAATCCAGATTATTAAAGTAAAAATACCCAATAGTGTAAACACGTTGACTGCTTATGTGATATACCAAGGACATCAGTATACTTTAATAAAATAAGCATTTGATTTGTCAGCTGGTGACCTGGCATGCTGTCTCCGAGTCAACCCTCTAGAAGAAAGTTAGTGAAGTCAAATGTGGATATACTTTTTTTGTGCTTTGTTTTCAACTGATGTCCCCTTGGTTTTTAGTAGACTAATCAAATCAAAGACACTAAAGCAGCACTAGCAACTGCTGTGAAATTATGTGTGTATATGCACACACATCTGTGTATACATAGATACAAACATAGTTACATACTGCTATATAGAAAAAGTTATATAAAAATCAAACCGTTAATAAGCAAATTAGAGGAAAACTCAAATAATGAATGGACTGATATTTAGCATATATCTTTAATCAAAAAGTCTTAACCTATATACACACCTGTCCCTTTTTATATTGAATTTATGTTCATACCAATTGGTAAACTTATTCAGAGAAAGAACCTTTAATTGTGCCACACAGACGCACTTGTGTAGGAGTATTTCTAATTCAGCCTAAAGATATGGGAATGATTAGAGAAGACATAATGCTTCCTAAATTATGTTATCTTCATTCACTTGAAATATGTCTGCTTTCATTCTCTCAAATTATGGAAAATTAGTTCATCATCTATATGTTGTTTAGTGTCAGAACAATATCTAGACTTGTTTCAATTTAACAGCTACGAAATTAGATCTATGATATATGTTAATAGTTAAGGACTTCTTGATTTAAGGAGTTGTAGTTTGAGGCCTTAGCACAATCTGATACGTTCCAGAGTTCATGAGCCCACAGTGCACAAATGGTTGCCTTAAATTTCTTCACACACCCTCTGACACCATCTGCAAGTTGTTGATGTAAGTGTGTTTTGTGTATATCGTAGTGTGTATGAGAGAGAAAAAAGAGGTTCATTAGGTTTCATCTTTTTGAAGTTCTCATGGTAGAGGAATTTTCAGTAACAAATTCTGTGGCAATACAGCTTTACGGAGATTTTAAGATTTAAATTTTATTAACTGTCACAAAAGGTCTTTGCCTGACTTGCCTAATATCTAGTCTTTTAATTTTCAATGAATTTTAAAGCATTCATGGTTATAGAGAATTCTTTTATAATTTATCATGAAGATAATTGCTATTTACATTCAACCCATTAAATAATGGCATTTACAATGCTGTAATTATTGTTTGAAAGTAATAACAATAATACTTTACCAAATGTAATTACTGGTGTACAAGAAATGCATAATAAAATTAACTATAATCTGATCATATAATTTATAATAGCTAAACAAAGATGATATTAATCAACTTTATTTATTTATTAACTCTAAAATATCTTAAAACTATAGATTTGATATTGCCTACTTCCTTCCCGGTTTACTGGAGAGAACTGATATTTACTTTGCACCACAAATGTGCCAGGACCTTCCAAGTGAGAGAAAAGTTAGTTTGGGCTCATTCCAAAAATAGCCCAAAATGCAAAAGAAGGAGAGTATAAGAATATGTCGGGATGAAGCAAAAAGATAAAGCAAAGAACGTTTCTTACAACAGTCTTGCAGAAGGTTGTAAGCGGCAGAATAGGAAGTCTGGGCTTACTTAGTTCCTTGGTGAAGGACCATCAAGAACAATTTAGCTGGGCAATAATAATAGGGTTAGAACTCTGTGTTATGCAGATAAAACTAAGAGCCGGGCAAAGGATGAATCTGGAGCAGGGGAAGATGAGAAGAATTATCCAGTCAGGAAAGTTGCAGTAGAAGAAGAAAAATTAGAAAGGTGACAGCGAAAATGATATTCAGTGACTTCACAACGATGGTCATTTGACTTCTTCCTCATTGTGTCATTTGACTTGCTAAGCAATCTCATTAAGAAGGAAAGGGCAGAGTACAAAAAACAAAAACAAAAACAAAAACATTTTTTTATTGTATTTCCTTAGTCTGTGAGAATAAGTGAAGTACTTGTCTTCGATGAATTGCTGAGTAGAAGCTTTTCTTTTGAAACCTAGATATATTTTTCTCAATAGGAATGATGTTTAAGTAAATGTTTAATAAGTGGCAAATGATTGGTCATGAGAGAGAAAAATGTCAATGTTGACTAAAAGGAGAAAAAAACTAGCTTTATAAACTGGGAGAATGCTTGTCACAGTGAGGAGTTTATTATTGGAGGAGGAGGGGTTTGGAAAAATTTTGTTTATTTTTTATGTATTGAGAAAAAACATATAAATATATTATATTTTTCACACTCAGCTCTCTTGCCTCAAATATTTTAGTTATGGATTTCTAAGCTGCATAATACAGGGCTATGTACGCGGGAGTCATGTGCAAAGTGATCAACTACTCATGGAATAAACAAATGTCAACACAACAGTATAAAAACACATCTGTAAGATGCCAGTATTTTCATCACCTTCCATGCATTCTCTTCATGTATTTTCTATCTGTATCTATGTCTACAGCTATCTATCTATACACACACCATATTTTCCAATAAAATTACATCAGATGATTAATTCTGAATCCAATTCTACATCCACTAGAACACAGAGGTCCAAAAAATAGTTGAAACACAAATATAATTTACATACTGTCTGATTCCATTCATATGACATACTGAAAGGCAAACTTCGAGAACAGTTATCAGATTAGTGGTTACAAGGTTGGTGTGGGAGGAGGAAATTGAACAAAAAGGGACACAAGAAACTTGGAGAGATGGAAGTATTCTATGTTAGGATCATGGTGGTGGTTACCCAGCTTTATGCATTTGACCAACTGTACATCTAAAAGAGAATTTAATTTTTGTATGTGAATGATACCCTTTATGAACCTAATTTTGAGAAAAGCATGTCATTTGTTATCTATCACCCCTTGGTGGAAAATCAAAATAAACCAGGTGAAAACATGTATTTTTTAATTACCCAAAGTAAATTACTGTGTACCCAGCTTCCTCTCTTCATGAAAATGTAACTGGCATTGGTGGCCGTTCATCTTAAAAAGAAAGAAAAATCATAACCACTAGGATTATGATCCAATAGTCTGACAAACTGTCAGATCAAGCAATTCTCAAGCCAAGCAAATTCTTCCAGGCAGAATCTTTACTGGGAGGCTGTCTCAGGTAAGAGGCTGATACGTGGAAAGATGAGTTTCACTCCTTTTAAATTTGTACTCATTACTACAAAAATGTTGATTAACATGTAAGTGTCAGACTTTATTCTAGATGCTTGGTACAGAGAAGAAAACAAGACAAAATCCCTGCCTTCATGGGGCTCATATTCTAGAGGAGGAGACATACGATAAACTAATAAAGTGAAACATGACACAAAATCAGCTAGTGAAAAAATTAAATCAGAGCTTCAATTCAACTACTCCTGTTGGACTAGAAACTGGCTTTCATTCTCAAAATACATTTTCAGCAAAGCAACAGAATCTCTGCGAAGTTTTTAAGTTTTACCGGTGAACAGACGATCATCCATACATGACCCTAAAGTGCAAAGGGAAAACTTATTTATGGGGATGTTGAAGACAGCGTGTCAGAAGCCTTCTGTTGGCCTTTGATTTGGAAAAGGAACATCGTGTTTTACATATTTGTTGCCATTCCCATATCTACCCAAGAGGTAGATGTAATATGATACGCCAGGCACTGTTCTCAGTGCTTTCACACGTATTAGACAATTATATTCCTAACAGTAAGCTGTGAGGGAGAGGTCCCTCTCAGCATCAGATGCAGGGCCAGTTGAGGAAACCAAAGCGGAAATTAGTAAAGTGACTCACCAAAGGTCTCTTAACTTGTAGTAGCTGTGTCAGCACCTGGTCCCTGGTAGCCTGGTCCCTGGTAGCCTGGTCCCAGAGTCCACGTATGCCTCTTCTACGTCTTGTCTTTATATACATCAGCAGTTAAGGCTGTAACCTGTTAGGGTACCTCTCACAGTGAGCCCCTGTGGGAGACCATTGCAGAAAAAGGAGAACACACTCGAGTTTCGGACAAATTCTTCATAAGCACAAGAAAACTCCCATGGAGTTGGTGAGGGATGCCTCTTCCATACCACACAAAGGAAGACTTTTTTTTTTCCTTTATATTAAATAGCCAACATTAATAAATATATCTAGAATGTGAGAAGTAGGGCTTGGTGTCTCTTTTATTCACTACTGTCTTCACACCACCCGAGGACAATGTCTGGAACATATAATCGTTCCATAAATATGGGTCTTTGAGTTTCACTGCCAGGTATTAATTTCTCGGATTGTTGTTTGTGGATTTCATGTTAAAGGAACCAGATTAGGCTCAAGATGGAGTCTCTCATGCTAAACCCCACGTTAACAACCCCAAATTTAACTAAATCTCTATCCTTGACTGTCCCAGAAAAGGGAGCCTCAGGTAAAACAGTTGGCACTTAGCTGCTCAGCACAAGTTACCTGACCTGGTTCCAAGACTTCCTTTTGCTCCATATAAGGAAAGTAACCTCGTTTTAACCAATCATCAAATACCCGGTATAGCGTCCTTGCTCCTGCTCTCTTTGGTCTATAAAAATCTTCCGCCTTGTGCAGTTTATCGGAGCTCTTTTCTGTCTGCTAGATTGGATGCTGCCCAGTTCATGAATCATCTGCCTGATCAGTAAATTGTCTGTGGAAAATTTTATTTTAACACTTGTAATTTTGTATCTTGTCATCATACGGCCATACTTATTCCTGGTCAGATCTCCGCTGATTAAAATGGGGTTGGAAAAAATATCAGTGCATTTCACAAATTTCGTAAGGTTGCTATTATGAGAGTCTAGTAAACAGCACTGTGTTATTTCCACTTCAACATTTTTCTATTTTACACACATTTGGGATTTGATTAAAGAGAAATCATAGTCTAATTGCTGGGTCCTTTACTTGTATGCTTGGGATTAATCATAAGAGCAGAATACAAACACTCTTGTTCTCTCCCTGCCGTGTGACAAGACTGTCCTTTTTGATCCTCCTGAAAGTTAGGCATTCTCCTGGTGACTTGTGCAGGCAATAAAAAAGATTGGAAGCAATGTGAGTATTAAAGTGGAGACTGTAAAGCCAAAGAATAAGTCACCAAATTCTCATCATCCTGCTTTAAAAGTCCTGTGCATGGCGTTGAGTTTGAAACTCCAACTAGCTGGGTCCCTGAAATCTCAGCGTGACCTCGGTGAGCAGAGGCCACCTTGATTCTCTTCAAGGGGCTTGTAACATGAAAATGAGATTATCTTTACTTGTCTACATCCCTGAGATTTGGGAGTTGTTACTGTAGCCTGTCATGGCATAAGGAAGAATATCCTATCCCATAGTTAATAAGATAATAGACACTTCTTAAAATTTAAAAATCTCCCTCATCCAAGTCCCCCACCTGCCACCCCTGGAGGAAGGTGGTCAAAAGGCACAAACTTCCAGTTATAAGATACATAAGGACTGAGAATGTCATGTACAACACGATGCCATGGTTAACACTGCTGTGTGGCATGTTTGAAAGATGTTAACAGAGTGGATCCTGAGTTCTCAAGACAAGGGAAAAAAAATCTTTTCTTCTTTTTTTTAATATGACTTGATGGATGTTAACTAAACTTATTGTGGTTATCACTTCACAATATATGTAAAGTCGAGTCATGCTGTAGACCTTAAATTTATATAGTGCTCTGTGTCAATTATAAATAAATGTGAATCTCAAGAAAATTGGAAAAATAAAATAAAATACCAAAAAAACCCACCTCACATCAGACCCTCTGCTATGCTATTTCTATATCTCACCTCAGTGATGATAAATAACAACCAATAATTACACATGAATGTGCCATGTGACTGCCTTTATAACAGTCGTGGGCACTGGCGGGATGGTCACACCAGTTTCACAGCTGTGGCCATTAAAGCCCACGAGAGTTCTCTGACTGCCCAGGGGCCACAGCTGGTGGTCTGTCTCACCTCAAAGCCTGCGCTCTCTCACTCTGCTCTATTGCCCCCTGGCTCACCTCACAATTTTAAGGCACCCTTCTGCCCTTCGTCTTCAACTTGTGACAAGTTTTTGGCTTCTTTTAGAGCAAATATCTTAAAGGAAAATCAATTGCTTGCATTGTGCCTCTGGGAAGTGACAAGACATGACATGAGGAAGAGTATCAGATATGCAGGCCATTCATTCAGGCAAGAGCAGGACCTTGGCAAGTAGTAGGGAATTACCTTGGCGGGAAGGAGCCACAGAAGGTGACAGGGAATGTTTTCAGTTCTTTAAAGAGTGCAGAGGGAAATGATTGCATTTCATAATAAAGTCAAAAATTCAATTTTTGCTCCCCACACTGATGAGAAAATATTAATGTTGGCAGAACTTCAATTAATCAAAATCCAGCAAAACAATATACTTCATAACTGCAAATTCACTTTTTAAACTTCACTTCCAATAGAATGAAGTAAAATGCATTAAAATATGTAGGATTATGGTTTCATTACAGAAAGCAAATTCTATTTTTAGTTTCCACTTACTGTTCTGTAAATATATATAGTGGTGGGCTGAATCATGGCAGCCAAAGATATGTCAGGATTCTAATCCTCTGAATGGTGGATATTATCTGATATAGCACAAGAATAAATATTATCTTTATTTAGATGTGACTAAGTTGAAGTTCTTAAAAGAAGAATTTCCCCAGGATTATCAGGATAGGTCCCAAACGCAAACTCTATGATCCTGACACACATAGAGGAGAAAGCTTTGTGAAGACAGAGGCAGAGATTGGGATGATGTGACCTCAAATCCAGGAATGCCAGCAACTCCCAGTACCCAGGAGAGGTAAGAAATGGATTCTCCCCTGGAGCCTTTGGAAAGAGTGCAGCCTTGAAAAATTGTGGTTTGGGATCTGGTCTTAAGAAATGTGAGAGAATGAAATTCCATTGTTTTTTAAGTTAACAGATTGGTGGGAATGCGTTACAGTAGTCATAGGAAACGTACAGATTTTGGTAGCAGGAAGCAGGAAGTAGGGTGCTGCTATCACAAGTACTTAAGAGTCAGGTTTAGAACTAGGCTTTAGGTAATGAGAAGAGACTGGGAGGTGCATCATAGCCAAAAGAAACTAAGACATATGTTTAGATATTTTTAACCAAAGATTTATACATGTTTTTATCAACATGCCCACAATGGACCTTGCGGAGAATACTAAAACTCACAGTAAAACAGAACAAACACCTAGAAAAAAATTAGGCTGCAAAAAAATAAATAAATAATACATGAGAGAAAACTGATGAATCAAACCATTCATTCATGTCAACCACTTTCCTAGTGGCTGCATAGAGTATAACCATTTTCATAACACTGTATAATATACAACTTTGCCTTACCAATATAGTTCATACATACAGATTTTCTTAAATTTCATAATAGCTTTATTTTCTTGTTAAAAAAAATTCCCCAGATTTGTTAAGGTATATTTGACAAAAAATTATACCTAGTTAAGATGTACAGTGTGATCCAGCAGTCCCACTTCTGGGTATATATCCAAAGGAAATAAAAGCACTATCTTGAAGAGATGTTTGCATACTCCTGTTCACTGTGGCATTATTCACAGTGGCCAAAATACAGGAAGTGTTCAGAGACCAATAAATGGATAAAGAAAATGTGGTACATACATACACAATAAACGTTTTCTTAATGTCAGTTCCCATGTTGAATATCATAATTAAACATTGTATGCTTTTTAAGAGCTTTTAGTACTTCTCCTAAGTTTTCTTCAAGAACATTTGTACCAATTACTTCTGACAATAGACAAAAGATTAAATAATTCTTATATGTTCTACCCCAACCATGAATGGATAATATTCTTTAAATTTTTGCCAATTTGTAGACTTCACCATTTTAATTAAATCAATTTGATTAGTAGGGGGATTGAAGTAATTTTAATATACCATGTCTGCCTTTGAAGATGGAAAAGGCATCACGTGTCGAGGAATGCAGATGGCCCCTGGAGGCTGGAAAATGTGAGGAGAATCCTTCCCAAAAGCCTCTAGAAGAAAAGAAACTTTGATGAACTTTGCTTTTAGCCTGGTGAAATCTATTTAGAACTTCTGACTTTTTGGATTTTAAGGTAATAATTTTGGATTGCTTTAAGATGGTAACTTTGTAATATTTGCTACATCAGCAACAGGACCCTAATACCACCTACTACCTACATATCTATAATTGTTTCTGTGTCTATATAATTGTTCTAATATTAAGCTAAACATGACTTCATTCTGTTTCCAACTTTAGTCCAGTAAAACAGGATAATTCTAGCCTTTACTTTTTTTTTAATTGAAGTATATTCAGTTTACAATGTTGTGTTAATTTCTGGTGTACAGCAGAGTGATTCATACGTTCATACAAAAGTTTTTCTATTTTTTTTTTTGTTATAGGCATTGCAAGGTATTGAATATAGTCCCCCATGCTATAGAGTGGGATCTTGTTGTTTATCTACTTTTTTGTATAATAGTAACTGCAAGTCTCAAACTCCCAATTTATCCCTCCATCCTCCTCTTTCCCCTCTGGTAACCACAAGTTTGTTTTCTATATCTGCGAGTCTGTTTCTGCTTTGTAAAATAAGTTCATTTGTCCTACTTTTTAAGATTCCACATGTAAGTGATATATCATATGGTATTTTTCTTTCTCTTTCTGGCTTACTTCAGTTAGTTTGATGATCTAGCCTTTCCCTTTTGATGATTTGAAATTCCCCTCTCTGACAATGAGAAGGCTGCCCCCTTACAAACCATCATCCATTTATTTGTTCAGAACTTAACACTGCACCCAAATGTTCATAGCAGCACTATTTACAATAGCCAACACATGGAAGCAACCTAAATGTCCATCAACAGATGACTGGATAAAGAAGTTGTGGTATATTTATACAATGAAATACTACTCAGCCATAAAAAGTGATTAAATAATGCCATTTGCAGCAACATGCATGACCTTGGAAAATGTCATTCTAAGTAAGCCAGAAAGAGAAAGAAAAATACCATATGATATCATTCATATGTGGAATCTAAAAAAAAAAGAAGACAAATGAACTTATATATAAAACAGAAACAGACTCACAGACATACAATACAGACTTGTGGTTGCCGGGGGGAGGGGGTTGTGAAGGGATAAACTGGGAGCTCAAGATCTGTAGATACTGACTAGTATATATAAAATAGATAGATAAACAAGTTTATACTGTATAGCACAGGGAAATATAGTCAACATTTTATAGTAGCTTATGGTGAAAAAGAATATGAAAATGAATATATGTGTATTCATGTATGACTGACGAATTGGGCTGTACACCAGAAATTGACACAATATTGTAAACTAACTATACCTCAATAAAAAAAAACTTGTATTCATGTAAAACAGTTTTAAACTTGTTAATGTGTAATCCACATGAAAAAACACAAATACCAACTGAGCAATTGTCATATTCAAGAGTGAACTGAATCAAAGTAAAAATTTCTCAAAGCTTGAAACCTCAAAGTTTTGAGAAAGCAAGTCTTGTAGATCTGAAACACTCTAAGTTTCTTTAAAACATAAAAATAAAAACAAACAAACAAGCAAACACACACAAACCATGGAACAATGAAGGTCTATTCAGAATTCTTAGTCAAATATAAAAATTCATCCCTGTCCAAAGTCCAGACTAAGGCTATAATCTTTCCACCCAAGCTTTTTTTTTTTTTTTTTTTTTTTTTTTTAACAAGCTTCGTATTAGCTCTCATTAATTTAAGAATGTGAGGCTTTGTGAGATGGCAAATAAATCATTCTTAGTAATTATGCCAAGGAAAGAACTTTGAGTATGGTTACAGACATGTGGAAGTGACTGGAGTCAAAAAAGTAAGACGATCAAAAAGTGTATGAGGAATGACATATTGCCAGTGAAATACATATCTTAAAACCACCATTTTCCATGGGAATGTCAAAATGACTTATGGGTCCTCAAACTTGAGAAAGTAGGAATTAGGAGAGTGATCATTAGAAATAATTGACAAGGAAGTTAGTTGCTCCCCAGCTGGGTTCCAGGGACTATGGACAGGGTAGTCCCTCCCAAGAGAGCAGATCATGTTCTAGTTAAAAAACTTTCTCTTCTTCAAGATGGAGGATTTGATGATCTGTCAAAGGAGTTTATCCAGTCTATGTACAAAAATGTTTCTGCATTTCCATGCTTCTCTTTTAAATTGAAACTTTTTAGTGCTGTTATTCCCCCCACCCTTACTTCCCTTTGGGGCGTGTATTTTAGGTCAGAGTTTACCAGATCATGGAGAAACCCACAGAGAAGTGTCGGAAGATCCTGGAACGTGTGCACGATGTATTGATTGAATGGGATTTGGGGTTGTTTCCTTTGAGAGAGCTTGAGATTGCTCGAGACACAAAAGGAAAGGCACATGAGGATATCTGTAGAATAGAGGGCAGATTATAGCAGACACTGTCCACCAAAAATTGTAATCTCTTTTCCACAGAACGTATTTATCGCTTGTAATGACTAACCAATCAGGAAGCCCTTTTCCCAGTTCCCCGCTTCCTCTTCCTCACATCCCTCCCTCTCGTTGGGGTTAAATGACTAGTTTGCTGCAATGAACATATGCTGAAGTGGTGTGTTTCACTTCTAAACTGTGGCTGGTGCGAAGTCTGTGTCCCAGGCATCCTCACTTCGTTGCTGGTCAGCTGAGTGTTCATGCGTAAAACTGCCTCCAAGGTCAGATGTGGCAGATGTCAGTTTCCAACTCTGAATAGAGCAGAATTCCTCCCTTTCCTCTTTGTCGAAAAACCGTATGGGTCTGCAATGGGGGCAATAATTAAACTGTTGTTGTACCAAACCTTTTAAATGTAGCAGTCTTTTTTACAGCAGCTAGTATTATTACATAAATATTACAATAATGACACAACATGTTGGTTTCATTTCTCCTTCATATAGTGGCAAGAATCTATATTTTAATTTTGAATTAGTCCTATCAATTTGTAGCTTTAGGCTAACCACAAATAAAGCAAATAAATCAACATATTTTTAATGCTATAAAATCATTGTTGCATACATATATATGGGCAAGTTTGTAAGATGGAAAGAGCTTTCTTATTATTATATATTGTATTTCAAAAGTAGGCACACATGAAAAAGTCTTTATTTGTATTTAATCAGAGGGTATTTGATTGATAGCTGAGATGAATTAAATTGCATTGTGATTTTGGAACAAGGGAAATATGCACATCTGTGACCATCTTATAAATGGTAGCAGCTACCAAAATTACATTGGGCTCTTGAGGGTTAGAATGTTATTAAATTAGGGAATGTTTAGCTATTATTTAATAGCAGCATAATCAGTCAAGAGAATACACGTGATTTGACAGTGATCTTTCGAATATGTGTAATCTAGAGTTTATGTGTGCAAAAGATTCAGGCAAAATTATTACATCAGTCACAACATTTTTGGCTATACTTTTTACAAAGGAATTATGAATGTTTCTGTCTATCTATCATCTATCTATCATCTATCTATCTACAATCTGTCTTAATATTTTTTCTGCAAATTGAAAGAAAGTCACTTAGCCTTAGATATTGTCAAGATAATTTACACTTCATAGACGTGTATGTAAATATTGGGCATACTTTTTTACATATTTTTCTTTTGTATGAAATGAAAGTCTTATGACATTAGGTAAAATAATACGTTTACCTAGATTGCCACTACATTTAGTACAGGATGAAACTTCAGTTTCCTTGTCCAAAGAAGTATCGCCTTCTACAAACAAATCAAAAAAAAAAAAAAAAAAAATTAGTCGACCCTTAGTACTCAGATGCTGGTTTGCATGTTTCTATGAAACCAAATACATACAGTCAATCTCATAAATTAAAAATTGAAGGCATTTAAAAAGAAAATATTATCTCTGGGAACAGCAGAAAACTTAAAGTTAAATGCACTTGTTCACAGGTGTTCAATAGACTAAAAACTGAAAAGTTCACTTTTCAATGTCTCACACTAACCTTATTTAAGTATCACTGAGACACTTAAATTTGATTTTATTTTCTTGCCTCTCCGTCTCTGCTTGCCATTTGATCAACAAGCAATCACCACTTGTTCTTGAACTATTTTTTCTTGAAGCATGTTTATGGTTTTTAAAATGTATTTATTTGGGGTGATCTTTCATTTGAATCACCCTGAGGAAAATGGAATCAGAGAAAGATTCTTTATCTTTTTAGTTTATAACTGTCATAAACATGCTCTCTATTAGCTGTTATAGCATGGCAGACAAAAATAAAATTTAAAAACAACCAACCAAACAAACAAACAAACAAAACCTTAAGAAGTTCCTTTAAGAATGCATCCCAAGATCAATTTGTTGGCAGCGCTCATTTCTCCTGATTTTCCTTCTCTTCTCACTGTGTCCCCAGAGGCCTTTCCCCTCTGTGCCTGTGAAAACAGTGTCATTTCCTTTCCTTAAAGGCATACTAGTTGTATTGGACATGGCCGACCAAATGACATCATTCATCTCTACTTACCTCTTAAGAGACTCTATCCCCAAACACAATCACAGTCTGAGGTTCTGGGCGATTATGACTTCAACATATGAATTTGTGGGGTCCAATTTAGACCGTAACAGATAGATATGTATGTTTTTAAAAATTTTAAAAATATTTAAAAAAAAATAATAAAGTGTAAAGAAAGTAGGAATTTCTCAGATGCCAGGAACTAAGGGAAATCAATAACACTGAAAAGCAAGAACACTAAAGTCAGTTTTCGGCATAAGAAATTTTGAGTTTTGTTTTCTTGGCCTTGTGAGAAGCAGGGGGCATGAAACAAATTGCAGAGTTCATACAAGTTCTGGAGTCTAATAGAAACCACCTCCTGTGGAAATATGATTAAAATTTTACATCCTGAATGCAAAAGAAAGCTAAAATGTAAGTGTACTCCCCCAGAGGAGATATAAAAATTTTGGTTTACTTATTTAGACATATGGAAAGGACAGTTGAAAGTGAAAGATGGTTGATAATTTTTTTTTAATATTCAGTTCTTAGATGGGAATTGCTTAGCAATTGCTTATTTTAATTATTTGAAGCATAAATTATATACAGCATAGTCTACAGATTGTATAGTTTGATAAATTTTACATAGTTATACACCCAACACCTGACACCACAGTAATGATATAGATCATTTCTAGCACCCAAAGGCTCCATAGTGTTTCTTCCTTATCAATACCACACTCCCAAAAGGCAACCAATAGTCTCACCTTTATTACTGTTGATTGGTTTTATCTGTCTTTGTACTTTAATTCAGGACTGGGAGTAGGGCAAGGCAAATGATGCTTTTGGCCTCTAAAACTTCAGTGATCAAGATAAATATTTTAAAGTAATATTTTTTAAAAAGGAAAATTATTGAAAAAAATCTACATGACAAAATACGAAAACCCTAGATTTTGTATTGAAAATCAAATCTTTGAATTTAGCTATGTTGGGGGGGTATACATCGATAACTCAAAGGGAACCTTCATTGCTCTCTTGTTTAATGATGAACGGTTTTTATTTGCTTATTTCTGTTTGAAAGCATTCTTTTGTGAAGGGTCTGTCCATGACTTTGACCATTTTTAAAACAGCATTTTCTTATTAATCTGCGGGAGTTCTTTATATATTCTGAATATAAATTCCTTATCAGGTGTATGCATTGAATATGCATGTTCTGGTTTCTTTCTTTTTCATTCATTAAGATTTCATCTTAATCCCTTCAACCTATAAATATATTACTTACTTGCAAAGATGCTGAAGATGTGATTAAAGATTAATTTAAAGGTCTTGAGATATAGAGGTTATCTTGGGCTGTCTGGTTGGGTCCAGTGTAATCATGAAGGTCCTTATAAGAGGGAGACATAATCTAAGAGTCAGAGAAAGAGATGTGACAACAGAAATGAGGGCCGTGATGACACTATGTTGCTGGCTTTCAAGATGGATGAAGGAGTCATGCTGAGTTATTGATTCTCCCCTGGTGTTTTCACAGGAAATTCAGCCCTACTGACACATTGACTATAGGACTTCTGACCTCCAGAACTCTAAGATACTAAATCTGTGGGCTTTTTGGCCATGACATTTGTAGTAATTTATTAAGCAGAAATAGAAAACTAATACAGATTTTGGTCCCTGAAAGTGTGGGGCTGCTGCGAGAAAGATCTAAACATTTGGTTTAGGACTGAATAATGAGTAGAGCATGAGGAATTTTGAGGAGCATGATAGAAATAGTCTAGGTTGACTTGAACAGACTGTTAGCAAAAATATGAATATTAAGAACTCTGCTAGTAAGAACTCAGGAAGTGAGGGCATGAGGGCATGATAGAGAAAAATCTACATTGTCTTAGAGAGTACTTACATCAGCATACACACGGTTTTGGTAGAAATGGGGACATTGAAGGAACTGCTGGTGAGGACTCAGAGGGAAATGAGCAACATGTTTTTGGAACCTGGATGAGAGGGAGTCTA
This sequence comes from Camelus ferus, assembly GCF_009834535.1. Taxonomy (NCBI): domain Eukaryota; kingdom Metazoa; phylum Chordata; class Mammalia; order Artiodactyla; family Camelidae; genus Camelus; species Camelus ferus. The sequence goes on along the minus strand of NC_045698.1, from coordinate 13,520,143 downwards.
TCACACAGTGGGAGAAATCTTATTTAGCTGAATTCCATCTGGTAGTTATATAAAAGGCAGAACTTGTAAGTGATGGACTTAGATAGCTAGCTGAAGAGATTTTCAAGCACATTGGAAAGGGTGTGACCTAGTTTCTTCTCATTGCTTATACTTAAATTCTGCATCCATAGGAAAGGAGAGGAGAACTGTTAAGCAAAAAAGCCGCCATGACTTGATGATAATGAAAAGGATGGTAAAATTAGGAGATGCACTGTCTGAAAGCTGAGGATGTGGCTGGGCAACTTTGGCTAATGTCTTTGAAGGACCAAATTTAATTACCAACAGTCTCTATGAACAAATTCAACATGTGATTCATAATGCCCTCAGCCACATCAGCATAGAAACCAGGAATTGCAGGTAAGATTATCCAGGAAAGATCTATGAAGGAACCTTTTATCTAATGCAATGAATTTCCCTAAAACACACAGGAAACTCAGAAGGGTATTACAACTGTTACACCAACAGAAACACTGCAAGCATGGACTAAAAGACAAAGAAGGAAAACCAAAGAAATCTCTAAGATTCCCAAAGTTCTACAGGAAGGGAACAGGTGAATACAAATTGTCTGATGTAAACACATGACGTCTTCACGAAAAAGGAAGGATGATTCCAAGGCAAACCATGAGCCAGAGCATGGACCTCTGAACCACAGAAGATTATTACCAAACCTTGAAACTGTTAGCCTAGGCTGATTTCAAATTGATGAGTGACTCCTTTTATCTCTCATTGTTTTCATTTTTGAAAGGGTATTGTATACAACTTGAATACTACACCTGTCCCGCCATTGTATTTTGGGAGCAAGTGACTAATTTTTTAGTTTTATGCTCAACATATGGAGTGCAATTTTGTCCCAGGGTCAGTCTGACCAGAGTCTCATCCACATCTGATTTAGATTATGAGATTTGAGGCTTCTGAACTGATGAATATTAAAGGAAATCTTGGATAAGGAGTTGATACTCTAATGGGTTGAGACTTTTTGGGATATTGAGGTGAGGTGAATGCATTTTATATGTGGATGGATGTAAATCATTAGGGACCAGAAGACATCTCTGAAAATGTCTACATTTTAATTTTTTGACTCTGTGCATATGTTACTGTCGGTGGAAAAAAATTGCAGATATGATTAAGGATCTTGAGATGCAGGGATTATTGTAGATGATATAATAGACCCAATAAAATCATAAGTGTCCTTATAAGAGGAAGTCAAGAAGACAGAGACAGAAAGATTTAAGGATTCTATTCTGGTGACTTTGAAAATAGAGTAAGTGGCCATCAATCAAGTAACACAGGTGGCCACCAGAATCCAGAAAATACAAGGAAATGAATCCTTCCCTAAATTATCCAGAAAGAACACAGTTTTTCTTGTATCTTGATTTTAGGAATTCTGGCTTTCAGAATTATGAGATAATGTATTTGTGTTGTTTTAAGCCTCTATATTTATGGCAATTTTTACAACATCAATTGGAAACTAGTACTCTCAGGTTTAAGAGACATTTGTTTACTTCAAATCCGTAAGTGTATTTCCCTCCAATAAGAATTTTATTGTTTTTGCCTTTCACATTTAGTTATATAATGCACCTCAAATTGCGTGGACAGTCACATAACCCAGAACTATATCACTTCCATACTCAGTTACAATGGTGTTTTTGTTAGGAACAGATTACTGCACCTTGTCACTCTGTTTCTAGACTCTGTCTTTATTTTGCTGTATTGGTCCATATTTCTTTCCTTACACTTTATTAATTATTGATATCTTATCTCTGATAGGAATTGTTTTCCATTTTTTATGTTATGATTTATATTTGTCCTAGTTATTCTAAGTCCTTTGACTTTACATATATTACATGTATAGATAAAAATGGGAAAAAATAGAGTTTTTCAAAAATAAAACCTACTTAAAAACATTTCAAAATACTCTTCACCCATAATGTTCCACAACACAGAAGGAATGATAAACAAAGATGATGGCAAATATGTCGTTAATTCTAAGTAAACATTGACTGTTTTAAACCAGAACAACATATTTATGAGAACAAAATAAAACTAAAATGCATCACAACAATGGAATATATATTCCAGAGAAAAAGGTTAAAGTATTCTGAGTTGGATGATATGATTGAGAATGCTAATGATTATAATCCCTTTTCATTTCATATGCTAAATAAGCCTATTAAAATTTATAGGCTAAATAAAATATTAATAGCAGACTATATAATTTTTTAACAAGTAGAGGTAAAAATTTAATGTAAATAATAATCCAAATAAAGCAAATAAAAGAGAATAGATAAAGAGAAAGCTGAGGTAAGACAAAAAGAAAGCCAAAAATATAAAATATTAAAAATGAACTAAAATGGGTGACCTAAATATAAGGATGGCTGACTGATACCTGGTGAGCATTGATCTTAGCTTCACTAGGTAACTTATATTTTAACCTTTACATATTTTCAAATGATATGGTCTCTCACCACCATACTGTTCATTCTCAAAACCTCAGAGTCTATTAGTTTAGCTTCTGATGTGGAAAATACATTTATAATAGTTAGTCATTAGATTATTTTGGTCTTATTTTTTAGTCAACTGGTTTCTTTTTCTTATAGTCCAGTATTTGCAACATTTTTACTGGCTCCGTATGGTGGCTCATATCCATTTACAGATGCTAAGAGGAAAAAGAAACTAATAGTAGACACTAATTTTGAGAGTACAAAGCATCATGGAAACACATTAAACACATCAAAAGAGTATTCTGTGTTGAAATGATAATAAAATAAAAAACCAAACCAAATCTAAAATTAAGTTCAAGTAATATATGTGCTATAAAATAGTGACGTTATCAAAAATTTTTTAAATATAAAAGAACCTTAATATTACCTAGTCAAATATGATTGTTTAGACAAGTGATTTATGGCTGGATTTTCGTAGTAACACTCATATTTTTGAAATTTCAACAAAATAAATTATAATATAAGAAAGTTTGACACAATTTCTACTACTGAATACAAAGTAAACAACATGTTCATTATAAGTTGCAAATTTTATGGCCACGTTGAGATAGACCTTGTTGAAATGTAATTGACAAAATTAGGTTAACCATTGGGACACGATGTAAAGTTTATTTTTTAAGACTTTTGAGGACTAGAAAAGTGTCTGAATCTCCAGCACAGTTGCTTATATAAAATGTTTTATAGATAAATACTTGCTTAATAAATAAATAGTTCTGTTCACAGATCCAAATGATAGGTTTTAAATCAGATTTTCAGTTGTAATGCTTATGATGTTACAGGTTTTTTCATAGACAGTGTTTTTTTTTTTTTTTTCCCCTCAATTGATTAGAACATAAAACATTACAGAACACTTAAAATGTGGTGGGGATTGATGTTTTTCGATACTAAATTTTTAACCTGTTAAGTTTATGGAATCATTTTTAAAATTCATGTTTTACTTTTACAAAACAGCACAAAAATGTGGAGAATTGACACCAAATACTTATAAGCCAAGGGGACATTTCTTGAAGTTAGATAAATGATTGAGCAATATTAAATTAGCATCCATTTAGTTTAAAAGTATCTATCATTATTTTAACCAACGTGTTTTGGTAGGCAAACACTGTATACATTTTGTGAGAACAATGAAAACAAAGTTGATGTAAAACTCAATTGATGGTAAGGAGCTGTGAGTTTCAGTTTATGTCCCTCCTGATACTGCATTTTGTTTTACTATCAAGGGAAATGTTCTCCACTTCCATGTGTGAAACACCCACAAATGTTAATGCCTATAAAATTAATTTCGGTCTCAGTCATCTGAATGTCCCATTTGGATTTTTCTGCAGAGAAAACAACATATGCTGTAGCACTGTTTTCCTTGATTAGTCTGACTTCTACAAAGCATTCGTTTCCTTTCTTAACACACTTGTTGCTTCTTCTGAAATATTATATAGTTGAGTTGTTCAAAGCCCCAGTAGAACAAAGTATATAAATTTCAAATTTGTTTCCACAGAACTGCTTATAATGGAGACAATCTAGTTCCCCCCTAAGGTTTGATCAACATGTTTTTTTCCAATGGAATTTACCAGGCTGTGTTTATAACACTATGTTTTTAACACAGTGACACTGATATTTCTGTGTTACTCTGGGAATGAATAATACTCGATTACATTCTTCACTGTCATTAACCCTTAAAATATCACAACAGAATATTATCTAAATTAACATTTATATTTTGGATGTGATATAGACACATTTGAAATGTCACATGACAAAATATTTGTCTACACCTAATTTTTCATAGACAAGAGTGAAAAAATGAAAATGTAAAAGCAAAGTATACATAGGAAACTATAGTTAATATCTTATAATAAATTATAATGGAAAAGAATAAAAAAGAATATAGATATATACACATATGTATGTATAACCAGATCACTTTGCTGTACACCTAAAACTAACAAAATATTGTAAATCAACCATACTTCAAAAAATTTAAATTTAAATTAAAAAATTTTAAAATAAATGAAAAAAATACACATTAGTCTTCTTTACCAAATAGACTAGAGAGACAATAATTGACTATTGGGATAAACCAGTTGATTATGAAAGACATTTTTCAAGGCTACTTGTTATGAGAGTTTCAGTTTGTTGTTTTCAATAATTTTGATAATAGTTAAGCACATCTGAACATAGAATACTAATTTTAAAAAAGTGTTTTAAAACTACACAATGGGCAAATAAACAATTTTTAAAAAATCTTAGGACACTAATTCTGTCTGTTTTAACTATGTATTTCTAATGTGACACACAGTGAATAAGGAAGAAATGATAAAATATGAGGCATATGGAACAAAGTATTTCTATTGCCATCAACCCTTCACCAACTTAAAATGCCTTATTTGACGTTGACATATATCCAAATTCAGTCCATCTACTAGGAGCAAACTCAGGGATTATCTCTCAAAGTGAAATTTCCCTGTACCTTTCAGCTGTTTTAAATTCACAAAGAAGAGCTACTCTAAACTACTCTACACTATTAATTTCTCTCTCTCTCCCTCTCTTTCATCAGATTTACAATATTTTGTGAGTGCTCAGTAAAATCAGACTTGAAGGACCAGGAAAAATGTTTATTTAATCCATGCATTTCTAAAGCAACTAAGACAGATATATCATATTATAACTATAATATTTGCTGGGTGACTATGAATATGTCAAGGGACTGATAAAAAGCCTATACTAGAGAGTTATGACCTCATTTTTAAAAATTAAAGGCAAACTTGGGGATCAACACAATATAATTACGATAATTTGCATATTTCTTCCAAATGTGGTCAGTTAAAAAATACATGCATTAGGGCATCAAAGAATAAGAGGTCTAAATTGAAATGTTGTGCTTCAAAATTAAATGGTAGACTAATTCATATACTAGAGCATGTTTTATTATGTGAAATAAACATGGGGAAAATTGTGTGTACCTTGTAGAAACGAAGCTTTGGCCTAGGTGTACCTCAGTGGGCGCGCCCGCTGCACAAGACAGATTGTTGTCTGAGTGGAAGACTTCATGGCTGGAGCTGACTTAATTCCTGACCATGGTAAAAAAGGTAGCTCCTTATATAACATCAGTGAAATGTGTTAGAGTAAACTCTTTGGCAAGATTGAATTTAAAATAATTCTGTGCAATCTGTAAAACACTCCTCCATCTCAAGCCCTGTAGTTGGCATCACTAACTTCCTATTAAAATATGGGCAGCAGTGCTGAGAAAGTAAAGAGAATGCAAGAGCACCAAAAGCCAAAAAACTGAAGTCATAAACGAGAATCCACAAAAGGTGGTTGGCAGTGGTTGATGGCTAATAGGTGTGTGGGGGAAAGAAGACAAGGCATATAGAAAGGGCAGGTGCAAGGGACAGCCCTTTTTTTCTGAATGCATTGTCTGTAAAAATTAATCTGGAAGCATGTTATTGCACTATTCATCATAAGCTTTGCCTGTATTGCCAGCAGAATATTATGTATGTTCATTTGTCATATCAAACACACAGTAATGCCATAGCTAACGATCTAGATACTGACATAGATAATAAAGGCATTGGATTAATTCTGCTCTCTGATGTAATCTTTGTATTCAGAGCTTCCATCGTCCAGGAAAATAAATAGACAAAAGTAGCCATCCCAAATTTGTGGGAATATATTCTAAGACAAAAGGATAATTTCTATCATCTATTCAGATGTTCCAAATCTTTATGTCAATGGTAATAGAAAATAGAATAGCGTTGTGGTATGGAACCAATGTAATTTAAGAAAATAACAAAAATAACTGACCCCCAAATTGTTTGAATGTAGTCCATGCTAGGAGTCAGAGTAGTGGGAATGCAGTATTTTGTATCTGATCCTTTAAGACAACTCACATTTCTGACTCTCTAAGTAAACCAGAGGACCAGGTAATCCGATGGGAGGTAATCTAACATCAGATGATCAGGTGCACAAAATAGCACTACTTGCTTGAGATGAGTATTCCTAAGAGTTGCCTTCTAAGCGAGGAAAGCTGGAGTGCCCACGTGACCACAGATGAGCAAAGGACACTTCACCCACTGCACCCGCGGTTCACTGGCAAATGTGGATTCTGCAGTGAAAATGAAAAATTTTAAGTATAAAAAAAAGACAAGCTTTTAGAAATTATCGAAGAGTGTGAAAAATAATGCATGTGAATGGAAAAGTAGGAGTATATTCTAAATTCTTTTCCCCTAAATACAACTAGGGATTTTTTTTTACTGTTTTCCTTAAAACAAAGAAAAACAAAAGTAGTGTATTTTAGACATGAGCTCTCCACCATCTAAAGGTAATGAGAAAGTATATGGATTACTATTTTTTTTTATATACATACAAGATGCCATTCAAATATAAAGACCACAAAACTGCTTTGGGGATTTCAAGTGAACATAGCCAACACAGCTCAGTGGTAACAGAAACGAACTCTAAAGCCTAGTGGCTTGGGTTCAAATCCTGGCTTTGCCATTTGACAGCTGCCTGAAAACTTTTGGTAAACCACTTCAAGAAAACAAAAATTTTCAAAAAAAAAAAAAAAACCACTCCAATTAAATCATAAAAAAATGAAAACTATCAAAATGGGAAATTTAGAATACATATAAAATGGTGTGGGTTTAAGTTAGTTTGTTAATGGACAATGTTAAGTATAAAAGATTGGTGCAAATATGGGAAAAACACAGTTACTACTTCTGAGGGGTGACCAGTTGTTAAAAAAATGATACATATATAGACAATGTACCCTAATAAAGATCATATTTATTTGCCTTTATCACCAACACACAGGAAAATTATGCAGATTACAATAGATTTTGTACCTACAGAGCCATCTGAAATACATTTGTAATGTTATGCTTCCTTTTGCTTGTTTTAATTAGTAACTGATGATTTTGGTGTTGCTTTGTTTAGTAAAACTCTAGGGCTTGTGCCTAGCCATAGAGTATTTTATTTCTTATTTTATGTCTTCCTTTTTATCATGTATTTGTCTTGATGATTGTTGTCAATGACATACTCACAGCAGTTTCTATGTTCTGTTTTATTTATTTCTTATCCTTCAGAATCCTCCCTACCGAATAATTTGTTTCATTCACACGGGCACATTTAATCATTTTTCCATCAGTTTAATTTATTTTATTTTCAACACAGTCGTAGTCAGAGTCTTCTTAGTTGTGCTTTCGTCCCTGTCACACCATCTGCACTTTTCAGAAGTGATGGAGTAAATAATTTTTGTAGAATCTCTCAAAGCTAAGCAAAACAGAGCAAGCTCCAAGGAATAAAAAATAACTAGATGGCTGAGACAGAAAATGACAATGAAGCATCACTAATATTTGTCAGTAGTGGAAGGAATTGACAATATTTTATTCTGGAGTTTACCTTGGTTTGAATGTAGAAGAGTCAGTGAAGTATATGTTTATCACCATGGGGAATATTTGACCTGATACTTAACATTTCTACCAACACTTTGTGATCTCTTTCTCCCTCCCTCCCTCCATCCATCCATCCATCTGCCTATCCAACTGGAATGCTTTATTTCACCAAATTTAGATATAAAATTGGGTTATATTTTGGTTAATTATCAAAGTATATTAGCTCTGAGATTGTATCAGTTGTAACAGCATAAATTTCATATTTTCTTCTCTGTCCAAATGAGCATTTCTGAGATTCTCCTAGGAGTGTATATCCATCCATTCTGTTCGCTTTTTCTCATCTTTCCAGTCCAATGCCCTACACTACACCCTTCACCATTTTTCGCCCTCTCGTGTTACATGTCTATGGCGCTATATCCTGTCCCTTCATGGGGCTTTCCTTGGGGAAGTCTCTCTTCTTGGTCTCCAGAAGGCTCCCTTCCTGCGTAAGCTAGCTGCGTACTCTAGGATTTCAGACTTTATCATGCTCTCTTTTTCTCAGACTGTATGTTCACCTGGCTCCTGTTTCATGTCCTCTCCAATTAAAATCATCCATTTAACACCATAGTATTTCACACTGATAATGTTCTTTGCCAATAACTGTCACTATATACATATATATTTATATATATAAAGCACAGACAGGCAGAGAGAGAAGTACATATGTCCCTACAAACAATCATGCACAGCTAAATGTGTGTGTAAATATGTAAACATACTGTGGGCAGGTTTGTGTTTTCTATAAGAACAATGACCATACAGTTTTTTGGCAAGATTAGGACACTTGGCTGAATGTGAAAAGAGTGCTATTAATAATTATGCTATGATTGTGATTAAATCAAACCTGAGCAGGCTGCACTGAGGCATATGGTCATCCTAGCCATGGGTGGATGTTTGTTTCATATGAGCTTAAGTAACAGCTTCATGAAATATGTCCCTCCAAGAAAAGGGTGGTCTCAATGGAGACACATTTTAGACTCTCAACACTTGTTAAAGGCTCTAAAAATGCCATTGTTCTAGTTTTAAATATTTTAAATTTCAGCCTCAAGGTTAAATAATAAACGGAAAAATAACTTTCAACATCTACAGATAGTTTTTCTCAAAATAGATGTGATCATACCTCAGGACACTAACATTTTATTAAAGTTGCTGGGAAATGTTGATATATATGTAAGTGAAAGTGCATTACATACATCATATTATGCTCTTATCTTTTCACTTAAATCAGGTCATAAATATGATGCCATGGCAATTATACTTTTATATCTGGAGGCTCTGGGGAAGGTACTTCCAAGCTCATTCAGGATGATGGCAGAATTTAATTGAATTAAACTTAATTCAATTTCTTGCAGTTGTAACTCTCATTTTCTTGAAACATGACCCCCTGGATCTCCAAACCAGCATAGTACATTGAATTTTTGTGCTTCTAATCTCTCTCTGCTTCTGCTTTGAGGGTTTTACCAGTAAAAGTATTCTGGAATACATATATATATATATATATATGAAAGAGAGATTTTAAGGAATTGGCTTACAGGCTCATTTGATTATGGGAACTGACAAATCCGACATCAGTAGGACTGGCTGACAGGCTGGAACCTCAGGCAGGATTTCTATAATACAATATTGTTTGTAATATAGAAATTGTTTGACCAAACATCTAAGCATCAAAGCCTGGCCAAGACGACACATAAAATTAACCATCACAGGACTTGTATGAGTACACTGGGTCTGCCCAAGCAATCCAGAATAACCTCCCTATTTTAATGCCAACTATTCAGTAATTATAATTACCTTTTCAAAGTCTCCTCTGCATGGAATTACTTTGGAAGCTGTCATTATACTTAATACAATATGACTTAACATACTTTCAATTTTTTTAACAGAGAGCAAAGCACAAACGATACTGAAACGTGGTAGAAGATGACTTCTTATGCACCTAAGAGTCAGAGCATAGAGTGGTCTAAGGAAGTCATGATCGCTCTAAAATATCAATGTGTTTTATGAGATTTAAAGGATCTTTTAAATGGGGCAGGGCACAACACAACGACACTCAGACAGATGAAAGGCAGGTTATCACTTATGTACAGCTCCAAATAAGAGAAGGCTGCCAGGCCTGGACACACAGAAGTCTACACAGAGAAAGGGCAACAGCATACTGGAGCTGTGGGGACATTGTACATATGGGAAGTGGGGTGAAATTAGCTAGTATCAAGGGCTCCATGTGGTTTGGCTGATTTAAAGAATTGCAGTAGGCTCTGAGTCACAGGGACTGTCCCTAACTACCTGGCCCTTGACCCTGGAGCAGTTAAGGCTGGTGTATGGTGGCCGTGAAGTGTGAGAGTTCCATTAGAGGAGTGGGTAGGAGTGTGGACTTAACTGACTGCTCAACCAGGGAAACTGACAACTTCTAGCTGAATCATGACAGTACAATAAAAATGTGGAAAAAAAAAAAAAAAAACCTCTGTTAAACAAGAATATGATGTTCCTTGTCTACATTTTTCTAAGATGTTGTTCTTGCCTGGATTGTTCAAAGTAATTCATCACTGTTGTCTGCTTTCCATTAAGCAGGACTGGGAAAAAGAAAAAGGGAGAAAGTGCGTTCTCGGTAGACATGGTGGAGAAGTTGCACATATTGCTTTTTCTCAGAGAAGACTGAACAGATCTTGATCACATATCCAGATCAAACTATCAAGCATGCCAGGAATTTACAATCTCATCTTGAATATTTGCATAGATCAAAGTCCTATAAACTATCAAAAAGTCAAAATAATGAGGGACAAACGCTAGAGTTGGTAACAGTGGTGATGAAGAGAAGTAAGTAGATTAAATACATTTTTGTGGTAAAAGTCATTGGGCACTAAAGCTTCTTGGGTAAAAGGTAAGAGGGAATATCTCAGTATTCTGAGTTATACAATGGGATAGATGATGAATACAGATTGAGATGGGAAACACTGGGTAACAAGTCTGAGAATTAGATTTAGAAAAAGAGAAGCACAAAAAGACCTTACAGAGGAGGCTGAGAAATCCCTGACAAAGGCAATTAGCAAAACCAACAAATTCTGATGTCAGAGAATATAAGAATTTAAAAAATATGAAATCGAAGTCAGTGGTATAGAATGTTGAAGAAATATTATCAGAAAAGAAGAAATGATTGATACATGTTGAAAGTATAAGAAAACAATGAACCTACAATGATGATTACAATCCTTTCACAAGCAGTGAGTTTAAGTTGATTTTGTGACCAAACAATGTGACTACATTACAGGTAAACAACTAATGAATAGCTGTTTCCATCAGTGAGCAGGAAACACTTTGGTTCACACCATCCATGTCTAATTAAAACATGCTGTAAGATTCTTCCGTTTTAATCATTATTAAAAAGAGTGTTCATGACAAACTATGAGTGCAATTTTTGACATTCACTCTCTTTATTCTTAAACTATGCAAACAGAATTAAAAATTTTCTAAGCAGCATAGAAATGCCCTTTTAAAGCATTGATTCTTCCAATTAACTCCAGGAATCCAAGAATATGGGTGAGTCATGAATTCATTTTGGAAAAAAAAATGTATTTATTTTAACTAACCTCTGAGTGCATTTTAGTATTTCTTTCATTTATCAATAAAGGGCTGGGGAAATCACAGCAGAACCTTTGGTTTAATGGAAACCATAAATATTTTCATATCAGATATTACATAGATTATAATATAGCATATATGTTTATCCCTATTTTGAAATTATGTTTTTATTACACCTACCATTAATTTATTTTACTGCATTTATTTAAAATGTATTTACATTAACACACCATATTTAAAATTTGACATCTATACTTCAGTATAATTAGTTTACTTTGTAATTCCTTGTATTTTATTTCATAGATTTAAAATGGGAAAGCATCCAACCTATTTTAGCAACGGGCCAGAGGGCTTCATGTCACACAAAGAATATGACTCCTTTAAATCAGGAGGCCACCAAAAAGAGCCTCATGGCCCATGAGTAAAGTATGTGTTTATATTTTAAAAAAATAAGTGGCTTTTTAAAAAAAAAATTTAATCATTGTATATCTATGTTTTTTGATAAAGGATTTTACAGAACTTATGGTGGTATTTTGTGGAAAGCATCACTTGTAAACGTCATTAATAAATCTACTTACTCTGAATTCTTTATTTCTTCCAGAGACCACTTTAAGGGTTATATCGCTTTTCCTCCAAATAATACTGGATAGTCTCATTTCTTTAGGTAATATTGAATTCTGGAATATGGGCCCCATTTCTCACCTCATTTTTTTCCCTACGGCTATACTCATAACTTGAATGCTAACCTCTAAATTAGGTCTCTCATCGGATAACTATAGTTTTCACACTGTGAAAATGTTTTAAAGTGACTTGCAAGCTATAAGGAATCTAACATGCCAGGTTAGCTTTCAAAATATTTCACTTTATTTGAATGCAAAGATTTAAACTTTTCCAAATAAAATATACAGTGTTTCTTTCCTGTTCAGACAGTGATTAAAATAAAAGTAATACAAATTCATAATTGTGTTTTAGAGATTAAGAACATTATTAGAATTTTGTCTTGAAACGTATTCCTTAGTTCAGATCAGTGTGGCACCCAAATAAGGTGAACTTACCCTTCCTCATAGTATATTTGCAATGACTGGAGAATTTTTAGTTGCCATGACTAAGAGTGGTATTAGCAGCTAGTGTCTAGAGGTCAGAAGTGCTACTAATATTTTGCAAAGCACAAGAACAGCATCTTACAGCAAAGAATTGTCTATTCCTCAAAGTCAACAATACTGAGATTGAGAAATTCTGGTTCATATGGTTGAATCAATATAATGAATAAGAAAATCAGTTAGAAGTCCCAATGAATTAACACACATTGCCTTATATGGAATTTCTATGTCCCCTATTAACATCTCTTAACTGTTTCCCTCTCTAATGTCAAATCAATATTTACATACTTGAGTGTGTTCATGCATCTTCCATAAAGAAAGATTTTCATCTATCATATTTCTCCCTTGAATTACCGTCTACATCATACTTACCATGGTCTGTGCATCCCACTGTCTCCACTCTTCTAACTCTTATTTACTTCTAAATTGGTTGAGCCTCAATATGCCAATGAAATGTCTCTTGACAATGTTAGTGAGCTTCTCTTACTAAACCTGAAGGACATTTTCTGATTTGTTTTTCTTGCTTAACCATCAGGTACATTGACATTCTCTCTCTCTCTCTTTGTTTCTCTCTCTCTCTCTTTAAATCAGGACCACGCTATGTTTATCTTGAAGTATTTTCTTATTTGCCTCTCAAGGCACTGCACCTACCCAGACTTTTTTTTTTTCTTCCCCACTCACTTACATTGACCTGAAACAAATAGACTGCCAGATATTTCACCAGCAAAGATGAGTTTGGTCAGAATCAGCCAAGAATTGCAATTTGGGATCTGCAACCCTGGTAAGCCATGGGCAAGTCCTCTTATCAGCAAGGGAAGGAGAACGCTTCTTGGAGAGGAAAAGGACTTTGGGGGGGCTATAGTAAGCGAAGAGTGCATGGTTTTTTATTGGTTGAGTCCTTCTCAGGGAAGAAGAGGAGTTTTCTTTCTTCCTGTTGGGCTGGACTATTGTCACAGGGGGTGAGCGCTCCCCCTTCTGGTCTCACCACTCTATTTAACTGAGATTTCTGTTTAGTAATTTTTACACTTACTTACATGCTCCTTCTCTGCCTCTTCATCCATGTCCTCATTCTCACTGATCAAACGCAATGTTGACTTTTCCGGAAACTGGATGGATGCCTCTCCTTTTCTCATTCTTCCTACAGCCAGAGTTGATAGCACTTGCTCTGGCAACTTCACATATCATCACCAGAAGGATCCCAAATCCTATTTTGATCTTTATTTTCTGTTTTAGAAATAGACCTAATTATCAAATCATCTGCTTGTGACTACAGTGTAACTATCTCCCAAAGAACATGTCCACAGTGGGACATGTTCTACCTCAAACATGCTCCTATGCCCGTGTTTTATATCTTTATAAATGACACTATGACCTGATTAATGATTTAAACCAAATATTTGGGAGTTTATATTAAAATATACTCAATTTATTGGCCTAGCTCAACTTTATATCTAATCAAGTACTACCAGTCAGACTTCATAGCAATCTCTCAACTCCGTATAATGTCCTATGTTCCCCTTTGCCATGGCTCTGCCATTGCCTACTTTCATTGTTTAATCTTGATTTCTGCAAAACCCTCTGAATGCTCTCTTTGCGCCTTTTCTGCTTAAAAATGATAATTGTCCTCTATAGTCTCACTGTAAATGTCTTATCCTGGTTTACAAAGTCCCACACACTATAGCCCCTAATAACTTTAGTGCCTCAACTTTTACCAACTACTCCACCTCACTCTGTTTTACTGATATACTTTGATTTCTTGATCAAAGACTGAACCCTCTTCCAGGTGACAGACATATTATTCTATTATCTTGGAACATTCTTTTCCCCCATTGCCAAGCTAATTCCAACTTACATCTACTTACATCTTAAGCTCCAACACAAGCTTAAATTGTCCTGGAAAGATATTCTAGTCCCACCATCTTAAATCTGGCTTCAGTGTTCATCTTTCTAAACATCCGTAATACTCTCCTTTTCTCTCATCTTAATTTTTATCATATTGTATTTTAAGTGTCTATTTGTTTGTTTATTTTAGTCACTAACTTAGAGTACTTGGACTATTATATGTACTGTTCACTATTTTATTCTCAACATTTAATACATTCTGCTTCCTCCAAAATAAGTCCTTAAAACCAATTTTAATTTTATTCTTATTCATAAAACTTTTATCAGATTTTTTTCAACCTAAACTGATACTACCTTCATTTAAATTCACAGCACTAATGATCTTCCACACTTGCTCAAACCAAATAAAACACTGAGCACCTGTGCTTAGAAAACTATAAGACATTGACACAAGAAATTGAAGCTACCACAAGCAGATGAAAAGATATACTGTATTCTTGGAATGGAAGAATCAATAATGTTAAAATGACCATATTACCCAAGGTTATATACAGAATTAACACTATCTCTATCAAAATACCCATGGGCATTTTTTACAAAACTAGAGCAAATAATTTTAAAATTTGTATGGAAACAAAAAAGAGTCTGAATAGCCAAAACAATCTTGAGAAATAAGAGCAAAGCTGGAGGAACCATGCTTCCTGACTTCAGACTATACTACAAAATGACAGTAATCAAAACAGTATAACAGTGGCATAAAAACAGAAACACACACCAGTGGGACAGGAAAGAGAGCCCAGAAATAAACCCATGCACTTATGGTCAATTAATCTACAGCAAAGGCCACTTCCCCCCACTGTATGTGTGTGTGTGTGCACACACACACACATGCACCCACACAATGGAATGCTTTCAGCCATAAGAAAGAATAAACTTTTGCTGTTTGCAACAACATGGATGGGCTTGGAGGGCGATATGCTAAGTGAAGTAGGTCAGATAGAAAAAGGCAACACTGTATGTTATCATTTATATGTGGAATTGAAAAAATACAACAAACTAATGAATATAACAAAAAAGAAGCAGACTAACAAATGTAGAGAAGAAACTAGTGATTACCAGTGGGAGAGGGAAGGTGGGAGGGGAAATATAGGGGTCAAAGGTAAGAGGTACATACTATTACGTATAAAATAAGCTAAAAGGATATATTGTACCACAGAGGGAATATAATCAATATTTATAATAACTACAAATGAAGTATAACCTTTAAAAACTGTGAATCACTATATTATACACCTGTAACTTATTTAATATTGTACAGCACCTATATTTCAATAAATCAAACTAAAAAAGAGAAAATTCCTATATGTTATATTTGTTTATAGAAATGTGTGTGTGTGTGTATATATATATATATATATATATATATACATATATACATATTATTCTTGGTAAAGCATTTCAAATTTATCATTATTTCCTAGAAAATTATAGAAATTAAATGAATTTTCTAACTATTCAATAAATTCAATCAAAAGCATACCTGGTGGATAAAATTCAGAAATTGTTAATGAACTGGTTCTCTATCTTTCATAAGATTTCTAAAACACATTGATTTTATTAAGATTTTTTTAGGATTTCACTTATATAAATGGTACATATTATCTATGATAAGAAATTATATATAAAGAAAGGAGAGGTAAATGTTGAGAATTTGAAATGATCATGGCAGGAGGAGTTAAAAACAGCTTATCTGTTAGCTTGTATAAAGAAATAAGGACTAGGATAGCACAACTCCTGCAAATACACAGATGTACAAGAATTTTTTTATTTTTTTAATGAAGTATAGTCAGTTTACAATGTTATGTCAATTTCTGGCATACAACATGTTTAAGTCATACATATACATACATATATTTGTTTTCATATTCTTTTTCATTATAGGTTACTACAAGCTATTAAATATAGTTCCTGAGCTATACAGAAACTTGTTGTTTATCTATTTTATATATACAGTTAATATTTGCAAATCTCTATCTCTTAATTTATTCCTTCCCACCTCCTTCACCCCTTGGTAGCCATAAGATTGTTTACTATGTCTATGAGTCTGTTTCTATTTTGTAGATAAGTTCATTAGTGTCTTCGTTTTTCTGTTTTTACATTCCAGATATGAGTGTATCATATGATAATTTTCTTTATCTTTCTGGCTTATCTCACTTAGAATGAAGATCTCCAGGCCCATTCATGATGCTGCAAGTGGTATTAATTTTTTTTGACTGAGTAGTATTCCATTGTATAAATATACCACAACTTCTTTGCCCAGTCATCTGTCAATGGACATTTAGGTTGTTTCCATGTTTTCTTGGCTATTGTAAATAGTGCTGCTGGAAACATTGGGGTGCATGTATCTTTTTGAATTAAAATTCCCTGTGGATATACACTCAAGTATATGCTCAGGAGTGGGATTGCTGGATCATAGGTAGGTCTATTTTTAGTTTTTTGAGGAATCCCCATACTATTTTCCATAATGGCTGCACGCAACTGCATTCTCATCAACAGTGTAGGAGGGCTTCCTTTTCTCCACATCCTCTCCAGCATTTTCCATTTGTACACTTTTTAATAATCTATAAGAATTTGAATTATTCTTTTCCTGACTAAGAAATTGAACTGCATGGTGCAAAATTAAAGTCAATTTAATAAGTACAGTCACATAATTGCTGAATTAAATAAAAACAAACAAGCATTTGTATTTCATGAACAAGAATAACACAATCATTTTTATGCCATGCTATTAAAGTATTTGTATTGCTGCATATTATGTATAATAAGTAGAACAGATTATAGACAAAAAAGCTTAATTACTCTTTAAACAAACATTTTTATTTTAGAATGGTTTAAGATTTCCTGGAAAAACAAAGGAATGTCAAGATAGTACAGAATTTGCATATATCACACACCCAGTTTCTCCTATTATTGACATCTAATATTAGTGCTGTATATTTGTTACAATTAATGAACCAGTACTGATAAATTATTATTTGCGAAAGCCCATACATTATTCAGATTTCCTCAGTTCTTTCCAGGATTCCATACTACATTTACTCGTCATGTTTTCCTAGGCTCCTCTTGGCTCTGCTTCTCTCTAAGAGGTAGACTTTGTCAATTTTCTCTGTTGCTTTCTGTTTTAAATTTTATTGATTTCTGTTCTTATATGTATTTTTTCTGCTTACTTTAGGCTTACACTACATACCTTTTTCCATGTTTTCTAAGGTGGAAAATCAGGTTATTGATTTTAGACTTTTTTAATTTGCTAATCCATGCATTTGATGCTTTAAATGTCTTACAAAATTTTGTTGCAACTAAGGAATTTGACGTAGGTAGCCCCTGACAGTTGGTTTTTCTATTTTGTAATGCAAGTGCCTGACTTAAGATTTGATGGCCAAAGTATCTACTTCAAAGAGGCATCCACTTTAGAGACTGCTGTCTCAATAAACACATTGCCGGCCACAGGACTAGACTAAGGGCCAGGCCACCTTCCCTCACTGAGGTTCCTTTGTTCTAGAGATTTGGTTGATTTCAGTAACTAACCATTTACACTGCTTGTTTTTCTCTCTTCCTGTACTTTCATGTTTTAAATTCACCAACAAAGAGTGAGCCCGTGAACCCGAAGCCTCTACTTTCAACTCCAATTAAAGAAAAATCCCAGGTGTGCTGTGAAACTTCCAGGACTTACAGGTAATAAAACTCTCTTTCAAAGTTTCCTGATGGCTATTGCTATTGGTGTCTTGCAGTCACAATAAGAACCACGCACACTGGACCAGCCACAGCATTGGTTATGGATAGTCTGAGACCAAAACATTAGTGTAAATTATACTTTCATTTTGTTAAAAAAATTCCTTTGAGACCTCTTATTTGACACATATATTACATGTTATGCTTATATGTTATTTGTTAAGATTATGTTGTTTAATTTCCAAATATTTGAGGATTTTTACACTGTATTTCTGTTTTGGTTTCTATTTTAAGTCCAGGTCATGAGAGATGTACTTTGTATAACTTCTGTTCTTTCACATTTGTTAAGTTATGTTTTCTGGCTTATAATGTGGCCTGTCATGTTGAACTCTCCATGCGTGCTTGAGAAGAATATATATTTTGCTCTTTGGGGATGAAATATTTTACAAATGCCAATTACATACAGTCACAGTAACTATTTAGAAACTATCAATAAATTGGCCTAAATCTTTACATCAGGCCATCACTCATTCTCATTTTAGATGGAAAAACTTGGATTCTTTATTCTTGGATAATGTCTCTCTTCCATTGTCTTTCAATGTCTTCCCAGGCTGAAACAAAAAAGGTGAGAAAAGTTACTGCCAGTTTGTACAGATCTGTGTACAAATTAGAGTCAACATTCAGTCAACTGGGCATAGGAAAATGTGGTTGTTGACTAAGGAAAAAGTGGTCAGACTAAGAACATTGGGAGACTAAACAAGCTTTTCTTGGAACTCATCTCCAGAACTTGACTTGGCATGGCACCACCAATGCTTCATTTGTAAATAATGGTCATATTTTATTTGGGGGCTATGTATACAGATAGAGTCTGCTTTATGACAGACAATTCATGCTTATAGTTATCTGTTATCCAATGTTTAGATATTCATTCTAGCAACCCATGAGTTATGTCTCAAAGAAGAATAATTACTTGCCAAGAAGGCATAACTTTAGAATAAAACTATGGGGGACTATTGTTATGACTTGTGTCAGGGTTTACCAGTGTTCACACAGTGTGCTGTTCTGCCTCAGACATCCTGTGTAATATTGGATCTGCTAGATCAGAGAATGGAGTGTTGAAGCTGAATGCATTTCCACCTTAAACAGAGAAACCTCTTTATTTTTGAACCCTATCAAGCCTAGACACTTTTCCACTTATTCAGTAAAATTATGGGAGAAGCATATCCAATTTTGTATATGTTGTTTTCAAATTCTCACGTCTTATCAAGCATTGTATCTCCAACTTAATGGTAGGAAGTTTAAAGTTTAGAAAGCAATATTACTTAGAGCACATCCATTTATCCAAAATAATATTTAAAGACATATTTTTAGAGTAGTTTCAAGTTCACAGCAAAATAGGAAGGTACAGAGATTTCCAATATACCCTATAGTCCTACACATTTGTAGCCCCCTGCATTATCAACATCCCCCACTAGAGTGGTGCATTTGGTACAACTGATCAACGTATATTGACACGTCATAATCACCCTAAGTTCATAGTTTACATATGGGTTCACTCTTGGTGTTGTATATTCAATGAGCTTGGACAAATGTATAATGATGTATTCATTGTCAAAGTATCATATAGTATTTTCATTTCCCTAAAAATCTTCCAGGCCCCATTTATTCATCTCCACATCCCAACTGCTATGTTCTGTATGTTTGTGTCCCTCCAAAATTCACATATTGAAATTCTAAAGCCCAAGGTAAAGGTATTAGATTTGGAGACTCTGGGATGAGATTAGGTGATCAGTGTAGAGCTCTTATGAATGGGGATTAGTGGCCTTTTTAAAGAAGCCTCAGAAAGATCCCTTGCTCCTCTCACCACTTAAGGAAAGAGTGAGAAGTAGTCAAGGAGATCCTCACCAAAACCTAATCATGCTAGCTCCCTGATCTTGGATTTCCAACCTCTAGAACTGTGAAAAATAAATTTCTATTGTATATAAGCTCCTCAGGCCATGGTATTTGTTATAGCAGCCTGGATGGTCAAGGATGCCAACTGCTGGCCACCACTAATACTTCAACTGTTACTTAAGCCTCATTTATTCAAGAACTGATAGATATGTCCAGGCTCAGGTCTAAGAATTAGGTGATTGTTATCTTGGTTCAAGATATTGTTGGAATTTTCATAGTTATACACATCAGGAAGGACTTTGGATTTTATGTATTTTGTCATTAGAGGCATAGGAATGTAGTACTTAACAACAGAAAACTATACCAGTTAGACAGTTCTGAATTCATACTATGGTAACCGTATCTAACTTACTTCTACAAGTTTTGACCTCTGTCATCCCTGAGAAAGCCACTGAGTTCAACTCAAGCACAACGCCTTCTACTCTAATTCCAAACCATTAAAGCACCACGCAAATATATTGTTAACTTTCACCAAAGTATTTCTCAAGATTTTCACAAAAGCAGTACCCTTTATTGGACTTTATTAAGGGACACAGTGCAGGAATTAATGGAACGGGCCCCATAAATAATATACTCCAACATTTTTACTGAAGAATCCAGTAAGTAATTGACAATGGAATTCCATTTAATCATGGGCCACTGTTAAGCATATATTTTGGTAAAAACAGGATGAAGAATTAGACAAAAGCATAACAGACATACAAATCATGCTATAGCTTCTGTAACTAAGTGCAAAAATAAAATTTTCAGCCTAATAGATAGTCAAGTCTTTCTTTATTTGATCATAGAATCTATTCTTGCAGATATATTGAAAAAAATATAAATTAGCAAAATTTTGCAATTGCCTTCTCCCTAATTCTTGTCCTTGGGTGTTTAACAGTCAGTGGCCTTGAGGTTATGCAGGTATGTGGCTCTATTTGTGCTGGGCAGTTACATAAGTGGGGGCACCGGGCAGATAGGCGGGGGAGAGGGAGGATGTTTCAGAAGGTGGTGCTGTTTCCTCCTCCAATACAAAGGGACTTTACTTCTAAACCAGTTAGAACCCCACAGCCATGACTGCACGGTAGCAAATAGGATTCAATAGGATGCATCCCAATGTTCATTGTATTATAATTAGCATTACAGTTAGGTTTTTCTGTGTACATCATGGGTCAGAGCAACGCACAGAGGAGATGGGCACGCCTAAGGACTCAAGGGACATAAGTAAACCATCCATCAGTCACAAGAACACACCTAAAGCCAGGATGTAAGGCAGGAGAAACAAAGAATGAGGCCATTTTTTTTTTTCCTCTCTTGGGTTGGCCTGCCTTTAATTCTTGAAGGTGTACTATACTGATTTTTGCTCTACTAATAAAATTTTTTGTTCATATCACACTTTCCGTCTTCCATTTAAATTCTTTTTCTCAGATAAGACAAAGAATCGAGGTTGTTTCTTCCCTTCCTGCGGTAACAGTTTTATCTTGGGAGAGATTGTAGATTGTTGGGAAGATGCAAAAGGAAAAGAGCTCCCTCTTTCAATGATGTTACGGTGCCTTTATTCAAGGATGGTTTTGGGAAAGGCTCCTGAAATAGTCAGGAGAGAGGCTTTGGTTGTCACAAATAATTCAGTGGGAAATAAGCATTTAGAGTCTTGGCCATTAGAGCATTCTGAGGTCTCCTTCACAGCCCTGTGATTAGTATAAGAATCTCTTATCTGCTCTTATTTTCACACAACTTCCCTGACAAGAATGTGCCTTCAAATGTTCTTATTCTCAACTCTTGGGTTAAAATTGATGCTTTATTTTCGGTTATCTCAGCCCTGTAGCTGCAACTAACACATTCTTTTAGAACTGCCCTAGAAAGCCCCTGGGCTTTAGTAGGCATTCATCCAAGAATATAAGGATGCCGGGCTGTCATTCTCCTCCTTCAAACCATCCGGTGCTTTTCAAAAATGCCATTTCATGTTGAAGTCCCAGATTTCTCTGGGATATATTCTATAGTAGCTGACACAGAATTTCCCCCTAAACCTTGACTCCAATGATCACTTGATTCTAGGTGAACACGGGGAATAATCTAATTATCTGCCTCATTTCTTAAGCCAGACTTCCGACAGGCTTGGTAACAAATCCCAGATTCCTTCCGTTTCCCAGAGGGTCCAGTGCCTGCACCTCTCCCAGCAGCTTTGTTTTCATTCTGATAAATGCTCTTGGTTAATAAAAACCATAACAAAAACAAACCCAGATACTGCATTTTTATTTATTAGAAGAAATTATTTACTTTAAGAGTATCACTGGGAGAAAACATCATAGTGAAGTTTGAAGAAAGGGAGAGATTAAAGATAAGACAATGTGTGGGCATTGTACTGAAAAATGTTTATATTAGTTCAGATTGTCAGAAATGACCAGTGATAGAAAATACCCAAGTAAATCAAGTAGGGTTTTCTTTTTAAAAGGAAAGGAAATGAATGATGCCAGTGTAAACAAGGTGGAGTAAGGACCTCAGAATATCCAACCCTCCACAAAAGATTCAGGAAGAAACTTTGACCTGTCACCTCATTTCCTAAGAGAATGTAAATAGAGAACCTGTTTCAGGAATGGAGAGATCACCGTGGATAACTGAATATGAACCAGGATGTGTGGGCAGGGAGGAACCTAGCAAAGTCTGTATTTAAAATTAATTTCTGTGTCCCATTGTCTCTGCCTGGCCCAGCAAATAGTTGTCTGGCAAACATTTGCTTTTCTGTATATAAATTGCCCTCCTCACCTTTGAAGTCCCAAACTGCCCCCCTCAACAATCATTTTTGTCTTTAGCTGAAGATGCTGTTCAAGGTCAGGGTTTCAGTCATTTTGGTGAGTTACTCAGTTTTCCTAGGTCTCTCCCACTGTACATGTTATTAAAATTTTGTTTGACTTCCTGCTGTTAATCTGTCTCATATCAGTTTGGTTCTCAGGACAGCCAGAAGAGCCTAGAAGGGTAAAAGAAAATTGCTTCCTCCCTGACACTCTGATACTCAAAGGTTTTACCCAGTGAACAAACATATTCAAATAGATATCTGCTCCGCGGTCTTCTTTCCTTACAATAACTTTGCACAATTGCCACCTTTTTCTGTGTCTTATATTAGGTGATATGAATTGTTTTGCACTTTCAACAGGGATTGGAGAACAGAACTGCTTTCCTAGCTTCAGGGACTCAGAGTTTCCTTTCCAGGTGTTTTAAGAGGTGATAAAAAAAAGTACGTCTTAGCACTTTTTGCTACTTGCCTCCTCTGTTTCACGTTCTCACTTTTTTATTTGTTCCACCTCTTTTTCTCCCCTCTGTTATCTCTGTCCGGTAGAATTTAGACTATACTCCTAACACTATCTCTGTAAGACAGGAGTTTGTCCTCAAAGGGAGTTTTTGTTTGTTTGCTTTAGGAATTCATAGTCTCTCGTCAGGTTTTGCTCTTTCCAGATCTCTGGTCCTGTTTTACAACCCCCGTAAAGGGGAACTTGCAAACTTCTGTCAGTTCTAATTCTGCGCTCGGATTATGCTACGTGCTTTTTGGCGACAATCTGTTAGATACTTTTATGTTCTCCTGTTCTCAACACCACCAGAAGTTTTTAGTTGAGTTCCCTAAAAAATGTTGAATTAATTGTGAATGTGACCTTATTTGGAAAAAAACATATGAGGTCCTTATAATAGGCAGGCCCTGGTCCAATATGACTGGTGTCCTTATAAAAAGGGGAAACTTTGTACAGACACACACACATACACACACACACACACACACACACACACACACACAGAATACCATGTGAAAAGACACAGGGAGAAGATGGCCATCTGTAAGCCAGGATGACAGCAGTTATCACAAGCTAGGAGAGGTGTCTGGGGTAGACCCTTCCATGCAGGGGGGAAGAGTCTTGCTACGAATCTAAATATCATCTCATAAGTCACAAACATTTTGCTCATTAGTGCTTACCTATGATAGGCGACATTATCATACACAGTGTCATTAGAAAACGTTCCAGTGCTACGGGATGCACAAACAAGTACTGTGATTCTGTAAAGCCAACTTTATTGTAAAACCCATTTACGTCTCACTCGTTCATTACTATTTATATCAGAGTTAGAAGACATTGTCAAAAACAGGCATACTCTCCTTTGGGCATAGAGAGACTAGACTACACAAATCTTAGTCAACAGTGAACTTAACCTGAGTGGACTCAAATGTGTGAGGTGAAACAGTGAAAATAGAACATAATTTCTTATCGACAACATACAGAAGTGCCTGAGGTCTTTATTTCACATCAATTCAACAATATTTATTAAACTGACATACTCCCTTTTCACTTGAAATGATTAAAAGACACCAGCCATATGGAAAAACTATAATTATAAGAGTGAATGATTTAAATTTTGGCATGCATCAGAGAATATTTCTAAATGTCATTTTCCAAACACCATAAAATGCTGTCACTTGGAGAAGAAAAATAAGGATTTATAATGTCAATATTTGAACTGATCTGTTTCTTATTATAGGACATTTTCATTTAGTTACCCAAGGAAGAAATACAACAATCGGAGAAATAATTTTTGTGTGTAACTAATAATAGCTCTTATGTAGGTGAGCAGATTGTAAGCCATCACAAAAGGCCATTGAAGCCAGACAATTTCACAGTTTTTCCGTAGGTTTTGTGTATATGTATGTATGTGTGTGTGTGTGTGTGTGTGTATGGGCATGCATACTATTTTTGCAATGTTGTTTTAAGAAAAATATGTCCAATATTTATACAGAATATTTCAAAAGTAATTTAAATATAATTTAACCTACATTAACATTTGCCCAATTTCCCATTAAAAATAAATCTAGCTTTTTCTAATATACTTTATACACTTGAAAATGAAAACTAAAATATTTGAAGTCTTTATGTAAATAGAACATGCAAACTATTTGGTGATATTTGATATTATATGAAAGACATTACTGAAGAATTATTTTTAACTTATATATAATATTAAATAAATTAGCAAATTATAATTTTTGGTTTTGTTTGTTCATTCCCTTAAATAATTCTTCTAATGAAATTTGTTATGAGATTTGTAATCTATTAATTAGGATGAAAAGTTTTATAAAGGGCAGAATTTTATAAACAGATTAAAAAGTGCCAATGGGAGTATTTGGGAACTTACAATTCTTTCAAGGTTCATTCATAATCACAGGCAGTCCTAAATTTGGTAGTTGGTAATTCAGATCACTAACGAGAGAAAACAGGTTTTGAAGCACAGTTAATTTCTCTAAATATATAGATCTATTTTTTTTTCCCAAATACCAGAACTTTATAAGGAAATGAATGAAATGATGGTATGTAACCGATGACTCTGGCTAGTCATTTCTGGTATAAATTTACAGTCTGGTTAAACAATCATGGTAAGTACTTTTTAATGACAATCAAAGTTTGAGGTTAGTTGTCTTTGTTGTAAACGCACATCACCATCAGCAATAAAAACATTGATCACCTCTGTGTCCACCAGCTTATATCTTGATGAAGAGTTGCTAATCTTGGTTTCCTCTGTGTCATGTCACAGACTGCTGTATTATTCCCAGTTGTGTCTAAAGGAAGATGCAAACTCCCTCACTGGTTGTTATGGTGAAAATAAACCAATTAATGGAATGTTAATATTCCTCTCTACATATGAACGTACAGTTTGTAAATAATCTGAGTCTCTTGCCTGCTGCAAAATTTCTAACCAGTTTCCACTTCCAAGGTATGGTAGAATAAGCATAGGCTTTTTTTTTTTTTTTAATTGCAAGATTGTTTCTTTTTTTATTGAAACAAATTTATTTACAAAACAGAAACCGACTCACAGACATAGAAAAGAAATTTGTAGTTACTCACGGGAAACCAGGGGAGGGATAAATTAGGAGTATGAGATTAACAGCCATACATCACTATATATAAAATATGTAAACAATAAGGATTTACCGTATAGCATAGGAAACCGTATTCAATATCTCATAATAACCTATAATGGAAAAGAATCTAAATACGCCTAGACTTTTAATACACCACTGAAATCAGCCTATACCTTGTAGGATCCGAAAATTGTCTGTGGACCGCAGGTGGCACTCAATACTTTGTGATACGGTATCAAAGGGGTTTACAATCTTTAGAGGTCAACGTGATTAAATATTTTATCTGCACTTCACCCGTTTGAAATGAGACACACATAATAATTTTCAAAGGAATCCCATAATAATTATATCACACTCTGAAATGCTGCTCATGCTCTAAAATAGCTATACTGTTTAATTAATCTTAGACTAATGTAATTTGCACTAATGTTTTTATTTGTTAAAGCTGTTTTTTATTGATATTATTGAGCTGTGTTATAATTCCGACTGGCAAAGATTGATCAGATTCAGCAACTCTTCACTATAGCATAAAATCAGTGATGGGAAGACTAACATAAATGGAAAATGGCCAACAGAACTCCAGTATCTGCTGGGATAATGAAGTTTGTGCCTCCAAAAAGTTCCCAAGTCACCTGAAACATAAAAATTTGCATATAAACCTGATTATGAAAACATGGAGGAAAAGAACTTAATTGAACTGGAGGTCCATTTGCTCCAACTCCCAGTGTCTTTTCTTGGCAGCCATGTAAATAGTGGCAGGAAGCCATTAAAATTTCGTATCATTTTCAAAACAGCATTGCTTGCTGCTGCCCTCTAAGAAAGCAATTGTAGTTTTATACAGAAGAAGCACAAAATAACACTTGCAAGTTTAAAATTAATGAATTATAAATCTAAACGTGGAGAAGAGACCATAAACACTGAGCATCATGGAAAGATGCATTCCTGGTTTAGGAAAAAAAAATTCTATTGCACTTGCTCCAAAGCTTGTAAAAAATAGCTGTGAATGTTACAACAAATTTCAGGCACTGAGAAAAAGCAGCATGAGCTGTTGGCAAAACTCTTTTATCAAGCGACATGTTGGGCATCACCCAACTACTATCACGTTTGTCTGACGGCAGATTTTTTGCTTTACACTTGGATGAAACCAATTATGTGCAGAGTATGAATCAGCTTTGGCACGTCAGTAATGCGTATACGAAGACGACGTGGTCACCGGATTTTGATCTGGTCGTCGCTGTATTGCTATAGGACACAAGGTTTATTTAGGTAACTATGTTATGAACTGCATGTCTGATAAAAAAATTATTATTAGGATCAATATCAATGGAATTGTAGTTTTAGGTACAGCAAATAGAAAATTATACATATTTTGGTCACAGACTAGTGGTGTTGGTTAACAATAGACTGACTCGTCTCCTGATATTTTAGTGAACTGAGCATTTTGGAAGCCTTTGCTTTTGGTTTACTTAAAATCAGTAGCCTGATTATCTGGCAAACTTTAATTAAATGGGTAATGGGCACAGGAAGCACATAGAATCTTACTCTACAGCTGCCTAGAGTGAAGAGAACTTCAATTACTGATGCTCTTTGAATCCAAGTTTATTAATCTCAATATGGAGATAATAGTAAAAGTTAATGGGTCACTCTGAGAAATGAAATGTATGTATTGTGTCTAGAATATCACAATATGAAATTTCCTGGTAATAAAAGTTCACACACATGTTGATATCTACCTATATCCATATATATGAGTTATATATATATATATACACATATATATATACATATTTTATATATACTTTATTTACTGTATTTATTTATTTATTGAATTATTTTAGAGGGAGTGTGCAAAGTCAGAGGTCAGGGGGATGGTCATACCTTTAAAAAAGAAACCAAACCACACACACCATTCTCTTCATAAGAAAGCCTTTCTCTTCTGTCTCCTCATTTTAACCTTAAAACTTCTTCTGTATACTTCTAGGGACCACAGATTGACTTCCCAGTGCTTTAAAAAGATTGGGAAAAATAGTATTAAAGAAATTGAAATCTATAAATATGATCTAGATGAGACAAAAAGTTTAGTAAATTGGAATCTTTGAGTCTAGAAACATGTTCAGCATGTTTGAACCATGTATTTTAAAATAACAAAGATTATTATTGATATATATTAATGTGGCCACCAAAACAGAAATGGGTGCATATGCTGTATACAACAATATTGCAAATTATTTAATGTACTTGGGTTTTACTTCACTGTGCATTGATTATATAAAATACAACTATTGAATGAAAATTTTAAATAAAATTATACTAGGTCTAGTTAAAATATTTGACTAAATGAATTGTTTTCAGTTACATCTAGTATTTGAAACTCCACTTTAATATACTTGTCACGTATGCCAGCACATTTATTAATCTTTACGTATTAATTCAATATGAAGTTTTGTAACAGAAGTTTAATATAAGTTTATTTGTAATTGGTCTTATTATGAGAGACCAAAATTTAAAAGAAAAAATATAGTTCCTTTTGCTAAAGCATAGAGATCTATTTTAAAAGCCCTATTGGCACTTTGAAATAAAGTAAATCCTCAAAATATAAAATATATGCATTTTATCATGACAAAACCAAAAATTAATATAAAAAATCTAATTAATTTATATATAAAATTATGTATCTTTAAATATCATCTTGTAATAACTCTCAGAGGAATAAAGAATCTCAAGATGGCTTCCTAGTCTAAGCATTGAACTTTTAGCTTAGTTAGCATTTTGTTAATTATTGTCAAAATGAATGTACTTTCTGGTTTGAATAGAAGACTTTCATATGCTTAGACAATTCCCTTTGAAAATACTCATAAGATATATGTAATTTCCAAGTGGACCATAACAATAATAACTTGTGGAGCATAAAAATTATTATGAAATATAATTAATGACTGTTATTATTAAAAATATGCATAGTCATAAAATGGCAGTAGATCACATAAATTCAAGTCCTTGTGTCAGTAATTTTCACGGGAAAATTTATCTATGGTGGGCCAGGCCACTATTCATCTTTTTGCAATGAAATGTTTGTTCCTTGCTCAACAAACAACCTTCTAAAATAATTGAAGCTTGTAGGGGCTTAATTATGAACAGACTGACTTGATCATATTACTGCAGTTGCAATGAAGGTACACATGCTTAGAATGTTAAATTTATGACATGTTTTTAACAGACTTTCAATGGAGAGTTTTGTGTGTGTGTGTTCGTATGTGTGTGCGCACATAGGTAATTCTTGAATTCAAGGCCATTCTTGTTCCATCTATGACTATACCAAGTTGATCTCACAAAAGGTATTGAAAAACACATCCAATTAAAAAATGGGTGGAAGAACTGAATAGATATTTTTCTAAACAAGACATACAAATGACCAGCAGGTGCATGAAAAAGTGCCCAATACCATTAATCATCAAAAAATGTAAATCAAATATACAAATGTGAGATCTTACCTCACACTTGTCTACTACTTAGAAAGGCTACTACCAAAAAAAAAAAAAAAGCTAAGAAATAACAAGTGTTGGTGAAGATATGAAGAAAGGGGAACACTCATGCACTGTTGGTGGGAATGTAAATTGGTACAGTTATGGAAAACGGCATACTGAGTTTCCCTGAAAAAACAGAACTACCACATGATCCAGCTCCACTTCAGGGTATTTATCCAAAGGAAATAAAATTACTATCTCTAAAAGATATCTGTACCCCTATGTTTACTGCAGCATTTTTAACAATATCCAAGACATGGAAGCAACCTACATGTCCACTGATGAATGAACAAATAAAGATGTTGTGGTGTATATACACAACGGGATGCTATTCAGCTATAGATAAGAAGGAAATCCTGTCATTTGTGACAACAAAGATAGACCTTGAGAAAATTATGCTATGTATAATAAGTAAGACAGGAAAAGACAAATACAGTGTGATCTCACTTATACATGGAATCTAAACAAACAAATTCCTAGGCAGAGCAAACAGAAGATTGGTGATTATCAGAGGTGGAGGTGGGGAGTGGGCAAAATGGGTGAAGATGGTGAAAATGTACAATTAGAGTTATAAAATAAGTTCTGGGGATGTAATGTACAGAACGGTGTCTATAGTTAACAATACTGCATTTTATATGTGAAAGTCGCTAAGAGGTAGAGCTTCAAATTTCTCAATAAAAGAAAAAATTGTAACTATGCATTGCAATGGATGTTAATCAAATTTATTTTGGTGAACATTTCACAGTCTATACATATATCAGATTATTATGTTGTACACTTTAAATTCATGCAGTTATCTGATAATTGTATCTCAGAAAAGAAGAGGAAAGAAAAACACATCTTATCTTTGCTGTCACACTTGCATCTCTGTTGACATAATTAGGCTGATCAGTTTCCATAAGTGTGCAGAGGCATTCATCTACTTTGAGATTATCATTCACTGTTTATAAAGCATCTTTTTTTTTTTTTTTTTGGTCTTTCCCAATGTGACCCACTAGCATTTTTGGCCTAAACCCATAAAAATTGAAGGTTTATGGCACTAGCTCCAATCTCTGAGCAGAACCAGGCTTCCTTTTCCTAGGTGAGTTGTCTGCTTTTGCTCAGTTCTAGTGAATCTAAAACCCCTTATCTCACTCTCATCCTCAGTGACTCAGCAGAGCCCAGAGCTATGAATAAACATCCCATGTTCCACCAGTAGACTCTTCTCATTATTTTATTTTTCCAAAAAGGAAACGAGAGGGAATGTTAGAAGTGAACATTCAAGCCACAATACCCCTTCTTAAGTGATTCTGCGACTTGTTTAACTGTAGAAGTGTATTCTGAGATACATTATGTGGAAAATATCCATGCCTCCAGGGGATTATAGCTCAGAGTGATGACTAGAAATCACTCAGGCTTCTATATTATTTTCCAAACAAAAGAATATTTGGGATGTGTTGTCTCTTTCTCAGTGATGCCGAGAAAGTTAGCAGTAAAAGACTCAATAGCATGGCCCTAGGTGATCGGCATGTGTGCTGCAGATGTGAGATGAATATTTTTGCAAACTCTGTAAAACGAGGATCTAATCCTGAGTAGCTCTCTCAGTGTATCTAATTCGATATTTAGACTTTGGGTCTCAGCTTATGATCTCTGTCTCCTCTTGGTCTTACCACTACTTACTTTTTTTTTAATTAAAAAAATTTTTTTTTAAATTTTCCTTGAAGTACAGTCAATTACAATGTGTCAATTTCTGCTGTACAGCACAATGTCCCAGTCATGCATATACAGACATATATTCATTTTCATATTAAGGTTAGTTTCTTATTTCAGCACCTACCCAACTCCATCCTGGTTCTCTTCTTAGTCTTGCACTCCTGTTCAACCACATATTTTTACTGAATCAATATAAAACCTCCTATCTTCAAAATTAATTAAATTATTGACATCCATGTGGAGATGCTTTCCCCTTATATTAATTTTGTTTTGATAATCAAGTAGTTCTTATTTTTCTTAATGTCTTTTCTTGTTCTTGGAATTTACATTTCATATTAGTTAGCTATTAAAATCAGTGTGTACAATTACACATGTAAATTCTAACACATGCCGTTAGTGCCCTGCCTTTACAGCCTGGATACTCTTTGCTAATGTGTCTTCTTACTGCAAACACCTGTCCCTCTGCCCAGAGCTTTTCTCTGGGCTGCCTGAAGTTCAGACTAAGAATGCTGAGCAGTTAATGCCCCTCGAAGCAGCCCCTACCTATGACAGAATTGAATTGGTACACAAACATCTCAAGTTTTGCCTCTCTCGGTGGGGTGACTCCGAGGCATGTCCTGAACCATCTCTTAGATGTCCCCAGCACTGCGGAGCCCAAGATGCACCCAGCAGTCACCCATTCATCAGTATCCCTTGCATTGGCTTATTTCGTTCACTTCCTGTACCCCTGCTTTACCTTACTAATGCTTTCTGAAATCCTATCCCAGATAAATCACTCACCTTCAAATCCTTGTCTCAGAATCATCCCAAAGGAACTCCAACCTTAAACATATCTACATACATACACAAAGCACTTACACACATATACAAACACACACATAAATATAAGACATACTCTCCTAAGGGCTTAAGGTCTACAGCCTAACTGACATGAAAGAGGGTGTTCAAGATATGCAACTACTATATATAAAACAGATAAAACAACAAATTTCTTCTGTACAGCACAAGGAACTGTATTAAATATCTTGTAGTAACCTATAATGAAAAAGAATATGAAAACAACAAAAAAGAGTTAAAAGAAGTGAGATTTTTTTCTAATATATATAATATATTAATTCTAAACATTCAACTTTGTTGTTTAAACAATCACATATATTTAAGAATTTCTGAGATTCAATGATTAAATTTATTTTGGTTTCAACTAGAAATCAGATGCTTCAGTTAAGTATTTATACTCATTGTGTGTTTTAAAAGGAAAAATGTCTGCATTTTAGAGCCAAGAGTTTGAGGATTGCAAGTCTGTACAGATTTGCTATTCTGTGAAAGTCCCTCTCTGCTGAACAGTTATTGTGCAGTGAAAAAGGAATATCAGAAACAAATGCTTTCTCAAAGAAGTGGACAGTTCTTGATTATTTTCTAAGCCTTCCATTTGAAAAAGTTATATTTCACTTTGATGTGATGATAATAAATCACTGTAGTCAGTGTAAAGTATTAAACGCTTAGAAAATAAAAGTGCTGTGGATGGTGTCCTGAGTCAGCATGTCTTGTGAATACGTATCAAAATACGTCTAGAAAAATCTCGTAGGTAGAGTGTTTATTAAGCAACTATTTAGCAATTCATATAAATTAAATGGTTGGTAATCACTGGAATCTTAATTCCATCTAATTTATCACAACTTTTACTTTTCCTTTTTTCTTAAGATGTGGTATGTGGGTGAGTTAAGCCAGGGAAAGAAATGTATCTAATTCGAGACCTGATACCACATAACAACTTTTATTCCTTCTGTAGAGTCTTCATTGAGCCAGTAACCTTTTGATAGAGAAAAGCATTTGTCAAGGCTCTAAAATCCTTGTATTAGCTACTATCTTAAATTCCTAGTATTGGACACAAACAAATTGCCAACCCAAACTATTTGTCATCACTTTCTGCTGGTTATGTATCATGTACTAACTAAAGCAGACAGCAGACACATCCCTGGTCTAATTAAATACTGCTAATTAAAATTTGTGCTCTGAATATTTTTCTGAACTTATTTTCTAAACCCTTTTGCTTTTTATGATTAAATTACCTTTTAGCTTATACAGATGGATCTTTTGAAATTACCTGCTTTTTTTTAAGCCATGATATTTTAAATCATAATGGAGAGTATTTAGCTAGGCTTGGGTAGCATTCGAGTTTATTTCCAAATTATATTCAATTCCCTTAAGATGGGCTTCTGGTTTGCAATAGTAACTATGTACTAACATGCCTTGATGAAGAATTTTCTACCTTTCAACTAAACATCTAGAAAATTGTAACTAAAAATTATCTCTCTTAAATACTAACACTTGAGAAAGGTAGCCTTTATTCAACTCTTAGAAAAATATACACTGAATAAAAAAGTGAATGGACCTTGTCATTTATCTGTTTTGTAAATAGTAGTTTGTATAGCACAGGGAACTATATTCAACAGCTTGTAATAACCTATAATAAAAATAATATGAAAAAGAACATATATACATATAACTGAATCACTATCTTGTATACCCGAAACCGGCACAACATTGTAAATCAACTATACTTCAATTTAAAAAAAAAAGAAAAAGATAAAGAAAAGAAAAATAAATGGAGAGATGCTGAGTGAAGAAAATGATGATATACTTGTATTTTGGCTCAGGAAGAAGAGTAATCCTGTCTCTGTGAAAGAACAGAAGAGAACATGTGTTTCTTCCCACTGCTTTCCTCCTTTATCCTAACTAGAACACCCACTGAGCAACCAATCCTCAAAGTCAGAAGAGTTGCATTCAAGGCCACTAGTGAAATATTTAGAAATGGTCCCTGTATTATAAATAGCCATAAAACAACAGGTCAGAAAGCATGGAGATGGGAAATACCAGTGGTACGTGGAAACCTGGAAGTTGTAGTCTCTTCAAGTACATGGTAGGGATTGGGGACAGACTGGTGGTTGTTTTGATGACACTGCTAGGAAAAATCTCAAAATTCTGCAAATCACGTATCATTTATTTTTATATGATTCACCAGTTCACAGTGACTAAGAACTAGTTAGTGGTGGGAAGTATGAAGGGCTTCCCATAGTAGGAAATAAAGATGCTCTAAACATATTGCTCAAATTCGCCTGTGAGATTTTCATCCTCTTTTTGAGAATGAGTTATGTCAGAAGGGGACCTTGTTCCCAACACTTTACAGCATAGATGCAAAGCATTTGCCAGTAACCACCCACAACTAGCAGATTTGTATGTATTCCAACCTTCTTACAACCTCTCTAAAGGAAAAGTGATTGGCAGTGATAAGAATCAATCATAACTCCATTACCCATTTGTAGAAGATTGAATGAGCAGGCTTTCTGTGTTATTTAGAACCAGCACTCAGTAGCAAGCTGGCAGAATTTTTACACAGTGATTTCTCCGAAAACAATGAAAGCATTTCATATTCAATTCATTACAATAGTTTGAAATTCATATATTGGAGAAAGTTACACATGGATCTCACTGGGACTTAGC
This sequence comes from Camelus ferus, assembly GCF_009834535.1. Taxonomy (NCBI): domain Eukaryota; kingdom Metazoa; phylum Chordata; class Mammalia; order Artiodactyla; family Camelidae; genus Camelus; species Camelus ferus. Next base: position 13,485,385 of record NC_045698.1, on the reverse strand, counting down.
GGAAAACAATAAAGAGTAACACTGATGATTTCTTAGCCCTATTTTTTCTCAAAGAGATTGGGGAAAAGTCATTAAATGTTTAATGAATGACAAGATCACTAGCCCACAAAAGAAAGATTTAACAAGAGGATTTCTGAAACAACTTTCACCATTTCTTTCTTTACATGTGAATTCACGTTAATATATACGTGGGATTTAATGCTACATGTAAGTTTATTTTGTTATAATTTATATAGATAACGTTATAATATCAATATTTTCTGTTATAAGTGATATTTAGGACATAATTTCTAAATCTGAACCAATAGTCCATCTTATGGATATGCAAAAATTAAGATGAACTATTCTCCTGTTGTTGGAAACATGCTTTATTTTTATAATTACTGCTTTGAATATTTTTAGATAAAATATGTTCTTAGCATGAATAACTAAAAGTAGAATTATTGAGATGAGAGTACCATAGTTTTTTTTAATACATATTGACATATTTCTTCCATGAAGACTAAGCAAATGAGTTTCCATTTCATTTAATTTTCTTCTGAAAGATAATTTGTATCTTTATCTCCCATAGTCCAGTCTTTCTTTCCTCACTCAACTCTGTGTTGCATTGACTTAACCAGTCAAATGATTAATAACAAGTGCTTTTAGTGTTTGCTAATTGTCAGACATTGTACTAGGTGTTTTAGATCCATTAATGCATTTAAATTGCATTTATACAAATGATGACTGAGACACAAAGAGACATAGTAAGCTTCCCAAGTACCCCCTAACAGATAAATAGCAAAGTTTTGGTGCAAAAGCAAAGCAACTGGCTCCAGATGTTCTATTTGAGGACAACACTGCCTGGTTTCCGATTAAAGTCCCAAAACATGAGTGTGTTTGTGTTTTGTGGGACGTGAAGATCACTGCTGGGTAGGGGATTCACATACACATAAGGTTTCATGGTTCTGAGAAGTGTTTCTTGGCATGAGATCTTGAAGGTCTTCCAGACAACCCTGTTTATGGTGAGCAGAACAGCAGGGTCTGGAAGGAAGCCAGTTACCTGGAGGAGACGTAGCCAGACCTGGAACAGTCAACCTTACCTGCTGCCCCTGTTGATATTAATTTTACACAAGTAAACCGGACAATAAGCTAATCTCTCATATGAGCTGCCTCCTGGTTTATATATGTCTGGGATTCTAAACAGATAACACAGGTGTAAAAACCACAAAACTACTAAAGAAAAATATTTAGAAGACTTAGGAGACAGAATGTTTAACCTATGTTTTTAAAACATCTTAGGAAGTAAATGCCCCTGTATTATATATACCATTTAAGTATGTAGAAAATAATGGATGATGTATAAAATACTTGTCAATTCTTAAGATAATATCATAGTTAGCTAGCAAAGTAAGATGAATTTAACAAAATGTGTGTGAATAGACAAAGTTTATTTTAGACTCAAAGGAGTATTTGTATACGTTAAGAGACAGCAAACATTTTATTAAACAGTAAGACAAAATGAAAAGATGTAAATACTTCTCAAAATACCATGTAAGTGTACATGATTACATTTTAAGCCCTAATGAGAGGCAAGAAGAGTCGGAGTGATTCTAAATTTCATTAAAAAAATATAAATTTGACAAGATGTTCATTCTTCCCAACTTGATCTATAGATTTAATGCAGCTCAAATCAAAAGCCCAGCAAGTTATTTTTTCAGTATTGATAAACTGTTTTTAAAATTTACACATAGAAGCAAAAGATCTAGAATAGCCAACACAATATTTGAAAGAGAAAAACAGAGAAAACGGACACTAAGTTTAAGACTAGAAAGCTACAGTAATCAAGATAATGTGACAGCACAGACAACTACTGGTTGTTGTCACTGGACCAGAACAGAGCACCCAGAAGTAGACCGGTGACAAAGGAGCAAAGGCAATGCAATGGAGAAAAGATAGTCTTTTCAACAAATGGCGCTAGAACAACTGAACAAACTGAATCTAGATACAGACATTTTTCACAAAAATTAACTCAGAATGAATGAGAAGTCTCAGTGTCAAATGCTAAAGCATAAAATGCCTAGAAGATAACATGGAAGAAATCCAGATGACGTTGGATTTGGTGATGACTTTTACATTCAGCACCAAAGGCAAGACCCAGGAAAGAAGGAATTGATTAGCTGAATTTTATTAAAATCACAAGCTCTGCTTTAAAGAAAATATACTGTCAAGGGAATGAGAAGACCTGTCACAGAGAGGGAGAAAATGTCTGCCACAGAGTTACAGATAAAGTATTGTTATTCAAAATCTATAAAGAACTCTTAAAACTCAACAAGAAGAAAATGAACAATCCAATTAGAAAATGGGCCAAAGGTCTTAACACACCTCACCGAAGAAGACATACAGATGACAGATAAGCCTGTGAAAAGCTATTCTACTTCGTAAGTCATTGGGGAATTGCAAATTAAAACAAGTTAAAAACGATTCTACACCCCATGCATATTTTCAAAGTCCACTTGAAACATTAAGTATTTTGGGCTAAATATTTACTAGCGGCATATATTGCTTCAGAAACAGCATGAATAGTTTTGAATATAGTGGCGAAAGAATCAAACAAGCCACCAACTTCAAGTAACTAACAATACAGGGTCACAGATATTTATTCAGCTGTGAAGCATGTTACAAAGTCAAACACAGTCTAATTCTCATTCTTTTCGATATGTTTGTTAATGTGTTGGCTTGCTCTTGTGATTCCTTACTGAAAGCTTCTAGAATCTATTATTTATCATTGTTATAACAGAATTTTCACAATGGTTTTGGGAAAGAGTCTTTATAACTCACTATACTGGGTAATAGCTGGGTCCTCTCCATTTGAAAATTTTGATGTTAGTCTAAGAAATATAAGAGGATTTCAAGTGATGAGTTTCTTCTCTTCAATTTTTGTGTTCTTCTCTTTCTGTAATACATCTTACACTGTTGTTGAAATGTCAACATTGATTGATTATCTATGGGTCTTATCTTTTCCAAAACTTTTCATCTTTGTCATTTGATTCTATGTTCTGGAAAATCTACTCACTGTAGCTGCAAAAATTCCATTTTTTTCATATTGTTCTGTTTCTGACAGTTCTATTTTTAATCTGAGGTTTTTTTTTTTTCTTATGTCTCTTTTTCTACTATTTCCATTTCCATTGCATTAATTTCTAGCTTTCTTTCTTTCTTCTTTTTTTCTGTTTTTTAACCTAGTTTTTATTTTTTTTTAATTATAGTTTTTTTCCCAGCTACCTGTTAATCCTTGATAATCTGTTAATTGTTAAGATTGACAAATTCTTGATCTGTTGCCATCATGTCTATGGCCGTGAACTTTGGGACATCCTCTGGACATGGGCAGCCTCCCTCTGAATCATTTCAGTGAATATAAAAGCTTTAAAGAAAAATTGATGACGTGTTTCTCTGATGATAAATTTTGAAGTGCTTTGTGCAAAAATAAATGAAGTGGCAATTGGCCAATTTTGAGTGTAGTTCTCAAATGCCTTTCATGTTTCTGCTGTTTGCCTTGTATCCCTGTCCAGCCACCATGAGAACAGACTCGGGCTCGCCTAGCAGTGAATGAGAGATCATATGGACAGAGTTTGAGCCTTGTTGAGGCCTCCTATCCTGGACAGCCACCTACCAAGCCCTGGGAAGTGACCACAGATAAATGAGTGAGACAAGCTACAACTATAAGAACCTCCCCTCAACAGCTGAGTCCACCCCCAAATATCAAAGTACAAAATTTTGAACTATATATGGCTGTTGGTTTAAGACACAAAATCTTGAGGAGCTTTGTTTTACAGCAAGATTTAACTGATACAGTGGCCCATACACCGTCCACACTTCTGTAAATAGGCTCTGGGTAATTCAATCCTTATTAGATGATATTTTAGTGTAAATTCAGTTCCTTCCTTTTTCCCAATTGGTGTATCGGTGATTGGTAAAATTCTTAAGATACATCCCAGAAAATGCGAAGGGACCACTGCATCCCTCAACACCACGCATCTCCCTTTACCTAGATCATTTGCTTCCTATAACATTTTCTCATTGCTAGTATACATTTTGAGGATAAAATTCTCTGTTCTTACTTTTTAAATTTTAGGTTCACTACTTATATTCTCATTTTGTACATCAGATGATTTTGAATAAATTCTCCGAGTCTAATCAAATTTGTATATATTGAGAGCACTAATTTCCAGAAGGCTTGGTACCATGGAAGATGCTGGAAAGACTTCATTATCCTCATTAGATTATACCCTCTCTCATCTTTGTATATTTGCAGTGGAGAATTCTAGCAAATTTTATGGCATATCTATTTCAATAGTATTTCGTGTTATGTTTTAATAGGCAACAAGCAGATGATTCATTTTTCTACTATTCATGCAACACAGAGAGCAAAAGTGGTGGCATTGCATTATACATACACGTTTAAAATGCAAATATCAGTAGTGACAGAATGCACATATGAGATGCTTTTAACTAAATCTACCCACTATTATTTACAGATTAAAAATTGAAGGGAAAGTGTTTTGAAAGACTGTTATGTTTCTCTTGTATTTAATTTCAAGTGTCCTGCCCAATGGCTAACTCTTGTCTTCATAAAGTCATTTGAAATCCTTCATAAAATACATTTGGCTATTCAACAGTAGGAATCACACTGACAGAAACTGAGATGCTTATTCAAGAACTGACTCATCAGGATTTATATATGCAAAGATTTTATTGACCTCAGAGTCAATGGAACTTTAGGCAGAAATTTTGCCTGAGCAAACACAGCTAAATCAGGACCCAGATAAATTAAGATAGTGCCTAGCTGCAGTACAGGTTGGAAATCTTCCAGAATGAATATGCAAGTTGAAAGTAGTCTGGTTTTAAATGTCAGACTGAACTGCTTGCTGCTGCTCCTGAGCAATATTAGGAGAAATATACATCTATTGTTAAGGGATGAAGACATTTTCTAACATAGAATATCTTTATCCAGGGATTACATTAAATCCAGTGCTTCAATTTTAGCTTACAGTTTGGGATTGGTGATGTCACTAAAGGATTTGATTGTTTCTAAAAGGATACAAAATTTAGGCACAGACTTGTGGTTTTCCGAAGAAGTAAAAAAATAAAAAATAAAGCAGTGTGTATCGTAAGAGTAACCAAAATGCAAAGCTGAGAACAACTGAAGGGCTTGAAAATGGACAGAAGAAATGAGTGCAGTTATTTCAATCTGAACACAAGGTGGCTCTCTGGCATGGGGGTATAACAGCTCAGGAGAGCTAACTTTGATCAAGAAATTAAAATGAGTCACATACATCCTAAGGGCTTTATTTGCATTGATTTATTTAACATTCACATTGACCTTATGAATTAGGTGGTATTAATATCCCCAACTGACAAATAGGGGAACTAAAGTAAGAAAAATTAAGAATTTGTACAAAATTATATAAGTAGTCATTGTCAGAGTCAGGATCCCAGTCCAGAGCATATGGCTACAGAGCTCGTCTCTCAGTGAGTAGATGTTTCCTCTCTCAACGCCAAAGTCCATATTTGGCCTTTGATGAATGAGGACAGACTAAGAAATATACTAACTTTACGTCAATGTTCTGAGTATTTAAAAATATTGTCCAAATTCCATTGCACTAAGAAAAAAATATGGTCTGTGGGAGTGAAATATAAAACATTGGTTTGGAAGCTGTTCCTTCTCTGCTAGGGAAGTCAGGAGAAAAGACCTTCAAGTGGTATGTTAATGATCTGGACCAGATCTGCCTATACACATGCTAATGGCATTTAACAGTGAAAAGAGGAGTCTCCATTCATAAAGATTACTTTACCAGGATAAAGCCAGTATCTTCAGATTGTAAGCAAACATAGCATTTTATGGATTTACAGGATATGACTGCATAGAGAATGAGCCAAAATTTGTCCTAGTGCAGAAAAGAAAAAAAAAAAGACACAAGTTTGGTAGTTCTCATAGATTTCACACTTCTCAAGGAAAACAATATTTTGTCTGTGCGTTGAATTTTGAACCATCTTTTAAATCAGTAAGTTTGGAGTTGGGAAACATTTGTGATTCATGTAATTTATCTTAGCAATTCAAACTGTTGTACTAACAGTTGGCAGCAGAATTGTTTTTTGAACTATGAATTATAGTGAATTATAATGAAGTATGAATTATAGTGTTCAAGACAGGATTCAGTAGGAAAAAAAAGGAAGGCAGTGGGAGGGGCAATAATTTGATATCTTCATAGGTCTCTATGCATCTTCTGTATGAAGAGGTGAAAATCTGTGTGGGAGCCCATGATTGGGTTAACAAATTGTAACAATCCCAGCCACTTATCTCCTTAAGGAAAATGTGCTCAGTAACTGCCTTGAGGTTTTAGCAACAACCCAGGCCCCCGGCTATAAATGCTGGGTGTGCCTGTGGTTAGTCTTCTATCCCCAAAACAGCCTTGGGCTGGAAAGGTAAACAACTTATAGAAAGCTGCAGACCCAGAGGTGAGAAGGCTGGTTAGCCAATGACCGGTAAGACCCCCTGAGGGGGCAATCTGGGACAGGCATAGTCGCCTGAGTCCAGGAAAATCTTGTCAATCAGCTGATTCTCATACTTTCCGCCCTGATAAGCTGAAAGTCTCAACACAATTATGATTCACCAAAAAGGGTCTTCTGACCTTGAGCCAAACACCAACAATAAACAAAGCCTTTGTACTCATTGTGATCCCACCCTGTCCTTCCCTAAATTCCTGCTTCAACTGTACTCAGTAAATATGAGAGATTTGAGAGGCTCATGGAGTTGGCTCCCTCTCGCTCTCTTGACTTTTCCCCAGTCTGGAGTAATTCATTCCTTCTCCGTGGGACTTCTGCTGGCCAGAACCCACAACTGGTGACAAACTCACAAATCTGGAAGCAGGTTAAAAGAGAACACATTACCAATGTGATTAAAGAAAATGGATTTATATCTTGGGAAATTAGCTAAGTGAATAAACAGAATATCAAGGGAGAGGAAGGTGGGCAAACAATTTTCGGTGGCTGTTGTCAGAGGCTTTGTTGAAATCTAGAAGATTTCAGAAAATAATTATACAAGGAAAATAATTATAACTGATTTCTCTTATAACTGTAAATCCTTCTAATGTCATCACATTAGGGATAGCAAACGGTCTGTAGGTTTATAGATATAATAGTAAAACAGATAATAAAATATTTAATAAGGCTGATTTGAAACTCCTTATGTGGTTTGATACTAGCTGAAACCAAAATGACCAGAAAGAAAAGTGTATTTAGTCTTAAAAATTTTTGATACTCAATTGAATGCCTTCATTGATACATATAAATATGTTAAATAACTATTGATAATAAGAGAAAAAGAAAAACTGAGCTAAGAGGAATATCAAAGTGTTAATGTAGGAATATGGTCGTGATTAACGTGTTTTGCACCAGATTTAATCTGGTTGTTGCCCAGGTGTTACTGGCTTATTCTTTTGCAGAGAATGTTGAAAGACAAAGTTATAAAAGACGTATGAGAAAGATGAGGTAAGGAAATACTCACTTTGCTCAGGGGTTGGACTGGGTCGGAAATAGTCCTAAAAAACCTTCTCACTGCTGAGGACTCACAGAGAGAGGAAGACCTTAAGTTTGTCTTGTAAATATGACTTTTATTCTGAAAATCCATATGCTTTGAGTCTGAGGCACTTAATTATCATAATATTACAATTATTTACACATTTACAATTTCTCTGACTTCTGGAAATCACTGCTAGTCTTTCGTTAGACATATTTCATTAATCTAAATTTCCATTTTTTGGTCTGTGTATTCTAACCTTTTACAAAATATTTTTAGTTATTTGATACTTGTGCCAAATATAATAACATATTTTCAGAACACCTACTATCATATATATTTCACTGCCGAAGAAATATTTTCCATACCTATTTGCAGTATAATTTGTTTTGCTAATGCAATAACATTCATTTCTCTGAAGATATGTATAAAGTAACCATGTCAAAAAAATAACGCCTTCACAATCTCACATTTAAATTTTAAAATACTTCCTGACCTTTAGTTGCTTCCCAATTGATTCATTAGACCAAATTCTCAAAATATATCTCATTTGAACAATATATTTTTATTATGCTATATTCTTTCTAACACTCTAAACACCCCTCTCTTTATAGAAATTTAAGATTCTTATCGTGAAATTAAATAGACACAGATATTCTTTGTGAACTTACTTCCCTTTATTCTGGTATAAAATATTCTTATTGATCAAAATTAATTGAATATAGTATGCATGTGTATTGTGTGTGTATGTGTGTGTGTGTATATATATATATATATATATATAGTGTCTATTACTATTGCAACATTTTGGTTGTTTTAAATATCTTAAAAATAAACAATTAATTTAAGTTACAGTTGTGTATATACATACATCATATTGTCACCAAGAAAGGAAAATAAAAGACAACATGAAATAAAATATACAATCTGTATTACAGAGGTAATTGTGAATGCTGTATGTGAAAAAAAAAGTTGGATTAGGGAGATATTTTCTTTATAACTTCCCACAAGTATTCACATAGCATTAGTTTTATTTCATATTTCAGTAATAAAAGGAGGGGGGAAATTGTGAGAGAGAGAGAGAGAGAGAGCAGCAGGTTGAAATTTCACTGACTCTCAGGTCTGCTAAGTCATCCTGGTTTGGGTAAAATGGATGCTCATCAAGAAGAAAAGACAGTTGCCATAAATCAAATCCTGTAAGGATTAAGTTCTGGATGTCAGATTGTGTTTATCAGACATGGTTACAGGCCAAAACCCATGTTGTAGGTTAATATAAAAAATTCGGTGAAACAGCTAACATACATCAGGAACTTAGAAATGAACACCCAGCTAAAGCTGAGGCTGCTTGGTTTCCATCTGAAGTAGACAGGCAAGCATCAGCTCTACACTGAGCGCCTCTTTTGCTGGCTCCTTCTAGGCAGCTCTTTTACTGTTTTCTAGGTACCCGTTCTCCTGGGACACTATTTTGTATGGTGCTCATTGTAGCTGTAGGTGTGTCTTTCAGCAAATACTTGTGTAGATCATAAAGTAATGTGTGTGTATATATGTATGTGTTTATACATATGCATTATACTATACATATAATAAGCACACATACATGTTATATCAAAAAATCTAACATGATACATTTGTTAATTACAGATATATTTATGTATATGAATTATACATATAATTTATGCATATACACACAATATCATTTTAAAATATCATCAAAAACAAATTGACTGTAAAATGATCAAGACCTCTGTGTGGAAAACTTTCAAGACTGCCAAGAACTACAAAGCAGCATTTAGCCATCACTTAAAGGGAACCCAAACTAACAAGAGGATAAGTGCTCATACCTTAAAAAATTCAGTATCATTAAGATTTCAAAACTTGTTAGATTTATTTATGGATTTAATGCATTCCCAATCAAAATGTCAGAAGTTCTCCCTTTCCCCCCCCATCAAGAAACTGACTATTTTAATCTAAAACTTGATGGAAAAGCAAAGGATCTAAAATAATCCTATTTTTTTAAAACGCACATATTTGGAGGTCTTACATTACCTGCCATGGAGATTTACAAAGAAGATATACTAATTTAGAAGCTGCAATATTGATAAAGGAAAGATAAATGGAAGAAAACTGAGAGTCCAGAAATAGACTGGCTCATCTGTGGTCAATTGTGAATCATGACACCAAGACAAGTCAATGGGGGAATGAAAAATCTTTTTTTAACAAATGATTCTGGAACAGCTGTATGGTCAAAAGAAAAAATAAATAAATAATCTTGACATCTACCTAACTTAATAAAAATATTAATTCAAGATGGATTATAGGCTTACGAAGTAAAACAGGAACCATAAAACCTCTGCAGGGAAAACTATCTTCACAACTTGGTAAAATAATATTTCTTTATACAGGAAAATTTAATCATTTTAAAATGATGATTGGATTTTATCAAAATAAAAGATGCCTACTTATGAAAAGGCAGCATTTAGGAAAGGAAAGGCAAATTACAGACAGTGAAAAAAAATCTGTAATTCATATTGCTGAGCAATGCATTGTATATATAAAATATTTTTTAAATCCATTATCAATATACAAACAAGCTATTACATGTGGATAATAGGCTTAAAAACACCATACAAAAGAAGATCCAGAAATGATCAATAAGTACATGAAAATGCGGCAACATTATTACATTGTCAGTGAAATGAAAACTAAAAACATTACAATGCTCAAAATCAAAACAACTGGCAATACTGTTGACAAAAATAGGTCACAACTGAAACTCTCATACATTGCTGATAGGAGTGGAAAACTGTTTATCAACTGTGAAAAATGTTTTATCTAAAATAATTACATAAGAATATTTATATAGCCTTTATCACAATAGCCAAACAGTAGAAATCAGCCAAATAGATACAACTATTCAAATTTGGGGAAATAGAGAGTCAAATTTTGATATTTTCATACATTGGAATATTGTTCATCAATAAAAAGTGAATCACATATACACATAACAACATAAGTGAATCTTAAAGACATTATGTTGAGCTAGAGAAGGCAAATAAAATAAAGTATGCTTCCATTTATATGAAGTCAGAAAATAGACAAAATTGATCTTTGGTGTTAAGGATGAGAAGGTGGTTATCTCTGGATGAAGTGAGGACTGCACTAGACAGCAGTAGACGAAAATGTCTCAGATGATGGAAATATTCTATATCCTGTTTTGGGTGGTTTGCACAGCTGTCATAACAATCAAAATGAAAACTTACACATAAATTTTATTTTAGTAGCAATATATTTCCCTGTTAAAAATAACAGGAAGGCTATAACTCTCTTTCTCGTCATTTAATACACATGCTTTGTTGGTTTTATTACTGTTCTAAAAATTAATATATGTCCATCACACGTATTTTTGAAAATAAGCAACATTTCTTTCATGAATATAAAAAAGCATTTCTTTCTCATGAAAGACAGTATTGCTAAATAACATTTTTGGTAAACAGATCCACAAAGATATTTTTGTCTTCTAAAATTAGAATTAAATCTAACTATATTCATTTGGGCTTTTCTTATTAATGTATTTTAACATAACCACACATTAAGATATATTCTTGTCCCACATATGAGTTTTTGAAACTGTATAATACACCATTTTATTGGCAAGCTATAAGTTAAATTAATTAAATTCTCTTTGGAGGTGTGCAGTCTGTTTATAGTTTTGTCCTGACTCTTGATGGAATAAGTTCCATCTCCTGGTTCCTTTTACTTGTGGCCAATTGATTAGATTTTGGCATCACCTCCCATCATGCCAAACAATATGAAGCCACTAATGTCATCTGGGATCTCCCCTGCTACTTCTTATCTCACTTTCTGTGGCATTTAATAGAGTTCAACCTTCTCTTTTTCTCCAAGTTGTCTGTGTTGCTGACTTTGATGACAGCGTTCTTACTTAGCTTTCTTTCTGTGAATGTTCTTTCTCCATTTATTCAATGCAATCGTTTCTACCATCCATGTTTTATAGGTGGATTTTCAGGTTATCTCTCAGACCTCTGCCGTGTTTATATCCACACGGTTTCTGGGTTATATTATCTGAATGATATTATCTACTTCCATGTCTTCAACTACAAATTGTTACAGTGGGGATCCTAAATCTCTTTTCAGATTTTTACCACTTTTATTTAAGCTCTGGCCCACTGGGCAACATCTGTAAGCATTTTAAGCATTAAGCTTTTCTTTTAATTCCCTGTAAAAGTTGTTCTTATTTTTCTATCCCCTACTTGATAAATATCTGTTGACACAAATCAGTATTGCTATATTTAATTAATTTGCAATAGGTAACATCTCAGTAGTATCTCTTAAATTTGTTTCCTCTTCTTCATTTGTATTACCAGCAGAGTTACCAAGTCATTATCAGTAATACACAAGACATCTGCATGTATAAAGTGGCTGGTCACAGGCTGGGGTCCATGGCAGCAGGCAGTGCACACTTTGTCTCAATGTAGCCTCCAGGAAAACAAAGACTAACCAAATATAAATAAGCAGAAGTTATGTACTCACAACTTTTTTTAGCAACAGTGTCAGCCGGCTTCACTTGTGTTTTGCCGAGATCCAAAATCAGTCAAGAGAGTGGAAAGCTTTATGTTGGAAAAGGGAGGGTTTCAGGTACTCTCTACATGAAGGTTGTTGGTGGGTGAGGCTGGAGGCAGGCTAATTAGAAGTATGGTATCTTAAGTGATTTGTTTGGGGACCACAGTTAACTTTTTCTGGTTCATCCTCATTCATAAATGAGGACAAAAAATATGAAGGTTGGCAGCTGTTTTCCAAGATTGTGGTCTGGTCTCCTGGGCTGTTACTGCAGAGATTGTAGGTCAGAGTTGTATGCCAATCTATGGTCTGGCTTTCTTTCATTTGTGTATTTAGCATCTCATTCATTGGCCCTACAAGACACTGTCTCAAGCTGGTGCCATAACTTAGTCTTCTAGAGGAAACTTCTTGTATTGGATCCACGGATTCTATCAGACCTGATACTTAGGGGTTATGGAGGACATAGCAAGAAAAATGAATTCTGTACACATTCTACTTTTCCTAAGATGAATTCCTAAGATGGGCAACAGCAAAGCTGTGTGGAACAAAGCATTACAGAAATTGACAAAGAGAAGTTTGGGCTAAAGTGTAGGAGCAGAGCAGCCAACCAAATCCAACACAAGAATGTGTTCCTTTCTTTTCCTATTGGAGGAATTCCAGTGTAATCAACCCCAACTGATTTGTTGATTCCCCAAGGAAATGGGCTGTTAGTATTTATATTTGTAGTTGGCAGTTTGGACATTCAGCAACGGCCACAGCCAAATCCATTTTGGGTGAGGAGGATATCCAAAATGTTGAACCCATGACTATTCCCTAATACTCCTCAGGGTCACATAGTATATGAGTCCACTGAACAAAGCCTAATATTTGCAGGGTGAAAAAAAATATCTACTTGACATCCATAAGAGATTATCTTATTTGTCCTGATAAAAAGCTTCCCCTGAAGCACTGATCTTTTATAAACGTTCGCATTTATACAGATATCTTCACATTCTGCCCATTCAAAAAGGTCATCTGTATATATCTCCCTCCTTGATCTTCATATTAGAGGTTTCCAATCTTATCTCTTCCAAATCCCTGACAACAAATATGTGTAGACATGTAATAACTCTACCATCCTTCCTTCACGGGGAAATTAAACAGCCAGACACACTGCTCACATTTTTGCCCATTGTTAGGATATTCCTTTCCCATTTTTCATCAGAGACATCCTTGAGTGGGACTATAGTGCTATCAACCTTCCACGTACGGGTGGGTCAGATGATAGGAGAAATCATTTCCAAACTAGTCATGCTGTTTTTCTTCTTCAGATCATGAAAATTCCAAAGAGGTCAAAGGTATAGGATGAAGAAGAGAAGACAATGAGCAGTAGTAAGTATCCCTTGCTCACGTAATTTGAAACGTGTGAGTCAGGATGTGATTCTGAAGATTCAGGAGTCTAAGCTCATACATCACTTCAACTGAAGAGGAAGTACTGGAAGAGGAAGTGAACAGATTCAGCTCTGTTACTCAGTGGGCAAGACAACTTCCAGTTTGTAATGGGCAGGCAGGATGTGCGGTCTTTTGGGGCCCCATAGTTGCTTATTCTAGTTCTGTTAGAAAATAGTAAGAAAGAAGGAGCTGTTTTTGTTTTGCTTTGTGATCCTCTGAATCAAAAGAATCTTCCTTGCAATTCTGTCAGTGTCTTTTTGTCAGTCATGTAAACACAGCAAAAATTCATCAAAATATTAACATGAATCTGTCCACCATTCTTATTCTTACATTGGGGATATCAAAATTAATGGGTATTACAGTTTGTTAGACAATTGAGTGAGAATTTTGTGTACCCATTGTATGGTGTTCTGATCTGATATTCACTTCTTCTAAAACCATGGAAATCTGACTTTTATACTTCAATAAAACCATTGCCTCTGAGAGCACAACCATTCCAGAATTTTTCTTCTGCTCTTTCTACTTTCACATCTCAAAGGCATGTAAGTCTGTACACAATTCATCTATGTCTGACATAACTCTTGCTCTTCTTTTGGCCCTAATTCCTGATAGAAGCTGGTTTGATCTTGGACTATTCTCTCTCATTTACCCTCAAATAAAAAAAAAAATACTAAGTTAATTATCTATTCTTAAATACCTTTGAAGTATCTTTCTCTTTCTCCACTGTTGATATCTTGCTTAATCCATCATATTCTTTTTGAAGATTATTTTACTTGCTTTTTGAGGATTGTTTTGGGTCCTCAGTCAAGCTATGGTCTAACCCATTATCCACTGTATAATCAGAGAGGTTTTTCTAAAGAATAAATCTGATGAAGTGACTCCCCACACTATATTTATGGTGGTTCTAATTAAACTCATTATAATGTCATAACATTTTATTACAGTCTCAGCATTATTATCTTAATAAGATACTTTTGTGAGTGAAAGGGAATATAAAAATAACTTATAAGATTAATTGATCTATACCAGAGAGACACCAGAGGTCTTCAGGACTATCCAGGAAATATGATCATTCCAGTTACTACATAATTTTTCATGGGTACCTCCCAGCACATGAAAGTAGAGCAGATAGACATTAAGCAAGTCCTTAACAGAAACTCTCTGCATGTGAATTCTTCCCATAATCTGACTTTTAAAAGCATTCACTTCTCTATAAGTAAAATTACATTATATTCCCCAAATTTTATACAGTAATTTTGCATACTGACACCCAGGATAAGAATCATAATAAAAAGGCATAACTAATGAAATGAATGTACTCATATTTTGTCATAATTTATGGATATACTGAATGCCCTAATATCTACTATCCAAAAATCACGTATTAAGCAACAGCTGTATATCGATAATTTACCAAAATAGTATTTACCACTCACTTGGCCAACAACAGAAAATACTCAGATTTAGTTTAAAGGCTTTTTTTTTTTTGTAATAACTTAAACCACATTGGCTTTATTAAAACAAATATAAATCTTTGAATCATACCCAGAAGGTAAAATAAAACCAATTCTCAATATAGTATTAAAAAAGACTAATACATAGACTCTTTCAAGTCAATAAGAAAAGACATGTACTGTAATAAAAAATGTGGGCAGAAGACACAAACATATAAATAACAGAGGAAGAAGAAAGTAAATATAAGAAATACTAATAATAATAATTTAAAAAAAAGCTTAAAAGATCATCCTTGATGAGAAATGTTTCACTTATTACAATGGTATGATTTAGGAACGTTTAATACATCATCATTGGGATAGAAATTGAAAAAAAACTTTTTAAGAAATTGACCAAATGATTCAAGAGCCATAAAAATGGAGCTGTTGAAGTTAGGAGATAGTTTCTCTTTTAAAAAGCAGTAGTCTTCGTAATCGTAATAAAGACTCCTATCGTTGGGAATCCCATTTATTTAGCACTAACCAAACTGTATGTTTTTGAAGAGTCCATTTTTGAGGAAGATGGTAAAAGCCAAATATTATCTCTGACCTTAGAAATGGAATGAAATGTTTAGCATTTACAGTTAAGATGGATCATTGTTTTCTTACAAAGGCTTAAGTTGCATGGCATTATCTGTAAACTAAATATAAGAGCAAAAAAATAGACAAAGATTTCACCCATCTCAAATCAGAAGGCCTCAATATTGATACCTTTGTCTTTGAACTTTTAAATGGCTTACAAAAGCATCTTAAAACTGCATTCAATGTATCTCTTCTCTTAAAGGAAGTAATAAATAGTCTACAGTATCAACTTATTCTGGAACATAGCATATACAAACCCATCCAAGAAAATTTTAACAAGTATTAGTAAAATTAAACATCTAAGACATCTTAGAAGAGTTATGGACACTTTTTTTGGTTACTTAATGCTGCATTTCTGCATCATATTTCATTATTTTATTTCTGTGTTTCACTTAAATTAATGACTTGTGAAATTAGAGATACTGTGTTCTGAGCCATTCTATATATTATAAGTAAGATTTCTTTATCTTTTCCAGATTTTGAAAGGCTGGAGAATATGTGGCATCATGACTATGTAAAGTGAATTCCGTTCCATCAAATTAGTGTCAGAATCATGACCATTTATTGTACAAAGGCCTTTTTCTATGTTGGCATATACCCATTTTTAGAATTACCCAGAACACACGTTACTATCCTGGATTTCAACATAAACATATCACAAATGTCCCACCTGCTGAAAATGAGTTGGAAAAATATGCATTCCGTTGTACAATGATTTGTGAGTTTCTAGACAATAGAATAGCTTATAAAAATTAGTGTGATATTTCAAAATGCCTTAAATCCATTGTAATGAATAATCAGTTTTAAGCCAATTAGTTTTTTTAACTTAGCTGAATAGCATGCATTGAATCTCGAAATTGTGTTAATATTTCTTTTGAGCCTTTTGGAATATGTGAGTATTCAGTATGTTATACTAGGATTTTCAATGCATGTCTTCTCAAAATCATAAAAATGCAATTCAGCACATAGCTAGAAACGTATTAGCAAAATATGAAGTGTAAAGACAGCGTATATTCTATGTGTGCCAAAAAAATATAGTTTAAAAAATGCAATCCCACCAGTGCCTCTGCTACAATGAGTCTCTTCCTCAATGTCACACTTTTATGCATAAAACTTAAGTGTCATGATAATTTACTGCAACTTGATTATGTAAAGCCACTAATAATCTCTTTTGTCAGGTGATCATCTCTTTTAACATTAAATTAAATAAAGTGATGCTTTCAATATTACATATAAATAAAAATAATACAAAAAGACAAATATAAAGCAGAGAGCCTCATGCAAAAATATAGAACCACAGCCTGACTCAAAATATGCAAGGCATGGTAGAAAACTTTGAGTTAACTGTACTTCAGTATTGTGCTTTTCAGTGTAAATATCAACGTTCAAATGGTGTGATGCATGCTAGTCTGAGGATCTTTCATTTTCCTTTCCTTTGTGATGTTAGTACCCAGCTTATTAACGGGTTTGATACTGGCTATTATTTTGTGGTGAATTCACTTGAATGGAAAAAAGATCACCTTTTCAATCCATTAATTTCCAGTATGATTGGAGCATGCTTATAAATTAACTCTTTTTTAAAGGTGCTATAGAGTTATGTTGCTGGTAGCAATGCATGTTTACTGCAACACATAACTTATTTTATTTTCAACTATAATACTCTCTAATGTTTAATTGATATCCTTGGCAATTCTCTTTCTCTGCTAATGCACTGACTTTAAATGGAATATTTTAAATCAAAATAATGAGGTGGTTTGTTTGCTTTAGGATCATTTCCCCTTTTAAGAGACATAGACTTTCACAAAACATCTCCTGCATGTAAATGTGGCTCACATTTTTGAGTTTTCATCCACTTATAATTGTCTGTTTGTCTCAGTTAAAAAATAAAAAGAAGGAAAGAAAAAAGACCAAGTTTCACCATTTACTTTTAACATGAACAAACTGAAGGAGTAAGAGCATCTCTTTCAAAGAAAGGATATTATCTTCAATGTATTACATAATTTGAAATAATTTGCCACTAATGTTAAATTGATTGAAATGATAAATTAGATCATTACAGCTATAAATTATATTTTTAAATTATAATAATTAAACAACAGTTTCATTAAATGATAGCGGTTTTTCTAACAGGCCTGAAATTGTATAACAATTATACAATTACAACTAATTATAATTATAAATTAATGCAGTTAATATTTATGTAAAAAAGCCTAAAACATACATGAAATATTATATTTTCATTGAAAGGAATTTTTCAAGTGAAAAAATATATGCTGAATCATGGGTCATTTTTTTCCTTCATTTATAAATAATTTAAATTTTAAAACAAATCATTTTCGTTTTAAAAAGGAATTTGTTTTTGCTTAATACAATTGCTAAAATATTAAAGTAAGACATTTGCAAAGTTATCAGTTAAATATAGGACCTTTTTTACATAGAGGCAGCATTATCTTTGTAAACAGCTAGCAAGTTGCCTAGCTCTTAAATGCTATCATAGGGAATAAAGCAATTATATGTTTTTGTTTTCTCATTTAGCCAGATCCTCTAAATCAGTGGTGAAAATGAGTTTTGATTATTAGCAGATCTGTGGCTCCTATCTGAATCCTTCCCTCTGTCATAGCCACAAGAACATAACACAGGGACTAGTTAAGGATTTGAAGCCTGGTCTCTTATTTTTCCTTAATCTCTTCCCACGAATAAACAAAAGCCACATTCCAAATTAGAACTTTAGCAAGTGTTACAGCAAAATGATGAGCTATTGGTAAGTGAAAGAATTAAACTATCCTTTAGTCAAATACTATAGAAAGTATCACTTGGAAAATGGTTCTATAACTGATGCTTTTGATTTTCAGGTGACTCAATTATAAATTGCTTCAAGAACAGTAAGTAGCTTAAGCCAAATTATTGTGCTTCAAGAGGAAGCTGTCTTTGCTTTTGCATTTTTCCCCTTGGTGTGTTTTATTAGGCCATCACTCTTTGTCTAAAAGTCATCAATGTATATTTTGCTGGCCTTAAAACTTTCTTTTATATGGCTCTCTGTCTATTCGTAAATGTGCAGGAGATAAAAGTGAAACACATTTGATTAACATTATTTGTGCCAAATATCAATTTTATAGTAAAGTGCTTTGAATGTTGTGGGTTCCTTGTAATCACCAGGTCTTCTCCTGTGGGATATTGAATCATCATCATCCGAGTCTTAAAGTTCATGAAAAAAAATTGTAAAATCAGGAGATTGCAATTCAAGTTATCTTAAGCCTAGAGCTACTGTGCACACAAAGGTAACTTAGTAATTAAGAGATTCCTAAAGTATTTTTGTGGGGGAGGGGAGGGAATGTAGAGGAAGTACTCTTCTAGATGGCATTTCAAATACAAGGTTTTACATCTTCCTTTTCCTTTTCTTCTTCCTTCTCCCTTCTGAAAAGTTCATTTCAAAAATGATTAAGTAGTCCTCTACAGCGCAGGCATCCACTCGTGTGGCAGTAAATGAGGCGGGGCTGCCCTTGCGTATGACAGGATGTTAATCCTCAACAGGAAGTGCTGGGAAACAAGCTGCTGAGAAACAAGCAACTAGAAAACAAGCCTCACCTAGATTTCCATGAGCTTAAAATATTATTTTCACACTTGCTTGCTTAAAACGCACATGCTTGCTTTGTTTTATTGTTTTACGCAGTAGATGACCTATAACACATATTATGCTAGAGAAAACTTGTAAGGAGAAATCCTGAGATTGACCATAAGGGCAGGAAGGAGGGCAGATATTTCCTTATGGTAAAACAATGGATGGTCCTGGAAAGCCAGATCATCCATCAACAGAACTTGGTTCTGGCATGAAAGCATGCTGTTTAACCCGAGGGAAGTATTTGCTATCTCGAGATGTCCTGGAGGCGATAACAGGATAGACTTAGAAATTTTGCATACCCCGAGGAGGGTGGTTGTTCCTGGAAGGGCCTTAGGCCTGAAATTAATCAGTTAAACAGCAAGCAGAACGTAGTTCTTATCACATGAAATATCTAAAGCCCCACCTCTTTGATCGCATTTTTTTCTGAGCTGTATACTCCTAATAAATATGATGTCGACCAGGCTTTTGGGACTCTAGATGCACAAGGTCTTGAGTCCCCTGGTCCCACCTTTGCTCTTTACTTTGTCTCTTTGTTTCTTAAGACTTGTGTCGCCCATCCTCAGACATGGTCCCGAACTACGCTAGATGCAGCAGGAAGAATAGGCGTTGACTTGGGGTGGGGATACCTGCACGAGAAGAGGTTACTTCCCTGTTATATTATTAGAGAAAAAACTGTTAATTCATGTTCTTTATTGATTATTCACCTGCTTTTCTAAATTAACACATACAAATTTAAAGAAATCAGTAACTATTCAAAGATGAACATAAACATTTTCCTTTGATTCTAAATAATGATGCAACTGCAAAACCAGCCCAAACTGATCCTATGCTGTTTCAAACCCAATAGTGAATAATTTTTCAGAGACAACAGAGCAAAATCTTAAATCATGCAGCCCAAGCACGCACAGAGGGGAAAATTTTGCGCTTAAATCACATCTGTGTTACCTGAGAGTAGGTTCTTGTTTTGTCACAAAATGAATTCAGACATGAAGGTCAGGACAGCAAAATGAGGATTTATTAAGTGGTAGTACCATCTCAAGGGGAAAGCAGGCAGACTCAGGTGAGTAGCTGCCCTGAATTTCTTTGGCAAGCTGGTTATATGGGGTGTAAAAGTGAATGGGTAAGAATTCATTGGAGAGGGAGGGGGTTTGGGTCAAATTTCCTGATTTTCATCCCAGCTCCACCTTCCTGTGGGGAGGATGGATTTTTGTCCTTATTTAGTCTTGATCAGAACTGGCATGGGATCAGTGCATGATGGGTATTTCTAATCTATAGGAGTAATTTTATTGTAATGTGGACATAATGAGCAAATTTTACATCTGGATGCCAGAGATTCCCATCTTTTCCTGCCTCTCTTTGCTTGCCTCCAGCACACTTGTCACCCCAAAATGTGTGGTGTCCTGTCAGTCCAAGGGTTCTTGCTTTTCTCTGTCTGCCCAAGGACCCCTGTTGTTTAGAAGATGTATGGTTTCCTGTCATTTGGTCCATGTCACCTTTCTCTACTCATAGCCAGCTATCTACCTGTTCTAACATCTGGGACCAAAGTTCCTTCCTTCTCAGGGAACCAAAGGACTAGGATATGATGTGAGCTTGAATGCCAGAAACACCCATTGTCCAGGAAGATCCGATGCTGAAGCTCCCTTTACCATGCATTACCATAAATGGCCAAATTCCAAAGCCCACCAGTAGAAATCTACCCAGCCACTCTTCAGTATACCAATTCTCCCCTAACGCATCAATATTTGATGGCACCCCAGGTTTAGGCTTTGCCTCCTGTCTCCTTGCCATCTACCTCCCAATAAAGCTTTATTTTTCCCTCAAAAGCCAATGTCATAGTATTGGTTTCCATGCACATGCACACTGAGCAGAGACCCCTTTGGTTGGTAACAATGAAGAAATTTCATGAACCAAAGAGAGAATGTAAATAATATTTGCTATAGAAGTTACATTACTAGAAAAAAAATTAGTCTCTAAAAAGTGACTAGAATAAAATGATTCGCCTCTTTTTCTTTTTCTTTTTCTTTTTCTTTTTTTTTTTTCTGACAAATTAAACAGCTCTTGATTAAAGTGCTCATTTAACCATAAAATCTGCATGGATTTGAGATCCTGCTAGGAAATGCAAAGTATCAAATTACATATATTGAACTTTCTCATTGAGTCAAGTTCACTGTATTCATTTTAAGCAATTACAATTTAAATTATATCATAAATCCCTCAGTGTGCAGAACTACAATTCCAAAATGATATACTTTCTTCACTTTGTTCAAAAAAGTGTTAATATCTTTATAGCCCTCAAAACATCATATAATATTTTTATACAAAGCTGACTTTTTAATAGGTCAACATATTTTTTAAACTGAGGAGATAAAAATTATGTTTCTTTATATGTTATATTCTCCTCCTTTATTTGTTTTCTGAGACCAAAAATTAGTACATTTCAGCATTCCATTTGGTTTCGATTTTAAACCAAGTTCTAATTATATGCACTCCAAATTTGTTGTATAGCTGTCTTCTTGACTTCCATTAAAATAGTAGTTCATGACAAGTAAAGTGATTAATGGGACAGCAGTATTATAGGGCTGTCATAATGGTAATGTTACAACTATACTCAATGATGATGACTAAAATGTTACCTACCTAAATTTAAATAAATAACTTCCCAAGTGACCAATTAACTGCTAATAGTGTTACTGAGGCTATTGCCCCCAGGGACAAACCCCTGCCCTGGCCTCACACAGAAACTAATTACTCTTATCTAAGCTTCAAGAGGAAGCTGCATAAAAACACAAAAAAACTAAAAAACAGAAAACAAAAACGAGTTAGAAGGAACTAAGTCTAAGATGGTGGAGGTTTGACTTCCAGTGGACCTTGAGCCTCATTATATGCTTTTCCTTGTATTTGAAGTAATATCAAAATATAAATCTGAAATGTCTGGAAAAGTCAAGTTTTAAGGAAAGTTTTATTATCATTTCACACGTGATTAATGGTGATTTTCAGAGCAAAGAGCAGGAGGAAGTACTGAGTTAAATAGGTAGGTAACCAAACTGTTTACCATTCTCTTTCCTTTTAGTATTCCAGATTTTTGGCCATATGTAGTCTTTGAAATATTTAAAATGTGTTTAACTTTTTTTTTTAATTGTTGTTTGGAGTTGATTAACCAAGAGGAATTCATTTTCTATGTGTTTTAACATACACAAAACAAATCATATAATTTAAAATTCTATTTATGTGAAAAAAAACCTTTTAGTCGAAAATCAAGCCCTGATTTCACTATTAAATCAAACTAAACAAAAATAGATAAATAAATAAAATCTTTCATGAAGCCTGCTATTTGTTATGATGCAGGAAAATAGATGTGGGGCTTGAGGAGGGCCGAGTCCCATGTCTCAGTTGAGCCCCTGGGATGTGCCCCACCAAGTGTGGGTCCTTGGCTTCATGCAGGAAAGAATTCAAGTGTGAGCCACCATTGAGTACAGGTAGATTTATTTAGAGAGATACATACTGCATAGAGTGTAAGAAAGAGAAAGGCAAGGAAACAGGTGTGGGAATTGGATGCTCAGGTTAAAGTAAAAGTAGGTACACACTCCATAGACAGAATGCGGGTCATCTCCAAAGGGGAGAGAGAGCACAAAGGGCCACTAGGCATGGTGTTGTCACTTTTTATGGTCTCAGTAGCTTCACATGCCTACAGGTGGGGTCAATCTAACTGCCCTGGGGAAGGGGCTGGGATTCCCAGGAATTGTGCCACTGCCCATTCTTTGGCCTTTTGCGGTTAACCTTGGGGCTGTCATGGCGCCTGCGGGCATGTTATTCATCATGCTGTTACAATGAGCAGATAATGAGGCTCAAGGTCTATTAGAAGTCAAATCTTTTAATCCTCAAGGCCAACGAGGAAGTGAATCTTCCACCATTTTGGTTGCTGTCATTCCTGGAGTGGCTGTGCCCTGCCCTCTTCCCTCCCATCTCAGTTAGCTAACAGAAGATATGCAATATTTTAAGAATACAAACTAATATTTTTATAATACCTGTTACTGAGTTACAAAAAAATAAATGATTAAGTAATAGATCACATTTATAGTGTGCCTACTATTTGATAGAAATTATTTTTAAGGGCTTTACATATATAAATTTACTAAATTATAATAGGAAACATTAACTCCATTTTATTTACAGGAAACTTAGTAAAGGAGAGGTTAAATAATTCACCCTTCACCCAGGATCTTGCAACTAGGAAATTACTGACGAAGAAGCTGAGTAGAGGCATTCCTACGTAAGAGTCTGAGCTCTTTAAACGTTTCCGACCCTGCTTTCCATCAACAGCAACTAATTTTTCCTGCTATAAACCTTAGTTAATTAAGTAACATTTTTATAGAAAAACCTATGGATCTATTCTAACATGCATTGCTTTTAATGATAAATCATTTTATTAAATACAGTTTTAAAGTACCCAATTACACAGTAAATATAATTCAGAATTAAAATTCCTTGAAATTAGACTAGTAAATAAAAAGTAATATTCTTTCATTAAAGCAGAGCCTTAATATGCTATTTCTTTATTTTAAAAGCTCACCCCTAGACTCCCAGTTATTAGCTCTGCAGGTAAGGGCTTTCTGAGTCACCACCTCATCTTAACAAGTAAACATTTGAACCAACTGAAAAATTAACAACTCTTCTTGGGTCCATAAGAGAGCGGAGGACACAGGGCAAACTGTCGCCACCAAGACTGAAGGGACAGATGTCAATACAGGGAGACACAGCTTATCAGAGCAGAGAGCTGTTAGCAGAAACTGACTCTGGAGCCAGTGCTTGGGTAGGAGAACTTGACCTGTAACTGGTGAATCTCTGGAGGCCCAGTGTAGCCAAATTTGAGGGATAAAAACTTCAGGGGGCTCCAGTGATAGCAAAGGCCCCCACAGTATTGTGAGATGCACCTCTAAGGGTTCCACCAGGTTCCCACAGTAAAGTCAAAGAAAAATCCCCTTGGGCTTCCTGAAGGGAAAGGGGAAAAGAAGCCACGTTGAAACACACAAGAACACTGCTCTTCCTAATAGGCCTGCCCTCAGGGGGAACAAGTCCATCAGAGATAATCCTGCAGGGTATTATCAGAGCCTAACTAACCGGGGGAAGGGAAATATCCAGCCCCAGTCCCTGCTAGCCTTTGTCAAACACCTAAGAGGAGGGGTGGAGTAGATGTGGAAAAAAAAAACAAAAAAAAACAACAAAAAAAAACAAAGCAAGAAACAGGTGAAGTTCACAATCCAAAGGCATAGTTTCACTGAAAACTCAGATGTCACCACAGGGTGTAGATCACTTCCCAGTCACCCCACACCTCACCACCAGATGACTAAGGTCCTACTTACAGGAATTTATTTTACCTAGTACATCATATCTGGCTATTAAGAAAAAAAAATTACAAGACATACCAAAAGACAAAAAAACATAATTTGAAGAGACAGCAAGCATCAGAACCAGGTATGGCAGGGATGTTGGGGAAAGTGGACAAAAACAGATGGACAATGTCAGCAGAGATATGGAAAATCAAAGAAAGAAACAAAAAGAAATACTAGAAATCAAAAACACTAAAGAAATGAAGAATGACTTTGAAGAGTTTATTAGTAAATAGGACAAAGTTGAAAACAAATTCTGAGCTGGAGTACATACCTGTAGAGTCCACAGAACCCCAAAATTAAAGAGAACAGACTGAGAAAAACAGAACATAATATTCCAAGGCTCTGAGACAACTACAAAAGGTGTAACACATTCAGAATTAGGAACACTAGAAGAAGAAGGAAAAGAGAAAGGCACAGAAATAAAGATGTTCTTTATTTCTTTATTTAGCTAAATTTTCTGCCATTTTATATCAAAGGATGCCTTTTCTCTAGTTTCCACAAATATGGTCTTCATTTCCTTCTGAACCCTCACAGTTAGTGCCTGTAACCTTCATCTTTCTGCCAACATGCTGCTTGTAATGATATATGTATTCACCAAGATAATGTAGGTTTTCTATACTGTAATTCTCATGTCCTTGTGAGTCCTCGATAGCATTGCCTTTAAAAACCACATTTTTAATAGTCTGTATAAAACAATTTAGGTGTTTCAACATATGTCTCAAAATCCTTTCAGCTTCTATGTATTATCTAATCCCAAAGCCACTTGCGCAATTTTAGGTATTTTTTTTAGAAGCACCCCAGCTCCTGGTACCAAAATCTGTATTACCTTTAAATGTGCTGCAACAGATCACCACAAACGTGGTAGCTTGATACAATGGAAATGCATTAGCTCATAGTTCTAGATGTCACTAGGGCCATGCTCCCTCTGGGAACTGTAGAGGAGGATTTGTCTCTTACCTCTTCCAGCTTTCAGTGGCTGTTGACACTAAGTGCCTTGTGGTCACATCACTACAAGCAGCCAACCTGTAGAATTATCAGCTTAATAAAATAGTTGTTGCTTTAATTGAAAAAACTTCTGTTGTGCTGTTGTTACATAAATTAACCCATCTACTCCATGTTAGGAATTCTTCAAATAGTAGAACGTCTTTCGATTTGTTTTGTTTTATTTTAATTTCCTTAAGACTTCTGATGGCAGACTTCACTCTTGTTGTGGAAATGTCAATGCAGCCCCAGGTACCAATGAGGACTCATTTTTTTTGGCCACAGAAGGACCAAGTGTATGTGGTATCCTGGCTGATTTTAACTTTCTACACCACTTCCCTGAAGGAGGTGCTATATCGGGTCCCACGCTGGCTAATGATTTCAAACTTCTTGATGTGTTAACCATGCCACAAACTAACTCTAAGCTCAGAGAAAAGAGCTAATTTACTAAGTTTGGGTGGTTTGCTATATATAAAAAAATAACAGACATACATTTAACGTGGTGTAAATGAATTTGAAATCAGCTAATCTAGCCTCAGCAGTCATCTAGTTGCAAAAGGACCTCAACATCATCCTCCAGGGGTGAAAAATCAACATCAGAAAATACAGGGAATATCTTTTAAAGCACCTGCATTTCTTCCCAGTAGGTATAAGGTATCAATTTTTCTAATCTTTCATAAATAAATATTTAGTTTTCAACTCAATTTACTCCTCTGGAAATAAGAGGGTTTAATTACTACCAAGACCCTGTTATTTACATGTAAATTTAAGAAATATACATACTGACCATTTTACTTTAATTCTATGTCTTTTTAAATTCCCTGGAGTCTGGTGGTAAAATCTAATCTTGTGTTACAACCCTAAACTTCCAGTATGCTTATTGCAGCCTCTATACCTAGGATTTTACTGTTCACAATAAGAACATTGAACACATGTTCAATTCTCTCTCTATTTTTCATATGAACTTGTCCTAAAAAAGATTTAAGGTACAGTTTCCATTGTGAATGTCCACTGAATTGTCAAAGATGACTTAAGAATTGGCCGTTTAGTCAATCTGTAGAATAGCCTCTCATTTTTAGGCCTCTTGGCTACTAGAATGTATTTGTAAAAGGAAACTTTCTTAGACTAAATGTGAGAACTTCTAATGCAGAATGTCTTTAAAAGATAGATGTATTTTGGTTTCATTTTGAGGAAAGCAACTATTTTCCAAATATTATGTTTAGACTCCATTTCCATGTTGAAAAGCTTCCAGGTGCTTTTGAAAGAGAGTTTCTTGCTGCCTATGATATTATGGCCTAATTCAAAACCTTTTACCATGAAAAATAGCATACTGTAAGGTAATAGAAAAAAATCCTTGAATCTCAATGCTTTATTCCATTTGTAGTCCAACAGAACACTTTTCTAAAAGAAGTACATTTTCTTTCCATTTATTTCTAAACATGTTAGTTACTTGCTTTTCATTTATTTTTTCTCTTTCTGAGCAGTCTTCAAACTGCTGAGGAAAGTAACTTAATTAAATAGAATATCACTCAAGAGGAAATTAGTAAATATTTCCATAAAGCCAGAGTAAACCAAGGTGAAGTCAGAAATTATTGATTATAAGTTAAATTGATTAAGACTTCAGTCATTCTTTGATTGATTTACCCACTGAAAATAACACTCTGAACTACAAAAAATGTCATAAATGTTTGTAGATCTTACCAGTAGTGTTCCTTTTATTTTTCAGTATTTTCTATTTTTATGCTTTCTTGTACACATTCATTCTTGCTTTAATGACTTATTTATTGAGGAAAAAAATCCACATATCACAAAGTCATTATTCTCTTAATACTGTCAAGATATTTTATCTTTGAGTTTTGACAGTTTGTCTATGATGTGTTTTAAGTTTGTACCTCCTTTTTAAACAAATTCATTGCAATATGATTGACATACAAAAAGCTGTACATACTTAAGGTTTACAATTTGATCAGTTCGTAGATAAGTATACATTTATGAAACCATCACATCTATACCATAAACGTACCCACCGTTTCCAAAAGTTTCCTCTGGTCTTATTATTATTATTATTATTATTATTATATATATTTTATGATGAGAATGTTTAATATAAGATCTACCCTCTTAGAAAATTGTTTAAGAATGCAATGCAATATTTTTAACTATAGATACTACGTTGTACAGTAGAGCTCAATGTCTATATCTCTTTGAATGTATCCTCTCTTCAGTTCAATAAGCTTCCCAGATACAGATGAAAACTCTTCATGAAAATTGAGAAATTCCAGCTGTACTTTCTCGAATATTTTTTCTGTTCCTTTTTTCTCCTCTTCCTCTATGAATCTTATTTTGCATGTGTTGATAAGCTTCATGATGTCCTACAAGTCACTGAATGTTTCATCTTTTTTCCTTATTTTTATTTCTGTTTCTCTGACTGGATAATCTCAGTTGATCTATCTTCTTGTTTGAGGATTCCTTCTGCTGCTGGTTCAAAAATCTGCTATGGGGGCCCTTAGGAATTTTTAATTCCAATTATTTTAGTTTCAAATTCAGGATTTTTATGTAGCCATTTTAAAATAATTTACATGGCTATATTCATATTTTTTAATCTGGTGAAACAAAGTGCTTATACTTTTCTTTAGGTTTTTTGGATACGATTTCTTGTACTTTCTGAGCATACGTATGGATAGTGATTTTAAAAGTCTTTGTCTCATAATTCCAACGTCAAATTTTCCTCAAGGATAATTCTTCTTGACTGTTTATTCTTGTGTGTAAACCACACTTAAAATACTTTGTGTGTCATAAATTTTTTGTTGAAAACTAGGCATCTGAAATACCATAATACAGTAACTCTGGGATCAACCCATCCCCCCAGGCTTTGTTGTTGCTGCGGTTTGTTATTGTTGTTTCTGGTTACTTGTTTAATGGTTTTTCTGGACTAATTCTATAAAAATCCATATTATTTATTTATACAATTATTGAAGTCTTTGCTTGAGTTAGCTTAATAGAGACCTAATGATTGGACAAGTTCTCTTCAATGTCAGTAGCCAATAAATGCCTCAGTCTTTGCTGAGGAACTGTGTGTGTGTGTGAGTTGGGGCACACTTACAACACTCCAACAAGCATTTTACAACTTATTCCATCCTTCACTTTCTTCTTGTACAAAGACTCAAATTCAGCTAGAAATGAAATAATACAGTGTTTCTTGAGCATTTGCAAAGCAATGCAAATGTGCATGAGTTTCTAGGACTATATTAGAACTTTTTAAAGCCCTCCATTTTGTTCTGATTCTTCAGTTTTGCCTTTTATATTTTCTTATCAGTATCTTACAATTCCCATCTTGTAATGCCACTATAGGCAGTTGCAGTGCTAGACAATTGTTACTGTCTTTTGTTTTCGCTTTGACAAATGCCCTGTGGATACAAGACTCATATAGATTTTTAGTGTACAACGTGGTAAAGTAATATACGTACATACTGTGAAATGATTACTACAGTCAAGTTAATTAACACATCTGTCGCCTCACATAGTTCCCATTTTTTATGTTTTATGAGAACATTTAAGATATACTCTCCTAGCAAATTTCACATACACATTACAGTATTATTAACTATAATCACAGTACTGTACACTAGATCCCCAGAACTTAATCATCTTATAACTGAAATGTGTACCTTTTGACCAACATATTCCCGTTTCCCCTCAACACCAGCCCCTGGCAAACACCACTCAACTCTCTGCTTCTAGGAGTTCGTCTTTTAGAGATTTTACAAATAAGTGAAATCACAGTGTTCTTCTTTGTCTGTATGGCTTATTTCACTCATCACAGTGTTTTCTAGGCTTATCCATGTTGCAGCAACTGGCAGGATTTTCTTCTTTGTCATGGCTGAATATTATATTGCATACATATACCATATTTTCTTTGTCCATTTATTTATCAATGGACACAGGTTATTTCCATATCTTGGTCATTGTGAATAATGCTGCAATAAACAAAGGAATGCAAATATCTCTTTGAGATTCTGGTTTTTTTTATACCCTGAGTTGAGATTGCTGGATTATGTGGTAGTTCTATTTTTAATTTTAATTTTCTGAGAAAGCTTTATACTGTTTTCAATAGTGACGGTACAATAGCTTTCCCAGCAAGATTACAAGTGTTTCCTTTTCTCTACAACAAAGCCCACATTTTTTTATCTCTTGTTTTTTGGATAGCAGCCATCCTAGCAGATGTAAGGTGATATCTCATTGTGGTTTTGATACACATTTTCCTTATGATTAATGATGTCGAGTGCCTTTTCATGTACCTGTTGGCCATTTTTATGTTTCCTCTGGAAAAAAAAAAAAAAGTGTCTGCTTGGATCCTGTGCCCTTTTTTTTTAAAATCAGGTTATTTAATCTATCAATCTATCTATCTAACTATCTATCTACCTATCTATCTATCTATCACTATTGAGTGGTATGAGTTGCTTTTATATTTTGGGTATTAACTCTTTATCAGATAGATATGTACAAATCATTTCTCCCATTCTGTAAATTGCCTTTTCCCTCTGTTGTTTTCTTTGCTGTGCAGAAGTTTTTAGTTTGATGTAGCCCCAGCTGTCTTAGTTTTTGTTGCCTCTGCTTTGGAAGTCAATCCAAAAAATCATTGCTAAGACCAATGTAAAGAACATGTTTCCCTGTGTTTTCTTCTCAGAGTTTTATGTTTTCAGGACTCACATTTAAGTATTTAATCTGTTTTCAATTTTTGTATATGGTATAAGGTATAAGATAAGAGTCTAACTGAATTATTTCACATGTGGAAAACCAGTTTTCCTAATGCCATTTATTAAAAAGACTATTCTTTCCCCTTTGTGTATTCTTGAGGCTCTCATCAAAGATCAGTTGACCACATACATGGGTTTATTTTTGGGCTCACTGCTCCGTTTCATTGGTCTGTGTGCCTGTTTTCACGCTAGTACAGTTGCCTCTGTCTGTTTGGGCTGCTGTGACAAAACACCACCGATTGAGTGGCTTACAAAGAACAGAATTTTATTTTTCACACTTCTGGAGACTGGATGTCAGGATCACAGTGCCATCTTGGCTGGGTGAAGGCTCTTTTTCAGGTCACAGACTTCTCCTTATAACCTTTTTGGAGGAAGGGAATAGGACATTAAGATTTCAACAAATGTATTTTTGGGGGGTGGGGGGGACACAAATATTCAGCATATAACAACCATACTTTTTAAGCTATTATAGCTTTGTAATATGGTCTGCAATCAAGAAGCATGCTATCTCCAGCTCTGTTCTTCTTTATCAAGATGACTTTGACTACTTGAGGCCTTCTGTGATTCCATAAAAATGTTAAGATTCTTTTTTTCTATTTCTGTGAAGATTTCCATTAGAATTTTGATACAGATTGCATTGAATCTATGAACCATTTTGAACAGTATAACTATTTCAACAGTTTTAATCCTTCCAACCCATGGGCATGAGATATCTTTCCATTTATTTGAATTTTCTTCAATTTTTTCCATCATTTTTTTAGTTTTCAATATACAGTTTTTTTGTTTTTTCCTGGAAAGTTTGTTGCTGGTGTATAGAAACAAGACTGATTTTGTATATTGGTTTTTTAATCTCGTAACTTCACTGAATTCATTGATCAGTTCTAACAATTTTTTGGTAGAGTCTTTAGAGTTTTCTACATACAATATTACGTCATCTTTAAGTAGAGATAATTATACTTCTTCCTCTCTAGTTTGGATGTTTTTTACTTCTTTTTCTAACTGCACTAGCTAGGACTTTCAATGCTACATTAAATAGAAATGGCAAGAATGAACACCCTTGTCTAGTTCTGATATTAGAAGAAAAGCTTTCACCTTTCACCTAAGGACAGTGCTAGCTGTAGGCTTGTCAAGCATGGCTTTTATTATGCTCAGGAATTTTTCATCTGTACCTAATTTTTGACAGTTTTTAATAATAAGAGGATGCTGAATTTTGTCAAAGACTAGTTGTTACTAGTCTTTAGTTAATTTTTGAATTCTGCCAATTTGACTGTGATAGTGTTTGCCAGATTTTTTTTTTTCTTTTATAAAGGAGAATATTTTCAGAGTTCCCTTTACTGCTCTTCCTAAAATCTTTCCCTCCCTTTTATCCTTCTTTCAGTGCACATTGATAGAGAACCTAACATATTTTTCCTGTGTGCAAATACTGTAATGTACCATATGGCACTTATGTTGGCCCTCAGGGCAATTGAAATCTTCAAAGATAAGCACTTCTATGAAAAGTCACCTTCTGTTTGCTTCATCACGTCTTAAGTCTCACAAGTTCACTCTTTTTCTCTGAATTAAAAGATCATATTTGTATTTAAATTAACAAATATTTGAAAGAAGAATTTATAACTAAATGACCCAAAGTATTAACTATAGAATGAAAGTAAAATTTATGAGAATTTAAAAGTTTTATTTGGACTTATTAAAAAGATCTGTGAAACTTACCTGAAAAAGTACATTTTCAACAAAATGGGAAGGAGGGAAAAAGCAAGATCAAACTTACAAGTGACTGAGAAATTAGTAAGATCAAGATAGATCATTAAAGTTCTTTTTCAAGAGCAAACAGAAGGAAAAGAGACTAGAGTGTGCCAAATGTCTGTTTATAAAATGAAGGCAAAGGTATCCTTTCTTACTATCTTAGACTTTTTCAAAGGCTATGTGAAAAAGACATAAGACTGCAGTAAGACAAATACATGACATTTCTCAAGTTTGAATGTTATTTTTATAAATTTGCATAGTTTCCAAAAACTTGCTCATCATTTAAAATGTACAAATGGAAATAAAAAGTGAATCTTTGCTAACTGCTTTAACTTGATATGTGAAATATGTGACTGCCTAAACAATCCTACATTTCAAATCAATGGACATCTACACAAAGTATCACTTTCATGCTGTACTTATGTGTTCCATGTTTACAGATTACCAAGTTTCCAAAACTATTGGAATATAGGAATTGGGCCCTGATCACTGTAAAACTAGCTAAATGCCTGATTCAGAGTAGTCTTTTAATACAGAGTTTTAAATTAACCAAAATTTCATAAAAGGCCTTATTTGTCATTGCTTCACCTACAATGTGACTTTCTCAAGCTGCTCTATCAGCCAAAAGAGATGACAGAATATTTTCATTGAACCCCAAATTATAGTGCCATGACTACTTAATTAATATCTATTTTATTACGTACACATTAGAAAATTTCTTATAAAGTAGAACATATTGAACATATATTAACTTTATAAATATTGCCATATTTCATCTGGAATATATAAATGTGTTAACTATCTCATGCTTTCATTACTACAATTCTGATCATCAGCCTACAGTTGGTGACAATTATTTGTCCTGATGATTTGGGGTACAGCATGGTTATGAGAAGGATTTCTTCAGCATCAAACTTCTCTTGTGATTCTAGTTAATATTCAGTGGCATGACATCATCAAAGATACTGATTAAAAGGCCAATTGGTGGCAATTATACATGTAAACCTTACTATGTTTCCTTGCATATTTTTAATGAGACTTCTTTCAAATCAAACCTAAATCTCAGAAAACTTGTATTCTCCTCTTAGAGGAGGCATGTTGATCAAATCACATAAACTTTCTAAGGATTTTTTTTTTTACTTTTCTTAATTTATGTTTATTTTCTATTGCATTTGGTAAAACTGACATGATGAGTTTTGAGTAAAAGAGGGAAATGTTAATACGATCAACTATAGAGAGTCATTATAATACATATTAATAATAAATGTAAAATATGTAATATATAATTATGCTTATAAGAGATATCTTAATTTACAATGTAGTATTTTGTTTCTTTGCAAAGGCCTTTTTCATTTCAGTGCGTGGGTCTTTAGTAGCGTGTTTCACAAGTTGACAACCGCGTTTGAGATCATAGGTATGTCTCAAATACCTATGGGGGGTGATTTAACATGCCAGCCTT
The DNA here is from genome assembly GCF_009834535.1 of Camelus ferus. NCBI lineage: Eukaryota > Metazoa > Chordata > Mammalia > Artiodactyla > Camelidae > Camelus > Camelus ferus. The sequence continues at coordinate 13,451,800 of NC_045698.1, read as the reverse complement.
TATATACACAAACCTGAAAACTTTAAAGCATATGCAGCAAACTGCTTTTATGTCTAAAAGATTATTTTGAGGCACCTCTAGCTATGCAGAGGTAGGATGAGAAACAGGAAGAAATTTAGTGAACATGTTGATAATGCCACCCCCAAAGACCCAGGCAATGCCAACCCCATAGCTTGGAATATAAGCTATAAATATGCTCAGAACTCTCAGAAAACTGGCTCCTTCTTCTCTAGAAATTAAAGACTTGTTAGAGAGGATAATGTTATGCCAATCAAGGTGAATCTGTAAGGAAGCAATCTGGGTTAATGACTTAAGCTTAATACAAAGCCAGAATCTTCCCAAGGGAGGCTGGTTTTAGCACAGAGAGAAGCTTATAGAAGGGAGTCCTCTGGATGTTAGATGTGTCTTTCCATGTCTCTCTATTTCCCTATGCTACTGCAAAGGACAGTGTCAAATACAAAACTGATTTCTAAATAATGTTATCTAAAAAATAAAAACAGTTCTGAAAAGGTCCAAATTTCTACTTTACAAAACAAAAAGAATGCCTGCCCGTTTGCTGTCATTCGACTAGCAAAAGTATGCTAGTATATGATAAAGACTCCACTGTCCACATTTAAATGAATAAAAAAATTAAGTGAATGAGCAAATGAATAAAGGAATGAATAAAATATTTTCAATGCCACATAATCCTGTCACTCAGGCTTTACCAGAGTGAGAGTTTAAGTGATAAACTTCCCCTCTTTGGTCCCGTAAAATATACTTAAGTGTATTGAATCAGTGATAATGAGATGTTACATTTAAAGATGTACCTGAGAGGGTAATGCTTTGGTTCCTGAATATATTTAACTTTTGAATGATGTCTAAACATCTTGAAGATGCTAGCTGAAAAGATGATAATAATATAAATATAGTAAAAACATCTTGAGAAAACACAGAGTCAATTTGAAACAAGCTATGTGTCTTAAATGCTCAAATTCAGGAATATTCTAAGTACTTTCCTTAAGTATTTTAAGGTTGTCTTTTTTAATTTCTTTTTTTTAAAGTTAAGTATTGTTGATTTACAATGTTGTGTTAGTTTCTGCACAGTGATTCAGTTATACATATATATATATTCTTTCTTCATATTTTTTCGTTATAGGTTATTATAAGATATTGAATATAATTCCCTGTGTGCTATTCAGTAGGATCTTGTTTTCATCTATTTTATATATAGTAGTTTGTATCTGTTAATCCCAAACTCCTAATTTATCCCTCCCCTCCACCTTCCCCTTTGGTAACCATAAGTTTATTTTCTATGTCTGTGAGTTTGTTTCTGTTTTATAATAAGTTCATTTGTATCATTTTTTTTTTGATTCCACATATAAGTGATATCATATGATATTTGTCTTTCTCCATCTGACTTATTTCACTTAGTATGACAATCTCTAGGTCCATGTTGCTGCAAATGGTATTATTTTATTCTTTATTATATATTATATACATTATGTATATATACACACACAAACATATTTTTGTTATATTTCAGGTTCTGTACTAGTCATTTGGGAAATATGAACATGACATGTAAGATTTCCACAGAGAGCTGATACATTGGGTGAGGGAAAAAAACGTATACATATACAATTCTTACAGAATCAGCTAAAAGCATTGCTAAGGTTTTACTGTGAATTCTTGGAGCTAATCTGAGTCTGCTATTGAAACTTTGCAAATAACAGCTTCAGATCTCCTAATTTCCCACTAGACGTATTCAAATATCATGGAATTAACTGTCTCTCCTGTGCTCAGTTAAGAGTGTGTGTTGTAAGAATTAAAGGATCACACCTGCAGAAAAATAAGGACAGATGATACCAGTTAGAAGAGAAAAATAATTTCTCAGCTTTACCTGACTTCAAATAAGCCATTTTGTTGCTTTGCACTTAATAAGGAAAATATCCATTTTCTTTTGTTACTACTTCAATGGTAAGTCAATTTATATTTGATGCAGTAAGAAAGACTGACAGATAAGGAAGGGAATAAGGAGAAAATAAAAAGGATAAGATGAAAAAAGAAGGGAAAAGAAGTGTGAGAAAATGGAGGGATAAATGTGGATGATTGTGAGATCATAAGTTAGTGACTATCTTCTTCATCTTGTAAGCCACTTGTCTTGTAAAGCACCTTGGGGACTGGCACAATTCTAGATATACAAACTAGCCATGGGTATACCTCGTGTGTAACAAAGTGGCATCCATTCTGCACAATGATTTGCATCACCTCCAAATTGCCTTTATTTAAATGTGCATGCTTGCATAAGAATGTTTCGTTGGTAGCAAGAGGGCTGTGAAACAGATATCTAAACTAAAATAAATAGTTTGCTTCATGGTTGAATAAAAATGTATCTATTTACTAAGCTATAGATTCTTCTTACAAGAGCTCAACTGAGTCAAGATAAATAACATACTCAAAACAATATTTATCTAACTTTTATAAGAAAGAATCATTTTTCTTTACAAAGGATTAGATACATTACCAAATAATAGTTGCATTTATTTGGTTTTGTAAAATTTTAAAAAATCAGTCTTCAATAATTACAATTAACCCCTTTAATAAAGAAACTAACCTGAAATCCAAGTAAAACATACATAATAGAATTTTATTTTTAGACAAAAGTTAAATATGACAAAAGTCACTTCCTTCTTATTTAAATAATATATACATTTCATATGATTGTATTTTCCTATAACACCACGAGAAAAGTGTCCAAGGACAGCTGAAGACTTAAATTGCCTGCTTCCTTTTAGCATTAGTTTGAGCCTCTAGGTTAATAAAAAGATAATATGAATGTGTATTTCTCTTGAAGCAACTATTTGTTTAGGATTATATAAAATAGTGAAGTTAGAAAAAAATGTATTCAAAGCACAAGGAGGGGGAAACCAGTATATCTGTTACATCGAGTTCTTTAAAGACAAAAACAAAGTGGTATGTTTTCTCCACTACTCAGCAAAAGTTCATTCCAATTCAATGAAATATAATTATCTGACTATAATTTGAGAATATTTCAGAGAATATATTTTACTTTACTATTTTCTTTTCTGCAATATCTTGCTCAACAAAGAGATATCTTACAAGTAATTTTGGCTTAAGAAAAACACAGTAATTTAAAAGGGCCAGAAGATAAGACAGTTGTTACCTGCTCTCTCTTTCATAATTAAGATATTCAACAGAGATAATCTAGGATATGAGATAAAAGATTAAATACATGCTAGACTGAGAAGTGTACAGAAACCATAATTTGCAAAACAAACCACCATGATTCTCAACAAATCAGCTCTTTCTGTTGATGGAGAATGATATAAATTATTTCACTGTAAACTGTATTCTGGTGTAAACATCCTGTTCAGAGCCCAAGTAAGACCACACACAAACACCCGTTTTAATATAAATCGACTGCAATTTGGTTCTAATTCAAATATGTCAAGGACTTCTGACAGTCCTAGCAACTTGCCTGATTTACAAATCTATGGAAATACGATCAATTCATTTTCTTTGCCGACTCTTCCCTAACTTTCTCCAACTAAGACAGATAACTCCATTAGATGGTGTCCTCCTTGGCTTACTATTTAAAAACAAAACAAAAAACAAAACAAAAACAAAAACATAAACAAATATCGAGCTTTGTATAATCATCTGGTGTTCCTGACAGTCTCTGTAGGGGAATAGACAATTTCATGAAATGCAAAGATTAAAAAACACCTTCATATCATTAATAACAAATTACAGCTTGTTAGTAATGAATACTTTATGCTAGCAATCATTGTGTTGAAGTAGTAGAAATATTATGAAGTACTAATTTAAAATTCTTTCTTCATGCTTTATGCCTACATTTTGTCCAAGTTCCTCAACTGAAAAGTGATATTTTAATTTTGATGTGGATTCTTTTAGATCTGTTTTGTCTTAATAATGACTGCTTTGTTTTAAAAAATAAGCAACATAGAAAACATGCCAAGAACAACTTTAAATACACAATAGAGAGTCTGAAATTACATTTTAACTGTTAAGTAAAGAGCATTCTGGATGATTTACTATACTTTTAGAAAACAGAAAGAAATAGAATGAAAAAAAATAGAGTAAAAGCAAGAAATCAAAAAAAAAAAAAGGAAAGAAAAAAAGAAAAAGAAGAAAGGAAGATGTTTTATTTAAAACTGGGGTCATACTATAAATTATTCTTTTAATAGAAATTGTGTTTGTTTTAGTTGAATCTAAAAAGAAAAAGAAAGCAAATTAAATGTTTAGAATTGTATTTGTATAAATATTTGTATATTTGTTCTTTTTAAGGGATCTGTATTCCTTAAGGTATCTCAAAATTTTAGGAAAAGATGTGAAAAATATTGAGAGGTTGGAGGTTTTAATTATTTCAATTTGAAATATGGACATTTTTTCATACCCCAAGCCTTCATTACTGATGTACAGAAAATGTGCACTTTTATTTAAAGTTTTATTGCCATGGATGTTAAGTCTATATTTGGTTTACATTTTCATAATTCCTTTCTTCATCTGTTACTTGACTGGCTTAATAGTCAAAAACATGTTGTGTTTGTCTCCCTGCTTTTTTTTTCTCTTTTCTCGGAAAGATCTACTGATGGTTTATTTCCTTTTATTTCTTGTTTTGATATACAAGTGACTGCCTAGTATTTTCATGCTTGAAATGACGACTTACCTGGATATATGGGTCTTCAGTACCACTTCCTTTTATTTCCTTTAGAATTCCATAGCTATCGTGCTATTATTTCCTGCCATTGAGCACTTCCATGGGTAAGTCTAAGGCTACACTAAATCATAACCTTCATTTCTTCCTTGCATCTGTGAAATTATTTAGTTCTTCAGTTTTGATGACATTACCAAGCTATTTCTGGGGAAAAAAAATTCTTCTGCAACTGTTGTCTGGAGCACTGTGTATTCTGTTGTTCTGTAGATACATTTAAAACTTCATTTCTGGGAAAATTTCCATCCATTTTAGATGAATTTTTTTTTTTTAGATTCTACTGGATTTTCTACATTGCAGATAAAAGTAATTCTGATGTTGGTACACCTATTGTGATTTTTCTAATTGCTTTGACCTTGGACTTTTTTCCTCTGCATTCAGATAATTTTAATAAGTCTTTTCTCTACTATGTCAGTAATTCCATTTTCAACCACATCTGCTCTGTTGTGTGCTATGCAGAATACATTTATTATTTCTGCATTGTTGTAATTTCATTTTTCAATTTGTTTCCACGGCTCTCTAGTTCCCATGTTCATCCTACTGTGCTGTACTGCCACCAAGTTTCTACACTTTTGTTTCATAAATTACTGTTTGTATTAAATACTTACAAGTCACTTGTGGATCATTTTCTTCTATTCATTTGGTAATTTCATCTTGGCTAAGGCAGTCACCTTTTTTTGCAAAATTTATTCTTTAATTCATGATAATCTTAATGTTTACATTGCTGTCAAACCTTTCTTTTCATCTTGCAAATATGATATTTTTATAGAAGTTGACATAATTCTTCTTTCTCCCTTTTCCTTCACTTAAATCCTATTTCCCCTCCCCACTCCTGAAAATAATGCTTGTTGACTTGTATTGTTTAGATGAGTGTGTGAATGAAAGGGGGCAGCTCAGCTTTCTGTAGGCGTTCTTAACAGAACTGGTGCCTAAGATAGCATATAATATTGAAAGTCATTTAAAATAATATCAGTGCCACAGGAACTACATGGGGATCTTGCTAAAATGTGAAAGGGTGCCCATGATTCAACATCTGTTATAAGCTCTTAGGTGATGCCAGTGTTCTTGATCAGAAAAATCAAACTTTGAATAGCAAAATCTTTGAAGGATTCACCACATGAAACAAAGAAACCTAATTCCGTGAATGGGCTATCTTAAAAATTCAATGTATTAATAATGTATATATAATGTATATTCATTAAATAATCTTTCAATAAGTTAATTGATGTAGTTCCATAATTCATCTAAAATTCCTGGAGTTCATGCTTTTATCAGAAAATTTCAACCCCTTATGGGACTGTCAGTCAGTACAAAACTCATCCACAGTCATTTTCACTCTCTGCTAGTCACAGATGGAAAAGAAAAATGCCCTCTGCGGTAGCTTCTCAACAGTTTGGTGTCATTTGTGACGATTTTCAAGATGAACACATCACTCCAGTATCTTATTTTGAGTGGAGGGTGGAGGAAGGACAAAATTAGGCTTTCCTTAATTCCATTTCTGATCTTAATTTTCATCTTGTGAAGTTTAAAATATGTGACATTCACCTTGCTAGTTTTTAAATCTTAAATTCTACTTCATTTATTTGTTAATTTTAACAAGTACTAGGGGACCACATTTCAGTGAATAAACTCTATTCTGAATCTATTGAAAACCAAAACCATTTTTTCACATCTTTTGAATGCATTCAATTTATTCATATACACATAAATAATTGAACATATAGATAACATTATACCATTCGTATAATTTTGTATTTTTTATTTGAAATACATCTTCATGATATTTATAGAACAGTATATACAAGTATACTTAATTTTTTAATGGCTAAGTATTTTTCCATTTTATGAAGTTCACTCTTCCCTTGATAGTCATGTCAGTCATTCTAGTTTTCAATCAATAAGTAATTAACCATGTTACATTATATTTCTGCAAACATTCAATTATTTCCAAAGAATGCATTTCTAAAAACAAAAACCTTGGTCAAGTATGACCACATTGTAAGACACCATAACCACTGCTCAATTACTTTACAATGATGTTCTTCTAATGTATATTTTTACCATAAATAAGTAAATATTCACTTGTCATAACTTTGTCAGAATCATGTATTATTTATCTTTTGATAAAGCAATGGGTGAAAAAAATAATAGCTTTTATTATAGCTGACTTTTTATTAATTTCATAATAATATTTGAAATAATTTCATATGTTCATTTCCATTTGCATTTTTATTATAGGAACTATGTGCTCATAAAATTCTATTACTATTGATTGTTTTCCTTTTCCCAAGTGATTGTTCGGAGATTATTTAAATTTTAATATTAAACATTTACTTTTTTTATATGCATTGAATATGTTTTATCAAATATATTTAATGATATATCAAAATTCCATGTAACCAAATCACAAACTCAATCTCAAGAATCAACTAAAAATAAAAATTTTTAAAGCATGTTACTTTTCTCAGAATATTCTCTACCTAAGATCACACAGTGGCATTGTACCTGACTGTATCTTTCAATATAGGCTATTGTGAGTTGAGCACCAGAAACTGTTACAGAAATGCAGGGCGACAAGCTCATTGTCTCATGGTCGAATTCACAGAGGTGAATACACAATTCTAGATTCTCCTTTCATAAAGTATACAGATACGGATGCATTCCTTAAGTTTACAAAGTGCAGCGTGGCATTGCATCTATGTAATGTCCCTGTTTTGTGTTCTTCAGTGTGTTAGTCCGCTTGGGCTGCAGTAACAAAATATTATAAACTAAGTGGCTGAAACCACAGACATCTTTTCTCACAATTTTGGAGGCTAGAAGTACACAATTAAAGTGTCTTTATTCTGTTTTTGATGAGAGCTCTCTTCCTGACTTCTAGGTGGCTGTTTTCTCAATGACTCCACAAGGTCTTTCCTCTGTATTTCTTGTGGGAGGGGAAAGAGAAAGAGAGAGACACGGATCCAACAGCTTGAGGGCCTCACCTCTGTGTCCTCATTTAACCTTAATTACTTCCATAGGGGCCGCATCTCCAAATAGAGTCACACTGCTAATTAGGGCTTCAACATATGGATTTGGGAGAACACAAATACTCAGCCTATAATACAGAGTCCCAGGAAATGTTCAAATGCAATCATATTTGTTCTAGTTCTGTGAAAAATGTCATGAGTATTTTGCTAAAGATTGCATTAAATCTGTAGGTTGATGTGGGTAGTATGGACATTCGCAGCAATGTGGATGGACCTAGAGAATATTATGCTTAGTGAAATGTCAGACAGAGAAAGACAAATATCATATGATATCACTTATATGTGGAATCTAAAAAAATAATACAAATGAAGCATTATAGCAAAAGAAAAGCAGACTCATAGACATAGAAAACAAACTTGTGGTTACCAGTGGAAAGAGGGAAGAAGAGAGGGGCACCTTAAGGGTGTGGAATTAAGAGATACAAACTACTATGTATAAAACAGATAAACAACAAGGATATATTATATAATAGGGAACTATAACCATTACCTTATAATAACTTTAAATGAAGTATAAACTATAAAAATGCTGAATTACTGTGCTGTACACCTGAAACTAATATAACTTTGTGAATCAATTATACTTCAATAAAAAAGCAATCAACTTTTTAAGTATAAATTAGTGTTAGATAATACATACAAGCAATTATCTCTGTTGCATGATCCAAGTAACATCAATGACAATGATAGACATAAATGTTGAACTGCAGTCAAAGACTTATTAACATTTCAGCTTCTCAAAAATTTTTTAAAAATACTCAGGAATATTGCCTGAGTCTTCAACAAAGTTTGTAACAAAAGCACAGAAAAAGTTAGTTTGATTTTTCATGTGTGTGTTCAATTTATACGTTGATTTTTGCCACTGAATTAAAAACATTTCATCCAAAATTGGAAACATTACCTTGCTAAAAATAATTTTTAAGCAGATGTTGAGATTTGCAAAGTATCTCTGAAGGTAAGACTGCTTTGCTTTATACAAGTGAACAATGGCAGTAGAGTCAGGACAAGAGAAAAATAGAATCTCCTTTTTCTTTTTCTATTTTTTTTCTTTTCATGAATAAAAGGCATTCATAAGACTATTCTTCATGCTAGATTTTAAAATATCAACATGATCAATCACACATAAGCTGAAGCAAAATGTTAAGAACAGACTACACCAGAGGAAATTTTTCATTTAAGGCTACCTTATTTATTCATTCTACAAGCCTTACTCCTGGTAAAGGAGAAGGTGAAATGAAAAAAGCTATATATTTTACTGAGGATATAACAAAAAAAAAAAGGATACAGAAATGTCAGAGGACATATTCCAAACCAGACTGAACACTCTCATTAGATTTGGTCTCCAACTTAAATAAATGGAATAAAATCATTCCTCCATACAAAAGTATTCATTCTACATTAATAATAAATTCTAAAAAAAGCTATCATTCCTGGGAAAACATCAATTTATATTACTGTTCAGTTGTGTTTCTCATCAGAAAAAAAAATTGGCAACATAACCTTGAAGTTAATTAGTTTTCATAAAGAAACATAGAAACCTCAGTAAATATTCCACATAAAATAATGGATTAAAATCCCCTGAAAATTATTTGGTAGTTAGGAAATTTGCTGATCGATTTCTCATTGTTTGTCAGCTTTAAAATCTGTCTTTTAAAGTTTTATTGACATACAATCAGTTACAATGTATTAATTTCTGGTGTGCAGTATAACGTCCCAGTCACGCATATTTATATGAATGTTTGTTTTCATATTCGTTTTCATTAAAAGTTATTACAAGATATTGAATATAGTTCCCTGTGCTAAACAGAAGAAATTTTTTTCCTATTTTTATGTATAGTGGCTATCATTTGCAAATGTCAAAAACCCAAATTTATCCCTTCCCACCCTCTTCCTCCTAGTAACCATTAATTGCTTACTATGTCTGCGAGTCTGTTTTTGTTTTACAGATGTGTTCATTCGTGTCTTCCTTTCTTAGATACCACATATGAGTGATATCATACAGTATTTTTCTTTCTCTTACTGGCTTACTTCACTTAGAATGATGATCTCCAGGTCCATCCATGTTGCTGCAAATGAAATTATTTTATTTATTTATTTTATCACTGAGTAGTATTCTATTGTATAAATATACCACAAATTCTTATCTAGTCATCTGTCAATGGATATTTAGGTTGCTTCCACGTCTTGGCTGTTGTATATAGTGCTGCTATGAACATTGGGGTGCATGTATCTTTTCAAATTAGAGTTCCCTCTGAATATATGCCCAGGATTGGGATTGTTGGATCACATGACAAGTCTATTTTTAGTTTTTTGAGGAATCTCCATACTACTTTCCATAATGGCTGCACCAGACTACATCCCACCCCCCAGCGTAGGAGGGTTCCCTTTTCTCCACATGCCCTCCAGCAGAGGGAGGACCAAGATGGCAGAGTAGAAGGATGCCCTTAGCTCACCCTCTCCCGTGAATACGCCAAGAGGGACATCCATGGACCCACCCATTCACTCAGAACACCTGCTGAACTTTGGCACAACCTCATCTACTTCAAAACACAAGAAGATTCCTCACAAAATCTGGTAGGAGGGAAAAAAAAAGAAGAAGAAAATATATGAAAGGAAATCAGTGCGGTACCTATCCCGTGGGGAGAAAGCAACAAAGTAGGAATAGCTCTCTTTACGCAGGATGCCTCCTCTCCTCTCCAATGGAGAGAGGATGGAAGGGGAAACTCTGAAGCTCAGAGGAGTTCACAGCAGCTGCTTGGCTGACAGAACTGATAGAAACCTGAGATGGATCTTTTATGCTCTCCTCTGAGATGCTGGCGCTGTGACTTTACGAACTACATTTCTCAGTTTGGACACCCATGCCAACGTCCAACCGGCAGCCTTGAAGAGAAGGCTGAAGGATGGGAGAGGAAACTGCCTCCTGTTTGTTTATTTATTTACTTACTTATGTTTCTTTCTTCTTTTTCTGTTTTTAAATTAGCATCGCTCCAAAAAATAGAATCGGCTCCAATCTCCAGCTTCTTCCGCCACTCCCAGTATCAGCCCCGTCATCCTTCACTGTGGGCACAAAGGTATCTCCATTTCAGAGATCTGAACACCCACCCCAGGCACAGGGCCTCACGTAGGACTCCTGGCTTCTGCTAAACCACCTCTTCCCTCATCTCTCTTTTTATCACTTCTTGTCTCTGGCTCAGCCCAGTTTTCTGTTTGGTCTCTAAGTTCTCCACTTCCCGTAAAGCCATTTTGCTGTATGAAATCCCCTCTGTGTAAAATCTCTTGTGTGATTTATCTTCTCCTGAAAACATCATGGCTGATAAAGTGCCTTCAAAATAAAAGTTGAACTGATTCAGCAGCACAATTTCAAAGACACACATAGACCAAGTTAGCTGTTTATCTAGATTTCTGCACTGACCCTGAGTCTCCATTTATCTCAAGTAGCTGGCCCTCCCTTGGCAAATCAGCCGAGTTAAAGGCAAGATTAAGCACCATATTACATGTGGGTACCAAGGCAAACCTGCTCTAAAAGGGACAATTACCAATGATTTATTAACCTTATAGTCTCCATATGAACTGAGTGTATGACTTTATTTTTCATTTAGAAATAATACAGAAAGCTGCAAAAGCGATCCAGTATAAAGCTTTTATGTAGCATTCAGGATTGACAATTTTGAATACAGGAAGCTGTCCATTGTCGTTTGTTGGGAAATAATTCTCTACCATGTTTCTACTATCCTGTAAAGTCTTTGGAGGGAGAAGTAAAATCTTGGAAAGAGGTCAGTTGTGCTGACTTCACCATTTGCCAAGAGAGATTTCCAAAAAACATTTTTGTGTATACATTGATATCTCTAATTCCATACAGCATTAACCATTTTCAGTAAAATTTTAGGATGTTATATTTTTAGTTAGGATGAAACAAATACTACATGAAAAAATTGCTTCTTTGACCTTCATCCCAAATTCCCTCAAATAATGTGCTACACTGCAGCAACTCTTGTGAATGTTTGCAGAGGCTGGTGGTGCTTCTCACACTGACCTTTTGAAATTATTGAAAAATAAAGGAAAATAAATCTCCCCCCTGGAAATTCTAAACAGTCTCCTATTTTCAAGTGACCTTATTTTGTGCCCGATCCTCTCACCTCGTCTGTGAACAAAAGTCAGTGCTTCCCACTCTGCAGAAAGCAGATCATTTATTTCCTTAGCAGGAGTTCTCCCCCATGTTATTAATGATTCATATAGGTCATGTTCACCAGGGGCAAATGTTTCCAAGTTTGCTGTATCATAAAGCAGTAACTTCCATTTTATATAAATACAGCTTTGGAACTTCTTATTTAAGACAATCAAGGGTGATAATTTAAGTTCTATTGACTTCTTGATTTATTGGATGATAAAGAAATAAAAGGGAGGAACATAAAGTAAAGGAGAAGTAGAATCCTGGAAACTCCACCCAGGGCCAATCATCTAGGAAACTGTCACAGAAAACCAAGGAAGTTTTTTGCTCTGTTTTTTTTCTGTTTTTTTTTTTTTAACGTATCCATCACTTCATGTATTTACCTCGAGTTCTTTTTGTTTGTTTGTTTGTTTCTTTGGTGAAAACACTGGGGTTCTACACTCCGAGCAAATTTCAATTATACAATACAATGTTATCAATTATAGTCACCATGTTATACATTAGATCCACAGTCCTTATTCATCTGATAGGTGAAAGCTGGTACCCTTTTATGAACCTCTTCTTATTTCTACTCTCTCCCCAGCAATTCCCTGACAACCACTTTTCTATTCTGTTTCTAGGAGTTCAACTTTTTTTTTTTTTAAGATTTCACACACATGTATGTGATACCGTGTGAAATTTGTCTTACTCTACCTGACTAATTTTATTTAATATGAACCAGGTTCATTCATGTTGTCACAAATGACAGCGTTTCTTTCTTTTTAAGGCTGAATAATATTTCATTGTGTCTATATACTACATTTTCTTGATCCATTCATCCACTGGTGGGCACTCAGTTTGTTTCCATACCTTGCCCAATGCTGTGATGCACATAGAAATGCAGATACCTCTTTCAGATAAAGGTTTTACTTCTTGTGGATATATACTCAAAGGTGGGATTACTGGATCAAATGGTAGTTCTAATTTAATTTTTTGGAACCTCCATATTATCCTGCATTGTGGCTGTACCATTTTCCAGTCCTGTCAACAGTGTACAAATATTCCTTTTTTTCTACATCCTCTTCAGCATTTTTAACCTTTTGTCTTTGTTTTTGTAAAAGTATAGTTGTTTTACAATGCTGTGCTAATTTCTGGTGTACAGCATAGTGTACATTCATTTATGCATATATATATTCCTCTTCATATTCTTTGTCATTACAGGCTATTACAAGGTATTGAATATAGTTCCCTGTGCCATACAGTAGGACCTGTTGTCTATCCATTTTATATATAGTAGTTAGTATCTGCAAATCCTAAACTCCCAGTTTATTCCCTCCCCAATCCCTGTCCTCTCTGGTAACCATAAGTTTGCTTTCTATGTCTGTGAGTCTGTCTCTATTTTGCAAATAAACTCATTTTTTTTTGAGCTTCCACATAAGAGATATCATATGGTATGATATTACTTCATTTAGTATGATAATCTCAAGTTCCATCCATGTTGCTGTAAATGGCATTATTTTAGTCTTTTTTATGGCTGAGTAGTATTCCATTGTATATATATGTGTATACAACTTCTTTATCTAGTTGGCTGTCAGTAGACATTTAGGTTGCTTCCCTGTCTTGGCCATTGTAAATAATGTTGCTATGAACATTGGGGTGACTGTAATTTTTCAAATTAGAGTTTCCTCTGGATATATGCCCAGAAGTGGGAATGCTGGATCGTGGTGGAAGTTTATTTTTAGTTTTTTAAGGAATTCTCTTTAGCATCTGGTCTTTTTGATGATAACCATTCTAACAGGTATAAGATGAAGTCTCATTGTGGCTTTGATTTGCATTTTCCTGATGCTCAGTGACACGGAGTACCTTCCTGTGCCTTTTGGCCATTTATAAGTCTTCTTTGGAAAAACATGTATTTAGTTTCTTTTCTCATTTTTTTTAATCAGTTAAGTTATTTGGGATGTTTTCCTTTTAAATTGTAATAGTTCATTATTCTTTATATATTTTGTATATTAACCCTTATCTGATAATGTGGCTTGCATTTTTTTTTCCATTCCACAGTTTGCCTTTGCATTTTGTTGATAGTTTCCTTTGCTGAGCAGAAAGTTTTTATTTGATGTAGCCCTGCTTCTTAATTTTTTTGCTTTGTTGTCTTTGCTTTTGGTGTCAAGTCCAAAAAAAAAAAAAAAAAAAATTACTGCAGAGACCAATGTGTGGTAGCACCTTCCAGGGAGATGCTAGTGGCCTGGAGCTGGTTAGAGGGGATGATGGAGGAGGTGTTCACCAGTTTCCCTGATCTCCGAGGAGGTTTGCAACCATCCTTAGATATGTGTTGAAAATAGAAGCCTGACCCTCAGGCAGGTTTTAAACTGTGTAGATAGATCCTTTTCAAGAAAAAAATTGGGAGACAGTGACTTAGCCTGTCCTTCTGTGACTTTTGCTCATAACAGACCGTAGTAAACTTCTAACCAGGGGGTGTGGCAGCGTCCCTGAGAGAAGACTGGACTACTACCCAAGAACTTTTTTTTCTGGTTTTGAATTTGATGTTCTTGTGTCTTGTGCCTCTACCAGAACTCCCACTGATGAATGTCTTTTATCAAATATTTTCTTTTAACCAACCATAGTATTCTGCAACATTTTTTGTCCACAGAATTGCTTTAGAGAAAAATGACTAATTCTACAGGAAAATGCTCATGGAATTCATTGAATTTGTTGTGTACTCCATCATAATGGATGAGTGGCTTTTATGGTATATAAGAATGGACCCTCAAAAATTAAAGATAATATGTTATACATTTGGGTGCTGTCCAAGAAGATACAATGTATGCTCCCAACAAATAACAAATGTTATGTGCTTTGTCCACCAGCCATAATAACTACATCTGAAAACTAATAAGAAATCGATGTTGAAATACACTTTTTAGTTTTAAACAAAGGGCAGTATTAAATTGTTTTCTAAGAAAATATCTAAAATAGTTAAACTGCATCAGTAAGCTTACACATATCTTTAGCAGCTTCAAGTGCATGTATGATCTGCTTTAGCACTTGGATATATTAAATTTTTAAAAATATTTATTCTAAGATAATATTTTCTATTTTACTAATTCTAAGAGTAACCTGTTGAGAGAAATCTGAGACAAAAAGAGAATTATATGGAGGAAAATAAAATAAACTCTCAATACAGAGGTAACTAGTAGAATTTTTGCTTTTATTATTATACTATATGTGCTTTATCTGAGAAACTCTATATCACTTAATAACACATTGATAATGTAATCTTGTATAAAAATTTTGAAAGTCTTTCATGTTCTTATAATATTTCAGTAAATAAATTTAACCATTTTACCACTATTGACATTTATATTACCTACGCTTTCATAAATGTTATTTTGCTGTCTGTGATTATGCATCCGACTATTTAAAAGTTGTTTGAGATAAATTAGCTAATTAGCAATAGAGACATTCCATATGTGAGTACCCAGATATAGTTTTAGCTGTTGAATTAATTTTGTTTTGTTATTGCTGTCTTACAAATATTTTAGACATTCAGTCTAAGAAGGAATAATTTATGATCTGATATACAATGTATATTTCAAATGAAAAGGCTGCAACCTTTCATATTACAGAACAAAAAGACTATAGTATGAAAGTGTCACAATTAATGTATTTGATCATCTAATTGTTTGTAAACAACATTGCTTCTGTAATAATCCATTAACTCAAATCTTTCCTATTAAGAGCATGGGGATATTATTTTGTTAAGGACCAGGTTGTCATGGCAATGAGACCTTTTATCTCAGGCTATTAATTACGGAGGCACTTTTTTGTTTCTTAAAAATATTAGTCGACTTTTTAATGATGGCTATTCTGATTGGTGTGAGGTAATACCTCATTGTCATTTTGATTTGCATTTGTCTCCACAAACAATAAATGCTGGAGAGAGTGTGGAGAAAAAGGGAACCCTCCTACACTGCTGGTGGGAATGTAGTTTGGTGCAGCCACTATGGAAAACAATATGGAGATTCCTCAAAAAACTAAAACTAGACTTAACATTTGATCTAGCAATCCTACTTCTGGGTATATACCTGGAGGGAACTCTAATTCAAAAAGATACTTGTACCCCAATATTCATAGCAGCACTATTTACAATAGCCAAGACATGGAAGCAACCTAAATGTCCATCGATAAATGACTAAATAAAGAAGTTTTGGTATATTTTATAATGGAATACTACTCAGCCATAAAAAGGAATAAAGTAATGCCATTTGCAGTAATATGGATGGATCTGGTAAGAGTCATTCTAAGTGAAGTAAGCCAGAAAGAGAAAGAAAAATACTATATGATATCACTCATATGTGGAATCTAAAAGAAAAAAAGAAAAAAAAAAGGACACTATGAACTCAATGTACAAAACAGAAACAGACTTGCAGACATAGTAAACAATCTTCTGGTTACTGGGGAAACTGGGTGGGAAGGGATAAATTTGGGCGTTTGAGATTTGCAAATGTTAGCCTCTATATATAAAATAGCTTAAAAACTCAAATTTCTTCTGTTTAGCACAGGGAACTATATTAAATATCTTACAATAACATTTAATGAAAAATAATATGAAAATAAATATATGTATGTATATGCATGACTGGGACATTGTGCTGTCCACCAGAAATTGACACATTGTAACTGACTGTACTTCAATTAAAAAAAATTATATAGACATAAAAATCAAAAGGTTGGATGGAATAGTCTCAAAATAGTACTGAAATGTTTTCCAAGTCCATATATTCTGACCAGTAACACATGTGAAGAACAGTCTATCTGACATGTTAACTGTTGCTGCCAGCAGATCGTTAAGGGAATTGAATCAAGAGGCAGAACTTGCAAGGACGTGGGCTTATATTTGAGTTCAATATAAGCCCAATTATTGACTGTAATTGAGCAGCTGCCAATAGCTTGATAATTTGATCTAATATATGAGAATGACTGTCTCAGCTCTCTGTTCTCTTAGCATCTCCGAGTATTAAATCTCTGTATTCGATCATCTGCACTGAATAATCTCATTCTCCAAAAGAAATGCCTTCGCTGAATTTCAATTTAACTTTGTTCCCTCCACCATTATTGAGTCTATATAAGAATCATTTATTTTTAACAGTATATCTGTGTCAATTTAAGAACTAAATTTGAGGGTAATATTGAACACGCTATCCAGTGGCTCTTGCATGAAGCTCACCATCTCGATGTTTCTTTGAGTTAACTTAAGAGTTAAATGTATGCTTTCAGGTTGATTGTGTGCTTTATTTTGTCAGATCATGAACATTGTTTATTGCTGTATGACGGTCCATGGTCTACAGAGTATATCCAAAACATTGTCTCATTTATCCTCACTAAAACCTAATGGGGTAGAAAGGTCAGACATCATGGTCCCAAGGCAAAATACAAGTAAATAAAATAGTGAGCCACATAGAGTTAATCTGACTTCCCCTAACTCTCATGAGTGTCTAAGTTGGATTTAAATTTCAAATACTTCTTTATACTTTACTTCTAACTTCAGATATAGTTTATATCTTTTTGTAACTATGAGGGAAAGTAAATTTACTATCCAATATTAAAATTAACTTATCTCCAGTAGCTATGTTTCTTCCATGTATCATCTATGTGCTTCATTTTTAACATGAACCATTACACTTTATTTTAAATGAATAGATATTCAAACAGTTTATAAACGTACTAGACTCAGATATTCATTTTCTGAAAAAGAAAGGGAAAGACACTAAAAAGTGTCAAAAATACAAATTTGTGTGTCATAGCTTAGTGTTCCCCAAACTTTTCTTACACACTAGTAGTAACCACTTCTTTTGAAACCTCCTTGATTTCTTCCCAATCTACAAATGGAAAAATATAGATGAAATGTATCTATACAAGAGAAATTCTTCTAACTGAGGTAGAAAGAATGGACAAAACTTGTTTTCTGTGACACATAACCAGGCTTCCCACACTCCTTTAAAGTTAAATATCACCTGAAATGTCTGTGGTTCAATTATAAAATCCAACTTGGAGGATTCATCTTAGGGTACATTGAAGACCCCAATTAACAAGATCCTCAGGGATTGCAAGATCCTAACCAAATTCCTCAATGATTCTTATGTTCTTGAAAGTTTGCAAATTATGCTCTTGAGTGATGAGCAAAGGGAGGGTCCACCAAATATCCCATTTTTGCCTGCATGACTTCTAGGGTTTCTTTCCCAACACAAGACGAATGAGTGGACAAACACAAACAAACAAACAAAACCCTGCACTTATATGCAGCCACATGAATTATTAAAACATTAAATCCCACTATAGCAGGAAATGCATGAGGACATCAATGGCTAAAGTCTCTCTCTTTATGTTTCCTTAATAACAGAAACTTAATTTAACATTGACACATAGATGAGAGCTATACAAACAGGAAGACACAGAGATGCATGTATAGAAAATCCTTTTTTTTTCTATACTATTCTCAGGGACAAAAATCCTTCTAAACATACTTCCATCATCCCTCATGGAGTGCTAAAAAAGTTTGGTCCTACCAGTATTTACTTCTTTGGGGTACGTTTCTTTCTTACAAAACAAAACAGGGCAAAAACCATGTACGTAAAGATTATATCCTATCGCCATAGCAACAAGAAGTGCAGTATCTGCAGGACAGGTTTGACCTGGAACTTAGTCCTACATGATACGATCACCACCATAATTTTGATAACATTTTTGTTGTTATTATTTTTCAGGGGAGGAATGAGATAAAGGGAGATTATTCTTTCCTCCTCCAAGTACTTTTCCTCTTCTTCCTCATGGACTTTTTTTTTTTTTTTTCTGTATTGGAAAGTTTCACCTGAATTGACAGATTTAATTTTATTTTTAATTCTCAAATTTATTTTTTTTCTCTTGCTGTACTACAGATTTCTCATCTAAGAAAATACTTTGCACTACACAAACACAAAGTCGCAAACTGTGAAACAGTAGCAGGAAATGAGCAGAGAGCTGTGGGGGAACCAGGGAAATGGAAAATTGTCTGTGGGGAGACCTTACTCAAACAAACTTTGCTTTGCTTTCTTTGCCTCACAAAAGACTTAACTCTCTCCAGGATGGAGTCTAGAGCCTGGGTGCCGATGAGTTCTATTCCGCATCCCTACCTAGTATTCCAGTTAGTCTCAGTCAAAAGTGGAAGCCATGAAATTAAGGCTCTGTAGTAATGGAAATGTGAAAACTGATTTGCTAAGATACTAAAACAAAGTTAATAGTCCAGTTCAATAAAATAGCTATTTGTAAATGAAAATAGAGAGTGTTATAAAAGATCAGAAACAAACCAGAATGTATTTGTTGCTTTGTAAAAGAAAGCCATGTTACTTGGAAATGAGTTAGGTAAATCTCCACCAACAGAACATGTGCTGTAGATACATAGATGAGCACATTGTAATCTCTTTTTGATGAGGGATCAATTGCAGGTTTATATCACTTTGGTTGGTTCAGGAGTCTGTGATCAGTTAAGTAACATTCTAGCAGATCTAGAATCTTGGACTACACATGCATATACACCATAAATTTAAGAAGAGTTTTCTTTAGAAGTGAAGTAATAGAATCTAATGGAATTCACAGAAATCAAATCTCAAAGCAGCTATCCAGGCTCTAAAGCAGTTCCAGGGTCAGAGAAACTTAAAGGAGAGTGAGCAACAACTGGTTCTTGGTCAAACCCTAAGATGATCCTCTGGTCATAGTCCTGAAACAATAAGAAATAATGTAGCAAAAAATGGATGACGTGGAATAGGAATCACTTAGAATATATCCATACAAGGCTTCTACAGAAGACAGTAGAAGGAGCCCACATTTCCAGCTCAAATCATTGTGTCTGAAATCTAAGACCAGAATCAGAAGTAATCATACTGACTTTTTAAGGGAATCTAGAGTGTAATTTGTCTTCTGTATTGATCTTATTTTATGTTGCTTAATCATTTTCCCTTTTCTACAGGTGAATTTAAAAATTCACAATTTTCTTTTTTGCTTTTCTCTGTTATGTATTGTATATATTTGGGGGAGGTTTAACTTTCATTTGGGTTCTAAGATCTCATGCCAAAAACAGCAGCAACCTCACTCAGCTGAGGAAAGAAGCCAGCTTGGACTTAGAGCTCAATGTCACAAATGCACATGAAGTTTCTTTTCTTTCTTTGGGATGTGTATTAAAAAGAAAGTTGCTTTATTTTGAGAGCATCAACTGTATATTTTGTGTTAGTTTCTTAGGACTGCAGTAACAAGTTACCACATTTGATTTTTTATTTCTAACCTCTAGAACTATGAGACAATATGTTTCACCTAGAGAAGTGTCTCATAGATGTAGATGTTAGAAACACAAAATCAAGTTGTTGTTGGTGTTAAACTTTCTCTTCAAAGGCTCTAGGCAAGGATGCTTCCTTGCCTCTTGCTAGCTTCTGGTAAATGCCAGCAATCCTTGGTGTTCTTTGGCTTGTGGGTACATCACTGCAATCTCTACCTTATTCTTCATGTATCTGTGAGGCTGTGCATCTTAAAGTGAAAATTTCTCTCTCTCTTTTTTTTTTTTTTTAATAAGGACACCAGTCATTGGATCAGGGCTTACCCTAATCCAGTCTGATCTCCTCTTAAGTTGATTACACCAGCAGCAATTATATTTCTGGGTAAGTTCACATTCACAAATATGTGGTGTTAGAACTCAACATATATTTTTGTGGGTACAATTCAACTGAAACAGATTTGTATAGATAGAAAAACATGTGTACCTGAGTTGGCAAGAAATACAAACAAAAACTCAGAGTGATTATTGCTCTCAGACCTTCCCTATAAGAAATACTTAGGAAATGGTTCACACAGAACTGGAAGGACACTACATATTAGCTTATTTCCATACAAAGAAATAAAGAATGTAGGAATGGTAAACAAATATGTAAAATAAAATACAGCATAAGTGGATTTTTGTTTTTAATTCTTTCTTCTATCTGACTTAAAAACAACTGTGTAAAGGAATAATCATAAATCTTGTTGATGGACTCACTGTCTACAAAACTGTAGCTTACACAGCTGTTCAGCATAACGGAGGGGGAAGAGAAAGGAGGTCTACTGGAGTAAAATATTTATATGTATAGGAGTTAGTTTTTATGAATTCAAACTAAGTTGCTTTATATTAAGATGTTCATTAAAACTTTGGGGCACTCATTAAGAATACTATTTAAAATATATTACAAGAAACAAAAAATAATTTTCTATGAAATTATCCATTTAGCATAAAAGATGACACCATGGAAGAACAGATGAGCAAATAAATGAATAAATAAATAGATATATAAAAACAATATATATCTCTATAAAAACCCTATATCTCCTTCTGAAACCTCTGTTGAAAGATTCTTCCCTTCCTCTTTCATCTTCTAGTCTCTCCAGATGTTCTTTGGCTTATAGTAACATAACTCTTTAATCTGACTCCATTTTTAAAATAACTACCTTCCCTCTGTCTGTGAGTCTGTGTGTCTGCACATTTTTCTTCTCGGACTGACAGCAGTCTTATTGGCCTGCGGCTCAGCCTAGAATATGACCTTAATTTGATTGCATCTGCAAAGCCCTCTCTCTAAATAAAGTCACATTTATACTTGTGATGTAGGGATTAGGGCTTCAACAGACCTTTTCAGAGGGCACAGTGAAGCCCAAAACAATAGCCAAAATAATCTTGGAAAAAGAAAAAAAGAAATTGGTTGGTCCCCCCACTTCCAGATTTCAATTATTACTACAGACCTACACTAATCAAAATATTTTGGTACTGGCATGTATATACACATATAAATACATACATACATACATACATACATACATACATACGTGCATACATACATACGTACATAAACAGACCTGCAAGGCTCAAAATAAAACCTTACATTTATGGGTAATTACTTTTTGTTCAGGATGCCAGGAGTCTATAATGGGAGAAAGAATAGTTTCTTTTTTTCCCCACAAAAATGATGAGAAAATGGCACATATAAAAAGCATTATTAACAATAGCCAGATGTGGAAGACATTCAAACATCAATCAACTGATAATCTTAAATGCAGCCTAGCCATAGGATAGAATGTTATTTAGTAATGAAAAGGCATAAAGTTCTGATACATGCAACAACGTGGATGTACCTTGGAAACATTAGGCTGTGTGGAAAAATAAAGCCAGATACAAAAAGCAAAATACTATGTGACTCTTTTTTCATAAAGTGTTCATGATAGGTAAAACAAAACGATGCAAGTAAACTCAGCTGACAAGGGCTATGAGGGAGAAGAGAATTGGGAGTGAATGCTAATGGGTTTGGGGCTCTTGTCACAGTGATTGTAATATTGTAATTAGATTGTGGTGATGGGTACACAATTCTGCAAATATGTCAAAATCACTGGATTTTACACTTTATAAGAGGCTATTTAATGACACTTGAATTCTATCTCCGTATAACTACTGTAAAATGAATAAGGGAGAATGAAACATGTAATGACACTTTATAAAGCACTCATTTATTTGATATTTTGTCATTATTTTCATATGAACAATAATTCTGACTTATTTTAACTTTGCCCATATCAAAGTCATGCATGATTTTGTTTTTCGATATGCCAGAACCTGAGAACAGTTCTATGAAGCATATTGTAATAATTCAAAAAATTGTACTTATATATTATCTCTGCTTTGTGTTCATGTTTCAAAGAGAATTTATACAACTTCTTACTTATTAAAAACTGCTAGTTTATGATCAAACCATTGGTTGCTAATGAATATCCACTGCCTACTTCCTTAGTGAGGAATCTAATTTAAGTTAGGACATCAAATCACCCATCAAAAAGAAACAGACTTTTAAATTGCTGGTGCAACTTGATCCCTTTACCAATAAAAAATAACATTTGTTGGTTCACCCTTTTAAAAATGTACCTTTTAAGTAATTGATGTTTAAAGTTGGCATTTGAAACCAAATCACAGTGATTGTCAGAATGTTTTTACTCCTTCAGTCAATAGGTACTTGATCTGGCATTTGTGAGATTACCTTGATTATATTTATTTTATTTTACTGCATTTTCATCTGAAATTTTGTATTAAAATTACATATGTGCTGTGGCAAATTTATAAGTGAAAGTCATTGCAAGCCTTTGCTCTAAAATGTAATTATGCTATCTACTGGAAAGAAACTATTTGAACCAAAATAAACAGCCATTTTGCTAGCTAATATAACTTTCGTTCTTAAAGAAATTTTAATCAGCTGAAATCTGGAAATTTTTTCTTTTTCTATATGTTCAAAAAAGTTATGAACAAATGTTATAAAATTATATAGACACTGTATTGATAAGCAACAACCAAAATCAATTGAATTCTAAATTTATTGTTATAATTGTATCGAAGAGGTTTTAAAAGCTTTATTCATATATGTAGTTTGTTTCTTTTTTTACTATTATCTTTAAACAAATTTTTAAAATAAATACAAATCATTAAATAGCAGCAGTCACTTTAAAATATCCTTCAAACTTGATTTATTTATTTTACATTTAAGGACACATATAACTAATTCCACAAGACTTAAAGAAAAGTCTGCCTTGTTTTGCAAAAAAAGCAGGTATTTCTGATAACAGAGAAAATCCTTATGATAAACATTGTTTTAAATGGCTTCTATTACAAGCATTTATGAATAACATCTACAATAAAAAATAATGACACATAAATTACTATTTAAATTATATAAAATTAATATGTAATATGGAACTGCAACTAAATATCCTATAGGAAATTTCAGTAATCACAAATTATAATAAAGAACAATCCTTTTCCAAAGTTCTGAAATATATGGTCCTATTTATGAACAACTTCCCTGGTCCAGAGGAAAAGATAGCTTGCATTGGTAATTTATTTCTCTTTCTATTCAGACCATTCCCCAATGTTAAATTAGCCCTGTGACTTATGTACTTTAAATTATGTGACTATGTTCCTATTATGAGTTTATGACAGGGATATGAGAATAATACAAAATGTAGTTTTGACCAAGTTATTAAATAGAGTTCACAACACATTTTTTTCATTTAATTATTTTTTAATGGAGTAGATAACATAAGTTAAAGCTTTTCTCTGAACACTGTCACTTTATGCCCATAAGTTACTGCAAATTAATGAAGTTTATCCAAAACTCATTCTATGCCAGAAGTTGTTTGGCTCTGAAGTTTTTATAGAATTACAAAAACATTCATATCTTCTCATCCTTTGTTTTTTGGTAATAAAGCAAGAAGTATGATAGCAGATGATTAAGTAATCTTATTTACACAATCAAAATGACAAAGAGGGAAATAAAAGTTTTACCCTGATCAAGACCAGCTACCTATATTTTGAAGCCTAGGGAAAAATGAAAATACAGAGTCCTTTGTTTAAAAATCTGACAAAAAAATGTAAGTAAGGGTAGTACAATATAAAGCTATTCTTTTTTTCTGTGCTTTTACCTACTCAACTTTTAGCAAGTTTTTAATTTGCTATGTAATGTTGTCCTAACTAAAGAAAAAAATCAAAATGTAAATTATCAGCATGGATTTGTACCATTCATCATTGTACTAGGAAATACTAGTTTTGAATGCAAACATCGGAGCATTTAGTTCATAACTAGAAGCAACAAAATTACACAATTTATGTTCATTGGCTTGTCCATAGAGCGTGTCTCAAGCTGGCTAGAGAGGACAAAGCCAAGCTAAAGATAGGAAGGTTGGAAGCTGGGAGAGAGAGTTTTTGTGGGCACAGAGCAGGCTGAGGGAGGGTTCTCTTGAGCATGGGAGTTTTTGTGGGCTGAGTGTAGACCCTCACAGGTGCCTGGAGGCCCTGCCCCAAGATAAGATTGAACGTGATAGCTGACCTGCTGTGTTCCAGCTGGGGTCATGGGAGCTAAGCCGAACATCTCCCTTTCCCACAGACCTTTCACTGCCCTAAGCCAGTGAAGTTGGGCAACCACCTCCAACGGTGTTGCAGCCACCTGGCCCAGATCCTCCCCACACCACTGAGACTAACAAAAAGCAGAGGTTACTGGGCAGGTGTGCAGCAGGGAGGGGCAGGCTAGGCAAGGCCAGTTCATCCCAGAGAAAGAAACGAGGTGGACAACCTCTCCAGGTAGAAGAGGAGATCATAAGGAGGTATAACCATGGGTGAGATGAAGCACCAAAACTTTGGAACATGTGCCCTTGCCTCTGCAAACATCAATTAGAAAATATAGACTCAAGGATAAAATTAATAAGAATTTAAAGACAGCAGCCACAGATCATTGGCCCCAAGCATGTGGCCCTTCTGGGCCCTGTGACACTAGACTGTTCATATTATCTCTGAAACCAGACTTAACCTTGACATTGTAAAATTAGGAGCATGTTAGGAGAAACCAAACATCCAGTGCAGTCTGTTCAGAAGGCAATGAGAACGTTGAAAGAGACAAGACACCTGCTTGGAAGTAGGTTTTAAGAGTTTCACAACCTGTCAACTTTTAGACTTGTGCCCCTTGACATTACATTAGAAGCAATGCTAAATTCAGTGAATGTACTTCTTGTACATGCCTGGTTATTGGCCCATATTAGAGTTAGAATAAATGAAACAAGGTCCCTAATATCCAATACAAAATTCTCCCTGGGGAAACATTAAAAGTCAAAACATTTAAACGCATTTGTCAGACACTTAGAAACATTGGTAGTTTCTGGGTTTTTTTTTTTTTAATATTTTAGTTGATTTGTTCACTACAAGTTTGCTACTATTATTAGTCCAAATGACATCACAAATTTATTTTCATTAAGTTTGAAAGTATTTATATTTACAATATTATATGTATATACACATATTTTCACATAATTTATATTACTTACATAATATTAAACCAAGCTTATATGTGCTATGTTAAATCCATATAAAGGACAGATAAAACAGGCTTATAAACCTTAGACACATACACACACTCCTTTTTATGTGTACGTGTTTCAAAATTCATGTATACATCTCATCTGATGTACTTTACCATCAATAATTATCAATGTGAGTAAAAATTTCATCTTCTAATTTTAATAGACAAATTATTTGATCCACTCACAAGGGCATTCACTACTTTAAATCCAATGACACTTATTTTATGCCAATAACTATTCATTTTAGAAAATGAAATACAAGTTCTCAAAACACTGATGCTTTCATAAAAGATTACCTTATAGAAAGAATTATCTCCAGGAGAGAGTAGGTAGTATTGAACGTCCACCTACCTTAAAAATGATTTTCTTTATTTGATAGTATGCAACATTCTTGAGGGGCTAAAGTCATTTTTATGAGGATATTTTCATTCTGTGAATATTTGCGCTTCTTCAGGACACAGACATTTCGGAAGAGAATCACATTAATGAATTATATCATTCGCATCTCATATAATGTGTTCAAGTGGCAATGAAAGCAGATAACAAAGGGATTTAATAAACTAAAGGACAAGTTTTTGTGATGTAAGTCATAAGGATGCCTACTTTTTGAAAGATATCAGATATATACACTATGTTATTACCATCTGTCCCAAATGACCTCCATCTGCCCAGTTAAATCATTAAAATGCTCTAAAACTGCCAAATGTTAGGTTTTTTTTTTTTTCAATACATGGCTGACATGTTGGAAGGAATTCTAACCTCACAGAGTACTGTTGTGAAATTTGTGTTTCTCAAGAAAACAAAACCAAAAAAGGCAATTTTTAACACTTATTGTCAAAATCACGTAATTTAGCTACATGGCAATTTCATTCCCAGAAATACCTCTACAAATTAGTAACAGAGTATATAAATGGCTGGATTGTAGGTATGGACCATAGAAAGACCCAACAACCTTCACAGAATATCGACAATGTTACAATCCCTCCTTTTTTCCTGCTTAAAAAGTAATATAGTTTCAATGCAGATGAATTAGAAGACTCCGAAAAATATCATAAAGAGAAATTAAGGGCACCTGATATGATCATATATTGTGATTTGATTGTAACTACTGTCAATATGATGGTATATTCCTTTACAGGCTGTTTTTCTATGCATATGCAGACATATTTTCATATAATTAAGATTATATTAAATTAAATAAAATATTTTTTAAAGCATCAGCACAATGGCTGTCAAAAGCCATTAGAAACTATGGAAAATAAAATGAGATCAGTATCCTGTATGATTAAATCTGCCCCTGTTTGGGAAAAATTTAAGGAAAGTTCTGTTACTCATGCATTATTTTAAATTGTACAAAAAAATTCATGAAGGAGAATATTTATGAGGATTATTCAGAACTATTTATGGTTAATCAGGAATGCACATGCCATTTTATGTTATGTTTATGTCTCATTTTCTGATTTTATTGAGAAATTATATGTTACATGTTTTCCAACTATAATTATGTTCCTTTATGCTTCTGGTGTCGAGAGAACACCGTAAATTATTGTTGGTGGAAGTCATCAAGAAAGTGTGACCACAGGTTCGAACTTCCAGCTGGACCCAGGCAATCGGAGGCTCCTCATCTTCTTAGAATGTGCCTTCTGTTGTCTTCCCTACTCCTGGAAGCTGCTTTAGGGGTACAGCCTTGAGATAGGAATGTGGTATTTCTATCTGGGTACCCATGACTGAACCCAGTTAAGGCTTTTATATAAGCATTAAGATTCTGTCTGGTAAATGCAGAAATCTATTCACCTTGTGGCCGCCCAAGATAAAACTTGCATGTAAGTTCCTTTGCTTAATAAAACTGCCGCTTACCAATCTGGGGTGGCTTGCCTCTTCATTCCATCTCCACCCTCCAGGTATAGGGTCTGTTTCCTATCTCATCCAGGGATGCTCCTGAGGACATTTGTGAACCAACAATTATCACACACCTTTATTAATCCACAATTCTCCAATACTATGACTCAAATTTACTTTGGTTTATGTGTAGATACATGAATTTTCACCCTCACCTGACCACCTCTCACTGATCTCAGGAACTTGTCTCTGTGCTGTTTTCCATAGTATATGAGTTTAGCTTCTTGTTCATTTGCTGTTCTTTAAATCTCATTCCTAATCTCTGGAACACAGGCTGAAAAGTGTAGTGGATTGTAGCCAGAATTCAATTTTTTCCAAATGATCAAATAAAACTTCAGACGAAGGTCTGCAACAATGTAATGTAGGAAAACTGTGGATTTGCCTCAAATTGTCAGAGTGAAGCCAAGCACCATGACAAAAAGCAGGTATCACGTGCTCATTTATGAACTTTGTCATTAAAGAACCGTTTAATGGAAATAACACATGTTTATACATAAAGCAAGTGGCAACACGCATGTTGTTGATCATAACTCAGGTAGACAATTATATTTTGACATTCAATGAAAACAGTACCTGAACTCTACCTTCTAATGTCTGCCATTATTTAGGTGAGAACAAAGGTAGCGTTTTGTTTTTTTTTTTTCAGTAGACCATACAGTGTCTGTCACATGCTCAACTCTTTCTTTGCAGCTCCAAACAGCCACGAACAATATGTAAATTACCTTGTGTCCCTTCCTTTTAGGAAAACTCTCTCCTCCCCCAACACGTGGCAGGCACTGATGGGTTTTCCATCCCTATCAGTTTACCTTCTGCTGAGGGTCATATAAACATGGAGCCATGGTGTCTGACTCATTTCACTTAACACAGACACATAAGATGCATCCATATAGTTGTGTGAATAAATAATTTGTTCTTTTGATTGCCAGGTAGTATTTTATTGGACAAGTGTGTCACACTTTATCAGTTCACATGTACAAATACATTTTGGGTTTTCAGGTTTTGGTGATGATGATTAAATAACTATAAACATATGGAAGACTTTGTGTCAGCAATGTGCTTAGTGTACATTATATAATGCTATTAATGTTCTATCCAGTGTAGGTATGTCTCTTTATATAGATTTTTAATAGGGAAAAATTATATTTCTCATAGATGTATGGTAAGATCTATGAAATCTAAGTTTTAAGGAGTCATCATAAATCATGAGCTTTTTCTTAAGGAAAACAAACTTGAAGTATGATAATGGCTGTCTGCTTTTCAATGAAAGACAAAAAATTTTAATATTGTATTATTGAAGATTAAATTGTGTACAGTATGATGTTGATTTTAGAGCACTGGGAATATAATTCTTAGTTTAAGCATCATAAAAGACATTATTGAAAAATGATCACTTCCTTTTTGGCAATCAACTGTCCATTTTGCTTTTTCATGATCCGTCTGTGTAAAAAGAAATATAAAATTATGGTATGGTTTTAACTGTAATGACAACTGTACTTTTATCCTTGAAGAGCTGTTCTCTTGACTCTTTGTTCTCTTTGGCTCAAAACTAAAACTTTTCAAATAAGAGACTTGCATCTACCCATTTGACTGTGTCCTGTAAATGGGAAAATGGGCAATTTGTTTCTCACGTGAGGATGATGATTTATCTTTAATGCCCCATTTTCTGCCCTGTGGAGATAAACACATTTTGTGACTAAAGAATGATGGTGACTCCTTAAGCAGTGATCAACATTAACACCTGTTTCTCCTGTTTCCACAACAATTCAGAAATAATAGAGTGGAATTGAATTGCTTTACTTAACTTCAGGATATAATCTGTGAGATTATTACACAAAGGCTGGACCATTTATCTTTAGACAAGATTTTCTATCAATCTATAATATGTTAACTCTCATTTTATGGTGAGATTTTTATTCCATTACTCAAAAAATGTCTAGAGATAAAATTGTATGACATGTTTGAGTCATTTACATAAGGGTAGAGAATATAAAACTTTATTTCCAAAATATTGTAGAACATAAACATTCTCAATAAGAAAACAATGTTACAGAAACTCCGTGAAATGAATGGAAGTTCTAGGTACTCATTTGAACTGGTGAAATAATACAGATAAAAACATGTTTTGAGATTGCACAGAAGGTATTCATTTATACTTTACCTCGGCTATTATGCCTTTATTTTCCTCATTCATTCACAGATCCACGTATCATCCTAAAATGTTTTTACTAATTTATTTAAAAATGCTTATAATGGATATTCTAATAGCAAGACATTTTGTAGAATAGGATGGTAGATTCAATCATCATATAAATGACTTATTCAAATCAATTTAAAAAAAATATGCCATAATGAGGTGAAGATGGTTCTGCAGTCTATAAAACCTAGAACAAGTTAAAGTTTTATAAAATCCAAAAGTGGTTTTTAAGTGGAAACAAATTTGATAATGCATCTACCCAACTTTTTTTCCCCTAAATATATTTAGGTTTTAAATTAAATGTGCTTTCTGAAAGAAAATATTAGCAACAGATAATTTTAAGAGAGTTCAATCCCCACATTTGGAAGAAGATGAAGAAACCTAAAAGGTTAAATTGCATTCACCAAATAACTCAGCTAATGTATGAAAGTCAATGATTGAATGGAGTACCTGATTTCCAATTAAGTTATATAGTGAATGCTTATTATTATTGACATGCTGCTTTTTAATTTTTCTCATAAATGAATTACTCCCTCTGTTATTTGGACCATGGATACTCAATTTTTAAAATTTAATAACACAATATTTATATGTGTTTTAGGTAGAGGTGGGTTTACTTAAACTCAATTTACCCTAATATTAAAAGTCAATAGCCACACTATTGGTGGAAAAATTTTTTTAAAGTAAGAATTTTTAAAAGCTTGAGTGATTTTAAGAAATTACAAAGGATCTTTAACCTTCCTTCCATATATTCATTTATCCCCCAAAGAATTTTGCAAGCTATAAACAGTTTGAAGCAATTTTTATATAGATGCAATTTATCTCATAGGAATGAATATTCATGATTAGTATTTTTTTGTTTGTTTAAAGTTATGTATAATTTTAAAAAAATCTGATTACTAATGGCATTTAAAATACTTTGCTTAGTGTATACCATTAAGTTTTTGAGGCTGCACAATTATATAAATAAAAATATTTTTAAAATATTTTGTAAGGAGTGTTGCTTTACAGGTTTTGTTATTTTTGCTCCATTTTTGATATCAACTTTTTAACTTTGATAATTGGACTAGAAACATTAACTCCACGTATGTTTATGTAGTCATACTCTCAAGAGTCTCAAAGGTGTTTTATTTAGTTACATTATGAAAATTGTAAAAGGAACTGTTAAGTATTTGTTTGGATAATAACTCTTGACAAATCATTGATGTAGATATGTAGAAAACAGAGAAAGACAGAGAGATAATGTTCAGCAGCTCTGTAATTTACCATAGGTTTTTGGTTAAATTTGGTTAAATATAAAACTGATAAAGACCTTAAAGAATTTCTTGCAATGGAGAGTGTTAATAGCTTGCACCCCTGTCTGAATCTTGAACCATTCAAGGTAAACGGAAGTAAGGCTAAATGAAATCAAAATGTGAGCTTTACAGCTCATGGAGTTGTTGGCCTTGGTGCTTAGCAACAAGCTTCCTTCCACTGCATCCCCAGTACACGACAGCCTTACTAAGTCAGCCACATATGGAGCTGCAACTTAGTGCTAACTTTACAACACAGCAGAGGGCAGGTCAGAACACGTTCACTGTAGGCTGAGACATCCTAGGGAATAAAAGGGGGTGAGGGGAGATGCACCACGCTAATGCATTTTCATTTTCCAACATTACCAATTATGTGTAAGTCACTCATACCTCCCCTAATAAAGAAAGAGTGAATTAAAAAAGAAAAAACAATAATAGTATACTAATAGATATTTAGATGCCTTTCTATATTGTATGGGGTGTTTCCTTGTCGATCCAAGTTCAAAGGAAATATTTCATCCAAAGCAAAGCAGGAAGACTAGCAAAAACAACCAAAAAACAAACGAACACTTGGGGATACCAGAACTGTTTTTGTTATTTTTTAAAGAACCACTTGTTTACAGCCACAGGCGCTCTGAGTTAGAAGATACTATTGAGGAGAAGAATATGAAAAACATTGAGTACTGAGTGAGGGAGTTGCTCCCCAGTGACATATGTGAATCTATTACAAGAACAAAATACATGCTAGGATATTTTTTATAGATTATGCTTTCAGTATTTTTAGAGTCTGGAGTCCTCTTATGGGCCTCAACTGACAACAACAAAAAAAAGACCTGAATTTATTTTATTTATCTGAGAAATGGAGTGGTAACATTTTTTTCCTCATGGGACACAAGTGTTTTTCTTTTGAATGAAGGAAAAAAAAGATACAATGTCAAGAAAAAATAAATTCCCAAAGTTAATAACTTACAGTAACCAGTGGATATTGACTAAAATATTTAGATATAGGTAATAATATAAATTTAATATGAACATTAAGAATTATGTTAAAATTTATGACCCTTTGTTTTTTCAAAAGATTAACATTTTAAATGCTCTCCTTAAAAGTAGCTTTATTGTATAAACTGTCCAGCTTCTTATTTGTCTCAGTTTTTCAGAAGACATTAAAATACGTCACATTATTAAAGAGAAGCAGAAAAAAAATGTTTTAGCTAATAAGATTAAATATACAATTTATTGAATTAATAGAGCTTCACTGAACAACTTTTGAAAATTAAATATTTTGTTAGGCATAAATGTTTTTGCATAATGTCTTCTGATAGAAATTTTTTAAGACTGTGGATATTTTGGAGTAAATGGTCCCAAGTAACCCAATTATCAAACAGTACACAAGTATGAGATGATCTTGGTGTGTCAAATTCACTTTGATAACTATTTTAGGTGGCTGCAAAAAGTAGCATCATCATAGCGAGAGGCATTTTGACTACTGAGGAGTCTTTAGAAACATTAAGGTACATTTCCCACCATCAAAGATTTATGTGTAAGAAATGTATATTCATTTTGTTTTAATTAGAGTGTACAACTTGTCTGTGGTGTCTAAACTTAGAATGAGTTTGACATCACAACACAGCTTACATTCTCTAAGGAAAAGTTAAAGAAAACCAAAAAGTTTCTTTTTTGCATCTCCAAACCACAAAGCAAAACATTCCAATTTACTCTGGTTCTCAGTCGGATATTTATTTCTTCAGAGTCTATCATATCACATCATTTCTGCATTCTAAGAAGAAAAAATTATGGTTCAAAAGTTCACATTTCTACCATCTTTGCAATTTTTATTTAGATCGGTGGGTCTACAACTCTTCTAAAATAGAGCTTTACTAGAAAATAAGTTTCCATGTGTTGCCAGATGAAATAAACTGCTTCAGGGAATGCACTAAGGTGCGGAGCATAATTGTGCAAGGTAAATAGTCAGCAAACATGTCAGATCTTTGTTACATTTACTTGTTAAAGGACCATCATGGAAAAATTATTTTTCTTTTAAATTCTTTAAAAGGCCTAATAGCTGTTGGATACAGGAGCATTTTATCCTTTCTACATAAACAAAATCAAATATTATGTAAAATATATGTATAATATATTTTGTCCCCATGTATTTTAAATAAACCTGCCTGTACTGATCATATAATCAATATTGAATTGTTCTAGGATAAACATATTTTTCTAATTTTTTAATCTCAATAGTTATAAGAGATAATAAAAGTTGGATGACAGTAGGTCTAAACTAAAAGAATTATAAAATAAGTTGAGTTATAATTTGGCCAGACATTGACAAAATTGCTATTGATTATAATCAAAACCATTACTGTCCTTGGCATTTACTTTGCCTTCAAGGTTTTTACTTGATAAAAAAATCTAAATTTATCTTCTTAATTGCTGTCAACACTTCCTCTAATTTCACTTAAACTTGATATTTATAGAACATTCCACCAACAACAGCAAAATACAATTCTTAAATGCATGTACATTTTTTTCAAAATATACTATGTTCTTAACCATGAAATCAATCCCAATAAATTTCCAAAGATGTAACTTATACAAATATTTGGACCTAATAAATTTAAATTAGAAATAAACAACAACAAAAAAAACCTCTTTAAAATCTCCAAATCGTCAAAAACAAAATAGGACATTTCTAAACAAGCAATGAGTCAAAGAATATTTCAAAAAGGAAATTAGAAATAATTAGTAATTGGATAAATTTGAAGCCACAACATATAAAAATGATAGTATGACTCTAAAACTGCATTTAGCGTAAAATTTATAGTATTAAATGCCTATATTAGAAAAGGAGAAAGATTCTAAATATAATAACCTCAGCTTTTACCTTAAGAAACTATAAAACAAAGAAGAAGTTAGCCTAAAATAAGCAGATGAAAGGAAATAATAAAAATGAGTATAGTAATTGCTGAAGCAGAAAACAGACTTAGAGATAATCAATGAAAACAAAAGCTAGTTCTTTAAGAAGGTCAAGAAAATAGATAAACTTCTAGGCAGATTGTTCAGAAAAATAGAATAAACACATGCCACAAATGTCAGGAATTAGAGAAACTGACACAGATTATTCTGAAAATACCATAATAATAATATGTCAAATGGTAATAAGGGAATATTAACAATGTTAATAAATTTACAACTTAGGTAAATAAAGAGGAAAAATCCCTTGAAATATATCTTACTAAGTATCAGAAGAAAGCTCTAAAGTCAGTAGTCTATAGTTATTAAATGAAATTAATTTGTAATTTTAAAATTTCTCACAAAAAATTACAAGCACAAATGATAAATTCTACTAAACAGTTAAGGAAGAAATGATACCAAACCTATACAAAACCTTCCCCCAAATTTTAGAGGTGGAATTACTTCCTAACTCATAGATGAGGTTGCAATTCTACTGATACCAAAATCAGAGAAAGATGCTCCAAGGGAAGAAGTATCCCTCATGAACATAAATGCAAAAATGATAAACAAACCTCTAACAAATAGAATTTAGCAACATCAAAAGAACAGTACACTGTTATCAGATAAGTTTTATCTCAGGAATACAAGTTTAAAATAACTTTTGAAAATCAATGTTATTCACCATATTAAAATTCTGAAAGAAAAAACACATGATCATCTCTATAGATAAAGAAAATACATTTGACAAAATCTGTCACCATTCCTGATTTAAAAAAAAAAAAATCACAGCAAGCAAGGAGAAGAAGATATGTCTTCAAGATGCTAAAGGACATCTTTGAAAAAGCTATAACCAAGATCATATTAAATGGTGCAAGAATGAATTATTTCCACCTAAGCTCAAGGACATCTGCTCTCATCACTTCTATTCAAAATTGTATCGGAAATTCCAGTCAGTGCTGTCAATAAAAGAAATTTTAAACTCATTTTGCCTGGGAAACATGCTTATCCTTCACCCACCCTTCTGTCTGAACACTGGTGCTGATCGTCTATGCAACCCTCTCCCATGAAACCATGTTC
Source organism: Camelus ferus (assembly GCF_009834535.1). Taxonomy (NCBI): domain Eukaryota; kingdom Metazoa; phylum Chordata; class Mammalia; order Artiodactyla; family Camelidae; genus Camelus; species Camelus ferus. The sequence continues at coordinate 13,416,537 of NC_045698.1, read as the reverse complement.
CTAGGAGTGACTTGAACTCACCTTCATTGTCAGTGAAAGATTTCTGAGCTAAGTTAATCCCATGATTCCAGCCACTTATTATCAGTTTGTAACTAGACATGCAACCTGATTCTAGCAACTATGACACCAGTGGACACCTGACCAGAAATTTCTAGAAAGGAAAAGGTTTTCTTTCATTAGATAATCCACAATAAGAGAAACTCTCTTCTTGTTTTTGTTGTTTCTTGAGCAACCATAGTCATCCTGTCTCAGCCTCAGGACAAAGCCACCACTGACACCGATGGAGAGAGAAGAAAGTTACATTGCAATTTTGAGTTGGTAAATCATCTAGTTCTAAAGATTTCTCTTTCCAGACTTCTGTTATATCTGATATTATATGTCTTTATATTTGAAGCCAGTTTCAGTGGATGACTTTGCTTTCTGCTACCTGAAAATATTCTCAGGTAGATTTCAGCACCAGAAAATGGGGGGTGATATATAACAGACACTGAAATGTGAAATTCCAAGAATGGAGGATTGGGCTGGAGGAAGTTAAAATGCTACATTTTCTGATTGAAAATTGGGTGACACTTGTTTTGCATTTATCAGAGTTGATCTCCAGATACAGAGCAACAAGTGGGTCTCTGAAGTGGTGAAGCTCCTCCTTGATGTGGCCACAGAGGATAATAAACAGAGAAGGAAGACTTTGCCCAGAAGGCAGGGCATTTGTCCATGTTGGACAATTTGACTTTCAGAGTATTCCACTTAACTCTTTCATATTTGTTTTTTTAAACTATAACTATTCTTTTTTTTCAAAATTGAATATATATTCCTGGTAGAAAAATATGTCTAACTATGAATCAGAATTTAAGCAAATTTTGGGGCATGAGTCGTAAGAGAATACTTTTCGTTCATTTTTGTGGAAAGTTTGCTATCTCCCAAGAAAGAACGATAGAAAAGAATGATTTATCATGTTTTTTTCCCTCCAGATATGATCATGTTTAGATGATGCTTGGAAATTTAGATTTCAACAGCTCTCAGAAATCTAGCAACATATGGATGAATTCAACACTGAGATAGAGCAAAGAGAAATGTAATCTGGGTTTAAAGATGGTGTTCCATCACAGAATCAATAAATTTGATCCCTGCCCTGCCATTTAACTATTTCTGACAGAATTTATGTAATCATATTGATATTTGATATTGTTTACAACCCACATCCTAATTAACATAGCTAGCAGTGTTTGAGAAATGCTCACACTAATGGTGATCGAATAAATCAGAATACATTTCTTCTTCAGGCAATTTGTCAGTATGTGATATGTCTAGAAATCTCACTCTTCATTCTAATTTTAATCTAGAAATCTCTCCTAAGGAAATCACTTAAACTGAAAACAAGTATTTATGCCAAAATGTTCACAATAGAATTATTTATAAAACTGCAAACAGATAAAAATATGATAAGCATCTATAACAGACTGTTGCTCAAGAGATGCAGCCATAAAATTAATGTTTACTGCTTTAAAAAATGGTTATGAAATTAATTGAATTCATTTTGGAATATACTTAGGGTATAGAGTTTAGTAAGAAATACAGGACAATAATTCATTTATATAGATTTATCTCAATTGTGTTCAATATATAAAGAAATGTGCATGATGCTAATAATTATATTTGAGTAATAGAACTATAAATAGATTTTTCCAAGTATTTTCAAAATTTTACACACTGAGAAAATATTATTTTATTACAGAAATAAAGTATATACAGTATTTTTGGCTTATCTTGGATCATCCAATAATGAAAAATACATAATTTGGCTAGAGTAATAAAAGGCATTTTAATTGAATAATATTAGGCTTTGACAGTTCAAAATCCCAAGTAGAGTTTGTTCATATTTTCATTTTATTTTAGCTTATAAATTATATAATGTGGTCTTCATTCACCATATGAGTACGTCTCCTAGGGCACTCTTCTCACTAACCATGGTTGGTACCAATTTCTGCATTCAGCCAAGATTTTAGCTTCAAAAGTTCTTTTGATAAACACTTCACATCACTCTATTGAATTAAATCATATTAGGAAAACGTGGACCAGGTTAGATTTACTTGTCTGCCTAGCACTTGAAACCAATCCAAAAGGAAAGCAAACCCTCTGCATATGGCTCAAGTACAATTAGGAACCAAGGTTGCATGTAAATGAGAATGCATAGGCAGCTTCGCCATCTGTCTGCAAAGTCCTTCCTGATTTGCTTGTCGAAAATGTTGTAGGCTTATTTACAGCCGGCAGCACCGGGGGACAAGTGAAGAAGACAGCTGCCTCCTCTCTGGAACAGAACATGGCAACTCTCACTAATAGGAGTTGGGACCTGTCTAACCTAATCACAGAAATCTCGAATGGTTTCTCAGCAGTCTATCCATCTATCACTGACACAGCTGAATCCTTAAAAAAAATTTTATGCATGAGTGAAAACGAATCCCTTTTAACTCTATTCAAATGAGATTTCTTGCCTTTCGTAGATCAAATAGGCAAATTCAGAAAAAAAAAAAAAAGGAGAGAAAAAGAAGAAGAAAAGGTGTTTCAAGTGCATTTGGCTTTAGATTACACCAATAAAATATTACAAAAATACATGGGTATAGCTTTTACATAAAGATATATAAGAGATATCCAATTTGTATTATAGAGACTGAAGTCACTTCAGATTTAGTGTAAATAACTTAGACTCTGTATCATGATAACTTGAACTTGTTCAAATTCTGATAGGGTTGATAAAGTGAAGGCGTGTCCCAGCCACAGTATACCATCTAGGTGTGAACTAATAGAGAAATGACTCTCTCACTGTTTCGCAAAACTTCTGTTTAATGGCAAACAACCATTCTTTCCATCATTCTTTTCAATAACATTTTTGTTGACTATATCACATAAAACCATAGGTGTGTAGTTTGTTTTTTTTTTAATACCAGTTGTCAACCCAAATAGAAACATTCCACAAAGCAAATGGGCTGTCAGCTAGTATTTGTCTTCAGAGAAAATTACTTAATATATGTCATCTCATCTGTAAAATGGGGGAAAACAGTACTAATACAGTGATGTTGTTAGTATTAAATAAGTGATAGTAAAGTTTCTAGCATATAAGAAATTGTGCTCAGATATTCGTCAAACGAATTTTTGAGTTCCAACTATGGAATATTCACTGGTCGTTCATTTTATTAACACATCCACATTTCAGCCATTTTTCTAGTATTATCAAACTATTGTTTTGCTAAACAGAAGTCTATATGTGCCACAATTAGAACAAAACATCATGGATGGTCAAAAGAGCAATGAGTCTAGCATATAGTACATAGATGATCTACATAATCTATGCTAATCCTTGGGAAATTTTTCTATTTTTAAGCATAATAAATTGTTAAAAAGAATCATTAAAAATGTCAACTTTTCTCAGTGGGACATTTGTCAACTATGGGAATTGGGTGCTTAACTGTCTAATATTGCCATGTGAATATTGTATATGATTGTAAGGCTTTTGTCACTGAAGTTTTTATTCTGATTTTTCATGATCAAAGTTCACATGATATTGTATAGACATGCTTTGTAGTGAACTATAGTAGCAATAATTTCTGTACATGATCAAGTGTTTACTGCAGCATTTCTTTTCCTGTTCTTTTTTTTTTTACCCAAAGGGTTAGTATTAACAAATGACAGGAATAGAAAACTCAGATTTTAGAAGGACAACTTACAGGACACAGATCTGTGATTCTTTGGATGTGACACTTTTGGATGTGATTCTAAAAGCTTTTATTGAACATTGTCAAATTTGTAAGCTTCATGGGGATGGACATCATACTTATAAAGCCCTTCTATACGTGCTACCATAGACGTGAAATTCTTGACCTTAATATTGTCTTTGAAAATGTTAGATTGAGAATTCTGTTAACTTACATTTTAAGAATTGGCGTATTGTATTACTGCAAGAGATTTGATTTTCAGCACAGTGCAAAGTTATATCAAATGCCTATATCTTTTTATTTTCTAATTCCATTTTGTGTTAAAACACATTTTAAATGTAGTTTTCTCATTTAGTAAAAGTTGTCTAATTGAAAAAAAAAGTCAACTTTTCTGATTTAACTATAATTATTCTCCTGTGTTTGCATTTCAGTGAAGTAGCAATTGATATTTAATTTGAAGAACATTTATTCTACCTAAAAATATACACAAAGTTTTCTTCATAATGTAATGTAGAAGATCCTCTAAAATCTACCCAAAAGTGACTCTCAAGTCTGTCTCTTATTACCAGCAAAACTCATACCTTATTAGTTTATACAAATGTTTTTTCTGTTTTCTTTTTGTAATTATTCTTTTATTCTGGTAAGGTACTTAGCTACCCTAGTTAGCTGCCTACCCAATATTAATTTGCTGCCTTATTCCTTCCCATTAGGATGGTGATTTTGTTCTGTTGTCCATCACTCCACCACAGAAGGTGATCCTTACCAGATTCCAGGGACATATCCTCACTGGTCCAAGATCATCATGACACATTCACTTCTGTTATTTGTCCTATTTGAAAGAGTGTGTGACTGATTATGACTAATGAGTTATGATGGAAAGACTTCTGTTTTTGTTTTTTTTTTCCCCTGGAAATTGTGTGCTTGAGTTGACCCTATGAAACGAATTCAAGAATAAAGAATCTCTCTTCTCTCTATGGATATGATTTGGCCTGAATGAAAAACCTGGAAATACCTGGAGAAATGTCCCTTGCTCTCTGTTAAAGCTACACTAGGAAAGACAACAGAAACAACAAGCAAGAGATGAAATCTGAGGATGTTCAGAGCCTGCCGGATATTAATGAGAGCACCCCGTTATCTCAATATACATTCTTGTATTATATGTAAGTTTGAGTCTAGTTTTCTTTCATTTTCTACCAAGATCATTTCAACTGCTAATTGTTACTCCAGAGCAAATTAGGCTTATTATTTATGTTCGAGACTAGGACAGCATTGGCACTGAGGAAATTGGGGAACTGGGAAGTGGTAGATTAAAAAAGAATGTATAGTAGATGCAAGAGAGTATCAAGCCACCTCCTTCACAGCTGCATATAACACACGCCCAGAAACCCACCTGGTATTTCAAACAGGTGCTTGGAGCTAACATCATAGCACAGGAATCGCTCTAAACCTTTATCTTAATAGGATTTATAAAGTTAAATAGGAATTAAAAATGTTTCTAACACTAAATTAATAATCTCATTTGCATAGGTCTAAATTTGCATGTGTGAGAATTTAAATGTAAATCTTAAACTTTTACACATTTTTGAAGACTATCACAGTATCTTATGTAACATATTGCAGAACAAAATTACTTATTGAATTACTCAAAACCAAGTTATCTACCCTGTTAATGACCAAATTTCTTCCCCAAATGTTGAAAGCATTAGGGCCTGTTTTTGCATTTCTTTTTTTTTTTCATTCTTATAATACCAGGTTTCACATCTGAAATTTCCAAAAAAAAAAAAAAAGGAATGTTATTAAAACTAGATTAGAGCCAGCAGAAATAGAACTCTGTGAAATTACTCCTGTATTTTAAGATTTCAGAGTCTACATTAATGTCACTTTTTCACTAAATTTACAGTTTCCCTAAGAACTTTGTGGCAAGCATTATAGATTGATTACCTCAAATTCACTCAAAACCCATTTCGCTATTGTAAACATGAGAAACTGAAAACGTACCTTCCTTGACTCCGTGGAGTTTTTCGTGAATAGCATCAATGCCTAACAATGAGGTGTATGAAGCAGTTTATGTTTGGGACTTCTTAGAGGATTAAAGACCCAAAGTTTTGATTATTTGTGCTTTTCTTTTTTTTCTTTCCCTTCTACCTGTGTGGAGCACAGACTTTTCCCAAGAAGAAACTTTTCCTAAGAAGAAAGCTTTTCCTAAGAAGAAACAATTTTGAGATGTATTTATTCCCCAGGTCATAATGTGTACTTTACATTTCAAATTTAATTTTTATGTTCTTTAAGATCATAAAAAGAATTGTGAATATATTGTAATTAAGCATTTATTTACAGAAATATAAAAGCATCCCTATCTTTCCATAAGAGATAGAATGTTTTACCTGGTGACATAAAAGTTCAGAATCAAGGAGACAGAATGTAAGTCAGTAACTTGAGTATCCAGCTTGCTGGCAACTCTGCCAACTCCCAAGAAAGTTGTCAATCCACGATTGATGATGAGTGATATTTTGGATTCACTAGCTCCTATTTGAAAAGTGTCCTTGAGGCATTCTTGTTGAAAGATCCATGATGTAAAATTTCCCACTAAGTAATGACTACATTACTTGAAAGAATTTGTAGCAAACTTCCATATCAAATTCATGCAATAAATGTAAAGAACCTGAGAAGATACGACATCTTGACTTTTCAGAAAATTAATTTGGCATACAATTTTCAAATGTATGCTGTAGTCAGTAGTATGAATAACACTTTTATCTTCCATTCTTTTACTGTTTCATTTAGCTGTGATTTCCAATTCACACAAGAACCGATCACAAAACCAGTTCTTTCCCTTGATAGGAGGACATTGATTAATATTTTCATTCCCATTTAAAGGATGGTTACCTCAGAAAAGTAGTTCAGTCTGATTTACTGAATAAAATGATGATGGTAATGACACTAATAAGGATGGTGATAAAAGCAATTAATACTTATTAAAAACATGCTCTGCAATTTGCATTCTCCTAATATGACTTCCTTATATTAATTTCATTAATCATCTCATAACTTTCATTTTAACAATTAGGGAAATGAATCAGGTAGAAGAATGAAATAACAGAATCAAGATTATACAGCTAATAACAAGAAGTAATGATATTTGAACCCAGGCAGCCCTGCTTGAAAGGTTATTTGGCTGTTTTAATACTTCTTCCTCAATTTAAATTAGTCACTTTATTAAAGCAACAAATTGAATTATGCAAATATATATGAATGTTACTGTAAGACCTTATAAAAATAAAATATTCAATTAGATAAGTGAATTCTACACCCGTGTTTTGAATGTATGAACTAGTAATATTTTACCAGACATTAGAAATGAGATTAAGTTCTACCAAAAAAAAAAAAATACACTTAAAGAAACCTTTATAATTTTGGAAGAAAACAGACAACTTTTTTGGAAAAAATTCTATTTATACAAGGAATTCATTTAATATTGTTGCTCAATTAAATTATATTTCTTTATATCTATGCTCGCTTATTTGCAAATCTGAAAGAAAGTTAGTAGCTTGAACACCCATTTGATTAACTGTTTGCTGACCTTGGGTCAGTATCTGTACTTGGCCTTTTTATTTTCCATATAAGACTCAACTCCCTGTTGGACTAATTTAAACAAATTCATGCAAAATATTAATTAGGTGTAGGAGGGAAAGTGAAAAGTGGTAAAGTTTCTCTGTAGCAAAAGATCAGCTCTCTGCCTGACAAGTCTATGCCTTTTCCTAATGTGGCCTCTTCACATAGTTCTCTTAATCCCCAAAGATAAATCAATCATTCGTAGGCTGCTTCACATATTTCCTCTTTGTCTGATTAAGACTAACTGTTGCCTAGACACTGAATTTTGCAGCAAATTATTCTTTGAAGAACTGGAAATTGAAGGTAGGAAGCTTTATAAAGAGTACAGGCCATATAGAACACTGCCTTTGAATAAATGTAGACTACCACACATGGAACGAGGAAGAAAAATGGTGTTTGAATGTAAAAATATTTGTCCCAGGAAACTGACAATATGCAAGCAGCCAATACTTATTTGAATATTATAAATGTGTAATGAGAGGCCAGTGTGACATACATTTTAAACTTGAAGTGTCCTGTATATTCTTTTATATTTGATGGTTATGACTTTGATTTGCTATAATCAAATTTGTATAGCATTATTTGTTTCTAAAGACATATTTCATGACATTAATTCTCTTCATCTGGTGATTCTCATTCTTTGGCGAGTAGGGCTTCTTTCCCTGCCTTCTTCAGCTGCATCCATTGTTTCTTCCATTCTCAATTCTTTCCTTAATTCTTCCCTCTTCCCTTCTTTACATTTTTCTCTTATTTTCTTTTTTTTTTTTTTTTTGCTTTCTCCCTTGTATTCTTCTTATTATTAATTTAGTTTGCTAAATAATTAAAAAAACTTAATATTCTATATAAAATTTAAGACAAACAGTCAGATAAAAGAATAGTTAATATGTTGTATGTCACATTCTAAGACAAAAAATATTATTCTGTCTACCTGGGAAAAGAAAGTCATGACATAAAATTATTCTAAGAAATGTTTCGTATGTGTATTGCACTTTTACAATACTCTCAAAAATGCCACATACATTTTGAAATTATAATAAAAGTAATCATGCAATTATTCTTTCAGTAGAACCCTAAAATTTAATGGCATTCAGAAATTTGGAAGTTTTATTTTCCTTAAAAATGTTATCTTCCTTACTGTCATTTTGAATTTATGGTTTTATTATTATTATTTTTAAAAAGCTTAGCCTTATTTTACTGAAGAAAAATCCCTCTATAACTTGATTTTATAGCATTTTTTTTCCAGAGCATTTTCCCACATCAATGATACTTTGCTGAATCATTTTAATAATGGTTAATTTTAAATTCATTATTTTTAAAAAACATTAATTCACATAAACATCTGCTTTAAAGATTGCCTATAAAATGACATATTATTACTTAGCTGATAAGTCAAATTTTCTTCTTTTAAATTTTTATTTTCTTATGTATGAGAATGAACACGTTCCATGGCCTGAATGTTTGTGTTTCCCCCATAATTTATATGTTAAAATCCCAATGTCCATAGCAATGGCATTGATAGAGGGAGTCTCTGGATGGTCATTGTGTCATGAGGGCAGGGCCTTCATGAATGAAATGAATGCCCTTATCAAAGGGACCCCACAGAGATTCCTGACCCCTCTACCATGTGAGGGTAGAGGAAGAAGGTGCTGGCCATGAACCAGAAAGAAGGCTGGCTAGGGCCCTCACCAGAAGAGGACTATGCTGGTCCCTTGACCTTGGACATCCCAGCCTTCAAAACTGTGAGAAACGAATTTCTGTTTTTATAAGTTACTTGTGGTACTTGGTTGTAGCAGTCTGAATGGACTAAGGCAACATGAAAGAACAGTGCTTGTTCTGAGCAGTGAGGGTGAGGCAATGGGTGAAAGACTAAGAAGAGTCATGCTTTATTTAGTGGGAAAAAGACACCCTAGACCAAGTGTGACTCTGCCTTTGCCTAAAAAATCTTAAAATCATGTCTCAGAAACGCAGCTTTCAAGCATCTCAATTGTGTTCCAGAACTAAGCTCAAAACTATTTACTTATGAAAATGACCAGGATCCAATAGGAAGAATTCAAAATATCTGTATCTAATAAAATTAGCCGGCATTAGCATAGCTCATTGTGAGAATGTCAACCAATCAAAATGGATGCAGGAATGGCAACAATGATAAAACAAGTAGTCATTACAACTGTATTCCCTACATTCAAGAAGCTAGAGGTAATATATACACTGTTAAGAAGAGGTATGGGATTTAATTTTTAAATACAAAACCCATTTCTAGAGAGAAAATTTTCAATGTCTGAGATGAAAAATAAACTGGAGTAAATGCTCAAAGAGACATAAGAAGAAAAGATGTGTGAGCCTGAAAGCAGAGCAATAGACACTGTCCAAAATGAAACACACATGGAAAAAAAAAGTAGAAAAATTTAACAGATCACATAGAGCTGTGGAAAAACTTCAAGTGGAAATATGTGTGCAATTTACAGCCCTCAAAGGAGAAAGATAGAGGAATACAAGAAAATATTTGAAAGAATAATGTCCAACATTTTTCATATCTAATAACAAATCAAGATCCACTTACATGAACATCTCAACAAACTCCAGGCATAAAATCATGCAGAAAACTATACTAAGACATATATTAGTCACATTTTGCTTAAAATTAGTGATAAAGAGAAAAACAAAGACACCAGGGAAAAAAGGCATGTGATATACACTAGAAAAAAGTAAGCATGTTCAAGATTTCTCATCAGAAACAATGTGAACCAGAAGACAGTGGCAGCAGTTTCTTTTAAATTTTGAAAGAAACAAAACTATCGCTCTAGAAATTTTTACCCAGAAAAAATTGCTTTCCTAAGTGAAAATGAAATAAAGACTTTTTAAATATTCATAACAGCCAAAATACTATATTAATAGCAGCCTTGCACTACAATAAATGTGAAAGGAAATCTTTCAAGCAGAAAAAAATCATACCAGATGTAAGTCTGGATCTATCTATATTCAGAAAGAGTACTAGAAATGATAACTACGTAGGTAAAGGACTTTGTCTTCATTATTTAAATCTCTTCAGTAAGCAATCAACAATTACTTAAGCAAAAGTAATAACATATTTTGGGATTCACCACATTAATGAAGTGAAATTTATAACAAAAATAACACAAAAACCTAGAAGAAAATGTTGGAAGTGTAGGTATCCCCTGCTTTCTGAAAGTCTGTATTAACACCTATTGACAGATGACTGGATAAAGAAGCTGTGGTATATTTATACAATGGAATACTACTCAGCCATAAAAAATAATAAAATAATGCCATTTGAAGCAACATGGATGGACCTAGAGATCATCATTCTAAGTGAAGTAAACCAGAAAGAGAAAGAAAAACACTATATGATATCACTTATATGTGGAATCTACAAAAAAAGAAAAAGACACAAATGAACTTATTTACAAAACAGAAACAGACTCACATACATGGAAAACAAACTCATGGTTACCAGGGGGGAGGTGGGTGGGAAGGGATAAAAATGGGAGCCCAAGATTTGTAGATACTATCTGCTGTACATAAAATAGATAAATAACAAATTTATACTGTATAGTACAAGCAACTATATTCAACAGCTTGTAGTAACCTATAATGAATACATATATGTATATGTAAGACTGAAACCTGCTTTACACCAGAAATTGGCACAACACTGTAAACTGACTATACTTTCATAAAAAAAGAAAGTATCCCAAAGAGTTTTAAGTAAATAAAAGCCTTACTGTTAAAAGAGAAAAAAGGAAAGAAAAGAAAAGTAAGAGACACTGGAAAGAGCATCACCCTTACTTGCCACAAGAAAACTGAACAAACTGCACATAATGGCTTTTCTTGAAACCATCAGAGAATTGAGGGCACAGAACAAAGTACTCAGAAATACTGAGAGGGACGGAAAACTATAGGGAGACACTGGGCCTGACCATTTGCTTTCCTGGGACCAACATCACCAGATAATATAAAAGTAAGTAAAACTAAGCTAAAAAATTGTAACAATTTCCTGATGCTGCCTATGGGCTAGTGAGAGAGTGTGAAGCCACAGAGGTTATCAGGCATCCTAGAATTTACTCCCCCTACAAGCTTTTTCTCTGTGAACATCACCAGATACTCACCGGACAGATCAGAAGTTAGTCCTGAGAATACTGTTTCCAAGGTGATGACCTGGGTACTGGAGCAGCAAATCCACCCAAAATCTTCTCCCTTAACTCCAAGGAACAAAAGGCTTAATCTGGGAGGAAAGATGGTCAAAACACGTGTCCTGAGAGCACGCCTGGAAACCCATGAAAACTAGAGGAAGGAAACAGCGACCTCCAACTAAAATCCACACAGACCTTTTTTCCTTAATCTGTAGGAGGAAAGGCTTCAAGCCCCCAGCTGGAGGGCACTGGGACCTCCACTTAGAACACAGCTCTGCAGTCACCTTGATTTTAGCCAATAGATGCATCTTGGACATCTGACCTCTAGAACTGTATGACAGTAAATTTGTATTGTTCTAAGCTACTGGATTTGTGGTAATTTGTTATGGTAGGAATAGGAAACTAATACAGCTGTCATTCTAATATTTTACCAAAATTCTTTTGAAACATACGCACTATCAACCCACACTGGAAAATTTGATCATGTTTTTAACTTTTTCAATTCTTACGTGGAAGATTCACCGCTAACACTAACTCTAGTTCCTCTACTATCTCTGCCTTTGTCTCACTCTCTATAATTCCTGTCCTTACCCCTTATGTCTGTTTTTCTTTCTTACATACAATAATAAAATTTACTTTTTTGATCCCAGGATTAAGTTCCAACTTCTATTTGTCAATCTAAGACACCGTCAAGTGTCTTTAATTAAACTCTCATAGCATATGTATTATTTGTACTATTCAGTCCCCCACATCACATGTTAGTGGATTTGCCACTTTTCCTTCATCAGTGTTTGTTATTTATCTGCAGGGGCATTTGAATTTTGTCTGTGATTTAAGTGCAATTCTCAGTGTGTCATTTATGCTCTGAATTTATTTTTCTGGGTAAATTTTGTTTTCGTAGATCCATCTTGACCTGAGTTCTGTGTATTTTTAAATCTTTTTACAACAGCTATCAGAGGTATCACGCTGCATCTTTTATAATATAATGGAAAATGAGAATGAAAAGGGGACATTTCATGCCCACAGACAAAAAGGGTAAAAAGGTGACCATGAAACACTGTAAATACAATTTATAGCACCCAGTTGTAGTTATGTTTTATAACTGCAAACTGTTGTAGTCTGAACTTACTGGAGGCACAAAGCAAAGGGCACTTCTTTTTCAGGTGCCTTGGGTCCCCAAATAGTTTATATTAGGCCTTGCTGATTATTGCAAGAAACATGAAAATGTTAAAGCTGAATCTTATAGCTATAGCTTAGAAGCCTGAAGGATGGAACATTGATAACTTTTGCAATAACTTCAAAATTGTCAAACTGCTAGTTATTATGAAATAAGAAAAATATATATCAAATATTTTCTTATGGCCAATCTATATAGATACGTTGATCAATCTGTCCACTTAAATATACAAGTTGAGTTTACTGTGAGAAAGTTTGTCACTGTGTATCAATATCAACTGAATTTATGAAAAGATTAGAATTATTATGATAGTATGGGAAAGGGACCCCTGATAATAGAAGAACACTGATGCCGGAGGAGACAGCAGTGAAGTCAGGTCTCCACCAGGCTAAACACCAATATCAGGGCAGGCAAGTCTTTCTGCGTCTTTGGTTGTTTGTTATTATTAAATAGGTATTGTTCAGGGATCCAGCCTCTTGATTCATTTATCATCATCATCTGAAGTAGATTATGGCTAATGATGGGTAAACATGCAGCGGTGATTTGGATTTGTGGGGATGTTTATTTGCCTGTTGAACATGAAGTTTTGTTAATACAGTCATTTTTCAATCTCCCCCAAGTTGCAGTGATTTATATCCATGTGGATTTTTTGAAAAGTGGAAATTAATTTCATGCCATCAATTTACTTTTCCACTGAGTAATTTAAGATACAAGATATTAGTTTAAAATGTAGGAAGAAAGTTAAATCCTAGAAAAATAATTTAGCCATTCACTTGAACTTTTTCCATTAAAGAGAAAGCTTTTCAGTGTAGATAAATTCTTAATTTTGTATAATAAGATAAACATCTGAAAATTACATTTCCTCCCATTCTATACACATCTGTAATTATGAAATGTATATTATTTTTGCCTTATTTTATTACTCATATCAGTTGATATTCTTTTAGAGATGACTTTGTCATCAAATACATTTGTAAAGCCCTATACTGACCATCTATCACAGTAGATATTATTAAAGTTTTTAAAAATTACTGGTACAAAATAAAGAATTCTGCTTTTAATTTTGATGCTAATTTTCACTGTATAAAGATATACAAATGAGTTTTGAGATCCATTCTATTCATTGAATTAACAACAGAAGTTAATCCGAAAACAGAATATTGATTTTATATTTAACCCTCTGTATTCATAGTATTAATTTTCACTAAAAATGTTGCTTTATTTAAATTAATATATTTTTCATTTCCCTATGCAGTATTTTAACTGACTTACCCAAGTACAGAAGAAACTTAACAAAACATACCTATTAAAGCAACAAGTTTACATCATACCTATGGAGAAGACAGAAACATAATTATACATCCTCTTCAGTAAGGACGCTGATATTATTATTTCTACTTTACCAATGAAGTATTTGAAGTTCATGGAAAATAAGAAAATTATTAAGGATTAATAAATGTCAAAACAAATATGGTGCTCTCTAGATCATGCTAGAACCTCTAAATGTGTGTAATTTTTGAATCTCATACATAAAATACATTAGTCCTTAATGCCTTTACTGATATATGAGACTCAACATGTGTCTATCTTAGAAAAACTATGTATATGTTGCCCACAAAAATGGAGGTTTAAGAAAAAGAAAATGGTTTTAGAAAAAAAAAACTGCTTTCCTGTTAGAGATCACAAACTCTAGACCTTGAAAAAAATTTATGATGCAATATTTCACAGTCTAACATTCAATAAAGCAAGTCACAACTCTATGCTTTTTCAGTCATTTGATGAGGGTTTTTCCATGATAGGGAAACCCACTTTCCTAATGCCTTTCAGCTGTGCAGGGCAGAAAACCTAAAGAAACACTTCTCCAGTGAAGACATACAAATGGCCAACAGGCACATGATAAAATGCTCAATATCACTAACTTATTAGAGAAATGCAAATCAAAACTACAATGAGGTATCACCTTACACCAGTCAGAATGGCCATCATTAAACACTCCACAAATAAATGTTGGAGAGGGTGTGGAGAAAAGGAAATCCTTCTACACTGTTGATGGGAATGTAGTTTGGTGCATCCAATATGGAAGAGTATGGATGTTCCTTAAAAAACCAGACTAAAAATAGACTTACAATATGATCCAACAATTACACTCCTGGGCCTGTATCCAGGAGGAACTCTAATTCGAAAAGACACCTGCACCCCAATGTTTATAGCAGCAGTATATATAATAGCCAAGACTTGGAGGCAACCTAAATGTCCATTGACAGATGGTGGATAAAGAAGTCGTGGTATATGAATTCACTTAATCTTAATTATTTCCTTAAGGGCCCCTTCTCCAAATACAGTTACACTGAATGGGTTAGGGCTTCTACATTTGAATACTGGGAGGACATATTCAGGCTATAGCAGAAGACTAGGCAGTGCTCTAAGCCACGAGTCTCTATTCTCACATTCTGAGGTGCAGTAATGTCAGATCATTCAAGACATTGGGTTCCACAAGCTTAGGATCCTGGGCTTTGCTCTCTTTTCTGAGACCCTGCATCAGAGTCTCCTCAATTAATCTGGGAATTTATTTCACTCTTACGAGTTTCATCTGATATGTTTAACTTATCCTCATACAACTGAGAATGTGTTTTGCTGTTCAAAGTGTATTTTCCAAAAATATTTGTAAACATTCGCCACCAAGGAATTACTAGAAATGCAAAACATGTATCTAAATTACAGGAAAGCTTATTTCAAAAATGATTGTTAATGTAGCATTAGAAGACCTTGTGCCAAATGTCTGATTAATACCTACCATTTGGAGAATCTGCTTCATGTTTTTAAAATGTAATATATTTTATAACTGTGGTAACTATTGAAATTAAACAAAATCTTGCATAAACATCCAACATTTAAAAATGAAAACAAGAAAATAAAAATTACTGCACTCTACCATCTGCTTACATTTCTGCTTAATGTACAAAATCATAATCTGAAGACTGGAATTATTTTTCAAGCTATATAATTAAACTTTAAAACAAAAGGACTTCATTTATAAAATACTAATGCTGACTTAGATGTTATTGGCAGTAAACTTCTGGACTTTGGGAGGAAGGATAGCAAAGTGTGGAAGAGAATATATCATGAATAGGAATCTAAGCAAGCATGACATAATTTTTTGAATTTAAATGTAAAGCACTCTATAGCAATTACTGGATTAAATATATTTTACTAGGAGTGGTCTAAGGGACTAATTTTACCAAGTCCAAGCTCATACCGCTCACGGCACGACAGGCCAATAACTTAGGAGATGAGGTGTTGGGACAAGGTGTAGCTATACTATTCAGAAATCCTGCAGACCAAGAAGATGGCAAACTAATGTCCTAAAGAACCGTCTTGCCCAGGTTTGGATGTTAGTTTCTTTTATAGAACAAAGAGGTGGGAGGTGAAGAGGTAAAGTAAAAATGTCCCTAAGTTGTTGCAAATACTTCCTGGATTCAGCCAGACTCCTGCAGCCGGTCACAGGTTGGCTGGATAGGGAAGTTTCCTGTGAGATGATGAACAAAGGTATTTCAGTTGAACCTTCAGGCGGGCGAGGATGGGCCATTGTGTATACTTTCAGCCATAGGCAACATCTTTTTGGTGATTAACTTGTAGAAAAAACAATAGATTACAAAGGTTAAAGGAAAAGAAATGGATCTAATATGGAGTCAGATTTGTTATTCCTTATTACACTAATTCAAATTTTAATTTATTGCATTTTCAAACAATAGAAATGAACAAATGGTGAATACATAAAAAAATGCATTAAGTCGAAGAAGGCAAGTAGAAGATAGTGAACACAGCCCTCACCTTCATTCTGTGTTACTTATTGATGTTCTGAAAACAGTTACTTTGTGCTTTGCCTTTAAATTTTATTTTGCTAAGCTCCTCTCCTAGGATGCATTTCTTCCCTCCTTCCTTCCTTCCTCCCTCCCTTCCTTCCTTCTTTCCTTCCTTTTTCTCTCTCTCTCTTTCTTTCTTTCTGCCCAGATAGCCTAATTCTGGATTACTTTCAGAGAAGATGTGTGATGTTCAGGGAGGAAGAAATGTTTAAGCACAGAGGTCAATGATTGTGTTGAAGTCAGCTAGAACACCCTAGCTCACAGTAATATAGCTCTATTTCATGGAACATTTATTATTACAACAACTAAATACAGCATTTCTTCAACATGGCAAAACTGATAGAATGCCTCCTGTGAAATATTAATAACTGCATAGTCTTCATCTTGCACATACATCTCCATTAATATCTTTGAATTTTTCAAAAATATTTTTTGAATTTGTACCTTATGGTGGAAAACATGCACTTAATGTGGATTCTGAGTGAAATTATTACTAAGGCATTTTCAGATCCCTAAACATTTTATAAGAAGTATTTTCAGACACCCTATATCATTCTGAGTTTCTACAAAGTGTTCTCCTTGCCTGTCTCTGAACTTGAATGTGCTTTCTCACAAGCGCATTTGCATCGGTGAGTATATGATAGTTTATTCATGTTTATTTTCTTTTGTCACTCCCTACTGGAGAACACACACACAAAGGGATGCTGATTTCAAAAACATCCTTGAAAATTTATACACAGCCAGAGTACATGCTGTTACTACAGTTATAAATAATGAAACTGAACCCTTCGTGGATTATTTCCCAAAACCTTTGCATGTCTATTCCTTTTCTTTTTTTGCATGTCTATTCTGATGCAAGGAATTATATATCGATTTCTTCAATGAGTTTTTATTATATCTAAATGTATTGACTCTGTATCTGCAGATACACATATATGAATATGCATGCACATACACCCCCGGCATACACATAGATACAGATGACATCGATGATTTATATATAGATACAAACATGGTTTACAGAAAGTAAAGGTATTTGTCTTATTTTACAGTTGAAAACTAAGCAATAACTCAGAAATCAGAGAGGAAGAACATATGTTTATTAGCATTGTATACATTAACTACACATAACATGCCTACTTAAAGGTTATATAGCATTATATGCAGAAAATACTTCTTATTCATTTTTATTTCTAAAGTGAATTGAGATTATTTTGACACATTTATCTAAAACATGTCATGAGTGTTTAAAATGATTGTATATTTTAATATCTCAAGTATGTTCATTTGGTAATTCATATACTCTATTTAATATTAACTATTTAATTTTATTTTTGACAATATGGTCTGTTTATTTAAAGAAATTTGCCATAAGTCTTACATAATCATGCAAATTTATACATTTTGGGTATCTTTCTAGAAATACTTGCTTTATAATTATTGCTTACATTATTAGGTTCAGACTAGTCCAAAGATTTTATAGTTTCTAAATGGAGTGCAATTTTGTTAAAATGTTTTTTCAACAGATTTTTCTCATTTGTTTATGTCTGCAAATATTTCTGTTCTCTCATAGTTCTCCATAGCTTTGGCTAAAATAAACATTCCGTGTTTAAAATTATTATTCCTGTACTTTGTTCTCAAAGTACTTGTCTTCTAGTCATCAGTGGCTCTGATTAAAAAGCATGGTTCTGATATATTTGTCATTAATAACCATGATTGATTGATTTATATTGCCTTCTGCAAGCTATTTGGGTCTTCTTTTTATTGTTAATGAAATTCTAAAGTTTTACTAACTTATTTCCAGTGTTGCTCATTTTATTGCTTAATTTATTCTGTTGGGCACTCAATGATTTAAGTGCTGTTGTAGGTTGTAATAAAATAAAAATAAATATACATTGTATGTTATATATTATCTATATCAAATACATATTTTAAAGAGAAGAATATTAAGATTGTATTAGTCCTATTAGATATTAAAAATTTGTAAGATAGCTGTAAGAATTTAAAATTACAGTACTGACATAAAAAAACTAAAAAAAATTCAGAAACTATAAAAATATAAAAATTAGTATGTTATAAAATATTTGTATAAAATCAGTGATTTTTTTTCCAACAAGTTGATTAGCAACTTGATGGCAATCTAGAAGAAGAATAAAATGAGTGCAGACAGATGTCAACCGAAATGACACAGCAGGCTCTACAAAAGAATTATTTTCCTTAAAAGCAATGAGAACACTGGCTAAAATTATCAGAATCAAGTTTGTTAGCATTTTGGAAATTAACCAAACTTGCAGCAATCCAGGAAGAATTTATTCAAGAAATGATGAGTCTTGATAAGAAAAGTGACTCTTGCGCTGTTTTAACTTGTCCTAAGCCATCATCACTCTTGAGCTCCATGACTGCCATGAAACCCAAGAGCCTGCAATCATGGGAAACAAGTAGACTTGCAGCCACGGGCTGAAGCAGAATGTAGTTGAAATGCCTTTATTATTTGACCTGTCTGGTGGTTCCCTGGTAGACGTCACTTAAAAGGTTGTCTTTACTTAATGTGACTCAAAGCTAACCCAATGTGAAAAGCCTTTTATTCAGCTGCATTAAAAATGATAATAATAAGAGATAGTTACATAGCATCTTGAATTCCAGTAGATAAGAGTTGTGGGGCAAATAAGAGGCTAAACCAAAAAGCTTAATATCTCCCCACACAAGGAGAAAAAAAAATTGGTGGTGGCCATCTTTGACTAATTATTTGTCCCGCATCTCCTTCATCTCCAAGTAAACTTACTGAAACTACTACATTTCCTTCCTGCCTTCTTCCCTCCTTCTTTTCTTCCCCTCCTTCCAACTTCCTCCCTTCCTTGTGAGAACACTTAATATGAGATCTGCACTCTTAACTGATTTTTAGGTGCACACTATTGTATTGTTATAATACTTCTCCAGCTCACGACGATCATAGTATATACACTGCATGACACACTTTGCTGACTGCGGCTGATCCAGTGATAGAATTACCTAGTCCACAGTTAGCTAAATAGTTTCTCTAAAAGAAAGTTGAACTTTACATTAGCAAGGGAACCTGGAGAAACTGAGAGGTGTTGATGCTAAGGTTAATAGCAGTGTTTAGAGAGGCAGAGTTGCATGCAGATACCCCGAACACTCCAGCTCTTGTCATTAAATTTTGGAATTTCAGCATTTTCTTCAATTTGGGAAGATATTATACTGTGCTTCCTATAATTTGTGTGCATAAAACTATGTTTTATTTGCACTTTCATTCTCACATCAAAATTATTATTTGCAGAGTGTTCTTTTCTTTAAAGCATTATTAAAGTTTCCTTTTCTTTCTCACATTATGATTTTTATTATAACCACAAATTTATGGAATCCAGGGCACAAATTTTAATAGTGATCTGTGGCTTATTATGTTCTGAGATCACATGGAAATAAGGTTTCACAGAAGAATAATGTGCATACACTTTTAGTTCCAAGAATCGGAAATACAATTATTAATCCCAAATGTGCACTTCTTCCTAATAGTTTTAGGAATAAATACAATTAAAACCAAAATTGTACTACCAAAAAAAGATGTTGCCTCCATATGTTGGTCGTTAACATTCACTGAGGAAAGAGAAAAAAAATGGATGAAACAGAAGGAAATCTACAGAAATGAATTCACCCTCACAACCTAATTATTGGAATATTAGGATTTTTTTTTTCACTGCAGATTTCAACTCATTAGAAAGTTGTGAAATTGATGTCATGACCAACATTTATTTTTTGTAATTTTCAAAAACCAGCTTTATTATGAAAGGTTGCAAACCTACAAAATGTAGGGAAAAACAATATAATGTCCTAATTCATTCACATTTAATAACTAGTATTTTGCCACACATTTCACTCATCTCATTTTTTTCTTAATTGGTGTAGTAATTTTAAAAAAGCATAAATATTTCATTTTATCCATAAATATTTCATTAGGCATTTCTAAAAATCAAAGATATACAAAGATTACCTAAATGCAATTCAATTATCCCACCTAAAAGTTACCAAAAATTCCTTAATATAATTTACTACCTTGACTATACTTACATTTTCCTGATTTAAAAAAAAATTATTTGTTATAGATGGACTATTTGAATTAAGAATAAAACAAAGTCTAAAATCTCAGTACTCCCCATGTGGTTATCATGACTATTATATCTTCCTTATTTGGTTAGCTTATTTGTTTGTTTCCATGTTACTAATTTCTAGAAATAACTGTGTCCGATTTTACTAAATTTCCCCTTCAGTCTATATTTATCTGGGTAATTCCCACTGATGTCATCTAATATTTTGCTCTCTATATTGTATGTCTTGTAAACAGGAAGCTAGAAATAAATATTGATTAAGCCCAGGTTCAAATCATTTTGGTAAGACTAACCCAGAGGAAGTGCAGTACAATTCACAACGTATTGCATGAAAGAGGGGACATCTTTATAGAGTTGATCAGTTTTAGTCAGATTGAGACTGATCAGTGGTAACAATGTCATCTCCCAATTTAAAATTTCTCCTTCATACTTTCCTATATATGTTTTGCATTTGCCAACACTTGGCTTACCTCAAAATACAATCCAAACAAGACATTGCTTATTTTTTCCCGTTAGGTTAACTTTATTTGTGGAAAGGAGACCTCTATTTCTTTCAATAGATCTTTCTATTAAATGATAACCAGACTAGATAGATTCATGTTCCTTTTAGGCAAAAGAATGTTAAGTGAAGAATAAATAGGTACTTATGACTTTGGGAAAATATGCATCATGTACATATTATTTTAAGAACAAGACAAGGCCAAAAATAAGATCTCTTTTTGCTTTGACTTCTATGATGGGAAACAAGAGCCAATGGCATTCTAAAGTTAAGTAGCTAATAAATTATCAATTTTAGTTACCTTACCTCTGTAATATGGAAAATTTGTCCCCATGAAGCCAGTTGTCAACTTGTTTGGAAGAGATAAAAACTTTGAAGGCTGTAGAATCATGTGACCACTCCAGACAATTTTGCACAGTTGGGAGTGACAAAAGGGCAGATTCACATCTTTTCATTCTAATCCTAAGCACAGAATGAAACTTAAGGCCATTATCTAAAAAAATACTGTCTAAGGCTGTTATACCTTGACTTCTGAAAACTCAGTTCAGAAGGCAATTTTATGTATCACTGAATTAAAACAATAGTTGAATTGACAATTATTATATTAAATTACCAAATCTTGGGTGAAAGTATGAAAATTGTAAAAGACGTATCTTGGAGTTGTTGGACATACTAAAGAACATTAAAATACAAAAGCTGTCTGATCAATTTTCCACTGAACATTTCTTTCTAAAAGAAGTTAGTAATCATCCCCTTTCTCTAATTGTGAACTCCCAAAGCCTAGCATTTAAACTCAGAATTGCTCTAAGGAGGGTATTCCAGATGAGTGTTAGTTAGAAAACAAATAAGACCAGAAGAAACATCCAAAATTTGTGAATTTATATTAAAAAGGGTAAATTTCAAATTTCAAGAAAAACTTGAAAGTGTTTGATTAAAGACAAATCAAACATAATTTTGATTTGCCAGCAGACATTATATATATATAATTATATATATATATAAAAAATATATATAGCATTGATTATAACACCTCGAGTAGCCAACTGAATCTGACCGTTCAGATAATGTGAACATGGACTAAATAGTTACGAACTCCAAAGTGACATTTATAAGTCAGAGAACTCTGACAAAATTTAGAAGCAAAAAATAAACTAGTATGATAAATAAGAGAGTAAGAATGGATATATAGTGCAAGTCCAAATTTTCTTAACATTCTTTACTCATTATGATGAAAAGAATGTTAAAAAAAAACTCTACTGGGAAATAAATGCAACAATATTAAAGAAAATAATCAACATAGAAAAAGAAAATATTGTTAATTAGATTTAAAGAGAATCTCAGGATACAGAAAAAAATTTACAACAAAAAAATTTTCTATTGAGTGCATTGAGACAGATTTAGAAAATAAATCTATTATAAATGACTTTTAAGACAAAAGAGTAATTGAACACATTATAAGCTTTTTAGAAATTTTAAAATACAATAAATGTAAAAAAAATGCAATAAAACAGGTAAATATAATGCAAAAAAAATATAAGTTATTTGCAGATCATGTGACCATATAGTTATAAAATTTTAAATTAAAAAAACTATTTTAAAGATAAAAAATTAGACATTATGAGATTTTAGCAAAGTGTTTAGATGTGAAACTAACATACTACACAAGTTCCAGCTCTGCATGTAAAACATTTGGAAGTCATCCTCTGTCCTAACAGCAAGTAAAAAACTGAACAGATTGAAAATTCAACAACTCCTCTTGCATCCATAAGAGAAGGGAGGACATTGCAAAAAACACTGACCCTAAGATTAAAGAGACAGATGGGCCAGTGGAGGGAGGCACAGTTTACCTGAGTAGAGACTCATGAGAGGAAACTACCTTGGACACCCATGCTGTGGTGGGAAAACCTCCACTGCAGCTGACAAATTGTGGAGGCACAGTGTACACAAATCTGAGTTCATCAGAATCTAACCTTTTGGGGTCTTCTCAGAGCTTAACTGACCTAAAGAATGGAAATACCCAACCCCTGTCGTCTCTAGCCTTCCATGCGGGAGAATAGAAATAGCCAAGTCTAGCCCATTCTAGCCAACCTGCCCCAAATAAGCAGAGAAGAAAAAAACAAACAAATGAGAAACACTTGTGAAGTTCACAGTTCAGAGGTACAATTTCATTCAAGATTAAGAGCCTACCCTAGGACTACAGAACGCTTCCCCTCCACCCATACTTCAGCAGCACATGACTAAGACCTGTTTACAGTGATCCTCTTTGCCCAATAAACCCTGTGATTATCAAAAAAAAAAAAAAATGAAAGACAGGGAGCCACAATTTGCAGAGACAGAGCAAACAAAGAACCAAATACAGCAGGGATGTTAGAATTATCAGACTAGAAATTTAGAAATTTAAACAACTATAACAATATTTTAAGGGCTCTAATGAATAAAGTGGGCAGCATGCAAAACAGATGGACAGTTGTCAGCAGAAACATGAGGATCCTAAGGAAGAATCAAAAGAAAATACTAGAGATTAAAACCACTGTAATAGAAATGAAGGATCACTTTGATGAGTTAATTAATAGACCGGATGTAATAAACGTTATGCAACTATATGTTGTCTACAAGAAACCCATTTTAAATGTAAAAACACATACAGATTAAGAAAATGGAAAGAAATAAATCATGCTAGCCCTAACCAAGAGAAAACAGGAGTAGCTGTATTGATTCCATCCAGAGCTGATTTCAAAGTGAGAAAAGTTGTAAGGGGCAAAGAGGCACACCATAAACGATAATGGTGTCAATTATGCAAGGAGACATAGTAATTCTTAATGTGTATACACCTAAAATCGGAGCATCTAAATATGTGAGGCAAGGGGAAATAGATGAATTTATCATCAAGGCTTGAGACTTCAACATCCCTCTCTTAGAAATGGAAATACCCAGCAGACAGAAAATCAGTAAGGATATAGTTGAACTCCACAACCCCACTCATCAATTGGTTATAACTGACATCTATAGATCACCCCATACAACAACAGCAAAACACATACTCTTCTAAAACTCACATGTAATATTCACCAAGATAGACTACATCCTGGCCATAAAATAAACCTTAACAAATTTAAAAGAATAGAAGTCATACAACATCTGTCACGAGGCTCCCTGGAGCCCCTGCAGATACGTGGGAAACACAGGTAGATTCAGCACTTTGGAGATGCTCTGGGTAACTGGTACCAGTGAGTAGGCTTTTTGTATGAAAACAGCAGCCTTTACTTAGCATACTGTTTTTCAGACTGTTTCATTCCATTTGTGGGTCATGAAATCATTTTAGTGGAGAGTGACCTGCATTTAAAGAAAATAAAATAGAAGATTAAGAGTCAAAAAAAAAAAAAAGTCATACAATATCTGCTCTCAGACCACAGTGGAATAAATCTAGAAATTAATAACAAAGAGAAAGCTGGAAAACACCAAACTACAAGGAGAAAAGGAGCACACTTCTAAATATTCATGCTTCAAAGAAGAAATCTCAAAATAAGTTTTAAAATTTTTTCACTTAAAAGTAAAACCCAACTTATCAAAATTTGAGGATGCAATGAAATCAGTGCTCAGAGGGAAATTTACAGAATTGAATACATATATTAAAAAAGAAGAAAGATCTAAAATTGATAATCTAGTTTTCACCGCAGGAAACCTGAAGAAGAAAAGCAAATAAAAACCAAGCTAAACAGAAGAAAAGAAATAACAAGAATCAGAGCAGAAAGAATGAATTTGAAAACAGGAAATCAACAGAGAAAATCAACAAAATCAAAACCTGGTTTTTTGGAAAAAGATCAATAAAATTGGTAAGACCCTAGCCAGGCTAATTAAGAAAAAGGAGGAAGGAAACAAATTACTAACATCAGATATAAAAGAGATGAAATCACTACACATCTCATGGAAAGTAAAAGAAAAACAAAAGGATACTATTAAAGCTCTATGTCCGCGAATTTGATAACTTAGATAAAATGGACCAATATGATTATTCCAATTCCTAAGACTGAATAATCTTGGCAATAATATGTTACATAAACTCAATTCAAGGTAGAATGACTTATATGCCAGGAAGTTAGTTAGGGGAGTTTCAATAAGAAATACAACTGCCAATGGGGCCAAAAACACACCTGCCCTGGTCAGCAGGATGTCTTCCTAGAGAGCACGTTAAATGAGATTCCAATTCATAATCTATAGATTTCATGGTAAACCGGGAATTCAGACCAACATAGGAGTATGACTGCCTCCTGCCCTTGATGGATCTAATGCTTGAGTAAGTCAAAAAAGCAGCTAGATAGGAGAAAAACCAGGAAGTAAGGATGGCACCTATTAGCTTTTTAAAGTGTTGTTTAGAACTCTAACTTAACCACTGTTTCATATGTTTTATTCCTGTCATATCAGAAGGAATGCTATGTTGCCTATCAGCCATTCATCATTTTGTGAAGCAAAAATTAAAAGAAAAGCTACTGCCTGTAGCTTTAATTCATCATCATAAGCATCAGAGCCCGCTTTACATTCCTCAAATACGAAGGATAAGTCTGGGTTCCTTTCCAGAGCCACAGTGTAATTCTACTGAAGGCTTCTCTCTTTGAATGGAAACTGATAAATTGGTTGAAAATACAGAAACACAGTTGAACAGTCTTTGTTTGAGAACCGAATAATTACATGGTTTCTTTTCAGTAATGAAACCTTTCTTTTCTCAGACAGAATCAAATGTTATACAAATAAAAGCCTGCAAATCCATATGAACATTCAGAATAAGATGATACAGAGAAGAAAAATAGTAATCACTGTGATGCCGATTCTAACGGAAGAGACTTGGATTCTTAAAAACAGTAGGAAGAAGCCACTAGAAGAACCCATTTCACTTAATATTGTAAGAATTACATATGCACTCTCCCTTTCGGACACTTGCTGTTTTTTGTTTTGCTTTGGTCTGTTTTGTTTTGTTTTCTTCAAAGAGGGTATATATTATTGCTTAAGATAAAAAGTGGAGCTAAAAGTTGGTTCCACATTTATCACCCAAATTCATAGTGTTTTTCATTATTTGCTAATTATCTCCTGTGCATTAGTCATCTCTCTTTAATTAAATTGTAACATTATTGAGAATAGGAACTAAATCTAATAGTTCTTTTTCAGTCTCTTCAGTAGCCAGCATATGTAGAAATCCTATTTAATTTTGTTAATCTATCAATTGAAATATATTTATGGGAAAATGTTCCAAGGAGACTGAATATTATTTAGCAGAAATAGCCAGTATTCTGGTTCTGTGATAATCTGTCTCCAAACTGCTTCAAGAATTTATTTCTTGAAAAATAATTCATTTATATTTTAGTGTGCAATCTCTCTTGATTATATTTCCATTTTAACAATCCTAATTGAAATATAAAAGTTTTCTTCACCACAAAGTAATTGCACTTGTCAGGTAGGTGATATATTTTAAGCGATACAAGGTCCTTTCCTCATTTTTCAAAAGTATGAAATATGTGTGGGCCTTTACATAAACAGTTCTTACCTACATTTATCTGCATCAAAGCGCAAGACTCATGTTAGTAATTTAAAATCTAATTAAGCAGAACATTTTAAAAACATCAGACTAGAAGATAAATACTCCTTCTCCATCCCACATTTTAAGATATTTGTCCTCAGGATTACTGATTATGCACATAGCTTTATTTGTTATGTTTTCCTTTGCTTGTTTAGTTACAGTCTATAAATGGACTCAACAGAAATCTTAACAGTCATACCTGAAACAAGCCTGGTAGAAAGGAAAGTTTAATTTGCAAATGAAGACTAACATTAGAGCTGAAATATTTTTTTTTCTAAAGAAATAAAGTGAGTTGGTGAAGAGCTGCAATGTGCTAAGTTGGTAAAAACAAAAGGCTCATTTTTATAGGAGCCAGAACATTCATCTTCACTCTTAGCTTTATCTGTAATGACTCGTGATTGCTACCTTGTAGAAGAAGAGGAAATTTGGTTTTACATGCTGCTTCACCTCCTGCACTGAAGCCTTGGATTGCCAGCCTTTCCAAACTCCAGGTTGATATTTTTAAATTTTTTTCCCACTTATCTAAACCCCTTTCAAAGGCGTTTCACTAAACCTTATTTCTCCTTACTCACTGTATTAGTTTCTACTATGCCAACAAATTACTGCACATTTAGTGATTTAAAACATTTATTTATGTCCCACAGTTCTGTGGGTCCGAAGTCTGGTATCAATCATGCTGGACTCTTATCTGAGCCTCAGGGGGAGAATCCACTTCTAAGCTAATTAAGGTGGTCAGCAGAGTTCAGTTTCATGGGGTTGTAGGACTGGGTTCCCATTTCCTTGCCGGCCATTGGAAGGGCATCATTCTTAACTTCTAGATGCCGCCTGCATCCCTTGCTACCTCGTATTCAAGATCAGCAATGACTGGTCAATTCCTTCGCACATTTTTTAGCTCTCTGACTTCTGTTTTCCTGTTCTGCTTTTACATGTCTCTGTGTTATCTTTGGCCCATCCAGATAATCCAGGATAATCTCTCTTTTTAAATGTCATTAAAGGAGGAACCTTAATTCCATCAATTTATCTTCCAAGTCCCTTCACAGCAGTACCTATTGAGCCCATGCTCCAAAGAATCCTCATATTATAGGCTAAGTGTTCCTATGTACCCTCCTAGCATTTCTTGCTTAAAATCTGAGAAACATGTATTGAAATGTACTGCTTCATACTCTCATCCAATTAAGGCATATCTACTTTGGAGTAAATAAAGGACTAACCCACTGGATAACAAAGTCATACCAGTTCATCGTTGGAAATTAAGAAGCACACATTTATGTGCTGAAGCCAGCCAACAGCAGCATGTGTGAACCAACCATGTTCAATTTTCTGAGCTCTATGACATCACTTCGGTAGCTACAAATCAGCTTGAGTAGGAGTATTTTATAGCATGAGAACTTAACTCTTTGCAGAGGTGAGTTGCCTACAAGTCACTGCAAATTGCAGTATGTAATGTTACGTATAATGATGAAGATTTGCAGAGGGTAAAAGGAGCAGCTAATTCAGGCTGGCCAAGAGTTGGAGGCCAGAGAGTATTTCTTTGTGGAAGCAACACAGTAGACATCTTGAAATTCCAAGTGTGTCTTTTACTAATTTGGAAGTTTAAATATTCCCACTTGGACATGCTATCAGACAGATGAGAGGTGCCTGTCTCTCTTGACACATACTAGCTAAGTAACCTTGAGCAAGTAAGTTAACGTCTTCATACTTCAGCCCCCAAGTCAATTGCTGGGCTTTTTATTTGTTCAAACATTCAAAAAATAATTATTAAACATTTCCATGCATCATGTAATGTTTTTGATCTGAAAATAATATGGTGAAGAGTAAATATTTGTATTAATCCGAAAAGTGCTTAATGTATATTATAGAAAAATTGGAACTGAATACATAAATAAAAATTAGTGATAATTTTGTGTATTGGGGCCTCTATAACAACTTAAAGATGCTAAAGACATTATTTTGAGAAAGCCATATATGTGTACATACAAAAGCTTATGTATACAATTTTAAGAAATTCATGGGAGATCCATCCCGTGCCCATTCATGGACTCTACGTCCATGTGAGCCGCATGGCATGTCTGGAACTTCACTGGGGAAAATGTAGAAACAAACTTACTCTTCATTTTCAAAGACATGGTAGAGAGAACAGGGAATATACTGAGAGCAAAATCTGTTTTGGGATGATTGAGTCATAGGATAGAGATATAGGGGGAAAGTACAATATAAAAAACAATAGGGAGCCAAATTAAGACCGTATATGGCTCTGTGTATTAAAGTTGAGAATATAGTGTATCAGGTTCTCTTTTGTGTTCAGAGTGTTTAGATTGCTCTTGTCGACTGAAATAAATGCACAGCCTGAAAGTTGAGAGTTATGTTTTATTTGGCGCACATTTCTGAGAACCCCTTTCAGCCCGCGATGACAGCCTCTCAGATCGCTCTGAGGGACGGCTCCGAAGAGGCAGGGGAGGAACTAGGATATATAGGAGCTTTACAACAAAGACCAGGTAGTTGGAACAATAAAAGATTCCTTGTTATCTAAAGAAAACCAGGCATCTCAAGTCAAAGAATTTAGTACTTTTCTATGTATGTGAGGAAGCAAACATGTAGGCTCATTGAATTCATTCCTTTGACAAGCATCTAGCTATCTAGGGCCAGTGTCCTGTCCTTTCTTATTCTGAGTCCCCTCAGGGTGCACCGTTGTGAGTGGCTGCCGAGGCCGGGCTGCAGGCTTGTCTTCCCTGGGGGGTGGGGCAGCCGCTGATGACTTGAAGGCTTCAGCATTCTTTGTTTACTGATATGGTTTGCCGTATTTTTCACACTCCTTTAGTCTTACATGTAGTATCCAAAAAACGACGAGGAGCTCCCTTTCATTTTGAAAGGAATTACCTCTACGAAAGCCTGCAGAATGAATTATATAAGCTCTGTTAAGCCTTAGGGAGGACAGTTTCTTTTTTCCATTAAACTTTTTCCTTTGAGTTGATTTTTCCCCACTTTATTCTGAACAAATGGTAAGTTCTAAAGAGTACTCCAGGTAGGGTTTGAGCCATCTTAACTGAAAGTCTTCAAAATATTTAAATGAAGCATTTTAATTGGCCTGCAGCTTCTTAACTCTTAAATCTTTTCCTCATAAAAACAGTAGAGCTTTCATTACTTTTCACAAGCCTGGAGCAGAAGAATACAAACTTAATTTTGAAATTGTTTTTGGAATGCTAAAGATAAATACAAAGTAGGTTAGTTTTTATAAAAAAAACAGTATCAAGAATTTATCTTTAGGCAAATTAGTAGCCAAATAAATTTCTTATTTTTAGTTTCTTCAGAATGGATATTTGAAAGCCCAGTATTGTTCCATTAAAATAAACAAGGTCAATTTTCTCAATATAAATTTAATAGTGGAAAGAAAAATGTCTCAATATCAAAGATATATTTTAATTTGCATTTTATTTTAAGAACCAGTAAGTCTAACCATTTTAAAATAAGTAAATCAAAGTTTATCCCAATATATTAATATATCTTTATATTGTTCATGCATTAATGCATTTGCTTTCCAACTCCAATTTTGTAAATATTCTATGAAGCTATGCTATGTTTCTTTTAAGCACATAGGAATTATTATTTTAATGATTATTAAACTAACCTATGGTTTTAATGATTATTTCATTGCAATAAATGTTAAAAACAGATTATTATTTTTATGTGAAATTAAAGTACATGCAGAAAAACTTATTTCCACTATTTGGCAATAACAACAATTAATATTATGAGTCTCTTCACTTTAGTTTCATAATACGTGTAAAAAACAATTTTAATAACATTTATTTAAGCTATTTATTTCCATTCCTAATTCCTATTTACATCAGTAAGAAAATATCATTTAAATATTTGAATGACATAATAGAGAACAAAAAGTGTAATCTTCATAAAAATTGCCCAAATTATAGGTAGATATTATAAAATAGAAAAATGTACATAGAGAATATTCATTTTAATAAGGAAAATATAAACAAAAAGTTCTTTCAATATATGTCTTCAAATTGGGGAAGGGTGGCAACTATAATATCATCAGCTGATACAGAGATTGACTTAAATAAGGTAAAAACAAGCCCTTCCACTGGTCATGGACTCTTTCTAAGAGTTACAGTTTTTTATTTAACAACATTTTTATGAGGAATTTTATCTAATTTTAAAATTGAATTCCTTTGACAAAATCCAAAGGGACTGATAAAACTGTGAAGCTTTGAACTGATGCTGTAATTGGGCAACATTCTTGGGGAACTTGGGAGGGAATGAGCACATTTTGCAAATGAGAGGGACATGAATCATTGGGAATCAGGGTGAGGATCCTCCGGTGAACTTTCTTGAGTACACTCTTCTCCAATTTTAAATCTGTGAAATGAAAAAGACAAATTATCTGCCCCATTCACACTCAACCTACTATAAAAGAAAATGCATATCTAACTACTATAAAATTATAGTTTAAAAAGGGTAAAAATGAGAGACATTTTCACAGTATTTCTATAAAAATTATGATATCCAACTCAGCAGTATTGGACATTCCTTGATTAAGTTTTGACCTGAGAATATATAAACACATATTCTCAAAGTTCCCTAAATTGGTCTATAGACAATGCAATTCCAATCATAACTCTGACCTTTTCTTGTATAAATGACAAATTGATTCTAAAATATAAATGGAAATTTAAGGGACTGAAAACAGCAAAACCATCTTTTAAAGGAAGTACACATATGAAAGATTTACAATATATGTTTTAAGACATTATAAAGACAGTGTGAAAGTTTGAGGAAGGATCCATAAATAGATCAATGGAACAAATCAGAGAGTCCAGGAAAATAACTACAACTACATGGTTAACACACACACACACACACATACACCAAATAAAGTTTTTTTTCAACACTTTAAACAAAGCTCTTGAATCAACTGGATATCCAGTTCATAGCTTCAGATGATAGATGTAAAATTTTTTTCTTATATGTATTTTTTCTGATGAAATTATTCAGACTTACTCATCAATATAAGAGAATAAGCAAAAAAGAAGACATGGATACATGAATAAGGATCCAGTGAAAGAGGGGGCAATTCAAAGTCAAGGATTATCAAATATATCAAAAGTCACTGAAAATAGAGTTCTGATTGGATTAAGGTGAGGAGAGGCTGCCAGAAGGCTACCTCATGAGGAAATATAAAATTATACTTAGTCATTTAGAAGATAGGGTTTAGTAGAGCTGCACTAGTCTAGTGTAGATGTACTAGAGAGATGGAAAGAGTAACCATATGTATGTCTGAATACTAAAATAAAAATATCCGGCAGATATCAACTCTAGAGAAAAACCAAAGGGACATTTTCAATTCAAGGAAATATAAACATGGTTGCATCATTAGACTCAACAAAATACTGTTACACTTTCATGTTGATTAAAAATTGGTTTACTTGTAGGTGTGTATTGTTATGTAACATAAAACTTTTATATTAGAAAATAAACAATTACAATCCTAAAATTAAAACAAAATCTCATCTTTGTCCTTCAATCCACTACTTTCTATATCCTTTATAGGGCATCATTACCTCTTGGTGCTTCTGACTCCTTGGTATTATAGTAAATATTTCATTTGATTGCCATGATTGATCACCAGTCTAAAAAATATCATTCACAGAAGTCTCCAACAATTCCAAAATGTCTCTTTGATCTATTTTCTCTCCCAGTCCCTTCAATAACAATATTCATTGTATTCCACTTTCTGAAATAGTATCAGAATTCGTCCTTTCCATTGCCACCATCAAATATATACTCACTCTCAAGAAATATTTTAGAGAAACCCAGTAATTTAATATTACAGTGGCTTCATATTTCAAACACTAAACTTAAAACCAGTTTCTTAAACCCTCAGCTTTGTTACACTAGAACACCAGTATCTCCTATTCTTTAAAAACAAATTATTTTATCTGTTCATTGAATTTCAAATTATTCAAAGTATAAGAAATGTACATTATCAAACATATCTTCTCTTCATTCTGTCAGTTCAAACTTTTCTTATTTAGTGTAATAATTTCCCTCAAATTAAAAACAAACAAACAAACAAACAAAAAACAAAGTCTTGTCCATTAAAATGAAAGCAATTCCTAGGGCCCTATTTTCCTTTCTAAGATGTTGCTCTGTATAGTACTAAGTTATTTTTCCTACCTATGTGTCACTAAAGTTCTCAAAAGAGTTTTCAGTCCCACTGTGTTGTCTTGTTTCTCATTCCTTATACTCCAAACTAGCCTTGAGTTCATTTTCATTTTGCTGAAATGACTCTTCCGTAATGTCACTCCATCAAAACTGTATCATACATTATCTTCAACAACAAAAAATATTAGTTCTTGGTACTGAGCCTCTCATCAGCATTTAACAATGATAAGTACACCCTCTTTCTTTGAACTTTTTCTTCCCTTCACTTTTGTATTTCAGATGATTTCTGTTTCTTTTCTACTATCTTTTCATACTTTATCTCTCCCCCATCGAAGTTTTTCAATACTTACTTTATGACCTAGTGTCTTCTCAAGTTATTTTTTTGTCCCAAAGGAACTTCTCTACACTCAAAGATTCAATTATCACTTACATACAGATTACTCTCTAATGATTCCTGAAGCCAGATACCTAGTGAAGTTCATATCTACATATTTCTGCAGTTTGCCACATTTTTATTTATATCAAAATATTTTATACATATGTAACACATATATTTATATAACACATATCCGAAAATAAACTTATAACCTTCCACAGATGTGGTCAATTTCTGATATTTATTATTTCCAGCAGTTAATGCTGACATCCATCTTGCTTTCAAAACCAACAACCCAGGAATCATCCTTGAACTTCCTTTCAGTTTTTTTGAATATTTAAAATCTCACCAGGTATGCCCAATGTGAGTCCTAAAATCTCTCTTAAAGTATCCACTTCTTCAGAGGAAACTTAACTGAATCAGGCAAAACAACAGCTCTATTACAAACTCATCACTGTAGCCAGCTCTCACCACAATTATTGTCTAAAATTGGGGGAAATTCTGGGTTAATGGCAGTCTTCCATGTGGGACTCTAAGCTCTCTGGATCTTCCTTTGCTCATCACTGTATATGCCCTACCAAGAAAATTGCCTGAAAAAGTAGTCTAATGTGAGTTTATGAATAAGGGACTCATAGGAGCCATCTAACCTATAAACTGAATTAATGAACCAACTGATTTATCAACCAATGCTATTTTATTCCAACTGGTTTTGACCCCTTCACGTCACTGAAATGACATTGTATGACAATCATGATTATCTATGAAATCTTTCATAACTTACTGGGTCTCTCAGAGGCACAACATATGCATATCTAAACTTCCTTTCATAAACTCTCTCTCCTGCTGATTTTCATGGTTGACAAATAATTATTTTGAAAGAGTAGATGAACTAAAGTAGGAGAATACCAATTTATTGTGTATTCTAAGAAGATTAACTTCCTAAGAAGGTTCTATTAATTTTACAAATACTGCTGGGAAGTGTAAAAAATATAGTTAGACATAGTGAGTGATGATTTAAGTACTTTAATGTTATCACATGTATGATATATTTCCAAAATCCAGTAGCCATCCCACCAATTTCATTCTTTCTACTGACAGTGTGCCAAATCAAAATTTAGGAAAATAGTATTGTACACCTGACCTATGTCTTTTATATAGCCTCATGCTCTCAGTCACAGGCTCAATTCATGTGTCTATTAAGAATAAGCAATTATAGAATAAAAAGATTTCAGTTCATATATCTGTTAATCCAATTCAATTTAGAAATAGTGATAATCTACAACCTATTTAGTTTTATAATCTAATATATATGAGTAAATTTTAGAGATTCATGTTATAATACTTAGCTTTTTTATTTTACATTTTTTCAGTCTGAAACATATGAACTGAATAAATACATGACATACAAAATCATTGCAGTAAATTAGGGCAGAAATACAATAGAAGGTGGTATTTCTTAGTAAGTCATTGAGCAAAATGTTTGAGCCGTGCCAAGTACAAAATCTTTTGTTAAGGCTGATTAGGTTTCAGATTATAAAACACCCTTATAGTGCCAATAAATTACCGTCACCTTTCTCAGAAGAAAGTGACTAACAATATTTGGTTGCTGAGTTAAATAGAATAAATGTCTCAGAACTTGGCCAGAAGGCTGAGATTTTAATTAGTTATTAAGGTTTTCAGGTTAATGAAATCACATTTGCCTTTTCTAGCTAAAGAATCTGAATTGACAATGGCATTAAATCTTGAATAAACACTAATTTGCCAGAGCTTGCAAGAGCCTGACCTGCAGAAAAGAAAAAAGAAAAAAAACCCTGTTAATAGAATGCTAATTATCAAACGTCTTCTTGATTTTATGTTAATCAGAGATGTACTCTTTCAAAATAGATATTTAAAGGCTGATAATAAAATGAAATATATTTAAAACTACTGCTGAAGTTAAGTGATTATTCTTTTCTTTTTTTTTTAATTTCCATTATAATGACTGAAAACAAATTTCTTGACAGTGTTCCTAAATGAGGTCATGCCTGCTCACAAAGTAAAATGTATTGCAATTCTCTGATTAAGGAAAACCCTAACAATTCTAATTAGAAGCACTTAATTTATACCTTAATACCCACGTACCCTCCTTCCTTATAAATATATGCATGCATAAGTGAAATTTTAATGATATCTAATGTTTAAGGAACCTAAAAGAAGATATCTTTTTTCTTTTTTACTTCCTTTTCCTCCTTAATATTTATATGTTTTACATTCTCAATCTGTAAATACTAAGATATTTCATATATTCACTCATCTAATCCTCAGGCAATTCCATAGATACAATGATCATAAACCTATGACAGAGGAGGAAACCAAGGGGCACAGTTATTTTAGCAACTTGCTCAAGAAACCAAAGTTGTTATTGAAATCAATAGCTTTTTAGAATGGTTACATAGTGGTTAAGATCCTTGTTTTCAGAATCAGCACAATTGAGTCTAATTGTTAGCTCTAATAATTCTTGCTGAAGTTAAATGAGATAATACATATAAACATATAGAACAGTATCATTCACATATCAACTGTTTAATATCTGTAGGGCATTATATCCTTTACTTGGCTCTGTTGTTTGGGTTGTTTCAATTACACCCCCACATTGTAACCACTTTTTTGTTTGCCCCTATGAAATTATTGGAAATACACATATTTTAAAA
This sequence comes from Camelus ferus, assembly GCF_009834535.1. Classification (NCBI taxonomy): domain Eukaryota; kingdom Metazoa; phylum Chordata; class Mammalia; order Artiodactyla; family Camelidae; genus Camelus; species Camelus ferus. The sequence goes on along the minus strand of NC_045698.1, from coordinate 13,380,592 downwards.
GGATTAGATTTTCTTAGTATTTGCATACAAATTGTAAGAAACAGTATTGAAAGACATTTCCTGGTAACTTAACAGAAGTATCTAAAAAGGTGTTCCTTCTTCTCCTAAATTATTTATGAAACATACATTTATGAAAGTGTCCTTGTTTTTGCTTGCAGATGCCAAAAAATAAAATAGGGGAATGCAGAATCACAAGGCTTTGTATATCTCACTACTTATTTCTTCCCTGAAGGGAGTTTTTCTGCAAGGATGAGTGGGATCAGAGTGATCACCTGAAGGGAAAATGAAGAAGTTCCCTTACTGTGAGAATAAGATTCCAGATAGTTTTTCTGAAAATGGCAGAATTCATCAAAAGCCTTTCCTTATTTCAAAATGATATTATATTGAATTTGTTTCTGGTTGCTGAAGATGCTGTAGTGATCTGAGGTTTGTGCTGACCAGTGATAAATATTTGAAGGGAAGAGATGCTGAAATGCCTAAAATATTTGTGTATATGAAATAAAACATAAATTTTTACCTCTAAATATTGTGCTATTGGGCCAAAAATAATAGGGCATGTGTTTTCCGAGGGAGGCGAAACAGTACAGAGCTGAAGAATCATATATTCTCAATTATGTTTGACAAGGATGGCCATGGCTTCTGGACTGAACATGAAGATGGGAAACTGATGCATCAGGCTGTTGACAGGTGAGAAACAGTAATGGTGAAAAGAACCAGTTACATTGCGGATGTATTATGTAGGTAAAGCTAATTGGATTCCCTTTTGGGTTTGACACATGGTGTGAAACAAACAAAAGTTGAGGTAAATTCAAGTAGTCTCACTTATGTCAATAGAAGGGTGGAGCTTCTTTGTACATTTTTTTTTATTGACGTACAGTCAGTTTACAATGTGTCAATTTCTGGTGTACAGCATGTTTCAGTCATACACACCATACATTGATTTGTTTTCATATTTTCTTTTATCATAGGTTACTATAAGATATTAAACTTTTCTGATTGTTTTTACAAAATATGGAAGACTGCAATAAAAGCAGATTTTGAATGGGTGATTTTATAGGAAGGCCAGCAGTGCACATTGGGGCATATTAATATGAGATTGTCAATTGAATGTGAAAGTAAAAATACTGAATAGTTAGTTACTTTTTCAGTCTGGAATTCAAGATAGAGGTCTGGACGAGTGAGACAATTTGGGGGTCCTAAGCATTTAAGTGATATTTAAACCTGTGGGATAAGACTTAGTAACCAAGTGAACAAATATGGATAAAGAACAAAAGTGACCCCAAACTAAACCAGGATCATCTATTTCAAAATTAAATGGTTGGAGATATGATCATGAACTTATAAATAATGTAAGAAGAGGCTATAAGGAAGAAAGAACAGAAGGATGTGTTGTCCCTAAAATAAATAAAGACTTTTTTAGAAGTATTATATGATCAATGCTGCAAGGAGACCAAATAGGAAGTGAATTTAAGGTTCACGTTGGATTTTCCAAGTGGAGGTCATTTGTGACACTGGCAATGACAGTCTTTTTTTGGAGTGTTAGGGTGACAGCTTGATTGGGATTGGTTTAGGGGAGAATGGAAGGTAATAATTCAGAGACTGATATCCTTATCTGTAAAATAAAGTAGTAATGGTAGCATCCTTAAAGAGCTTGTTAAATTAGATAGTTTCCATGAATTGTTAAGCACACTGCCAGAGACATGGTAAACACTCTTTTAAAGATTTGTTTACATGTTTATTATAATTACTTTCATCATTTTTAAAATACTTCTATTTTTAGAAGATTAAAAAGGAAACTGTGTCATATCTGAATTTTTTAAAAATCAGTATTTTTATTATTGAAGTCATCAAATAGTTTGATATGACCTACTGGAATTTTAAATGATATGCTAAAAAATTTGGGTTGAAGTCCATTTCTTGCCTTTTTCATAATTGGATATACTTTCAAATGAAGTTTACCAAATACACAAAGCATACTTGGTGTAGTATAGTTTTATATTTCGAGGAGGATAGAACTGGAAACTTTTTATAATGGAGGTATGGTTAGTGTAAGCCTGTCCATCTGAATGAGGTCTGTCTCTGAGAGGGATCAGATTCACAAGAATGTCAGATTCACAAGAATACCCATTCATATGCAAATAAGTATTTTTATTTGGATTTATCTAGCTCCCTAAGAGCTAAGCAGAGAATGAAGATAAAGTGCTTTGTTTGCCCTAAATCACTATGTTCATGTTTCCCCAACTTCTTGGAGTTTTCTGTATCTCTGTTAGGGGTTATTATTTACCTGTTTCTAACTTCCATCTCAACAAATCATGAATATAATGACAAAGAAGAAAAACACTTGAATTAATATTTTGCCCCTCTTAGCATCTCTAACTGAAAATGAAAAACAGTTCTTAATGTAAAGAGTTTGAAGACTGTTTGAATATAGCCACAGGGGTGGCTCTACCTTGGCAATGATAAGACTTTGTATCCATGAAAAATCATGTTTTTCAGTTTGAACTCAATCATGAAATGTTTGCAATTATAGAGTAATTGAAAATACATAGCTTCAAGGCCTCCTGCTGTTGGATAATAGATATGATATGAGATAAGTGCTTTGGACTAAACCCTTAGTCATCTCCATGTCGCTGTTAGAAAAGTAAGAATTATTCTGAATCCAAAAAAGAAAAGAGTAGAGTGGAATTTCCAATATGATTATCTTAATATTCACAGTGCATTCATTTGCATGTTCATGCGATAGATCTTATATCCATGTATTTATTCAACGAACTATTATTGCCACTCCCTCTGCTATGTGCCTACCAAGCCCACAGTGATGAAAACTCATAGTCCCATCCCAGAAGAACCTCCCAAGCATCAGGGGCGAGAGATGCTCCTGGCAAACTTTGCAATGAAATATACACGATGGAATACTAAATTAATGATGTAACAGCCTTGGCAGAACAAGGAAAAGTCTTTAAATCTACTTAATATTAAAAAAAAATTAATACACACACATACCGTGGGGGAGATTTTTATAATCAGGATTTAGTTGCTAGCTGATTATCTATAGTGAGTCAAATAGAGAAGTTTCCATAACCCCTAGTGTTATAAATTGGATGCCTTGGTATATTAACAAAGAGGTGTGCAAGGATAATTTAGGGATGAATAGCTATTTCCTCCCCTCCCTTTCACTAAAATTCAAATATTGATTTAAATGACTTTATAAAAGATAAAAATTCAAGTGATGCAGTTTAAGTAGCAAATAATTATACATTATCACACAACAGTTTTTTAAGATACTAACTTTTTCATTATTTCCATCAATTGCCCAGACAAAATATTATGAGAACAGTGAAGTGTTTTAGGCATTCATTCCATCTCTTAGTCAGCAAATAATATATAAGCCTAATTATTCACGTCAGAATTTTTAAAAATTCCACTCATTGGAATGAATCTCCCCTGATATAATTTTATTCAGCTTTTGAGTAGCTAAAACATTAAACAGATATATAAATTTATATGTGTGTGTGTGTGTGTGTGTGTGTATATATATATATATATATATATAGGTGATTTAGTAAAAATTCTCCTTAGTCCACCCAATCTACTTATTATCCTCCCCAAATTATTGCTTTTATTAGTTTCTTGTTTATGTTTCCAATTATTTTAAGCATGTATAAGTAAATACTTTTAAAAATCTTTAGCTTCTGTTACAAAACTAGTAGCATATCATATATATTTCTGCATCTTTTTCTATTCACTTTAAATATATCTTGATGATACTTCCATATAAAGAATTTGCTCATTTTTTAAGTGAATAGTACTCCATTTTACAGATGTGCCACAAGTTATTTAGGCCATCCTGAACTGGTAGACATTTAAGTTATATACAGTCTTTCACTATGAACTTTCTATGCTAATGCATAATAACCTTTAACATATTTAATTTTCTCTGCAATGCATATACCTGAATTCTGAAGAATAGAATTGTTGCTCACAGGATCTTCATATTGTAATTTTGTTTGCTAGTACTAGATTGTTTCCCGTAAGTTCTGTTAAAAATTATATTCCCAACAGTAGGTGATACTGAACCCCTAAGAAACCATGTTATAAAAATTTTGCAACATGTCAATCAATAGGTAAAATATTTCAGTCTTCAAATTTGTATTTACTTTGATTCTATTTTAAGGAAGTCTGAACATTTTTTCTATATTTAAAAGCTATCAGTATTTTATTTCTGTCAAAATTTCTGCTTAAATATTTACTTACTTTACATTGATTTCAGTCATAGTTGTATGAATTTGCATGAGCATTTTATAAAATGAAGAAGTTTGCAATTTTACTCTAGTATGTAGATTTGTAACATTTCCCAATTTGTTGTTTTTTGGCATACACAATTTTTGTCTTTTTATTTTGTTTTTTTATAACACATTTATATTGCATATTTCTGTTCAGGATTTTTGTAATATAGTTAAACCTCCTTAACCTACTTTGACTTTATAAAATAAAATTTTGCATATCTTTCAAGTACTTTTATGGGTTTATTTTAAAATTATTTCACCCATTCACAATTTATGCTTGTGTAAATTGGAATTACAGTTCCCCCAGTTATCTACCCTGTTGCTTCAATGCCATTTATTGAGCAGTTCAACTTTTCCTTTTGAAATCTTCCCATTTTATACAATTCCCAAAAGTATACGTGTCTATTTCTAACTTTCAATGTCTGCCTAGACAGTTAATGTTCTCTGGTTAATTAGATTAAATTATTATACTATGTTTGCCTAACATTGAACCATTTTTGTCTTTATTAGAATAAAAGTCACTGTTTCATGGGAATTATTCTATTCTGGGTAATATATAAAATAGATTTATTTGCTAATACTGGATTTTATTTAACACTTCATCTGAGAATTTTTTGGTATATGTTTTTAATTCAATTCTTATTGGATTGAGCTGTTAATACTAGGCTCATTTTATGAATATAATACAGGAGCTTTTCTTTCTTCCATCCGAGTTATTTAAATAGCATTTTTCAATGTGGTAGAAATATTCTGTGAAATCTTGTGCCAAATATTTAGAATTTTCTATGTATTTTTCAAAAATTACCTATTTATATATTTTTTCTCCTATCTTTTTCTCTTAGCCCTCAGTAAGCCTTTTCAAAGTTGGCATTTTCCCCTGTTTTTCTGTTAAGCTTCCTTTAAATTACATTTTTTGAAGACTTCATCTTTTAGAGCAGTTCTAGGTTTACAATAAAATTGAGAGGGAAGTACTGAGATTTCTCATATATCCCTTGCTTCCACACATATATAGCCTCACTTATTATCAAAATCCTCACCAGAATGGTACATTTGTTACAATGGATGAACCTAGATTGACATACCATAATCACCCAAAGTCAGTGGTTTATCTTAAGGTTCACTCTTGGTGTTGTACATTTAATGAGTTTGGACAAATGTAGAAGGACATATATCCATCACTATAACATCATCCAGAGTATTTTCACTGCCCTAAAAATCTTCTGCATTCAATCTGTGTCTCTCCCTTTCCCTCAGCAACCATCAATCTTTCTATTGTCTCCATAGTTTTGCCTTTTCCACGATGTCACTTAGTGGGAATCATACAGTATGCAGCTTTTTTAGATAGGTTTCTATCCAGGAGAGGAAATTTCCCTCTTTTAGTCCTTTTGTCTGGTAGTTAAAATGATATAAGGCAGATTACCAGGGGAAAAAAAAAATCAAATTTATTATGTGTGCACAGGGAATTCTAATAAGTATGAAGAACTCCAAAGACAGCAAAACAAGGTGATACACACACACACACACACACACACACACACACACACAGAGAGACAGAGAGAGAGACAGAGAGAGAGATAAAGAGGAGAGGAGATAGGGAGTCTGAGACTCAAAGGGGAAGAACAGTAATTCACAGGAAGATAAAAAGAGTTAATGTTTGATAAACGAGTGTTTGTTGGGCACCCAAACACAATGGGACACGGAGAGGACTTTGATCAGACGGGCTTTGCTAGGCTCCTCCTGTCCGACTATACCTACTGCTTTACTATGTTCCTCTGTTGTGATAGCTTCTTGCAGGGACAGGCCTGCTTTCACAGGCTTTCAGGCAGTAAGGGGGAAGTTCAGAGGTTCTTCCTGAGTCTTTCAGGCCTTGGTTGTTTTCAGCTTTCTAGAATGGACCCTCTTGGCGCAGCCTGCTCTTAGCTCCATCACTTCTTCCACTTAATAATATGTATTTTAAGTTCTTCCATGATTTAACAACTTGTTTACTTTCAGCACTGAATTTTTAAAGTGTAGTCAATTGTCTTTATATACTCTATAGTTTATTTATCCATTTGTTGCTGGAGAATAGGTTCTTGTCTCGTGCAGGAAAGAATTCAAGAATTCCAAGAATTCATAGTAAAGTGAAAGTAAGTTTTTTCAGGGAGATACACGCTCCATAGACAGAGTGTGGGCCATCTCAAAAGGCAAGGGAGAGAGCGACCTTGAGGTGTGGAGTTGTTAGTTTTGGGGGGCTTGGTAATTTCATATGCTGATGAGTAGGAGGATTATTCCAACTACTTTGAGGAAGGAGCAAAGATTTCCAGGAACTGGGCCACCGCCCACTTGTGGACCTTTTATGGTCAGCTTAGGAACCGTCATGGCGCCTGTTGGTGCACCGTGAGGCTCGTGGACTACTGGAAGTCGAATCTTCCGCCATCGTTTTTCTAACTAGTTTGTCCTATCCTCAATTACTGTGTCATTTCTTCAATGGTTGGGCCCTGCCCCCTTCCACCCTAAAGAACATCTTGGTTGCTTCCAAATTTTGGCAATAGTGAAACAAAACTGCTATAAATATCCATGTGTAGGTTTTGGTATGGACAGAAGTTTTCAACTTTTTTGGGTAAATACCAAAATGTGAAATTGCTAGATCATATGGTAAAAGTATATTTAATTTTGTAAGAAATTGACAGACTAGCTTTCAAAGTGGCTGTACGATTTTGAGTACCTGCCAGCAATGAATGAGAATTACTGTTGCTCCATATCCTTGCTAGCATTTAGTGTTGTCAGCATTCCCCAGATGTGGGCCACTCTAATAGATAGATAGTGGTATCTCATTGTTTTAATTTTCAGCTTCCTGATGACATATATGTGGACTATCTTTTCAAGTACCTATTCATCATCTCTGTATCTTCCTTGGTAAAATGTCTGTTAAAGTCTTTGGCTTATATTTTAATTGGGTTGTTTCATTTTTTTAATGTTAAATTTCAAGGTTTTTTTGTATATCGTAAACAATAGTTCTGTGTCAGATGTGTCTCTTGCAAAGACTTTCTCCCACTTGGTGGCTTAACTTCTAATTGTCATGGTGCTGTCTTTTGCAGAGCAATTTTTAATTTTAATGGAATTCAGTTGTTCATTATTTTTTTCACGTATTTTATGCTTTGTGTTTTATCTAAAAATTTACCACTATACCCAGGTTCATCTAGGTTTTCCCTTATGTTATTGTTTAGGTTTTTTATTGTTTTACATTTTTATATATGTTCCAAGATCCATTTGAGTTGATTTTTGTCAAGGGTGTACGCTCTGTGACTAGATTAATTTTTTTCTCATTTGGATATCCAGTTGTTCTAGCACTGTTTGTTAAAAAAAGAATATCTTTTTCCATTGTGTTGCCTTTAATCCTTGGTCAAATATCAGTTGTCTATATTTTTGTGGCTCTGTTTCTGGGCTGTCTATTCTTTTTCATTTATCTTTTTGTCTATTCTTTCACCAATACCACACCGTCTTGATTACTGTAAATTTGTAATTTTTTTAAATTGAAATATGACCAGGTTACAATGTGTTAATTTCTAGTGTACAGCATAATACTCAGTCATAAAGAACATACATATATTCATTTTTATATTCTTTTCTGCCATAGGTTACTACAAGATATTGAATATAGTTCCCTGTGCTATACAGTATAAACTTGTTATTTCTCTATTTTATATACAGCAGTTTGTATCTGCAAATCTCAAACTCCTGATTTATCTTCTCCCACCCACTTCCCGCTTGGTAACTAGGTTTTTTCTCTATGTCTGTGAGTCTGTTTCTGTTTTGTAAATAAGTTTGTGTCTTTTTTTTTTTTTTTTTTAGATTCCACATATAAATGATATCATGTGGTATTTTTCCTTTTCCTTCTGGCTTACTTCACTTAGGATGAAAATCTCAAGATCCAGCCATGTTGCCGCAAATGGCATTATTTTATTACTTTTTATGGTTGAGTAGTATTCCATTGTATAACTATACCACAGCTTCTTTATTCAGTCCTCTGTCTATGGACACTTAGGTTGTTTCCATGTCTTGGATATTGTAAATTCTGGAACTTTTGTTTCCTTGCTTGTTTATTTGTTTGTTTGTAGCAAACTCTACAGATCTCTTGCACATCTCACTAGCTGTGGCCTGTCCTCTCTATTTCCTTTCATCAAGCTTCTACATGGGCTCTGCTCTTGCTTTTTGGTAGCCTTTACGTGTATTTTGAAGTCCAAAGATGTTATCAGTCTCCAAGTTTTATTTTAAATATTAAGTTTATGTTTTGATTTTCTATCTTCAAGTTCCTTGATGATTCACAATATGTGCAAGGGAAAATTCTGAATTATGACTGAAAGTCATTTAAGTGTTTTAAAGAAATTAAATGTGTGTGTTGTAATTCTATACACATTTGGAAGAGAAGGAGGCTTTGAATTCTGTTTCAGTTTGAATTAAATGGAGGCAATATATTTTCACTGGCAGTTTGCAAATCTGTGAGGAGAAATTTAATGGAAAAATTACATAGTTCATATAGTGCTGAGTTAAATAGGATAAGACCAATGAGATCATTTGCAGATTAAGTGAATGTTTCAACTCCTCTTACAAATGTGCTTATCAAATGAGTTATTTCAGTTTTGCTGCTTACATGTTTTAATAGAATGCTAGATTTCTAAATATAACATCTTTCTAATAACTCTAATTTTATAGAAAGGCAAAGACTACACAGTGTTTGTATGACCATGGTCATGAGAAAGTAAATATTGTGTATCTGTTGCTTTGTTCTCTTACTGGTTAACCCAGAGAAAGTTTTATAAAGCTATATGGCCTAAATTCTGATTTAAATATGGATAAGAAATTCATGTATGCATAGTTAGCAGAATTAACATACATTTGACAGAATAAACCTGTGTTTGGTCTTACTTGTTGTGTACAAAAGCCTAATTTTATTAATAGGCTTTGTTCTTAGCCTGATAATAACAATTTTATATAGGATGGTATTATCTCTGACAAAAGTAATAATTACCTACATTACATTTTTATTACTTAAACCATCAGTTGATGACATTTAAATATGGCAGCTTATTTGATAATATTTGAACTGATTTTGAAAATGAAGACAAGTTATTTATATATCAATAATTGTAAAGTGAGGGATCTCAAAAGTAACAAATTTATGTGTCTTTGACAGATAAACAAATAGTGACATTTGAATAAATGTAGCACAAAGCAGGGGAGCAGTGTTTAAGGAATTTGTACTTTGATGTTTGATGTGATTTCAAACCCCAGTTCTCCTTAGCACATGTAGTAAACTTTTAATAAGTGGGTATTCTTATGTAAAGTAATTATCTGTATTTTAAAACAATCCCATGTAGCACCACCTTATCAGTTTAGCTTCCTCTGGTCCCCACATCACATACTTATTTACCTGGCCATGTTCTTTAACCTGTGCGATAGTGGATACTCTTCACTGATTATCTCATCCTCTTCAAGCCAAAGAGCTGTCTTACTCCTTGAAGTGAAGCTTCCAGTGCATTAATAACCTCCACTCATTTATCAGTACTCTAAGACTTTTCTACCACTTTATCTGCTCCTAAATATGACCTAAAAAAGCCTTCTCTGACTTCTTATCATTTTCTACTAAGCAACAGATGGAAACTCTACTCTTTCTGCTAAAGATGGATTTTATTTCTGCTGCCTGGGACCCAACTGAGACAGGAACGAAGGGGGCAGGGCACAGCCATTCAAGGAATGGCACAGTAATTGACACCACGATGGAGAAAGATTCAACTCCTGGTAGGCCTTGAAACCCAAGATGGTGGGAGATGTGACTTCCAGTAGACCTTGAGCTTCATTATACGCTCATTTTAATAGATTAATATAGTAAATGACACTCCCATAGGCACCATGACAGTTCCGAGGCTGAACATAATAGGTCAAGAATTGGGCGGTGGTCCGTTCCTGAAAATCACCACCACTTCCCCAAAGTATTTGAAATAATCCTCACACTTGTTAGCATATGAAACTAATGAGCCCATAAAAACTAACAGCATTGTTCCTCATGGCTGCTCTCCCTTCTGAGTGAGATGGACCACACTCTGTCTGTGGAGTGTGTATCTACTTTTACTTTAAACTGAGCACCCAACCCCCACACCTCATGGTCTTTCTCTTGCCTTCTGAAACAGGCTGCACTCTTGTCTATGGGGTATGCATCTCTCTGAATAAATCTACTTTTACTCAACTGTGGCTTGCTCTTGAATTCTTTCCTGTGTGAAACCAAAGACCCACACTTGGTGAGGCACATCTCAGGGACTCAACTGAGACCTGGGACATAGCCATCCTCTTACCTCTCATTTTTTTCCTATTCCATAACCATGAATCTAATATGACCCACTGATCTCATGTGAAGAGGTTTTGGACACCTGGTCCTCCACCATGATATCTCACATTTTCCCAGACTGGTATAAGTATACAGCTCCATGATCCCAAGCATTGGTAATCACTGTCAGCAAAGTGATCGTACACCACAAATAGTTCCACATTTCAGGAACTTCATCTCCTAATTCAGCTCTAAATTTGCTCTTACTTCCACATTAGATACACTGATTTGTATCTCTGTGTCCATACAGTTTGTAGGTTCTCTTCCCCCTACATAGAACATCCAACTCACTTTTGTCTTCCAAACAAAAAAAAAATATATAAAATTGATTTTCTATGTTCTACCAAAAAATAATATTTCCTATATAAAACCTTAGTCAACTTCTCCAGAAATGAATCCCTCAGCTGACTTTATTTCACTTATGTTTTCATTTGTTCATGCCTACCTGAATGTTAATTCCTTAAAGGTAAGTGCGAAGTCTCACATTATTTCTTTATTCTTCTATTTCTTTTTCTCTTTGTGTTCCAAAGGCATATGGTCGATATTCAATGTTTTTTAAATGAAAGCGATAGAATAATTAAATATAAGCTGTAGGTTACCTAGGAATGGAACAATCACCAGAAAATTTATTTGAAGAGACTTCAAAATAGATGTTTCAAAAAAAGAATGTTACTTTCATACATGCTTTTTTATAGGAACTTGCATACCAGTGACAATAAGCATGACTTGGTAAATATGTGACTTCTTGCTTGAAGTAGTAGCAGTAGTTTTTAGTTAACTTTCTTTGCTGCAAACTTGCTGATCTTGCTAATTATTTTTAATGTTCAGAACAGAAGGTAGTTGTGAATCAATGAAAACAGAAAGCATTTGCAGGTTGATTTTTACCTCATATAACTCAGAAACTAAGCATGCATTTCAGATAAAGAGGTAAGAGAGAATTTTATTTTCCCCTTGCCAACACAATTGTGGGAGAGCTAAAAGCCTCTAATAGCCTTTTGAAGAGGAAGGATGTTTCATTTATGTGATGTTGAAGGTAAAAAAGTTTAAGGAAACAAGGTTTTTAGACTGTCATAACCAAATGCTCTTCTTTGTTCACTTGAAAAGCAGATGCAACTTGCCAAGTTGACATAAGTGAAAGCTGTTTCCTCTGGGATTCCATGATTTCCTATCTCCTGGGTTATATATTAGGGGATGAAAATGTTTTCTGTTTGAAATGTCTTTGTGGTTTAAATTCAAGTGACACCAACAGCAAATAGCCTGAAGCAAAGCTACTTTGATTGTTCTCTTTGCTTTGAATGATCTAGTCACTTTGGAAAAGACAGCTCACATCAAGGGGAAAATGTTTAAAAATGAACTATTGAATGAAAAGGAATATTTGGAACAACAGATTTACTTGCTGACATAACGATCAACCTACTGACCGCCCTGGAATTAGTATTTCATTTTGACTTCCAAATGATAGATTACATGTAAACACATTCTTATTATTGTTATTACTATGATTGTATGAAGTCTAAGTTTACAGAGCATGAAGTCATTTTCTCTGGTCTCAACATTCTTACAGATAACAAAACCAAGAATCGGAAAACGTAAGTAATTTTCCCTGCCATGCACTTTCTAAGTCATATGGGCTTCATCAATTTTAATCTAGTATTCACTCCCCCACACCATTACTTCCCAGAGAAGGTCCTGAGTCACTATAATGTTCCAAGAATCAGAACTATAACAGTTCTGCAAACTTGAGTCCCTCTTGGGTTATACAAAGAACTACTCTTACATCAAAGGTAATGAAAACTAGACGAAGGAGGAAAACATTGATTTAGTTTAACTCATGATATCTCAAACTTACCCGACCACTTATCACCTTTTCTTTCTCCCCTAGGAAACATCTATGAAGATCCTGTGTGGCTAGTTTCCTTCAAACACCTTTTGTAAACCTTGGAATACAGCATGCTAAAAGAAAATGAGTCTCAGTAGGAATACCTCAAAACCTGTTGCCCAGTTTCTTTTGTTTTTGTTGTGTGTATGTGTGTGTTTCTGTGTGTGTGTGTGTGTGTGTGTGTGTGTGTAATTTCTGGTAATTTGATATACCAGAAATACCTTGGCAGTTTATTCTGATGGTATAGGAATTTCTATGGGTCTAAAAAGTTCAAATTATGTGTCAACATGATAATTTATATACATTGATGCAGGCAACACATATGTTACAGAAATATTATTTTTAAAAAATCACAAGCTATTATCCTTGATAATTAAAATGATAATATTAACTCAGTCCTTGTCTGTGAAAATGTGTGGATCATTAAGTTCATTGCAAGTTTGCACTTACCAAGAGGAGGCAGAAGAAACATCTGAGTTTACCAAATTAGGACTCTTTTATGGTATAAATATTGATACAAGGCTTAATCCATTAGGATTAAATCCTGAAACACATGACTTTCATGGCTCAGGCTGTCAGTCTCAAATGAAAAGACTTGACATCTTACATGCTACTGATGAATGTGTCTCCATCATATTCTTTAAGGCAAAATATAAAACATTGAAATAGCATGTGTCAGCATAGCTTCATTATAGACTTTTGGAGGTTGTCAGAAGCATCAGAGCAGGCACCTCATCATGATGTTTATGACAATCTTTTATACGTTAGGACTGAACACTTACAAAAACAACTCCAGTCTGGGAATAGGGAGCTGAGACTTAGTGTTCCCAAGAAATATACTTAAAGTTCTTTGTAAATTAAAGGTTTGAGAACCTTAGATCCAGTAATCACTTTTGGTTATTTCCTGTTATATTGACCTCTGTAACACCCAAATTAAAGAAACATAGAGATTCCCCCCAAACTAGATGGCTCTTGTATCCCTTTGGTAAAAGATGCCAGGTATCTGGGGATATCAAACTAAGACAGGTTAAACAGATGTCTTGGGTATTTATTCTGGCTTGTCCAGGCAGGTAAGTCTGTGGTGACAGCAGGGATTCAGTTGAAGCAAACCATTCTAATATTGTGACTTTTAGGTGGCTCTGTGACTCTTACTGACTTGAAACACTTATATACTAGAATTCTCTGATTTGGAAAATCTGGTCTCCATCATCAGTTTGCTAACTTCCTCAGCTGCAGGTGTGTTACAAAATCACTTTTTAGGTTAGGCCTGCCTTCGTCATCTTTACACTGGAAACTTCCTCCTTCTCTTGTAATCCTTAAGCCCCATTACCCAGCTGTGGGTCTTCCATTGCATTTATCACCTATAGGCATAAATCAGTAATTTATCATATTTACTGTTTTTACCACCGAAGAGATATTTGTCAGTTTTTGTTTGTTTGCTTTTTTTTTTTTAATTTAGACTTCAAATCTTAGAAGAGTTATGAACCTAAAGCTGCTCTAAAACAATAAAATCTGAATTTAAAAAAATATATATAAAAACAAAACTTAGAATAGTGCCTGGTATATGATATGCAGTAAATAAATATGTTACATAAGTGAAGGATAATGCCATCCTAATAAATGGAATTTTAAAAATAGCTATGGAAATTACTAATGCTGAGATAAAGATCTTTATACTCAATTATTCTAGATAAGTCTTTTGCCTGCACTATATTTTAACAGCTTCTTGGTCAGGACATCAAAATGCTGTAGTAATTATTTACAAGTCAACTTGATATATCTTATTTGCCTTTAAGCTTTTTGAGATAAGGGCTTTTTTTTTAATTATAACATTTCTGGATCGTGGCCCAGTGTAAGCATTTTGGGGCACAGGGTGGGGCTTGATGGACATTTCATTTAATCCTCTCTCTTTGACTGACTTGCTTTGTTTCCTTGGGAACATCTTTTCTTCTTCCTGAAAATCAGCACTTGAATCTATACCATTAAGAGAGGTAGTCACTTAATTCCAAGATGACTTCTCTTTCCTATACTCTTTGATATTTATCCAGCTAATTTTCTCTAGTAACTAAGACTCCTCTCCCGCCTCAGTAGGACCAGCTTTGGATCATGCAGTGAACAGCTCTATCTCCATAACAGTAAACAAGGCAGTGTTTTGGTGCGGTCAGTAGGTATTTTTGATAAACTGTAACCATACCGGAATAAACATTTGTGGCTTCCTTATTGGACAGTTTTTTGTCGAGAAGCTTTATGTTTATAAATAATTTATATTTAGAGTTTCACAATGCCTGTTCAATTAGGGTAGAGAACTTTTTTCTACTTTGTGATGCTGAAGGTAAAATTTATTATTTACCTATTCGTACTGAGAATATCGCTTCTGGGGCTTCTCATCAATGCTGATGTTTATAGCATCTGTCTGCACCGATGCATGTAGAACACAAATTTGAGCAATTCATTTGTACATCCTTTATTAAGTACTAGCTTGGGGAAAGTACTCCACTGGCTTGTGTCGTGATTGCTCTGTGACAAACAGCTGAATCACTTTACTTCATCTTAGCTGAGCCATATTCACTTCCTTAACCTGCGTCCATCAAGTCGGGAATTCTTAGTCCTCATAAATACCAATTATATATTATTTAAACCTCTATTTCTCATAATACAGAAATGATGTGCCATAAATATGACTTTGATTCAAATCAAATTTATTTTTTATGTTTAATGTGTATTAATGCAAAGCAAAATAGATATTATGCCATATATTATTTTTAAATGTGTATCCATGATTTATAACTCTTTGACCAGGAAATAACAAACATGAGTGTACCATCATCTTAAATTCAAAAGATAAGTTGTTGAAGGCTAGAGTTACAGTGGGTTCTGAGAGATTAATGGCTTGATTGACTCATTCAAATCTTACTGCCTAATGGAGGAGACATATGAAAAATTGCAACATACTGTGATATGCACTGAAAAAAGTAGAAAGCATAAAATATTAGAAGAGAGCAAAAGAAACACACATCACCTGCATAGACGGAAATGTAGAAGTTTTCCTGAAGCAATGAAGATGAGGGAAGAGGAGGAGCCAGACTCACTGAGCCTGAAAGGGCAGTCAGGATTAGCCTGGTAAGAGCTCTTTACTCACAAATGCAGTCTATTCAGAGATAAATCACGGTTCATTTAACTTCTATTTTTAAATCACTCAAATAGAAATTCATGGTTATATTAAATATATAAGTAATTATGTATAAAAATAAAACTATTCAAGAAAGTGTCCTTGTTGCTTCCACATTTGTTGGTGTAAGTCAGCTAACATTAGAATGACAAACATGACAACGACAATTTGGAGTCTAAACAGGAAGATGTGAAAGGGAAGATGTTATTATTATACCAGGCTATAATTAGTGTCGTAACTGTTTTTGCCAGAAGCATTTCGCCAATCATTATGGCATTTTTGACAAAGTACCAATAGTGATCACTCAGTTAGCTATACAAAGTGTGACTCAATGCATTTATGTTGTGGGAATGTGTTATATAAAGTACAGAGATAGTTCAGAAAGATATTAACTGATATGAGATGTAATTGTCCAGTGCTTAAACTGCTCCTTAAAGTTGTCTTACGTGATCTGGAGCCCAGCCATTGTAGAACATTCCAACTATTACTTTCAATTTAGACCATCAGCTTTGGTCCATTTACCAAGATGTGGAATCAGAGCCGTTGATTCTTCTGAACCACTGCCAGTTACACCCCATCTAGTTTCTACAGGCCCTGTGCCTTCAGCTGAGTGTTATTTTTGGACTTCAACAAGAATGGCGCTACCATCAATTGAAAAGGCATAGGTTTAGAATGAGGCTCATAATTTGAAGGGCTGAAATTGCTCACTTAGGTAAGAAGTAACCCTTTAGTAAATTACAGATAGAATCCAATTCTCATAAAGGCCACCAGAGTATGTAACACCTCATAACAAGGTCATTTTTCAGTTTTGCATTACATCTCATAGAAGCATTATGTGTGGACATGAATGATGCATTTTCAGCAACAAATATTTTCACGTCTCTATCAGTTTATGATCCATCTATTTAATAACTATGCTATATTTTCTATGTAGCACAGTATACACTAACTTTATTATAACCTTTGTATCTTGCATAGTTATGATAATCTGTGGCATAATTTACAAACAAATTGAGAGGAGTAGCTTATATAGAACATATAATATTTAATATGATTTAAAATTTATATACCCTAGAAATTATTTTCCTTTTTCAGGATTAGATAATATTGGCTAAAACAATTATATCATTCTTAGATGAACTCAAGTGACATTTTAAACATTTCATTCCAATGATATGACACTTTAGTCATTGTAATGTATATGTATATTTTAAATATATATGCATTTATTATATACTTGCAAATATATATACACTTACTAAACAAAAAAATCAGAGGAAAATAAAGAATGTTAAAACAACCTATTTATAGCTTATCAACTATTAGTCATTAGACTTAATATTTTATTTATTTTTAGAATAATGCTTTAATAGTAGAATTTTGCATATATTTAAGAAGGTAGAAAATATGTGCACATGTCAATTAATAATGTAATTGATGACTGTATAATAACTGTCAACTATTTAGATTCTTAACCCCCAGTCTGTCTTTCTTTACTGCTGTCAGGAGGAGATGCTCCATAAATATTTTCATGTTTCTGCACAATCAGAGCTTTCTGAGTTTATGGAAAGAAGTATTAACTTGATCCACCAAAGACACAATATCTACCCAGAATCTGCAAGCAGAGCCACTTCTTAGTGACTTTGAAATTGTCTGCTCTCATCCACCATGATCTGACTTTGAGGAATCATTCTAGTAGACTGAGTGGAGCTATGAATGGGATCACCACCCACTGCATCATTTAGATCTCTAATACTGCTGCTGAGAGGAATTTATACTGTACCCCTGGAATGAAAGATGATACTGCCCCTCTCACCAGCACATCATAGATCATTTTGGCAAACAGAATGACCTCTAGACCCTCCTACAGAACAAAGCCAATGTTCCAAAGTTGTTTTTTCTGGACTTATTTAATATCTCTGCCCCATCATTCCCTTAGATTTTTGCTGACCAGTTAGAGGAGATGAGAAGAGAGGAGAGAAGACATAAAATAAAGAATGTAAAAGGGGACTTTATTATCAATCAAGCAGATAATAATATTAATAGGATAATAATATAATTTCATGTACATTTTGACATTTGGGGGGAAAATCTATATGAAATGGAAGTGCTTCTTGAAACATATTTTATCAGTACTGACAAGAAATAATCTGAATAGTTCTATATCTGCTAGTATAAAGGAACCCTTAATTTAAACCTTCCCACAAAAAAAATCTCCAGGATCCAATTGATTAATTGGCAAATTTTCAAAACTTTTAGGGGGAAATAATGTGATTTTATACTAACTCTTCTAGAAAATAGAGGGAAAATGATACACTTCCTGATTCATTTTATAGGGTCAGAATAAGCCTGACACCAAAATTTACAAAGGATTTTACAAGAAAGGCATTTACAGACTGATAACATAAAAATAGACACAAAATTCTAAACAAAATAACAAATAGGATCTGGTAATATAAAAAACAAATAATAAATGTGATTTCTTTCCAGAATAAAATTTTTTTTCTATCTAAAATCAATTAATATAACCAGTCACATTAACAAGGAAATGAGAACAAATATACAATTATCATCATCTAAAGAGATTTTTTTTATTTTCAATAAAATATTTGAACATTTGATAAAATTCAAGAATTAGTAATGTTAATCAATACCATCAAAATATGAGTAAAAGATATTATTTTCAACTGATACAGCCTATCTACCAAAATTCTATACTTAAAATCCCGCTAGTGATGAAATATTGAATGCTTTCCCTATGATTTCATTATAAAGATTAGCGTAGCAACCAGCACAACTTCTACAAACATTTTACAAGTTCCTAACCAATATGACAGAGAGAAAATATAGATTTAGGATTGCAAAGGAAAAAATTACACTTATTGTCAGATGAAATAATCATATAAATAGAACTTTTTTTTTAAATTACAAATGCTTAATTTACTAAATAAGTTTAACAAGAGTCTCTGCATAAAATTCAACAAATTTCATCTATAGTGGAGAAACTGAGGAACTGTCTGGAGTGATTTAAATCCTCTGTATTTTAGAGCCAGTGCTTACATGAGCATGTGCGGTTGTCAAAACACATCAAGACACTTAAGATATGCATTTTGTTATTTGTACACTAAACATAAATAAAGTTGATTTGGAAAAAGAAATACAATGTCTAACTGCAATATGTTAACTTTAATTTTAGTTCCAAAAACTGCTAAGAGATAGCATTATTTTAATGTAGATAATGTATATATGGAGATTGGTGTACTATTCACAAGCTCGTTCTTTATGACTAATTATTTTAAATTATGTCTCCAGTGTTAATTTGTAAGGTGACAAATGTTTAGCATATTTAAACTTATGTAACTTAAACATATCTTCCCATTAAAAATCCTAAACATGATTGATACTGTTTAGTTCAACAAACATTTATGGGACCTCTACATGACACTAGGTAAAGTTCCAAGAGCCAGGTGTCTCACACTGAATAAGACAAAATTCTGTCCTCAAGGATTTATAAGGTAACAGGACAATTTATTATTTTTAAAATTAATTACTTTTTTATTATGATAAGAACACTTAACATGAGATTTACCCTCTTAAATTTTAAGTGTACAATACAGTATTAATAAATAAAGCACCAAGTTGTATGGCAGATCTCCAAAATGTATGTATCTTGCATAACTGAAATTTTATACCTATTGAAAACAACTCTGCATTCCCATTGCCTCCTCCAGCCCCTGGCAACCACCACTCTACTCTCTTTTTGACTATTTTAGATACTTCATTGAAGTGGAATCATGCAGTATTTGTCTTTCTGTGTCTGGCTTACCACATTTAGCACAATGTCTTCCGAGTTCATCCGTGTTGTTGCATTTAGAAGGATTTCCTTCTGTTTTCAGGCTGAATAATATTCATACAGCACCCTCAACCTTTGCCGCAAGACAGAAGACTCCAAGAGATCCTGGAACAGTTACCCTCCATAATTACATGCATATTTCACATGGCACCATAGCACAAATTTCCTCCTTGATCATTGCTGCAGTCTTTGTTTCCCTGTTTACCATTTCACGGGAGCTGGACGTGTAAGTCCCGATCTCAAGGCAATACCTAGCAGTTGCTAGTCCTCCTAGCAAAGGATCAGACTCCAGCTGTGGCAGCTCCAGTTTGAGTCCAGGGTTCAGATTTGGCTTGTGCCTTTCCCAATTCCTGTCTTTCAAAGAAAAGCCAGCCCATCACAATTCATGGAGGGTTTGGGAGAGAGTTTGAAATCTCTCAATGCGTTGTTCAGTGTTACATTCTGGAAGGCGTTTATCTTTGGCTCAAATGCTTTTTATGTAAAAGTATAACTAATGTAATTATTCACTGTTAGTCATGCCCTCTTTTGAAACGATCCCTGAAGAAATAACAATAATAGTAATTATAATAATACTATTTATAATAATCATAATAATATTAGCTAATATTTATTATTATCTATGTATCATGCACTGGACCAAATTCTAAGCATCTGTTAACTAGTCTCACTGATGAAGTACTTGAGGCATAGAGGTCTTTTATTTCACAAGGTCATAGAGCAGGTCAATTTTGGAACTGGAGCACATTCAGAGCCTTCTGACTCTAAAGCCAGACCTCCTAAATGCAGTAGTCTAAGTTCTCTCTAGGTTAATATCTGTTCTCATGCTAAAGGAATAGCCATTAATTCTCATCTTGTTAGGTAATTGGTACTGAATTTTGCTGAAGATCTTTTTGCCATTTACAGGAATGATGATTATGTTTAATACGAATTAGTATGGTGAATTATTAATGATTTTCTGCAATGGTATAAGAGAGGAGAGGGAGAGACAGATGTAAAGAAAAATCCCTTCTCAATAAATACAGAAGAAATCATAGAAGAGAAAATAATTTTGAATTCTCAATGAAGTAATTGATTCTGGCAAGGATCCTTAATTCATGCTAAAATACTTGGTGAACATCTGTTGTTTGAAGAGGATCTAGACCTCTAGAGCATTCATAGCAATTATCACCTCTTCTTTATGGAAAAGAAGAGGTGATTTTATGACAAAGACGTTCACAAAAACCACCTAAACCAAGTGATTCGATTTGGAAAAATGACCATGTGTATCTATTTAATTTTGCAATGGAAATTAAACCACAAGCTCTATATATTCTTGAAAAGAAGATCTTAAGCTGAATCAAATTGAGTGGGAGCAATTAGATAAATCCCAATAGTAGGAATACTAGTAAATAAATAGCCCAGATTATTCCAATACATGAATGACCTGAAAAGCAAAACAAGAAAAAAATGAGCATTTTGATTAAAGAAATTAAAGAAACATAAAAACTCAGTGCAACATATGATTCTTGATTAGTCCTTAGTTGTTTTGTTTTTGTTTTTGTTTTTGTTTTTGTTTTTAATCCATGAAGGACATTTGGGGACAATTAGGAAAATTTGATTATGGATTGTAAATTGGGTAATGTTACTGTATTGATGATAAGTACTTGGGATATAGTATTAGTATTGTGGTTATGAAGGATAAAACTATTGTTCTTAGGAACTGCATGCTGAAGTGTTTGGAGGTAAGAGGCCATGACCATTGTAACTTAATAGCAGATTACTTAGAGAGTAAAACCTCTACATATGCGTGTGTGTTTGGAGACAGAGACAGAGAGCGAGCAAATGAGGAAATACATTGATGGGTGAATAGTATGTTGGAATATAGTGTATAATTCTTTCAAATTTTCTATATGTTTACAGTTTTCATGATAACTTGAAATAAAAAAATTACACATTTATAAGAGCAATAACAACAAAGAAAAAACTCAATCTTTGAAAACCTTTCATTTTTTTTTGTTGTTGTGGTAATATTATAGTAAATATTCAATAAATATTTTATAAAACCACATGCTTGGATCAATGTTTAAATTTTTCCTAGCATTTTGCTTCTCTCCTTTCTTTCCTTCATTCTTTGCCTTAAGGACTTTTTTTTTCCTTCTTTGCTGAAATAGCTTACCCCTCCACTGAAATCTATTATCCTCAAAGGAATTCAAATAGTTTATTTTTTTTTTAACAAAGTTATAGTAACTTGATTTGTAGCTACATGTAAATGTGTGGTAATGTTCAAACTTACAGAAGACATTTCCTCATCTCTTAATAGCATCAAGAAAGCTCTAAAAGAGGGCTATTTTCAGTCCTCTTTATGTAATAGGATGTTAGCTTTCCATCACACTTCAATAGCCTTCATAGTGGGTAGCATTTAGTTAGAAGTCAGGCCAGAAAATAAAGCCTCAAAAAATGTGTATTTACACAAACTTATTTTATATGTTACTATATTCAGAGAATGTATATTACTGCCTAGGTGTACATAAGTATATACCTGCCATAAAATATACCTTTCAGGGGAGCACAGTGAACAGAAGTTCTTAGTTCTGTATTTGTCATCATGCACTTTTATAAAGTGAATGCTCTAATGTTACTGGTAGGAAGGTGGCAGACTGTGCTTCAAAACCATACGTGATAGTGTCATTCAGCAGTGACTTTTAACTTCCAAAATTAATGAGTTGGCAGACATTTTATGTTTAAAGGTGTTCCCTGCTAAACTGGGTAATTAGAAAACTGATTAGTTATGCAAAAATATTTTTATCACTGTGTGAATGAAAAATGTTTCCTGCACACCAGTTAACAAAGGATGGTGCAGCCATCAAGCTGCCTCCAGCAGTGAGCCCTGAGGAAACTCAGGATGGAGACAAATGGGCCAACCACCCCCACGGTGCAGCCAGAGGGGGCTCAGGATGGGAAAGCACAGGATCCAGGCCCCAGGTGGCTAAGGTGCAGATCAAAGGGATGATTTCAACGAGGCCAGACTCTTGCATCTTTCCCATACGTAGAAAAGCTTTCAATTCTTTAACTTGAGATATCTGGTTTTCTTTAATTAACAGTTATCTTCTGATGTTCCAACTACCTGGTCTTTGTTGCAAAAGCTTCTATATACTGGCTCCTCCCTTACCTCTTTGGAGCGGTCCCATAGTGTTATCTGAGAGGCTATCTCGCTGGCTGGAAGTCTTCAGAAAACCCACCAAATAAAAGATAATTTTCAATTTTTACATTGTGCAAATTTTATCTTTTTTCAGTTGACAACTGTATAAAAATTTAGATAAAGGGGATTGAGTATTTACAAAGAAGGATTATTTAGGAAAGACTGAAATAGAGTAGAGTAAAATCTTTGTAGAGCCATCTATCAGTTTTGTATTGCTGCTTAACAAAGTGTCACACGCTTAGAAGATTAAAACAACATGAATTCATCAACAGGTTTTCCAAGAGTAAAACTTCCAGGCACTTGCCAGCTGGTTTCTTTCCTTGAGATCTCTCAGGATGAAATCAAGGTACCAGACTGATGCAAGAAAACAGATGTGGGGCGTGAGGAGGGCCATGTGTGTCCCAGGCTTCGACTGAGCCCCTGGGACATGCCCCGCCAAGTGGGGTCCTTGGCTTCGCGCAGGAAACAATTCAAGAGCGAGCCACAGTTGAGTGAAGGCAGATTTATTCAGAGAGATATATTGAAAGGCAAGAGAAAGGCCACAAGGTGTAGGGTTTGGGTGCTCAGATTAGAAGTAGGTACACACTCCATAGACAGAGTGCGGGCCATCACGGAACAGAGGAAGAGAGAGAGGCGGCGGCCACGAGGCACAGTATTGCCAGTTTTTATGGGCTTTGGTAGCTTCATATGCTAATAAGTGGAAGGACCAGTCTAAGTAGCCTGGGGAAGAGGCTAGGATTCCCAGGAAGTTGGCCATTTCCTACTCTTTGACCTTTTGTGGCTAGCCTTGGGACTGCCATGGGCCTGTGGGCATGTTATTCACTGTGTTAATATAGTACAATGAGCGTCTAATGAAGCTCGAGATCTACTAGAAGTTGAATCTCCCATCATCCTGAGCCTCAAGGCTACTGGGGGTTGAATCTTTCACCATTTTGATGTTAATTGCTGCAGCATTCCTTGAATGGCTGTGCCCTGCCCCTTCCTGTCTCAGGACAAAGGTTGAAATTTCATTCGAGGTGCTCAGGATCTTTTTTACATCCATGTGGCTGTTGGCAGAATGCATTTCCCTGCGTATAGCTGCTGTGTCTAGAAGCTGTGTCTTCAAGGCCAGAGCAAATTGACTAAAATTTAGCGTGTAGCAGCTCATGTTGCCCCTTTGACTTCACTTACTATTCTTCTCCAAACTCACTGCATTCCTGTTGCATCAGTTGGCTTCCCTGCTGTTCCTGGAGGGTGGAGGGTGGGAAATGCTCTCTAGACTGGGGGAATCCATATTTCTATTCTTGCTGGAATATACTCCAGTACCAACATGTCTCTGAACAATGAGAAATAATTAAATATGTTAAGAGTGCTACATGGTAAGTTTTATATCACCCTTAAAATTAGGTTTAAAGATACTGCAATACCAACAAAGAACAAAAAAGAAAATCATAATGATACAACACTTTAGAAAAAAAATCTAAATTACATAGTCAAAATGGGAATTAATATTTCAAATTTTCTTCAAAAGGATTAAAATAATCACAGTTTAAAATTAGGTGATTATGTTAATAGTGGGTTTATAGTGATATAATTTCTTTGTTCAAATTTTTAAATTATGATAATTTTGTAGAGGGAAACCAATCAAGTAAGCTCTTTTTAAATAAAAATAAAATAAAAACAGAGACTCATGCTATCCAGGTCAAGGTAAAAGGAAGTAAAACTGCATCCAAGTTGATAACATCAAATTAAAGGAAACATCTCTAGATCACCTCTGAATGTTGTGAACAGACAAAAATTCCTTAATAATCAGGACGTTTTTGAAAACATGGATGTAGTTATGAAGCAACATTCATCTTTTTTAAATGATCAAAGATTCTAATTAATTACTTAAACACGGCTTCGGTTAACAGCATCTTTTAGTTGAGCCTTGCACATGGCTCCTGTGTTCTCCAGGTTCCCATGAACGCCCCCATAATCTGCACCTTCAGGCACAAGGGTATTTGCAGGGGGCACATCACTGAGCACTCCAGATCCCTGTGTTTGTCTCACATCCTCCCCACACCTTGGGGAGAGATCTTGGCTCCAACTGTCCTCACCTAATTCAAGAGTGATATTTGTTTCTTGGAGTAATTCTGACTGAAACAGAATATCCCTGCTCTTGAAAATTTCACAAAGAAAATTTCTTTTCACAAAAAGAGGTCTTTTTCTCTAAAAAGGGAGAGAATCTAACTAAAAAGTTATGAAAAGTTATCTTACCTGTGACCCAAACTCTTTTAGAAGCCCTGATAGATACTGGGGAAACATAAATTCTTTTATCTCCAAAGCAGGAATGAAGTTAATCAGGACATGAGTCAAAAGTAAATTTGAAGAATGATGGAGGCGCAATATTCAAGAATATCAGGCAGAGCAGAGCATAAGAATGAAGCCCAGGTCTTAAAGCAAAATCTGCATGCAGATCATTTGAACCTCCAAACTCAGCCTCTGTATTTAGGTATCAGAAATCCTGGAAAGTAACAGATTACTGTCTCTCAATGCTTCTGCTTACCTACCTGTATTTATGAAGTAGAAATCTAGAAAAGTTTTCTATAGAGAATCTGGGGAATTCTAGAAAAAAATTTTCATACACTTACAATTACATTTAAAACAATCCTAGCATCCCATCCAGGTAGTCACCCTTCAGTAAATGACACACATGCACACAATATTGTCAATTTGATTACTTTTTGCTTGAATGTAAGAGTATAAAGTCAGGATGTCATATGTTTGGGGAAAGACTTTAATATTGGAGGAATCAAAACAAATAACCAAACAAAAAAGGCTAAGAAGACCAGGGTAATTGGAAGAAGCAGACAGTTCAGGGATGAAAAGAAAATTTTAAAAGAGAAAACAAGTAATATTCTCAGAGAGTTAAAAAAAATTCTATCTATACAACTAGAACAATATATGATATAAAGGGAAATAAGAAAGATCTTTTCAAAATATGCACTTATACAGTCTTTGTGATAGGGAAGATAACTTGAAAAAGTTTCTTGGAAAATACAGTAAAAATAAAGAAACAGAAAATGCTAGAAGAAAGATGACACATACAAGATATGCTTGAATGTCCAACATCCAAATAAGGGAAATTACAAAATGGGAACTCAGAGAATACAGTGGGGAAATGGCACGAATGGAGTAAGTTTCTCATAAGCACTTAGATTACCTCTAAATGTTTACATATCTGTTGGAAGATTTGAGGAAATTTAAAATTAGGAGCATAAAATAACTACAAGAAAAGAATATTATAAACTTCAGGAAATGTTGTTAAGGTGCATAAGAAAACTTTTTTTCTGAATCAGCTATGAACAATATTTACATACTAATAGTAATAAAATCATCTTTATTATTGTATTAATTAAAGGCAGCAATATAATAATTCTAGTGTAATATGGGGAGGCGGTAGAAGGATAATATTAAAGAGTTGAATCTTTATAGTAAATCAATTGATAAATCAATAAATCAGTAAATTATGAAATGGTCCTAAAACATACATTTAGAAAAATGAGGTGAATACCAAAGGAAAAAGAAAAAGGATGTGGGAGTGATTGCTTCAGAGAAGCAGGGCTAGGAATAGAATGTGGTCGGTTAAGACACGGCTATTTTTAAAACTCTTTAATACCACTGATGTTTACAATATGTGCACTTATCAAGTCAACTACAAATTAAGAAGCAACACTATCTATACCATGAATATTGAGGATGAAAATTACTTTAGAAAGGCACTTGTCAGTTAATATTTGAATTCGCATAAATCTCTTCAAAACCAATTATTGAGCTCCTGTGTTTGTCATCATGCTAAGCTCTGCAGATAGAAAGATAAAGAAGTCAGAATGACTTAGATTCCTGTTAGCTTCAAACATAATCCTGTTCTTGATTGGGGTTTGCTCATTTTATATCCATCTGTTGTTTTTCTTGCTTCAGATTTGCAGCTCTCCATTAAGAGACAATATTTATCGCCAAACAACTCTTTGCTTTCAGCATAAAGGTTTTGCAGACTTGAAAGGGACTAATTTCTAATCAGTTCAGCAACCTGATTTTCAAGAGAAAAATCTGTGGCCAAGACCACTAAAGGAACAAGATTAAGGATACATAGGTAGTTTATCACTGAGAGCACTTTTGAGCATACAGTGGGAAAAAAAAATAAGTATTTATTTGATCTGAGTATACAATGCTTGTTAGAATGACTAAACATATAAGTAAGTGTGCTTGTAAGTATGACATCAATCAACTTCTACATTTAAAAAATAAAATCATTTTTAATATCCACCAATATTCTGCTTAAGGAAAATGTAATATTAAGAATTTGCATTGGTAATATTATTTTAAAACATTTATTGATGATTGCATACCATTGCTCTGAGAGATTTATATAACATGTCTAATTTATGACATTTAAATATAGCAAGGAATTTTTAAAAACTCCTTATTGACATTTCCTGCAGATATTTTAAAGTAGATTTCAGTGCTCTGATCACACAAAAAATGTTACTATGTGAGGAAAAGATAGTTAACTTCATTGTAGTGATCATTTCATACACATATTGATATCAAATCATACTGTACGCCTTAAGCATATATAATTTTTACTTAAAAATAAAAAGTTAATTTAAAAATATTTTAAAAATTAGCCCTAGGAACTGAAAATCAAATGGAAGATGTTATTTTAAAACACCCATTTCAGGGACAGGGTGCACAATTGCTTTACATACTTTAATCATGTAACACTAGCTCTAATTCTGCAAAATCTTGAAGATGTAATTTGATCCACTGTTGTTAAAATCATGTAAGTATTATCCTTACCCTTTGTGGGATCTGCTGCATGTATAACCAGATGTGTGTCTTGAACTTCATCTGGGTCTGAGAAATTAGGGACTTGGACTCCAC
Source organism: Camelus ferus (assembly GCF_009834535.1). Classification (NCBI taxonomy): domain Eukaryota; kingdom Metazoa; phylum Chordata; class Mammalia; order Artiodactyla; family Camelidae; genus Camelus; species Camelus ferus. The sequence goes on along the minus strand of NC_045698.1, from coordinate 13,352,961 downwards.
CATGCTTTATTGATTTTTTTTTCTATTTTGTTTATTTATATTTTCCTGTACTTAAGTTTCCTAAATAAAGCCCTCAAGCTTTTATTAATGCCTATCTATATATTAATGAATTATAATTTACATTCCACCACATACACACATTTAAAATCAGAGGCTAAGATTAAAATTGGACATTTGTTCTCAAACACATTCTGTACTTCTCAGATTATTTACAACATACATGTTAGTTAAAATAAATATGAATATGTAGATACTGCAAAAAAAAAAACCCATAAAAATAAGTTCCAAATTCATTCTCCACCTCATTCATTCTTCCCTGTCCAAGGGTCAGAGAAAATGTCCCCCAATTGAGCCATATTTCTTAAAAAGAAAAACATTTTCCTGAAACACTAATGATGAACTTGAGGGCTCTGTCAGTCGGTGCCAATTAGTAAATCCTCCTTACTACCACTTCCTCATTGCTGCCACACGCCCTGAGCCCTCCTCCTCTCTTGGCTCCCATTGCTCATGGCTGTGCTATCCCAACTCACCTGCATGAATCAAGCTTTCTGTTCTTCACTTGGTACATCAGCTCTCTCTTTGCCGAGCTTTTTACTACTGTGACTTACTTCTGCATTCCTTATGTTGCATCTCCACTTGAACATAGCACGTTACAATCCGTACTTGACAAAAGAATTGGCTGAGAAGAAAACATGCAGAATTAGATGACTGAGTTTGGCAAGTCTGCAGTTTGACAGTCCACGTTGCTAATCTCCAACCTTCCTCGCAGCAGCATTTCACGTGCACTCATATAGGCTGCATTCCCACTGCCTCCCTTGGTTTCTTCATTTTGTTCTCTCTCTGCAGCCTTGATGCTCATGTCAGCCTAACCAAGTTATGATTCATTTGGTCACTGGAAGGAGAATGGAACTTGATCTGCGATAATTAATCATAAATACATTGAAGCTAGATCTCCTTTTGTCTATTATATTATATCTTGAAATTTGTCTGTCTTATACTTTACAAAATTGAGATCAAGAAAGTCAATTATTGTACACCTAAAAGCTCATCAAAAATGTGTTGACTTAAGGAAGGAGAAAATTTGTGGGAATAAATTTCACGTCTCTCAGTGTTTATTATTCACAAAGCATGTGAAAGAGACATGAGTGAATGCGACTGGGCTCTTGCAATCACTAAGAGATAAAACATAACACTCCATATTTTTATCTTTCAAAACATTGCTCATCTTACAGGACAATGCTTACATTAGACTTACTCCATAATCCTTTTCTGTCATCACCAGTGAAAAATGCTACTTTCTAACTTCGTCCATTTTCCAAGTTGTATTATACCAATTATGATACCATGTGTGTGGTATCATAATAATCAACTTAATCAACTTGAAAATTATTATGAGACAAGTGAATTTGGCAGAAAGGGATACTGTCATAATGGCAGACTCTAAAATTCCCTTTTTACTGAGCTATGCTGCTTTTCAATGCATTTTTTCAATTCTAATTTATCCTAGAGTAGAGTCACAAGATTAACATTAGTAAATAGTAAATTTCACTATTCAGAGATTTATTCAAACACTCCCAAGCTTTCTCATTTCTTAAAGATCAAAATCCAAGTCCTGTTTCCTTAGAGCTCCTGCTTTTGGCAATCCAGATATCTTTAAATGACAACTGATGATGAATGCAAGGGAGCCACAAGGAAGACAAAGCAGACTTCACATTTCCATTTACAGGTCTGTATGCCTCTCTTTTTAAAATGGTAATATTGTGCCATTCAAAAATTAGTTTGAACATAACATTTAACATGACTGATCCCTAAATCCATTCTACCTCCTGATAACGCCTAATAATTGCTGAAACTGCACCTCCTAGATTGGAGCAGCTACGTGAACTCAAGGTGCTATTTCTTGATTTTAAAGCGAGGTTTGGGTCAAATGTATAGCTTCATCTTTCAAGAAGACTTTTTTTTTCTTTCATAGAATAAGTAACAGAGCTGACCTTACTCATATAAGAAAATGTCATCCTGCAAACACTCCAAAACAAGCACATTAGCAAATAATGATACCAAAAGAGTAGCTTTTTAATGTCAGTCAATACATTTTACATCTTTCTGATCATTTGTGAAAAGCAATGTAGTTAGCAGAGCTATGCAGTGAAAGAAAAAAAAAATCTGTAAACCTTTAAAATTTGTATTTAAAATATAAAGCAAATCAATGATTTTTCTTTCTCCCAGTATGGAAGATTTTTAATAAGATTCCAAACCTTAAGTGACCCCTATTTACGTAAGACTCTGCTGTTATATAATAAGAATTAAAAGGTGGTTAAAATTTGCAGTGTAGCCTCTGATTCAAATCCTATGTCTCCAAATTACTTAAGAAAGAATTCTACATACTCAAGTATATTATATATATATATACACATATACATACTCATATATATATCTTGGCCATGTCAATGAGAAAGTGGTGAAATTGCCAAGGCAAATATCACTTATATATGGAATCCGTAAAAACAAACTCAGAAACAAGAGTAGAATAGTGGTGGTCAGGGGTTGAGGGTTGAGGGAAATGGGGAGATTCTGGTCAAAGTGTTTAAACTTCCAGTTATAAGATCAATAATTTCTGGAGATCTAATGCACAGCACTGTGACTGTAGTTCAAAATACTATATTATATTTTTGAAAGTAACTAAGAGAACATATTTAACACTTTCTTATCCTAAAAGAGAAATGGTAATTATGGGAGATAATAAAGAAGTTAACTAATCCTACAGTGGTAATCATTTCCAGATATATAAATGTATCTAATTAACACATTGTACAACATAAACTTACACAACATTAAATAATTATATCTCAATAAGGCTGGATAAAAGTCAAAATTTTTGTATTATCACACAACTTAACTAAACTTAATAATTACCTCCATAGTAGGAGACATTGATAGTCATGCATATTAGTTTCCATTATCATTTTTCACTAGAATTAACTGCATAGAAGATCTATAATAGATTCTTCCCTATCCAAAGTATCTCATCATTGTAAAAGTAAAATTAGTCCCTTAACTAACTTCTTGGCAAAATTAAATTCTAACTGAGTATAAGATAGATGTTCTAATCCACAACTTCCATTAATATTATTTTAATGTACCTTTACCAATACAAAAACTCTGATCTTCTTGAAAGGAAAATAAATATTTACATAAAGAAAGAAATCAGTTTTCCAATAAAGAAGTTAAGATCTCAATGAGGGAACAGAAAACAATAAAATTTCTTGTCAATAAAACCGGCTGGTCACTTTCTCTTTTTGTGGATACCAATGTCTCAGAATCAGTTTCTACTGGCTCACAATATACAATTTCACAGGGTGCTGCATACAGCTGACCTTTGTTCTTTACCAAAGAAGAAAAGATAGTATGTCAATATAAAATATAAAGAACCCTTACTAGGGACATTCTGGATCATTCATTTTCAAATATGCATATGCATTGTTTTGTTTGTCACAGCACAATTTTTCCTTTTCCTGTAGAAATATTTTTATTTACTTTTTTGTAATTTCACGGTTAAGAATTTTAAACTGGGCATTAGCATCCATTTCACTTTATAGTATCATTAGAATTTTAATGAATACTGTGTCTATGCTTTACTCTCCAGTATTTCTATGGTGTAATTTAGACTGATTATCAACATAAGTTTTTTTTTAATTTTATATCCAAATAATGAGATCATGTCCTCTTAAGTATTACTGAGCTTCAATATTATTTACTTCTAATCTAAAAGATACTCTAAGGGAATGTTGTCCTCAGTTAACCAAGAGATCTGAACTGCATAGTCAAATTTATTTTTAGGTAAAATTATGGAAAATTTACTCATACTACAGATTCTGTCCTTCCAGAAAATGTCTTTCCCTGATATTCAAGTTGATACATTAAGGAAATTCAGTAATCAACTTTTTAAGAGTGAATTTATCCTGTAAATGCCTGATTCATAAAGAAAAGAATAATTGAATAGAATATTTTGCTTTCAAAATATGAACATATTAAAGTAGGGGCTGAAAGTTCTACATTTTCTCATGGTCAAGAAAAGTCAGTTCAAGTTTAAGAGCAAAGATCTCTATGGCTTAAGAGAAAGATATGGATCAATGAGTTAAATGATGGTATCAAACTGATATCAAAAAATAGTTATAAATCTATACTCTTAGCAGCAATAGGTTTCATGTTGAAACCTTAAAATTAAAAAAGCAAGAAATTTTGTACAAAACATAATGTTATAATCAGATATGTCTGCATCATTGACAACTCATCCAAAAGTTCAGAAGACACATTCTGAAAATCAACCAATGTGTTTTCCTTTCACTGAATCTCCGAGTGCTTCTGGGGAACCAGGCATTGTGATTACATTTACTGTTACTACATGTGAAACACTGTCTTAAGTCAGCTCCTGCTGCCATAGCAAAATACCACAGACTGAGTGACTTAAATAACAGAAATTTATTTCCTTACAGTTCTGGAAGCTGCAAGTCTAACGTCAGGTTTCCACTATGGCTGGTTCCTGGTGAGACCTCTCCTTCTGGCTTGTAGACAGTCACGTTCTCACTGTGTTCTCACATAGTGGGAAGGGAGAGAGATGAGAGAAAGAGAAATAATGCTCTTTGGTGTCTCTCCTTATAAAGGGCTCTAATCTCATCAGGAAGGCCTCACCCTCATGACATCATCTAAACCCGTGTAACTCTCAAAGGCCCCATCTCCAGATTCCATCATATATGGGGTCAGGGCTTCCATATATAAACTGGTGGGGGTGCATATTTAAGTCTATTAAAGTTAAAAAATTAAATTTCTTAATTTTCACAACAATATAAAAAAGCGAGGGAAATTATTTTTCTCACCATGTAGGTCAGAGAAATGAGGTAGAGAGGTGTTCAGTTGGCCAATCACACAGAAAGTCAGGGAGTGGGTACTAGACCTCAGGCAGTTACATGTTCATGCTCACACTGTTACACCATATCACCATTTAAATGGCCCAAGCACTACTAATTAAACAGGACCTGCTGTGAAACTGACAATTTCAAACATACGTATTAATTTTGACAGTTATTTCTAAATATTTGTCTCTGATTGAAGAACAAATTTAAAAAGTTGCTTTTAACTTAAAATTTTGGATAAACTGTGTAATTTTGATGGATAAAAGTCGATGTGATATTTGAGCCCCTATATCAGTACCTCTTTGATTTGGCATGTTAAGAATGATAATTAGTAAGAATTTTGAATTTAAAAATTAAATACAAAAACAAATGAGTTTCAATAATCCAGGGTAAATAAAAATACTTGAAATGCCTGAACTGATGTCATTTCTTGGTGAATGGAACACCTGGTGGAAGATCAGTGTCTCTATATACAATGATTTAAAAAAAAAAAAGATAAAATCGAGAAATGATTTGTACAAAAACTATAAAGTTCTGCTAAAGTAGCAAAAGAATGATTCTAGAGAAAGAAGAAATTCAGACAGGTGAGCTGGATTCTGTTACCATTTTTCCATGGGTCATTTGCTGATTCAGGCGGGATGCTGAGAAGTTTATGAAGCCCTACACGAACACTTGCAGAGGACGGCATTGAGGATGTGTGCACCGTGTCAGAACCCAGTACAACTTATAGCAGATAACACATTGCCCCTCAGGAGGTCTTAGGTCTCTGTGCAGCAGGAAACCAGAAATCTATGTGCAAAGACTGAAAAAGTAAATGTGGATTTTTACAATCATGTGAGATAAAGAAAGACTAGACTATAAGGTCCCACGAGAGAGAAGAATCCTGCAGAGTATATCAGGCTCCCAGGTGAAACAAGGAAGTGCTAATGGGGAATAAGAGCAGACCATTATCAAGGATGCAAATCAGTCTCCATCCAGCACAAACCCTGACTGTCACGGTTTTCTCAAGCTGCCATAACAAAATACTATAGACTGGGTTATGTAAATGACATACATTTATTTTCTCATAATTCTGGAGACTGGAAAGCTCAAGTTCAAGTTTTCAGCAGAGTTCAGTTTCTGGTAAGAATTCTCCCTGGCTGGCAATAGCTGCTTTCTTCTTGTGTTCTCACATAGGAGATGGGGGGGGGGGGCGGGGGGAGAGAGAGAGAGAGAAAGAGAGAGAGAGAGGCTCCATCTTCCTTTCTTATAGGGGCACCAGTTCTATTCAATCAAATCTCCACCCTTATGATCTCACTTAACCTTAACTACGTCCTTAAAGTCCCTATCTCCAATAAAGTCACATGGAGGTTAGGGCTTCAGCGTATGAATTTTGCAGAGCTGGAATTCAGTCCATACCACTGATTATACTAAAATAATCAGCAATAGGGATTTTAATTTTATATGATATAGCATTATCATTTGTGGCCCTACACTATTTTTTCCAATAAATATATATGTTGACTAGTATTTAATCAAAAATTACTAGGCAGATCTGAGGCCATAATAGCATGCCCAAAAATGAATAAGAGGGGATAAAAGCTGAGATCATAAAAAAGACATCCATACATGCTCCAGATATGGGAGTTAATTTAAAGGAATCTTGGGTATTCAAAATTCTAAGATGGTTCCCAATGTCTCTGCCTTAGTTTACACAACCTTCTGCTTATTCATTGACACTAATTAAGGTGCAACTGTGAAAGGATTTTGCAGATGTACTTAAGGTCCCAAATAGTTGACCATAAGATATTGAAAATTTCCTTGAAAGGACTGCCTTCATCAAGTAAATCCTGGGACAAGGCTTCTCTTGACAGAATAGCTTTTGGATCTGAGATAGATTCCCAGTATGAGGTAATTTCTCTATTGCTGGCTTGGAAGATGAAAGGCGACATGTAGCAAGAAATGTGAGTGGCCTCAGACAGTAGCTGAGAGCTAGCAAAGAAATGAGGACCTTATATTGAAACTTCAAGAACTGAATTCTTGTATAGCTATGTGAGCTTAGAAGAGGACTCCACGTTCCAGATGAGAATGCAGACTGGATGGCATCTTGACTTTTCCTTTTGAGTCCCTGAGCAGAGAACCCTGACACATTGTGTCTGGTCTTCTGACCCATAGAACTGTGAGCTAATTAGTTGGTGTTACTGTTGCCACAAAACTGGCCTCTGTCCCCTCAAAACAGATTGAGACTCAGAGGTAGAGTTTTGAGAAGATTAGAAGAGAACAGCTTTATTGCTTTGCCAGGTAAAAGCGAATCACAGCACGTTCATGCCTGAGAGACCGTGAATCCAACTTGGAGTTGGGGTTTTGAAGTTTTATGGAAAAAAACTGAATGGAACAGAAAAGGTGATAACAATCAGGGCGATTTACAGGGTGCAGCTACATTCCCCTTAAGCTCCATGAATCTTTCTGGTGTCATGGTGGACCGTCTGTCCATTCTTTTGAGATTACCTCCCATTACCTTCTTCCTGGTTAAAGGTATTGAATGTTTGTGGGTTGCTTAACACAAAAAGCAGTAAGGGAGAGAAAGGATTTTTTAGTTTGAAAGACTCAGCAAACAATTTCAGCATCAGGGAAGTTACTTCATTTCCTACTCCATTATTTTAAGTAGTTATATTATGATAATAATAGCAAGAGAACATAAATACAAACTTTAATATAACTGTGATTAATATATTAAAAATAGTTAAAAAGATAGAGAATTTTAGCAAGATTTTAATTTATTTAATAACAAGAATCAAGGGAAAATTACAGAAATGAAAAGTGCAGTTTCTGAAAAGAAAAATTCTTTAGTTGAATTTTAAAAGAAAATCACAGACGGAAGAAATGAATTTCCTTTTATAGCATCACTTACACCTAGGAGATGCTCAAATGCATATGAAACTATTTGGGCCAAATTTATATTAGTAACTTATAAATATGTCAAATATAAAAACAAAGAATTAAGAGAGACATACTCTTTTAACATTCATTGCATCCTTACTGGCATAATGGTACGTGCCCAGAATTTAATGAATTTAAGTGTGTTATGATTGTGAATTTCAAAGTATTCTCCTTAGTCACAGGGCCCTTGTGAGTGCTTCATGATACTCCTAGTAAGGTAATTGTGGAAGAGAAATGCATTGATGATCCAATCCGTGTATGCCACTCACTGAGTAGCCGTCAGTACTTTCTTATTTTTTTTTTTCCCATTGAGATTACACTTGAGAATATGAGATGGTTCAACATAGTCACAAATATAACCTACGCAACACTCATTGCATTTTACATTTTACACAGGTCATTCCCATATATCGTATTATTTGACTTAGGCATTACTATCATCAAATAATAAATAAGGAAAATATAGTTTGGGCTGTAGTTATAGCACTTGCCTAAGTTTCTATGATTAAATGTTGGAGCATATGAGTATATTTAACATGTTGATCACCACGTTACCCAAATCTGGGTGACAGTTGCGTTTCCTCAGGACCACCGATCCACAGTGGGTGATCAACATGATATATAAAACGTAATAAAATGCAATCTTATTCAGCCTCAAAAAGAAGGAACTCCTGCCATTTGCAACGACGTGTACAGCCCTGGAGGACGTTATGCTAAGTTAAATAAGCCAGACACAGAAGGACTTCATGATCTCACTTATAAATGGAATCTAAAATAGTCAACGCCATAGAAGCAGAGAGTAGAATGGTGGTTTCCAGGGGCTAAGGAGAAAGGAAATGGATAGATGTTGGCCAAAGGGCATAAAGTTTCACTTATGCAAGATAAGTACGTTCTGGAGATCTAATATACAGCAATGTGACTACAGTCAACAATATTGTACTGTGTACCTGACTTTCGCTAAGATAGATCTTAAGTGTTCTCACCTCGAAAAGAAAAAAGAAAGAAAATGGTGACTATGTGAGGTGATGGATGTGGTAATTAGCCTGACTGTGGTGATCATTATTTCATAATGTATGATACACCAAGTGAGACAATTGTATGCATTTTGTGTCTGCAATTTCTGCCAATTATACCTCAATAAAGCTGACAAAGTTGGCCATGTAAATATTCACACTGAGGCTTTCTTACTCTCAAGTGTATTATGTTAGCTTTTCTTAATGACAGCAAAACATATGCTAGGAAAACTGGATATGCAGAGCTGATCATATAATAAGTCACAAAATGAAATATCACAAAATAAAATGATAGACCATAATGAAGAATGTGCCAAATGAGGTAATTCAAACTGTAAGAGTAAGCAATGAAATAAAATTTCTAATTAACTAATTAATCACATATTAAAAACTAAAAGTTTATCATGACAAGAAAAAAGTTTGTAAATATATATGGTTCAGATGTTAATCGGACTCATTGTAGTGATCATTTCTCAATATATACATAGGTCAAATCAACATGTTGTACACTTGAAATAAATATAGTGTTTTATAACAACTACATTTCAATAAAAATTAAGAAAGTTACAGAAGATCTCTTCACAGGCAAATCAAACAAGGGAAAACTATCAATAGCTATAATTATAGGCCTCTTTGTAGAATAATTTTCCACAGTACTTTCCAAACATTTAAAGAATATATTACAATGCTGTTAGAAGGAAAATTAGTCTCTCACTCTACCAATAGATTGTTTAAAATCAGAGAAAAATTTTCATGGTACATTATAAGTATTAAAACATACTTTTAATTGACTTAGTTATTTTAAATTCAGTGACTATCAATTGACACGTTATTTTCAATAAAACAAAAAACACTTTCCTCAGAATATATCTTCATGGAAATTAATTGGCTGATATAGCAGGCAAAGAAAACAAATCAAATAAGAATCAGAAAGACATTCTAGGAACTGACTAAAATAAAAGGCTACTCTGTGTCTGAAACTTACACATTGTGTATACATTGTGCTATACGACCAACACCCCCTAGCTTATTGCTGAAAACTGCTAGGATCATTCAAAACTGTCTTTACATCTGACATTTTTAATAAAATAATCACAAACATATTTAATACATAACTTAGGAAAATCTTTGTTTATTACAAATAAATAAATTAATATTTATGCAAAAAATCTAAAAGCTTGGTATCACAAATGGGGTATTTAATGTACAAATATTTGATTATATTGATACATAGTTTAGAAAATTGAGTATTTAATGTGTCATAATTTGAAAACAAAAGAGCATACTGGAAATTACATTTAATTTGTCCATAGAAAATAAGAGTCAGGCATAAGAAAGAATATAGTTTCTATCCGTAGTTCATACAAACTATCAGCATGAAGGTTGAAATAATATTACATACAAAGAGATACATATATAGATATAGTGGGAGTTTTTATGTTTCATGTCATTTAATTTTCATTTCTTCCTATCAAGGTCTAAATCATCTTTGAAAGAAAAATATATTGTTTGGAAGCAATAACAAGTTTATTGAAAGTAAAATCAAAGATTGATATCTTCTCATATTGAAGAAAAAAGTAATTTTTATACAAACCATCATCCTTTTTGGGTTTAGATGCCTCTGCCTCCAACTCTTAAACATATTAAGATAGATAGATAAATATATTTATATTTATATATAAATTTATTGGTCAAAAGTGGTAGATTATTGATCAGGAAAACAATGCAACCTTGTTATACACTAATATTCTTCTCAAAACCGTTTGAAATATTTGGTTTATTAAGATGATCTGTAGGAAAAAAAATAATATTACAAAGTGCCTTTGGCTATAAAGTATGAAAAGTTCTTGAAATGATACATGTTCATGTTTGTTATGTTGTGTGAGCTTTGAACATTTTGTTGAAAAAAAAAAAGCTCACAAAGGAAATATAAAACTGCAGACAAGAGCTATGCAATGAGTAAAAGGCAGTTATTAGCAAACTAGCTTAAGTGAACTGGAGGGCCATACCTGTCACAGTGCTTGATGTGTCCATGTATTGAACAACTGGTAGCACTGTGATATACAAAAAATGTGAGAGTTTGCCAAAACCAGTCAGCCACTAATTTATAGTTTAATCACATTTTATTTAAAATATCTTTATTATAAGTGTTAAGGCTGCTGAGATAAATCACACTTCTATTTTGAATATGTACTAGGCAAGACTGATCCATTTAAACAATATTTGATTCATAGTGTGTTTTATTGTATTTAGGAAACATTTCATTGTTTTTAATCTCTACTTGTAAGTAAATTAGAGCAGAGAAATCTAGTAAGTAAATTTAGAACTCATTTTTCAAGGGCTATTTTCATAGAAAATATTTATCGTATTTGAATAAAAACTAAAATAAGATTTTTAGCTGTAAAACTGAACCCAACACTCAGAACTAAAGTTCAGCTGTTGTCATTATTTAATCAAAAAACCAAAGTGCTAATTGTGAGAGCCAAGATATATAATTACCTAAGATATAAATTTGTTTCACCTAGAATTTGAGGAATTCTCAGTACACTTAGGAAAAAACATTGAAATTTTAGATATTGAAATATTAGATTATTTTAGCCCCTCCAGCAACATTATGTTTCTAGTGATGAAGGGAGCTCCTCGCAGAAATTAGAGGATGGCAAAGACACTTACAAACAAGGATTGAGCGAGAAAAATCTTGAGAGGTTCAAAGCTTGAGATCTCTATTAAAGAAATAAAATTAATTGAAAGAAATCCATTCCTTGAAAAAAAATGAATAGCAATTGATATTAGAGTCTCCAAGTGCATATTTTTAAAGAAACTTATTTAAAAAACAAAGAAAATTAATTTAATTGGAGAAATCTGTTTGAAATACCAACAGGAATTACACTAAATAAATACTACTTCTCTAAAGAGATTCCTTTGATACTTAAATGCCAGGAATTAAACATTTACATACAGCATGAATTAAGAGAGATTCTTTCCCATCAGAACTTCTTTCTGACCTCAGGTGTTTGTTATAATTATCTAAAAGAGATCTGCATGACTGGGACATTGTGCTGTACACCAGAAATTGACACATTGTAACTGACAACACTTTAATAATTAATTAATTAATTAATTAATTAATTAAAGAGATCAATAAAATAATGACTGTCATACATGTAATTTATCTACTACTTGGCTCCAGGCATAAAAGATGATATAATTTAACCAGTTACAAATTAATCACATTACAAAATACATATTGTAAAATTGCCTGAAACCTATATGAAAATAATTAGGCAAATAAGGAACCTCTTTATTGACGGGTTCTCAAGTTTCTCGCTCTCTTTCTGTAACATGCACACAAATCAAACGATCTGTTTGGCTAATGTAACGCTTTAGAGGAAATTCCAATTAACCATTTACTGAGTCCCCTGTTCCCTGTGAGCCTCATGTGGGAATCAAGAAACATATGTATGCGCACACACACACAATGAGAGTTTAACATTTGTAATCACTTATACAATTTAACGTATAATAGTATGCTAAAAAAGTAGAGCTTTACTAAACTGATACTCAGAGAATTAGTTACCTTTGAAAAACTTGAAAATAAATGAATTCCTTAAAGGCGGGAACTTTATTTTTATCAGCATCTAGAGAATTCTTGATGCACAGAAGTCACCTGATAAATATTTGTAAAAAATGATTCAGTAAGTAAAAGAGTAAATATAATATTGAAAATGGTATGTATACCTTTGACTTGCCAAGGACACAACCAGTTGGGAGAGAGTTGGAGCTGAAATTCTGGTTTCTGGTCTCCTTCCTCTGTCTCTTTACACTCCTTACAGAAGGGAAACAGGCAGCTCCCCCAGGCTTATGCACCTTCTGGGCCCTGATCAACCTGCCTCAAGTCCCTCCACCTCCCCCATGCAGAAGGCCGCTGCAGAAGGCCTCTGTCAGACCTGGACTGGAGGCTCCATCCCTATGGACAACTGATCACAGAGGACTGGTGCTGGGTCAACCTGTCATTCAACGCATTCATAAGCCTGGATGGCTGGCCCCAAGGCTCCCATCTGATACCTCAAGGCAAGGATGATGCTGGGGTGATTCTTAGCTCGTGGCCAGCGTGGATTCCAGGTACAACTCCAGTGCCCTTCCATTCTGCCAGCTTTTGGAACTAGCTCACTGCTTGGGCCTGGCCAACGAGCAGATGCAGGTCCCCAAGATGCCCTGATCATACAGTGGAGCTTACAGGGCACTCTGACTGCAAGTACTCAGCTCTACTGTCCCCACCATCCAGGGTTTTCCAGACTCCAGGCATTTCCAGGCCACCTTCACTCCATAGATGCAGGGCAACCTGTTCTGCTATTTTCTTAACTCTTTTCTTTAAATTGATTTGCTTTCCTTGTAAGAACTTCAATTAAAAAGGAAACTTTAGATTACAAGAAAATAAAAATAAATGTATACAGAACTAGTGATATACCAAGTTTAAAATTTCAGCCAGGAATATTTCACATGTAACATACCTGGAATGCATTTATGAAAGCAAAACATTTAAAAGTGGATTTGAATATACCTAAAATGTATGCAATATTTTTCAATAATATTTTGTTGCATTAAATTGTGCTATGGGAAAATGCTTTCATTCCTTCTAGGTCAATTTATGGCATATTTTAGAATTCTTTCACTATTGTCTGTCTATGGATTATATTGTTGAGGATAATTGGATAATTTTATCTTACAGTAAAAATAACTTTTTAATTATGTCATCTTCCACTTATTGCCTTTATTATAATAACCTGTAAACCTGCAGGGACAAAATGTCTGGTTACAATAAATATTTAAAGGAGTGTTTTAAAAAGCAGTTTGGTAACATGAGTAGTTTTTTTCCACTAGATAATGATAAAACTATACAGAAATTGTGAAATAGAATAAATCTATTTATGGTCAGAGCAAAATTGCATAGCTAAAAATAGGAACTAAGCTGAGAATTTTTATTTATACTAAAGAGTAAAAACCTTAGTAGATCTTGGTGCCAGATGTCTTTGATTGGTGCCTCAGGTCCAGTTTGTGTCCCTCCGTCCTGAGTATTCTGAATGGACTGCATTGGTAGATCTCCTCCCTTTCTTTTAAAAATACTCCATTATCACTTGTTGATAAGTGATAAACCACTGATGCACCTATAAACAGTCAACTGATTAATTATTAACTCACAGAAAAATTACCCGACTCGTGTGTTCATGCTTCCTGGAGAAAGTTGACTGGTAATTTATCCCTCAATTTCATATATAGAAGATAGAATTGCCTCACTATGAAAATGACTTGATGAGAAATGGAAGACTTTCATGACTTTATGCTACATTTAAATAACTAACTCAAATTTTACTAATAGAATTTTCATGAAATATTCAGTGTGTGCTCTTCTATGCTATGACTTTCTGACTTTTCAAGGTATTAATGAGTATATGTAATATTTGACCTCGCTTCACAGTTTAAATAAAGATAACTCAATTAATTTTCATTATAATCAATACATTTGTTGTTGACCAAAATACAGTTGCCTTTATGTATACCACTTGAAAGACAAAATCAAAGGGGAAATTAGAGAAGACCTTGAAATAAATGAAAATGAAAATACAACTTACTGAAACTTGTGGGAAATAGCATTATTTCTACAAAAGCAATACTAAGAAGAAAGCTTATAGTGATACTGCATTAAAAAAAGATCACAGATAAGTTAATTTTACACTGTAAGGAACTAGAAAAAGTTGACAAACAAAGGTCCATGTTATCAGAAGAAACAAAATGCTAAATATTAGAACAGAAATGCAAAAAAAAAAAAAAAAGGCAAATAAGAGAACAGGATGAAAGATCCTGCATTGAAAATGAGTTGGTTTTTTGAAAAGATAACAAATTTGACAAATATTTAACTATACTTAAAAAAAAAGACTCAATGACCAAATAAACAGAATGTTACAACTGATGCCACAGTATTAAATAGGATCTTAAGAGACTAACATGAACAATTACATGCTAACAAATTGAATAACCTAGAAGAAATAAATCACTTCTTAGAAACATCCAACCTACCAAGGCTGAATCATAAAGAAACAGGAAACTGAACAAACCATAACAATGAAATGAATCTGTAATCATAAACCTCCCAACAAAGAAAAGCCTAAGACCAGACCTATCCCCATGGGCTTAACATCCAAAATATACAAGGAACGCCTACAGCACAACAGCCAAACAAACAAACAAAACCCCTCAAATCACCCACTTAAAAGTTGGGAAAAGATTTGAATACACATTTCTCTAAAGAAGACATACAAACAGCCACCAGCTATATGAATAGAAGCTCAACATCAGAAATCATCAGGGAAATGCAAATTCAAATCACTTCACTATTGTTAGTATGGATTTATATATATATATATCTCCACCGTCCACATTATATTTCAAGAAACCGATCATTTGAAGTAAAATAATGATCAAATAATACAACAGTAAACTATCTATTAGTATATATTAAGGTCAGACAAAATAAACTTTAAGTCAAGAAATATTATTTGAAACAAAAGAGATATTTCACAATAATAAAGTATCAATCTCTGAAGTAGATCCACAAAACATAAAGAGCAAAAGCCAATGATTTTGAAAGGAGAAATATACAATTCAACATTAGTAGTTGGATAATTTCACCCCTCACTATAAATAATTGATAACATTTCAAGTTGGAAAAATCAGAAAGGTTATAGAAAATTTGAACAACAGTATTAATCAAACCAACCTAACTGAAATATATAGCGCATTGTATCCAAGAACAGTAGAATGTCCATTCTTAGCAAGTGCACTTAGAAATACTTTTTTAGAATAGACCATGTTTTAAGCTACACAACAAGTCCCAATAGATTTAAAAGGATTGACCACAATAAAATTAAACTAGAAATTAAAAATTAAAAGAAATTTGGAAAATCTCCAGATACTTAGAAATAAACTTGGATAATTTTACATAATCGATAATTCAAAGAAAATGTCTCAAAATAAATTAGATAGAAGTGTCAACTGAATGGAAATGGTAACAGAGCAAATTAAAATTGATGAATGCCTCTAAAGCAGTATCTTGAGGATGATTTATAACTTTGTACATATCAAAAAAGAAGAAATATCTCATATCAATAATGAGCTTTCATCTTATAAAATGGAAATAAAAGGACAACCTAAATCCAAACATGTACAAATAAGAAACAGCAAAGATTAAGGAAGAAATCAATGAAATAGAAAATGGAAAGCAATATAGAATGGCAACAAAATATGATTCTTTAAAAGATCAAAAAAAAAATTGCCAAATCATAGCTATCCTGACCAAGAAAAAAAAGAGAGAAAACACAAATTAACAAATTCAGGAATTAAAATATCTCATAAAGTATTATATCAATAACATATGAAACATTATTACAATTTAAAGAGAAAATATGATTTTAAAATAGACAAGTATTTGAATAGTCATGTTGCTAAATAAAATATAAAAATAGCTAAAAGCACATGAAAAGATGCTCAACATCTTTTCTTATTGATAAATTAAGACCATAGTGAGGTACCAATACACACCAATTTAAAAAGCTATAAAAAAAAGAAAGATGGTATTAAGTGTTAACAAAGATATAAACAGGAATATTCAAATTTCGCTAATAGAAGTGAAAATGATAGTCAATCTAGAAAACAGGTTGGTTTTTTCTTTAAAATTTAAATACAAACTTACATGATTGATAATCCCACTCCTAGAAACCTACCCAAGAGAAATAAAGACATATATTCACAAAAAGACATGTATATTAATGTTTATAACCGAATTATTCATAATAGCTCCAATCTGGAAATAATTCATATGTCCAACAACTTGTAAATAGATAAACAAAAGTGATAATCTAAACAACTGAATACAATGTGGCATTATAAGGGAACAAAGTGCATGCTATGGTATGGAAGAGACTCAAAATATTATGCTAAGTGAAAAAAACAAAAGGACTACTTATTATGTGATTTCATTTTTATAAAATGTACAGAAAATGCAAAATTTTAGAGAACAAAAGCAGATCAGTGTTACCTACATCTAAAAGAGGGAGCATGTAGTAACTGTAAGCAAGCATGATGGAACGCTTTGTGTTTATGGAAATGTTCTCAAATTGCATTGTGGTGATGCCTGCAGAATTCTATAAATATACAAAAAGATCTAAATCTTTATAAAATTGCAAAAAAGAATTGTATACTTAAAATGGATGCATTTATGGTGAGTCAATCATACTCCAATAAAACTGTTAAAATATTACAGTTACATTTATCGATAAGAAATACTATCAAAATCAGGATTTCAGCTCATTTCAGGAAAGAAGTTATATTTCCTTTAAAAAAACAGACTATGATATTGAGGACTACATGGTGTTTACGTGACGTGATTAGTCCTTCTTGGCAATGACCTCCTAAAAACTCTCAAGCGGCTCAATACTCCTCTGCTACTATAGCATGAAAACTGAAAAGTTAACAAAAAGAAACTGTAGAAAGATAACAAGTTGCAGAGCAGAAAATAACACTTGTTTTGTTGGAGGTTTCACAGGGGCACCATGACCCGACCCACATGGACGGCTGCCAAGAACAAAGAATTCCTAAACCAACAAGTTTGCAACAACCAACAATACCCTCTTTTCTTTTTAGTAGAAAAGGAGCCTGAATTCTGACTTGGGGAAGATGGTCCTTCAGAACATTAGTTTGCTATCTTCTCCATCAGCCAGCTTTCCAAATAAAGTCACTATTCCTTGCCCTGCCAAAAAAAAAAAAAAAAAAAAAAAGAAACTATAATGAAATCTCAAAGGAAGGAACATTCAGGAGTTTACCCTATAAGGACAATTGTAAATAGACAATCCTTAAGTATTTTTATATTGTGAATAAATCTAAATGTCAATTACTAGGAATTTCTTAAAAACTCATGGTGTATGTGTGTGTTATATTCAATTTAAGAAATTAAAGAAAAACAATATAACTGTATTTGGACATATAATAATTTACACCTAAAGAACTAGTTAATTGATCACTCATTGTTCAAAAATTAAAACTCCAATGAAAAGGAGTATGTTGTTTCACAATTATATGAAGGGAGATGTTATACATGGAATAACATGATGAAAGCATGGTATATTTTATTTCTCTTTAAATGATAGAAATTAAGAGTATGTTTTTCTCTAGAAGTCATTCCAGAATCAGAGCTTCCAAATCATAGAAGTAGAATGAAAAATAATAATAATAACAACTTTAGGTGTGGTCTACTTCAAAAGGGAGTTTCATTCAATCAGGACAATATCTGCATACAGAGAGAATAACAACAAAAGAGAATTTTCAAGTGTAAATTTCTTTCTAGGTTGGCTTCTGGCTTGCTTTGAATGGCTGAATGAAGAATGACAGCTCCTAATTTTCCCAACATATGTGAAATTCACTTTTTGGTGCACATTTAATTTGTAAGCTTTCAAGCTGCTGACCATAAATAAAGAAACCATGGTTAAAGTCTGAAGCACAATGTGCTCCTTATTTGTCTCATTCTTTCACTCTGTGTTCAGAGAACTATTAAGGGAAAGATTTTCAGGGTTATAAGTTGCTCTAAAGCAAAAATGGTGGATATGATGAAATTAGGTTAGTCTTAGATTCTTAGACTTATCTTAGACACATGACATTTCAAGATTCTGTGTTTACTTCTCAAAGGGATGGGAATGAAACAAATAAATGAACAGTCAAAAAACAGGGCCAAAATTATTTTGGAAATTCTTGGAACCATCAAAATAATTCCTAATCAAACTTCAGGTACATCTTAGCACACAGACACATGTTCTCATGTGACACATCTAGAGGGAAAAAGGATTTTCACTTTTATTATTTTCCTCAGTTAATTTCAGAAATAGAAGACAATGAGGAATGATTTTTAAATAATCTTATCTTTTAACTTTGGGATATTTTTGTTGGCCTTTGTTCAACAAAGCCCTGTGTTCAACATTTACCTGGCACAGTAACTCTGTGTTTAATTTTTCTTCAACTCAAGATTTAATGTAGAACATCTCATGGCATCACTTGCCTGACACTTCAGTAATATCCTCTGATGAACTAAACGACATCAATTTAGAACATAAATTGTACATGGCATTTCTGAGACAGTGAATATTTTAAAGCAATGTTATCACGTAATAGTAATTAAGAGAGAAAATATGACAGGCTTGGATTACCCAACAAGGCACCAGGAGAGGGAAAATCACACATAGCCCTCAGGAATCAGACGGGGGTGTCCATGGGCAGCTGGAAGTGCCAATCCGTGAGATAATGAACAAACAATAAATTCAGCTTTCAAGAAAATCAGAGTAATAGTTGTGTAAAATCCATCTTAAATACCAGTAAATCCTTGAAGTGCAGAGACGTAGGATGAAGACATAGACATGGAAGTCAATGCCACTATAGATGGAAATGTAAGTTTGGGAAATTGATGAGATCAGACAGCAGGAGGTTTAGAATAAGAAGAGGTCTTCGGAGAGCATCTTCAACGAGTGCAGGTACTTAGAGACATGGAGAAGAAGAACGTTCTAAAAGAGGTCTGAGGATGAGTCAGAAGTGAGGAAAAATACATCAAAAATAAAAATCAAGAATCTTAAGGCCAGAAATTCCAAGGAAAAGGATAATTTTGAAAAGGAGAAAATTACCCAATGTGTTAAATTCATCCATAAATATAAGTATTTCAGCCATACTTTTGAATATCATCATTTAATTGAGCCCTCCTTCACATGTGTACCACTGCCACTCTGGCTGAGACACCATCATCTACGTACACAGATTATGTAAGTAGCATCCTAATTGTTCTCACTTTCACGTGGCTCCAGGACCATCCATTTTTAAGATTCATCCAGGGTTGTGTAAGTGAAAATCTGATCATATCTCTCTCCTCTGGGGGGTTTCTCATCACAACATATCTCTTTAGTATCGTCTATAAGACTCTGTTCTTGATCTTATCTACAATTCTGACTATGAGTGGAGACTGGACTCATGGTCCACCAGGCTGACCAGACTATCCTTCTTCTTTTCACCAAAGCATGCCAAACCCAGTGCTTTATCAAGATTATACCTTTCCTGTTCCCTCTACCTAGAAGCCTTTTTTCACCTAACTTTGAGAAGTTTTCCCTCTTTTTTAGTTTTGTCTTCAAATAGCCCTTTCTCAGTGAGACTTTCTGTAACTTACCCCACCAAAAATATTTCTCACTCACTATTTTTCCTCCACATTACTTAATATCATCTAAAATTATGAATGTATTCACTTATTTATTTCCTACTACTCCTATTTTCTGTAAGCTGTACCCAGAAACAAATAGTATTATTGTTGTGATATATCTTAAGCATGAAATAGAATTGTAAATAAATATTAAACTGTTTAATAAATGAATATTTACATTGTTTGTATAAATTGTATTATGTTACTTTGAAACTCTTAGAGTTTTTGTAGGATTAAACAAATAAATTATTATGTTACCCAAGTTAAAAAACAAGAATTTTCAATTTAAAATAGAGACAAACTAAAAATTAAGAAAGTTATGTAAAATCCTGCAATCATAATTTGAATTAAAAATAGCAGCATGAATTTATAATCCGTGTTTAATTTTCAAAAAGAATGTGTATTTTTCCTAGCTAGATTGATTGAATTAACCTAGAAGGACTGACTAATCGTTGGTCTTTATGTACTATTTTAAAAAAAAGAAATCTGGACTTTTTAAGAAAGGCCTGATTCCAGGTCTAGGGCAAGAAATGTAGAAGATGACCCTGAAATAATTTTTACACTAGAAAGCAAGAAAGTTCTCAAAGAACATGGGTTCATATCAGAAATACACAAGAGTCAACTTGAAAGAAACTCCAGTGGGTCAAAATGGGGCTGTGCAAGAATCAAAACATAATGATGTCTGGGACAGACTGGAACATAAAATACATATATAATCGAGGGCTTCAAAAAGACACTAAAACTAAAACTAGAAAAAAAAAAAAGAGAGAAAGAAAAGCAAAAAGCTACTCGCTACAGAGAAAATCACATTATTTGACTCTAGTGGTTACCAATACTAACTTGTTTTATGAAGGACCGCAGCCAGCTTTTCAACTCCTTTTCCCTTAAGAACTGTAACTCAGAGTAACCAAATAGTTCATGAGGAAAAATGTCTATTTTTACAACAATTCTGTCTAATAAATGAAACACGTTTTGCAATTCCTAATAATATACTGGATTTCGATAATAACCATACATGTCTGCCAAAACCATTAGATGAAAAACTGATGGAGGACAGTTTAATAAAGATGGATCAGGTTGACAACAACTGAGCCTAGTGATGGAGAAAAAGAACGTCAGACTTTACGTCTCTTAATTTCATGTGAAAGGGAGTATGTAATACCACCTATATAGCATTCTGGGCAAATACTGAAAAATGTTAAAAGCATTATGTGGGTTAATAAGCAGTAATCTGATGTGGAACTGTCTACAGAAAAACTGACCCACCATCTTTAACAAATGGAGGGGGGAGATTAAAAGGTGTTTAAGTGACATATCAATAAAAAAAAGTATGAACCTTGTTATGATCCATATTTTTATTAAAAAACTATTTTATAAATGACTTTCACGGGACAAATTTTTACATTAACTTAACATTAGATTATATTAAGGAATTACTGTTAAATTTAAGGTATGACAGTAGCCTATGCTAACGTTAAAAGATTTAGCTTTTAGAATTGTTATATTGGTATATGTACACATAAAATCCTGTGTATCTGAAGTTCATTTAAAAATAATACAGAAGGTAGGAGATGGTATAACTGAAACATGATTGGTTACATATTGATAATTACTGAAACTGGGTGATGGTTGAGACTTTTGTGTCTCTTTGGTAATATCCATAATAGAGATATCAAAAAATAAAAATAAAAGATGAAAAACAGAAAGGGTGTGGCTGAGAGATACAACTTATATGTTTTAGGGGTCCCTTGTAGACATGAATATTAACAACCTATTCTATCATAATGTTCATAATTTTGCCATCAAGTCTAAAAGAACACAAAAAAATCAATTTATCATTACTAATATGAGTTTGGAATCTCTTTCATCAGGTAGAGTTCACTTACAATAATATGGTTACACGATCTCTCCACTTCAAAGACAAGAATTAATGTCTCTGTGAGTTGAACTGTTCACATGAAGGAAATGTTAATCCTAAAATGACCAAAATATTTTATTTACCTGTGAAAGAGAAACGTTAAATATTTAAAAATCTAACATTGGATTGTACATGAAATTTTTTCAAAAGTATAAAAAATCATAAAAAAGCAATTTATGAAGTTGATGCTGAATTTATTTCAAAGGGAATAAAGAGATGGGGATATATAAGAAAAATAACTAGATCCTATCTATCTATGTATCAAGGTATCTATTTATCCATCTTTGTATCTATCTCAGCGGAATGAACTGTGATGAGTGAGATGTGGCATACCCTCTGATGCTTCGTCAATGAAAGCCCCACAGTGAAATATTTCAAAGACGTAGTTAAGATTTAAACAAATGTATGGCAGATAAACCTTGATAAAAAGGTAGGTCTAAAGAACAAGCTATTGGAAAATAATGGAAAGGGAAGAGAAGTAAAAAAATAAAATAAAAAAGGACAGTAGATAGACAAAAACTCATAATTTGACAGGTTGACCTTTTAAAGTAGCAGCACTTTTAGTTTATAAACATCTGAAAGAATGTTGAGGATATTTGTTAAGTAAAATGAAATGAAAAAGCTTATAATGACAAATTTTATAATACAGCGGTTGTTGACCCTACTTGTAGTTTGTGGGAGGAGACTACGGATATGTACACATGTTGTGAAATAACGAATGCTTTGAACCAGTATTTGAACAAGTTGTGGAGTATCACAAACACAATTCAATGACTTATTAAGTTACATATGTGTATGTATATAAACACCTAGCCTTCCATTTTACAAACCATTATCCTTTCAGGCATGTTGCCTAATGATTAACTCCATAATATTTCAACATAGCCATCTAATCTTAATGACATACATCAGCACTGAGGCTTCATTCTAAGAAAATGTGGTCATGGTTAATTTGTAAGAAGTATATTTCTTTAAATGCTTGTACCTCATAAATTTTTATAGCACTATTTTATGTCAATCATAATGGTACATGAATTAAGAACTTTGTAACACAAACGCTTCCTTATGGTACTTTACATGTTCATGTCCAGTTACTGAACATTTTTACCAAGGGCAGATACAGAACTTCAACTCTAAACGGTATAATATATCCTAACAACTTGGAATTTTGATTCTCATAAATTCATTTCAGCCAGCACTTTGTCACCTTTCAAATGTACACATTCTACTCCTTACTAAGGATGTCACTCAAACTTCAGGCTTTATTCTACTTCATAAAGTATTCTCTATGTTTTCACCTTGTTTTAGATGTGCTCTTGCAAGAATGATAAGGCAAACTCAAACTGTTATAAAATCAACGTGAGGATGATGATAGTAACATAATAACTTCAGTATATTGATTAAACATCTTCTTTCTTTCAAGTCGTTGGAGTATACACCAAATTATATGAATCATCATTTCATCGTCATTTGTATTTTTATTATAGTATAGTAACAATTTACCAGTATTAATAAAAATGACATTTACTATTATGTAAAATTTTAGTTTCTCATTACCATTAAAAAATTTCTTGTTCACTTTTTTAACAAGTTATTGAAGCACGGTTGTTTTCCTTACAACCATTTGTAAGAGGGACAGAACATTGATTTCAATGAGCATCTTCTACTAATATTTATATTCCCCATGACAACAAATTATTCTTTCTTCTTTCCCAAGGGCTGAACACAAGTAAATTAAAGTCAGCTGAAATTCACTGAATTCCAAATACATTGTAATTCCTAGTAGGCAATAATTCTGCCATAAGCAATGCTGCTTCCCTAATTCTGTCCTTGAAACTTGACCAAAGTTATACATTACGGTACTCTTAAGATGATACGATTTTTATGAACATAGAATATTGTGGAAGAATGAATTCTAAGATATTTCCATTAAGTTACTTTTGCACATACGTGTTAGGATTTGGGAAGGTGATTTGGAAGAGAGACTGTAAACTGAGTTAAATTTTCAAGCACAAAGTCAAAGGAAAATCAAAACCGCACAAAAAAATTCCAGCGTTATGATTTCATGTATATAAAAGTTTTAGTCACATAGATATCTGTGTATATGGATAAATAAATGAGAAAGAAAACATGCTGTTGTATACCAAACAGAGCCTGGTCAGGAAAAGGGAGAGAAAAATGGGTATTTCACAGAAAAAAAATTAATATGTGTAAGAATTGCTTGCACCGAAATTGAAGGGCTAACTAACAAAAAAAAGGAACATTGAGACCATCCAGTGATAGTAACCACAGGAAGCAACCACCACCACTAGTGCCTGGGGATAAAATAGTAGTTAAAGTAGCCTAGAAGCTTGGAAGGGGGTGCTCCAAAGGCTCAGCATTCTGATCTCTAAGTAGGGTATGTGATCAGGCTAGTGCTGTCACTCCTGAAAGTGTACAAGAAACTGTATGTGGGGGTGTGGAAAAAAGCCAGCAGCTTCTACCCCTGTGGGCAAGCTCCCATCCCAAATATCTACAGTGCAAAGTCATTAAGTCACACCATAACCCACTTTGTAACAACAACCTTGCTCCTCTATCAAGATCGCTTTTACAATCATCCACAGGTTACCTAGTATTTTATCTCATCAGGACTTCCAGCTGATTAACTAGTCTTCTCCTCTCTCATAATAATAAAAATAAGTAACAATAAAACATATACTAAATATTTATTATCTTCCAACCATTGTTCAACATATTTCGTGGGTAGTAATTCATTTAATTTTCACAACATAAGGCTTATGTACTTATGGGCCCCATCTTACACACGCACAACTGAGACAGAAAATGTGAAAGTTTTCCCAGCAATCATGTGTCACCAAAGCTGAGATTGTCACCCAGGGAATCTTCTGAGTCATTGCTATTAAGCTTTATACTTACCTTCTGTCCGTGTCCATTTTTCATAGTCTGGTGGCCGTCATTTTAATGTAACCTTTGTCATTACTAATTTTGTCTCACCTTAACTACAGCAATGGCCTTCTAATTTGTCTTCCCATATACATTCATGGTCATAAAATGTAGACTTCACATAGAAGCTGGAATGAGACATCAGACAAACATGCCACAGGTCAGCCTTCTGCTTCAAACTCTCCAAAGACCTTCCATTTCCTTCTGATGAAAATCCAAAATTGTTTCAAATTCCTAGTAGATCCTAAAAGAGCCCTTCTCAATAACTTCCTCTATTTAATCTCTCCTCTCTCTGTCTGGCTTCTTGCCTTAAACCATACTAATTTCCTCAATTTCTCTTGAACACATCACACATATCTAACATCAAAACCTAACCTTCCTTCTCCACCCTTAATGCACATCCTTGTTCCTACACTTAATTCAATTCTCTGCTCAAGCATCACCTGTACACTCTATAAAATATCATTCTAGCCACCCATTTTCTCATCCTGTTTTATTTTTGTTTCAAGAATTTATTAACATCTAAAATTACAGGACTGTCGTATATTTTCTGACCAATCCAACAGAATGTGAGTTTCCTAAGAAAAATCTGTATTTTAACTGTGGTATCAATGTCCCCTAGAAGTCTTCCTGGCACATAATGTGTTTCATTGTTATTTATTCATAAAATGAGTCTTGAATCAATGAATCCACTAACCTTTTACACCTTTAACTTTCCCTTTATTCATTAAAATAATCCAATCCTGAGTGTACTACACTCTCCACAGCTGTCACAAAGAAGATCAAGTTTCCCAGGGGAGTAATTTAATTTGATATATGCATAGTGCACAATAAAAAATGTGCCTTTTAGATATATCCACTCTTTCTTTTCCAATCATTTGTGTACATAATTCTTCACTGTGTCCAAATCCCAAATTATTTATGTTTAGCTTTTGATCTGACCTACTATTTTCATTTAGAAAATATAAACATCCCATGAAAAATGCTTCATATTCTCCCTAAATGATAATATCTTGCAAAATTCTAGTACACTGCCACCACCAGGAAACTGATATTGATGCAATTGATTTTATCATATTAAGATTTCTCCTATTTCACTAATACTTATTTTTGTGTATATATTTAGTTCTATGCAATTTTATCTCATGGGTAGGTTTGTGAATCACCATCACAATCAATCAAGAAACAGGACAGTTCCAACACCACAAAGATTTTTGTGTCACTTTTTTCAAATCTTTTTCATTTCCCTCCCATCTTCACACCTGCCCTTTTCTTCCTGCTGGGCAATCACTATGTACTCAATTTCTATAATGTGGTGTTACAGGAATGTTAAATAAGATCATATAATGTGGAGCTTTTAGGGACCTACATTTTTTTTTACTCAGCATAGTTCTCTGGAATCTGTGCACTTATGGCTCTTCTCTTTTTGCTGAGAGTAGTCCATGATATGGGTGTACTGGATTTGCTCACCTAATGAAAGATATCTGACCTGCTCCCAGTTTTGAACTATTATAAATCACTCATATGAACATGCATCTGTAAGTTTTGTTTGAAAACATCAATTCCTATTCTCTGTGGTAAATGCCTGAGTGCATTTGCTAGGTTGAATGGTAAATTTCATATTTAGTTGTAATAAAAACTACCAATTTTTTCCCATGTTGGTCTACCATCAGAAATGTATGAGTGATCCTGCTTTTCACATCCTAACCAGCATTTGTGTTGTCACTGTGTATGTTTTTGCCATTCTGATAAGTGTCTATGTATAACATTTTGGTCTTGAGTTTTTTAAATGTTGGATTATATTTTGTTATGTTGACAGTTTTTGTCTGATTTGGTGTCAGAGCAATACTGGCTTCATTAGATGAGCTGGGGAGTCTTTCCTTCTCTTCCATTTTCTAGAAGAGATTGTGTGAAATTGGTAATTCTTTAAGAGATTTGTAGAATTCAATTATTTAGGTATCTTTCTGTTGTCTCTCTGGTTCTGATTTCTAGTGTGAGTCTATTATGGTCAAATAAGACACTATATGATTTCAATTCTTTGAAATGTTGGGTTTTATTTTATCACCCAAGATGTGGTCTACCCTCTTCAATGCTTTATAAGCTCTTGAAAACTACATATACTTCTGTTTTAGGGTGAAGTATTCCATACACATCAATTACATTAACTGTGCTGATCAGATCTATACTCTGTTCACTTTTGTTCTACTGGCTCCGACAGTTGTGTGTCTAACAGGGCTGTGTTGAAGTTTCAAACTCTAATTGTGAATGTGTCTACTGCTTGATTGTTTGGAACTGTTTACTCACCAATCTTCTGGGCAAAACTCTCCCTTCCTCTTTCTATTGGTTGTTTTTCCGTCTCAGTCGTGTTTTACTTTTCTAACAAGAGCGCTGCTGCTTCTGTTTTTCTATTTTTTGCAATTATTCTCTGTGAGTTTTCTGCCAGTTAGTGCTTTCAAACATAGCTCCATTGCCCTCATCTGCTGGTTCCTCACATCATAGCCGTGGGAGAGATGCTGGTTTGATACTGTTCTATCACTACATATAGTTATTTTGGGCAGAGTGTAAAATCTATATAAATCTTCCATATGCTGTGTTATGTGCATATTCCTAATGCATGTCCACAATACAAACATATGTTCCTGCAATTCGCACAGTCCAGAATGCCTGATTACACCAGCGTTCGTTAACACAATACATATTTTTTAATCTTTTAAATATAAATTGTCCAATCCCCACCCATCATCAACCTAAATGAAATGCTAGATATTTGGAAATAAATATTTTATTATATTTGCAATATTTAAAATATTTCATAGTTTCTGTTTCTAATGATAACAGTGAAAACAGATAGGCTCGTAAGTCTTATGGTATAACATAAGATTGGAAGTATATAGAACTGCATTTAATTCAATTCTGTATTCTTAATCTTAACTGAAAAACAGATGCTAAATTTAAATACACTACATGAATCACTTTAATTATGTTATTTCTCCTTTATATCATTTAGCTTACATGCACCTCAAAGTAAATGGTTTAGTAGCAGCTAATAAAACACTGTGGTTATGCCAGTTTGACTCCATTACTGGTATATAGAGTATTTAGATTACTTAGATTCTCCTTTAGTATTGCAATTTTCTTGGTTTTATTTATCCTTCTGTTATTTATTGGTGATGGTGAGGATGGTGCCCACTGTGATTCTGCAGATTTTTCAGGTACCAGCAGCGTCTTCAATCATGTGCATTTACAAGACACTAAAACACCCAAGCTAGAGATTGTCTGAACTCAATGAAAAGAAGAGAATGGAAGAAAAGATTCATAATAGATACGGCTTTCATCCAGGGATAAAGGTGTAAATGGAGTGTGTACTGCAACTATTTAAAGAGTTATCCAATTTTTAAAAATATATGTTACTATTGTGGGTCACTGAAGAAATAGCCGTCACTTAATTTTTTTAAACTTTTGGGTAGTTAGATAAGTGCAGGCACCGGGCAGATAGATGGAGGAGAGGGAGGATGGTCTGGAAGATGGTGTTATGCCCCCTCTAGCATAAAGGGACTTCACTTCTTCTAAATGAGGGCCAGCAAGAAACCAGTTAGAACCCGATAACCAACACTGCTCAGTAGCAAAATATACTTGACTGGACATGACCCAATGCTCACTGTAACATAATTAACATTGTGATTTGCCCCCACCATGGGTTTTTCTGTGCACACTCTGGATAAGGACATGCACAAAAGAAACCATCATGACTAGACATTCCAGGGGCAAGAGTCGTCAATCAATCAAAAGACCGCCTCTAAGCCAGGGTATTAGAGAAAGGACAAAACAAAGACCATCGCTTTCCTCCCTTGGATCAGCCCGCCTCCCTTCTTGGAGAAGCGTACTTTTCTTCTACTGGATAAATCCTTTAAAATAGTTTGCTACATAATGCACTCTGTCTCCCATCTGCAATTCTATCTGTTGGGTAAGACAAGGACTGGGGTCTTTTCCTTTTTGGAGGGTAACAAACAATGTAAAATTTCCTGGTTAACTTGATGTCAAGTAATTGTATATATGATACTTTTTGCTGTGGGCATGGGTGTTGCATTGAAAAGGTTGTTAGCATTCAAAAAAATTAAAATTCAGAAGAAACAAAATCTGAAAATTTTTAGTGTATCCCATATCATGTTATTATTTAAATGTGATGTTCATTGTTTTCAAATAAATCAATACATTTTTTAAAGTTAGATAGATCTGTCTGTCTGATTCTCAGGAGAGCCAATGAAGCTCAAAGATCAGCCTCCAAAAATAATTTTATTACTCTGTTTAAACAATTTTTCCCTTTCTTACTAATACTGAAAATTTTATGCCAAGAATCTTTTATTAATAAAGTATACAAGCATTAAAAATTCCCTTAAGAAATACAAATTCTGTAGAAAAATAAATTTGAAAAGAACTTTGCTGCCCTGGGCTTCTACATTTTATTAGGAAAGATTTGTGTATTAATTAGGTAGCTTTAAGCACATAGGTGAAACCCTATGTACATGAAGCCAGCATGGAAGCCTTCGGTATTTGAGGAAGTCATTAAACATTTAGGAGCCATTAAAGCTTTGCTGCCCAAAGTGTGTTTCAGGACTCAGCAGCATTGGCATCACTGTGGCGCATGTTAGAAATGCGAAACCCCAAGCGCCTCCCCAGAATATGCAGTTGAAAAAGATCTCCAGGTGCTTCCGATGTCAATGAAAGTTGATTAAAAAAAAAATTAAGAGGACAAAGCAGCTGAGTATTTACCTGGAGAGACTGAGTGGCTGTCTGCAAGAAATGTGTTCCTATATGGCATAAAACTAGAGCAGATATTCACTGAGAAGGTCCCTGTATCTCAGGGGAAGTAAGCGTACAAATGACAATGAGAAGAAGCACATGTGGTTTAGGAAACTGTGAGTTACTTGAGCACCAAATATTTGAAACAAAGGTTTAGCAACCATAAAAATCAAATATGATCAACAAGATATTTCAATATTAGATATAAATAGTCATCACGTTTTGAAATTTAAATATTGCATTTAAAGTCAATTATAAAAAAATAGGCTAACCAATAGATATGGAATTCAGCAAGCTAAAGAAAAGAAAAACAAACACATATAAGTCAATGTAAAATTGTACTTTTTTTTTTCAACTGGAGGCTGTATCTTTAAATTTACTGCATCTCACCACTCAACCACCTTCACTGCTACCATCAGTGGAGACCCCATCATCAACCACATGGATTACTCCAGTAGTGGTCCTGAGTGTTTTCCCAACTTAATCCCTTATCCTCACCCCATCATCATGTCTCTCTGTGGGAGCCAGAGTGAACATTTTTTAAAAAACACAAATCAAATAATGACACTCTCCTGTTTAAAACACTTTAATAGGGCTAGATTGCATTCTAATACTAATAATAGCTAATAATCCCCATTACATTTAATAAGAATGATTATAACTAATGTGTGTATAATGTACCGTGTGTATATGCTAACTGAATAATCCTAACCAGTATTCCATATCCAGGATTTACGATAACCCCCGGGAGTACACATGAGAAAATGGAGATGTTGTTGGGTAAAGTATCTATCCTAGGACACAGATAATGGCTCAGATTTGAACCTAAGAAGCTTAGCTTCTGTCTTAACTTTTAATCACCCTTCTATATACATTTTCCTTCATGCCCATAGGGAAACTTTCATGATCTCTTGCCTGACAACCTTTCCCAACCTACTTCTAATAATTTTCTGTTTAATTAACTTTGCCCTATGCAACTGAGCCTTATTATTCTTCATCAAACATGCCAGACACGTACTTGCCTTCCCCTTCCCGGTAAGCTGTTCCCAAGGGGTTTTCACAGCTTGTTCACACAATTGTCACCTTCTCAGAGAAACAGCCGCTGCTCATCTAGTTTAAAAGAGCACACCTTCTCAATCTCTATTCCTTCACCATGATTCACTTTTCATTGTATTACTGATCAACATGCAGTATTAAAATAGAAAGTCTTTACAGCTATGTGCATGATTTTGTAATAAAAATAGTGCATACAAGATAGGAACAAAGAGAAATGTATAACTCTACAAAATTCATGCATTTCAGATTGGGGATTTTAGGCTTGCAGAAATAGCTAAGCAACCTATTCTGAACCTAATATTTAAAACTAGCAGTTAGAATTGACAGCGTCAAATCTCTGGGTCAATGTAGCTGTTTTGAGACAAATTAAGTCTCAAATCTCTTTTACATCTGACTTACTACATGACAGTTAGAGTTTCACGTCTGCTTTTGTTCTAATACGTTGCATATCCTATTTGATTTGTAGGACAGGAAGAGAATCCAGCCTCACACAGACATGCATCAGGAAAAGGTGGGAGGAGTTTTAAAACCTTATCAGATAATTATGGATAATTATTTTGACACTGTACCCAAATTCAACAAGTGTTAACTTTATTAACGTTTAGTTTTAATGTGGAATCTGAAAGCATATCAACAAACTTTCAAGATTATAATTTTAAAAACGTTATTCAGGCTTGCATTTTTAATGGATCTTTGAATCATGTCTAGGTCATTTTGAAAGTAATGTTTCAGTGAATTCTACAGATCTTCCAAATGTTGATCAACTTTGTTAAACAATTTTTTTTAGAAAGCCAAATCCTTCTGTTAATTTGATCAGAAAATTATTTGTTTTGGTACAATAACAAGCATATGGTGGCAAATATATAAATTCTACAAAATTCTATTTTTATTTGAAAGCTGAAATTTTATCACTGACAAGTACTGTTTATTGTTTTCCTGCAATTGACATGCTCACTTGGCTTATTTTCAAGAATCAGTAACCAAATACGGAAATCTGAATAAGCATAGTTTGTCTATCAGTCATTCTTTCAAATAAAAAGTGTTCTATTAAAGAAAAAAAAAAACAGCTATTTCAGCAATCCAGAAAATCACAGAACTGTATTTTCCTTGAGAGACTACTGTACTTTGGTATACAGTAGACGTGCTTAATAAGTACATTTCATTTCATCACTCAACACATTAAAAGTATGTCTACCCAAGAGTTGAGAGTTTTTTTCTGCTACATAAAAGAAATCCCCAGGTGAAACCACCTGACCACCGCTGATGCTGCTGCTGTCACTGCATCTTCTCTTTCCCCTTCATCTTCTTCTTCTGTGCGGCTATGGCAAGTGAAGAATGCAATGACCACTAGCTCATTATGGCACCAGTGTTATGATTCAGGCTGAGACACTAGTCATTTTACCCACAATTACTTTTGTACCATCAGGGCAATTATCAATTCAGTAAGCAAAGAAAAAAAAGTCTTACCATTATTTTGAAAATAATTTTTAACAGTCTGCCTGGTGGGTCTCATTCACAAGCGTCTGCTGACATCCCATTATGAACTGTTAGTCTGTAGATTATGGATGGGGAACCCCACCTCCTTACAGAGCTATGTTTGCAACCACTGAAGACATACCTACATTGAGGTCCTTCCAGAAATTCCTCATAACATTGTAGGTGTTCTTACTAACGATGTTTGAATGAGTATGTAGAATGGAAGTAATTAAACAATTAATCTGAAAAGTTGAAGAAAAATAAAAACTAAAGGTGACCACATACCTGAAGCAACGGTTATGCACCAGGTTATGTCCAGCATCAGTGGGGAGGCCCAGTATGCGTCAGGAACCAGAGAGCATCCGCACGGATGCCGCTCTTCTCTCGGCAGTTTCACTGGGGGAAGGTCACTGTGGGTAATTTTTCCTGAAATCAGAAACAGTTTCCTTAGGAAAGGGTTTTTCTAAAATAGAAAACAAGGAAAACACGCCGTAATAATTATGTGACACTTTCCTCTTCAAATAGAAGACAAACTATTAGTCCGTAACTGAAAATTGACTCTCTTACAGCCTACAGAATAGTAATGTCTCACATAATGTCTAAATGTATTGAAATGATAAAAACAAAAATTCTGATAAGGCTGAAAACTACTGCTGTTAAGTATCTTTCATAAAAATATGATTGACTGATCTTCCTCTTCAACTCAAAGAGTTGTTTTTTCTTTTGCTTGCATTTTTAAGACATTAATTAATTTCAAATTAAATCAAAAGTCCATGTTACAGATATGGAGGATATCTGACACCAAAGAGCTCAGTTTCAAATCAGGCATGTTTAAATAGCTGTAGTGTTTTTATGTGTTGGTTTGCATCAAAATAATACTATCACCCTTCACCCATATTCAATAAAATCTGATCTTCAAATAATTACTTTTCCCCTTTATTAAAATCAGTTTTTATTTGTGTGGGCAATAAGTATATCACTGTCTTTAAATACGCTTGCTATTCAAGATAAGACAAACTTTCCCATTGACTGCGACTTTCGATCTCATTAGGGAAAACAATTATAACTACTTTAAAGCATGTATTTCCAGACATTCTCTATGCTTCTGTAAACATACATGTGTATCCATAAAAACAAAAAACATAAAATGTCGGTTAGATTTACTTTCATTTTCATAAAACATTTTGATACACATAGTATTTTAAAAACTTATTCAACACTAAACATTTTGCTTTACACTGACACTGATGCATACACAGACCTAAATAAAAGTATACATGCAAAGATATGTGTATAAAATATTATATCCACAATTTTTGTGTCTTTTTCATAATTGCATGATAACCCACAGTAGATAATTTAGTCATTGCCTTACTAAGAGGTTGCTTGAAATGTATCACTCTTACCATTATTACTACCATCACATGCTTTGTCTTTGGTTGTTTCTCTTGGGAAGATTCCATGAAGGGAAGTTGCTGGATCATAGATATATAAGAAATACATATTTCAAGTTTCGATTATGTTGATTATTTCATGTAGATGTCATTTTTTCCATATATTTAATAACATGTGATGCTATTCTACATTTAAATCCGTTATTTTCTCTATTATAAAACATATGTAGTATTAAGACCACTTCAACGTTTCATTCTAAGTTGCTTGCTCAATATCAAACAACTGTTAAAATTACAAGCCAGAAAACAAACCATGTTGCTGACATAACATCTTACTATTGATGTTTTTCATTGTGTGTATATGTGTGTGTCTATTTTTCTCAGTTTCTTAACTGGAAGATGTGTCATTATCTTCTCTTGAATTACAAGAAAATCTAAGTTGCTGTCAGGAAATATCCACTATGAATTGTAAAGAGGGAGGGTTAAGTCAATATTCTGTGGAGTGTTGCTTCAAGAGAGAAAGGTTGAAAGATTTTTATACTTTATTTTCTTTATCAACATGCAGTATTATGGTTGTAGCTTTCAAAAACTCATATCATATGCTTTATAATTTTATTAAAAAATAAAATTATTCCTCCTAATATTTATTCTGAACCTTAAATTTTACTTAGACCATGCTGATTATTAAAATATGTATGCAGGCTGCATTTTTAATTCACAGTATTATACACTTAGAGATGATTATTCATACTTTCACTATGAGCAAACTCTGTATCAAAGCATGTTCCCTTTCTCCTAAAAAACATCCCAAAGTTTACAGGAGAATGGAGAATCAACTAGAAACTCTATTGTGGGCAAAATTAGGCAACATACTGTAAAATATACATTAGAGTTGTAAAAAGCAATTGCATTTGCTTGGGAATACATGCAGAAAAAGACAGAAGCCTCAGAGAAATTTCAGTGTTGAAAGTTCAATGTTAGAAAGTAAAAGTAAAAGTTATTTCTGAGCCTAGCTCTTTGATTAAATTGGCAAATGAAGAGAAGACAAGCCCATGTCGATATTCACAAATAAAAGACACTTGAAAACAGCTTTATCTTTGAGGAAGCTGAGAAGAAAACCTTTGTGCTGTGGAACCCAGATAAGCTGGAAGAATCCCTCGGCAATCTTGCCCTCTATAGGAATACCTTGCAAATAACTGATCTAGGAGAACCCAAGTTATTCAGTGAGAGTAACAAACAATACTACAAAATATCTTTTCAAGGAGCAGATAAAAATATTTGAAGAAGTACCTGACTGTGGATGAAACAAAAAGTTAATCTCTGGGTGCAGATCAAGCAAAACTGCAAGAATAAATCCTACCTGATGTGTAACAGATATCTCAAAAGTAACGTTGCTCAAACAGAATACCTGATTCGACTTGTCTTTAAATATGCTTTCTCCCAGACGTCTTACCTAGATGCCACCAATATGACACATTTGCTTAAATCATAACTCCTGGAGTGGAGAGGTATAGTTCAGTGGTAGTGTGTGTGCATTACCACGCATGAGGTTCTGGGATCAATCCCTGGTACCTACATTAAAATAAGTAAATGAACCTAATCCACCCCCTCAAAAAATAAAGAGATAATAATTCTAAAAATTAAAAAAACACCTCCTGAAATTCTTTCTTGTGTTCTTCTTTTTCTTTAGCAAGTCCTAAGGATTCTAACCATATAAATTACCTCGAATTCTCCAAAGATGTAAGGGTTCATAGTTCTTGGCAAAGTATTGGAACATTGAATGGTATGCTTAGAAGATACGTGTATTCTGAAGTAAGATTTTCACTAGAGAGTCGTTTTTAGCACAGAGGAATTAATGGTGCTAAACTAGACAACAGAAAGGTATTTTTTGTAAGGGAGATTTTCTGGTACCACTGAGGAAACAAAGCTTAAACCAGTTTGTATAATTGGACTTTAATTTCAAGGGAACACGCCCGTGTTTTGTGCATGATTGGACCTGACAATAAACGGAAGCCAATCACTTCACTGTGGAAGTGGGCATAAACGTTCATTATCTAGCACTGCGGGAGACGACGCGGGGCCGGACGTGCTGCCTGCTAGTCCTGGAGAGCATCGTCATTTATACTTTCCTGCATTTGAAGGAAAAGCTAAAAGTTGTTTGTTCACAAGAGCATAAGGAAGTGAAATTAGCTAACTTTATTTTAAAGGATTGGTTAATTTGCTGTGTTACATGGTCATACTAAGCCTCATCGATCCAACTTGCAGACTCTAAGGCTAGAGATCAACTTTTAAAAAAATGATCATTATATTCAGCACCAAAAAAAAGCTATTACTTTGCTTGGGTACAAGTGTGAAAGAAGCTTATTTTCTAGGTAAGTGGATAGTGTTAATCCAGTCTGTCATTTAATCGGCTGTGTGAGGTTCATATGATACACATACACATACCCACACATATCTCAACATTCAAATGAATATAATCATCGTCTTTATATTAAATGTCATTATAGCTCTAATGTACTCAGTTACTGACATGAAACATTTGAATTGAGTTAGAAATAAAGAAGAAAACTCCATAATAAATTTTCAGAAGTTTGTTTTAAAGCTGTCATGTGTTTTATTCTTCTATAACTAATGAAAATATGGACATTTCTATGAGCTAAATAATTCCTTGCCAAGAAAAATTACTTACCTCAAGAATATGCTGAATTCACTGAAAACACAATAAAAAAGGATACTGGGGAATTCATTTCTTAGCAAGGATTGATCAATTGTATATTACATGAATCAGAATAAAACAGCAGCAATTTTAAGACTGTGCTGTGTACTCCAATACCCTCCAGGACCTTCTTAAAATTGAATTCAGTACAAACAGAAGAATGATGGATAACCAGTATTCCTAGAAAATTTTATGATCAGAAAATAAAAGATATTTTTAAAAATTCTTATCTTTCTTATTGAAGTCAGCAAGCTATTTCTTTCCCGTCTACTGGATCACAGTATTCTGGATTAGTCTGATTCTCAAAATTTTACTCTCCTCTTTGAATCACTTCACAGAAGATTGGTTGTCTGAATATCCATTTTTTAAAAATTTTTTTCTACTTTTTTTGGATTGGTGAGGTAATTAGGTTTATTTATTTTTAAATGGAGGTAGTGGGGATTGAACCCAGGACCTCCTACATGCTAAGTGCGTACTCTACTACTGAGCTATACCCTCCCGTCCGAATATCCATTCTAAGTAGAGTTGCCAGATAAAATACAAGATATCCAGGTAAATTTGAATTTCAGATTAAAACCCAACAACCAAATGTTCTAAAAAGTATAAACATCCCACATATTGCATGGAATGTACTCATATTGACATGCTATTTGTTGCTCATCTGAAAAAGAACTGTAACTAGGTGTCTCACGCTGTCACTTTTAAATCTACAGTCGTAATTCTAAAAGAACGTTTAAAATTGACAGGTAGTTGCACGGACATTTCCCTGTAGATATAATACAATCTCCTCATCGAGTCTAATTAGAATATTCCATGCTTGCCATAGAATACCTGTTAAGAGGTTTTTTTTAATTGTCATTGTTTGCCTTGAGATGCTATCTCAGATCCAGCCATTCAAGGCAGAACGAGAAAGGTTTTTTCCCATTGTAACTTTATAAATGTGTTATGAGACATCTAAAATTCAGAAATAAGAAAGACACAACTCTCACAAGTATAGGTGTTTGGAGCAGTGAGATTATTAGGTTCTTCTACTTTGTCAAATATATTGTCAAACAATCTGTCATGAAATGGGGACTAAGAACAAATTACAATTTCAAAATATATGGATGAAGCTGCCAGAGTTCTGGTGTTTCAGACACAAAATATTAATCAAAATGAAGCCTTGTATTCCAACAGCATTGAG
This sequence comes from Camelus ferus, assembly GCF_009834535.1. Taxonomy (NCBI): domain Eukaryota; kingdom Metazoa; phylum Chordata; class Mammalia; order Artiodactyla; family Camelidae; genus Camelus; species Camelus ferus. The sequence continues at coordinate 13,315,352 of NC_045698.1, read as the reverse complement.
AAAAAGTAGGTGGAGAGGCAATCAGGCTTTTGAGTTCTGATGTATGTTTAAAATATGTATATCTAACATTGTTTTCTCTCTCAGGAGTTCTCTACGAGTTCATTGATTTATTCATCTATTCCTTAATATTCTGAAGCAGCTACTCTATTTCAGACACAGGGTTAGTTGAAAAAAATGGACAAGATATTCCTGGCCCTTATAGAGCTTACCATCAGATTAGAAGGGAGATTACTGAATAAGTAATTCCAGTAAGTAGTGTAGAAATAACTTGACTTTTGTAAATAGATCATTCTTTTAAACTATAAAATTATGCTACACTTTCTTTTCTTTTTCTTCTCGTTCCTTTTTGTATGATTTCTCTCCCCCATCTGCCAATTGTCTTTGAAACTACACTGGTAATACAGAACAACAACAAAAAGAAGTTTTTCTCTAACTTTATTCACTACAAGATATGAAAGGAAATGTTTGTTCAGAGAAGGACAAACTTACTTTCCTGATTTCCCATTTTCCTTATGTATCAAAAGCCATGACTGATGGTGACCAAGAAGGCCTTCCTGTTCGCCTCAGTCAGGCTAAGCTACACACGGACTTCGTCCTGACTCTTGGCCTCTGGCCTCCCTTTTCTTAGAGCATTTACCTCAGAAAACTTATCATTATAAATCTTTCTCACCCCTTTGAGGTGGGAATCTTGGTAAAAAGCTTCTTGTCAGTTTTACAGTTAGGAATGTCTTCTCAAGTGGACGATCCCTTTGAACTGTAATTCTCAGGGAAGATGTGAGCCCCCAGCCCCCCAGTTTCAATGGGAGGATGAGAGCTAACTTCTCTGGGTATCTTCTTACACGTTGTAAGACTACCTCATGCATGAAGATAATAGAAAAAGTTTTCTTTTTTTTTTTTTAAGGTTGGAGGGGTGAAGCAATTAGCAAATTTGTACACCTGGATGGCCTAGGAACCTTCACCATCCCAATTCTTAAAAACTCTCCAGCCCTTTGGATCAGACTGAGCTGACTGAGTATTGCAATAACCTTGAATAAACTGTTCCTTGACTGTTTAACTTTGGTACTTTTGCTTTGAAAGTAGATTCAGAGGCATCAGAGAACATGATATATACCAAGAACCCACCTTTAAGAAAGAGGAAATGATACAACAGAAGTTCTCATCACTCAGAAAATGAACATGAGAAAGCCTTATACTGCCCTTGGGAAGAAAAACATTTAAAGTAGTTGAAAATCATTTGAGAAAAGTTGTATTCAAGTAGACTGCAGTTAAAAATAAATAAAAGTTATTGGTGTTCCACTTACCATTTGGCGCTCTGGTAGAGGAGTTTTATTGAGCATCTCTGCATCACCCTGGGATGAAATGGCAGCGTGTTGTATACAGCAGACCCTTGAACAATAGGGGTTTGAACTGTGCACCTCCATTTGTATGCAGATTTTTTCATTAAATGTATACTATGATGCTATACCACCTGAGGTTGGTTGAATCTGTGGGTGCAGATCACAGATATGAAAGAATCAGGATATAGAGATCTTGTGTATACTGAGGGCCAAGTGTAAGTTACATGCAGATTTTTCACTGCACAGACAATGCCCCTAACTTCCTTATTGTTCACAGATCACCCATATATGCAGAGAGGAGTTACTCCTCACACATATTACTGCCCCCACAGGGTCAACCTTATCTGTTCTAATTAATAGAGTAAATATTTTAAAAGTCTTGTTCTTCTTGCAAGAGGTCCAAGTTGGTACTTGAGAACCAGCATGTTGGCTAGCGATTCACCACCGAATGGGACAAGGGAACCATTAACTGAGCTGTAGGTTGGAAAGCCTAAATCTGGCGAAAGGAGATAATAATATGGCTGAGTGAATGAGGCTGGCTCTTCAGAGGGACACTCGTGACATATCCTTAGTCTACCTTCCTGCTTTTTATAAACATAAAATATAAAATAAATCACGCTGCCTCTAATGCTTTAGCAAAATGACACTGAAGCTCAGGACCTTTAATTATTGGAGGAAGTGACATTGAATTAGAATCCCAACTATTGGTATTATGCAGGTAAAGGGTATGTCATGGCCACATTTGCTTTTAGCTGGCTATGTCTGCACTATGGAGAATACATAGGAGATCATTAAAGAAGATAGAAAGATCATTTAGTAAAGTCAGTAGTGAGGGGTAACACAATAAGGAACGTTTGAAGTAGTTTATGTGGAGAAAGGGAGAGAACACTGCTTAGGGAACAGAACCAGGTGGGTGGAGAAATATGGTGGATATAAATGATACTTACAAGACTCAGTGACTGATTTTATTGACCTTGGCATATGAATGTAAGCTAAGAATCAAAAATGAGTTTCAGGTTCCTGTCTTGGGCAACTTATAGAAAGAGAAAACATATTATTCACTGAAATAAGGAAAGTTGGAGATAGTTTTCATTATGTTTATATTGAAGAACTGTAAGATAGGTAGGTGTTCATTAGACATTTGGATATATAAGCATGTGTTTAAGAAGATACTTAATTAGAAATATAGATATTGTTATATCTGAAAATAAAAAAATGCCCAAAAGTAAATTTAAACTGAGAAATAAAAGAGGATAAAGAAAATATTAATGTTTAAGGACAGAAAATAGGAACATGAATGAAAGATACTAAAGAAATGACAGAGATAAAAAAGGAAAAGCAATATGGTATCGTGGAAGCCAAGAAAAATATTTCATGAAATAGAGTAGCTAAGCATATCTATATTTTCAATAAATCAAGTAGAATAAAAACGATGAGTCAATTAACTTTAAATGTGAAGAGTTTATTTGAGATATCATTCAAAGAAGTTTTACTTAAATAAGGAGTGAGTCAGAGATTATTAAGCTGAAAAGTGAGTGAATGTAAAAATGATGAATTCAAATCAAATGAATATATAGTAGGATATGAGACACTCGAGCAAACTCTAAAAATGGAAGGAATAACTCATTGGAGATTTGGAGGATTTGGAGCGTGACTAAGAAAGTTCAATTTCTGATAGAGCTAATAATGCCTACTAGATCCAAAATACAAGAAAAATCAAATCCTCTTGGAGATTTTATAATCACCTGATCCAAAGAAAAAGGAGTGATGAAGGGAAAGAATGAGCATAAAGAAATCTTTGTTCTTATGTTGGATGGCAGTATGTTGAGAACATTCTCAGTTTATGGCTTCTGCTTTTCCTTGTGGTTTATGAGGCAACAGCATTAAGAAAAATCATGATTAAACAGTGGGATTGTTCCCTGTATGTTTGAAATAGCTCATGTGAACACAGGAAGAGAACACTGCTTAATGAATGTGGTGAGGCCATTGGCTATTATTACTCTACTATCATTTATGGTTTTTAAAGAAGAGTCTTTGCACAAGTTCATCTCCAATTTTTGAAAGTTAGATAAGCAGGATTTTTTCCAAGCACAATGCTAAATATGAAGAGTCCAGAATCTGTATGTTTTGTTATGAGCCAAGAATTTCCAAGCGACATATATGAGGCACTGCCCTTCAATTCACTTATGAATTAAAAAGAGTTGAACTTGTGAGAGGTGGGAAAATTAGAGACTATCAAAGGATCTAATACAATATTAGGTTTTATAAGATGCTGCTTGATCCAAACTGGTATAAGGTCCTGATAACCATGACCTTGTGTTTGTAGTAAGAATCTATGGATGCTCCAAACACTTTAAACATCACCTCGAAGAAGAGTGCTCAGCACATCATAGATACAAAATGAATTAACTTTGGATTTATTTGTTAAATGAAATGGTCTCACGTTTGAGCATTGATATGATGTTCAAAAAGTGACATTTTTAGGAAATGTGTTTTCAGATAGGTCTCCATCATGGATGCTTTCCAGTCTTGCTTATGAAATGTTTCCCCAGGGAAAAAAAAATGTAGAAGACATATTAAAGTAATTTTAGTAGTAATAAATTGATTCGATTCAACTGAAAATTTTAGAAGGTTATGATTAGGGATCATTATTTTAATTGATTCCATAAAAAAATTATGAATATATTATACATTTAGTAATCACAAAGTTATGAAAGGAAATTACTCTAGCTAAGCTTATTACTGTATCACCAAGAGGCAACTTATTAAATCTCATGATAAAGCCAAGCATTGCAGGGTTTAGCCATGTCCTTTGAGCTATTCAGTATATTTAACAACATCGGATTTGACAGTAACTCAAGACTTGCACTTTATTGTTTCAAAGCTACTAGAGATATTCTGATAAATCTTGATCTCCTAAGTACAAAATTACTGGAGTTAAATGAGACAGAATTAATAGCTTCATATAGATTTTAAACCTTGATACATTTTTCTCAGCTTCTCAACTCAATGTCTTCTGTCTCAAATTCCATTATGGCAATTACCAAGTTATTTGAAATCCCTCCTGGCATTCTCATCAAGCCAGGTACACTATATGAGTGACTGAATCAACTTTTTGAGTGCATTAATATATTCACAATGTGTAAATCAATCTCTCTATATGTTTTGACTTGTACTGCTCTACTCTGAATGCCAAGAGTTTCAAAGTATAGTAAAAGGCAACCAATTTTGGCCAAAACTTGATACAACACCATTTAATAATAATTTTTAGAAACACTGTATCTGGAAATAAATGATATTGTAAAAAGCTATATTAGAGGAAATATCTATATATATATTTATATGCATATGCATGCGTATCTATTAAGTAGCTCAGAAATTTTAGGGGATTGATATAGCACTACAATGTCCACTCTGTTCTAAGTAGCATTAGTGTTTCTGTCTTGCTTTCAGAGTGACAAACTCATCACATCACACTCAGTAGGTCCAGAAACCATACAGTGTATACAACATTGTAGGTATAGTATCTCGTGCCTGAGTAATCCTGTCATTAGCACCTGCGTGTACATAAAGGACTAGGCAGAATGTTTGAGGAAAACCTCAATTCAAGGAAGCCATCAGATTTTATACCAAGGCCCTTTAGACATGCACAATCAACCCCAATTCTCCTGGTTCCTCTGAATTCCATCAATATTCATTGCTTTTTATTCAATAAACAGCCCTGAGCATGCAGTCCCAGTGCTTGGTCTGATACATACAACTCAGCCAGATTTCAGGTTATTAGATAAACTGTGATATCTTGAATTATATGTTGCACTGAGACTAGAGAAAAGAAAATGTTCAGACACCGCAAAAGGAGAGGAAATACCATGGGAACCAGCTGTTTACACTTTCCTTCCAATGCTGAACAAAATGATAGGTTGTATGGGAATGATATAATTGAATAAACAATAGCCACTTAAAATGCTTTTCTAAGTATCAGGTGATTTTTGAGGACAAATTTAAAATTAGGTTTTTCTATTTTTATATTATGAAATATATTGATACAGTGATCACAGCATAATTGTTAAAACACTTTGGAATTTGTATTTAAATGTTGGTTGTGGAGTCAGTTATGTGAATGAACCAATTTGAAATTTATTCCAGTTTACCTCATACCTAATGAAGTTAGTGACATCCAGTTTCTAAAGAAGACTGACTTTAGCTCTCTTTCCCATTTTCATCTTCCAACTATATTTTTCAGTGAATGCATTTTATAAGTACTTGATGATTTATAGACATTTAACAACTTAGGTATATAATTGTTGATAGTTCTAACATCTAAAAGAGCATTTTTAGTATAAGCATCAGTATATCTAGTTTATAGATTAAGAAATTGAGTTCATATTGTATAGAGCAAGCAAATCATGAAGTCAATTTACTCCTTTACCTTAAATTTATGGCTCTTTTTATTCAGATATGCTGTCTCCTTGGGGAAAAACAGTTTCAAAATTTGGGAGAACAAAGTTCCAATCTTCTAGAACATAAATGATCCCCAGAAAGAAGCAAAATTTAAATTCAGAAAACAAAATAAGGACTATATCAAGGGGAGGGGCTGCATATAAGTTAGCTTCACATGCCCAAAACTGAACTCAGTGTAGTACGGACATTCAAAGTTATTTTTTATCTCACAAGAAAAATAAATGTATTATAATTCACAAAGTTAAAAGAAGAGTGTTTATCCCTGGCCTGAATTGATTCTTATAATAACCCCAACAAGGGACTTAGATTCTGATTTTCTAGATGAAGAAAGTGAGCCTAGGCAGTGAGTGACTTCTTTAAAACCAAGATCTTTGTTTTTCTTTTTCTTTTTCTAAATTCAACTTGTGCTAGTAATTACAGATTCCAATTTAATTCCTCAATAAATTTTAAAAATGTATACTCCTATGTTAAATAAATAATGTAATAACTTTCAAAAGAGATATAGTTTGTGTGAGAATACTATGGTTTAAGAGATATAATTTTTTAAAAAATATTACCTGCATTTCTGAAATTTGGATGCTTAAATGTTTGATATTGTGCTTAAGACGAACTCTAGAGGCACAGATGACTGTATAACTCTTCATCGTTTTCAAAATGCTATGATATAATTTTATTAAGTTTGATGCGCACAGATTGCCCCAACCTATGATGCAAAGTTGCTCCTGAAAGTGCCAACACAGAACTATATAATGGCTGTGTAGCATAGGGAACTACATTCAATACCTTTGTTATACCCTGTAACGAAAAAGAATTAAAAAAACTGTATAATGTGATTCAAAATGTTCTTGTCCCTATTAATGAATATTTAGTCTAAGTCTTCATTTACAATTGACATTATTTTATTTGTCACGTGGATTTCTTCCCCATGTAAATTTTCCCAGTGATATGGTGTATGTATTCACTCTTGCAAATTACCTAGATGATCAAGCTCATTTAATTTGTTTAAGGCTATTTAAAAGAAAGTGAATAAGGCTTGGGTTTCAAACCCTGTGCTAGGATTCCTGATACTCAGTCTCATCAAATTCACTATGAAGAGTCCTATCAAATAATGTGCCTCATTATTTCCAAGGTCATTCAGGCTTATCTAACAGGCATGCCGCCTGATAGCAGACTAATCGGATATATGAGACTGAAAACAAGAAAAGTGCTCTATTAGCAGGTGTTTTAGATACAAGGCATTGATCCCAAATGTAAAGCATTTTCCATGTGGAAAGGAAGGCATTCTCCCATGAGCTCTGAAGTTGGTTAATCACACTAATTAGGTGCCACTTGATGACATTCATTTATGATCACAATCATGAGCACTGTCATAAGCAGAATTTTCTACAGCTCATTAATGAATGTCTGTGTCCTCACATCTTAGGAGGCTTCATTATTAGGCTTTGTTATTACCTTGTATTCTTTCGGTTTGATGAAATACTTCTTCTACAGAAAGAAGACCTTTCAAGAACACCTATACTAAAGCTGTTTTTAAAGTCATTAGCGTCTCACAAATTTTTCTTTTCCAAAATAACAATTTGATTTCCCAGGTAGCAGCATATTTTTTTTCCCTCTTCTTTGGTGTTTCCCTTAGACCCGCTGTTCAAATATTATGCTTCCATTAAGGATGATTTCTTAATGATGACAATTAATGTTTATATTTTCCATTAGTGATAGAGACATTATGATATACATCAGATTCACCTGGAGAACTTTTAAAACACACATACAGATGCTTTGTTTAAAGTGGCTAAAAATGGGCCTTCACGATCATGTGTATTTCTCAAAAGTTCAAAATATGAGTAATCTTCCATATAATGGTATGACCTGGTATCTCGCCTGCTTGCTATTTGCTGAATTCAGAAATTCCACAAATAATCTGTTTTATTCTTATTATATTCTGTGTGCTTGGGACATTTCAGACAATGATCTGCCCTCAGGGAGCTTAAATTCTAATAGAAAGAAGACATAAAAACAAAACACATAATAAGCAAATCATATAAAATATTGCAATAAATGTGATTATCTCCTTAAGAAAATATATAGCATTTAAAAATGTCAATTTCAAACTTGCAAAAAATTGACTGGCACAGCCACACATTCAATTTATTGCAAAGCACTTCGCCTATATTAGACATATGCAAATTTTATGTATATATGGAATTCGACATCACATTGACAATCTATGTCACAATTTTCAAGCTCGTAGATATTTTCTGTGCACAAAAGTAATCATAAAACTTCTACTAAAATTTAGTAATAAAAGAAGTTATTGTGATACAAATGCAAAAATTAAATTATTTCTCCTAATATGAAATTTTAAAAAAACTATGCAGAGTTCTATTAACCAGTGCTATTCTGAGGTTGCAATCCTGATCTTTCAAAGAGCCACGCAAATATGTCATGTTTAATTAATGACCTGACTTTACAGATTGGGTAGTCATTTGCTGAGCTCTAGGGCAATTCTTTAAGACAAGTACCTTTTGAATTTATTTCTCCCTAGTGTTTTTCAAGCTTAATTAGGAGTTTGAATCCATGGTGAAAGAAAGTATCAGGGAGCATATGGAAATTGTGCGTAAACCTATCTCCTGGAAGCAAATAAAATACTGCAGATTGGAAAGTTTTGTTAAGGTAAACCTCATGCCGAGGGATAGTAAAATGAATTTCAGGAAATGGTAGAGCACCATCAAAAGTAAAATACCTGAGAGCTTTTTTGTGCTCGTGTTCTTCATGAATTCTAAAGTACGGAATACAATGAAAAAGAGAGAGAAGAGACGATGCTCAGATCGTGAGAACTTTATACCATTCAAAGCAGGTTTCTTTTTTTTTCCTTTATGTGCTGAAATAGAAAATCATGCAATATGCTGAACAAGTCTATAGCTTTTAAATTTGAATACTATCAAGATCTTCCAGGTGGCATACAACAGTTGCAAAGGTTGGCTAGAGCAGAATGAGGTGGTTCTGAACCTCGCCCACAGCAGTGGAGTCCTATACGGACAGGAGAGAGAGAGAGAGGTTTCTTTCAGATTTCTCCTTTATGGTGAGATGATGGGAGAGAGTAGGGTTCTCACAGTGTGGCCTGCAGATTTTTGTGGGGTCCAGCTGGCATTTTCAGGTGCTCTGTGTGGTCAAAACTAGTTCAAAATGCTCTTACTTTGTTCTTTGACTCATGTTATCAGATGAGCTTCCCAGAGGCTGTGTTATGTGTGCTGACATCATCACTTCAGCAGGTACTAGAATGGTACTTGGGTATTTTTGTATTGAAAAACTTTGTTTTAATATATATTATGGTATCTACCAATCTAACATCAATTTGGTTCTCAGTACCCCTTTTTTACATCTTAAAATATGGAGGACCCCAAAATGATTGAGGATAATTGAAATAGAAGACTGTGGTTGCCAGATCGATACACACACTGATAGAAATAAGTATTTTTTCTTTCCTCTATGCCCAACTATCCGATCTTCTGGTAACAAAAACTCTATCCTGTAGTTTAGATAGGCACCCCTCATCCTCTCTTGCCAAAAAGTGAGAGATTTGGCCCTGCAGAGCAGACCAGAGAGCAGCCAATTCCTGGCCACACGATGGTTTGGGTTTGGGATCCAACTCAGGGTTGGCCTAGCAAAGGCCCTGCGTCAGAATTTCACTACAGCTGTTGGGGAGGCCTGTGTTCCAGAGCCTGTGAGAAATACATAAGTCTGAATAAACAGTCAAAAAGTTTTCTGAAAGATGGAGGCATCCTTACTGAGAACAAAGCTAACGAAGAGGAAAGGTCCAGCTGAGAGGTGAAGAGATTAGAACTCAGCCGTCATGATTTGAACTTCTAAAATCTCACCATATTCACCAAACCTATAAATGAAAAAATACTGTTTGTTTAAACTACTCTGAGTTGGGTTTGAATTACTTGTGAATGAAATAACCCTGATGAATATAACTTGATTATTTAAATAATTTAGACCTTTCATCTTTGAATATACCATGCTCAATGAACTACATGCATGTAGACCGATTAATTTCTCAAACTACAATCTATTTGATGTCAGATTATTGTCCTGATTTAAAAAAATGAGTAAACCAAGGCATAGAGTCACATAGAAAGTCATTTGCTGTGGAACCACATTAAAACATAGGATTTTCTTTCTCTTGAAATCTTAGCTTTATTCACTGACTGAAATTCCTTCCATTTCGTATATTAAATTATAGAAAATTAATAAAGTATAAAGTTTTGGGAATACACCCAAAGCCTCCCTGTTTATGCAGCACTGAGAATATTCTGTGGCAAAGGCCACAGATTCAATTCGTTTTCTAAGTTCAGAGCATGCGAGTTTGGTTGTTTTCTGCAAGAAAACATCACAGTCAGTAATCAAGTAACTTCTGTTTAAGACCTAAAGGTGAATTATAAATCTGGAAGAGAACTAAAGCAGTCATTTTCTGAGCAGGGAATTTCAAATCATCCCATAAAAATTATTATTAAGTTTTTTTCTTAAAGATACAAACACCTTTTTTTGCTGCTGATCAATTACTTTTCATAATAGATATAATCTCAGGGCAGTTTTAGTGCCATTTCCATCTCAATGTATAGAGCAGGAAAACAATGGCTTATCCTATTTTTTTTTCTCCCTTAGGGAAGAAAATGACAAGAGTTTCAACCAAGGCTGTCCTGTAAGGAAGAATAATTTGAACCGATTCCAAAAGATGCACAGAAATTGTTTCTGTAAGAAGTCACACAAACTCTCACATCAGAATATTGCCAACAGTATGCTGGAAACATTCACTCTGCTCCAATGCAGGGGGTTTCGGGTTTCCTAAAAAAATTCCTTGAAAATATAAGCAATAGTTTTGCTATAAATCCATGAGGAATTCAGTTATGTTTCAGACGGAAGTGAGGAGGTCAAGGGAGGCAACTGGACAGACCATTATTTGAAACTCAAACTCGTACGTTTTGTAAACATCTGGAGAAACACAATTACTGTCACAATACTATTCATATTATTGATAGCATTGATCTGGCAAATGTATTTATTTGTGTTAATTTTAAGAGAATTTCTACTTCTGAGAAATAATGTCAAATGAATAACTTTATAATATACAAGCATTGGATTATTTAAGAAAAGACCAAAGGGAGGCCAGGGTTAAGATGAGGAAAGTCAGTTGCTCAGGGGAATATGTCTCTTCTCTAATGGTGTTAATCAGAAGGAATGAAATCAACTTTCAAATCTAGAAAAATGTTCTTTTTGGCCTCAGCATTCAGGGGGCCAACCAGCCTCCCAATTACTTCCAATTGAGGCAGTGACATCTGCCTGCCAGAAATGTACAAAAACAATCAGATCCCTTTACCTGGGAGTTACTGCAGGACTGTCAGGGTGTAATGGTCATTAAGTAAAGCTGTCTACCCTTCATCCTGTGATCCAGGATTATGTGTACATTTTAGAAACGAGTGTGCAACTAACTCAGTGTGATTCATGTGTACTGATGGAGCTTCTGTTCCTCTAAAACTGCTCAATTTTGTTCAAATTCCAAAAGAAAACAAATTCCCTTTGTGTGTGCGTGGGTGGGGGATGAGGGAGGGATGGCAAATTACAGATTCTGCTTGTGTACGTACCATCATTTTACATAAATGCCTCTTAAATTAAGTTGATTTCTTTATTTCATTTATTTTAGCGTTTATTTAATGAATACTTGAGTGTCTAGTTTTTGCAAGGCATGGCTCTAGGTCCTATAGCTAGAGCTAAAATTAAAAGAGATAATAATGATTTTTTTCACAGAGCTAACTAGCTCTTTTCAGCCATACTTATTTTAGAGGTTATGAATTCTATTATCCTTAAAGAATTCATTAGAGGAAGAGTGATTATGAAATCTAGATTTTCATCTTCGACTTACCACAAACTTTTTGTTCTCATTATTTCTGCCAAGTCTATTAACTTTTCAAGAGCCAGAATATACAGAAGTTACTATCAAGCACTATTTTTAATTTAGACTCAGAAGTATTTAAAAAGATTTGGTATTTGTGTGGAATGCATTCTGTAAGGAGTACCAATTGCCATTGTATGTGATTACTTATATAAAGTGTATTTAAATGAAGGCAATAAATTATTTACCTGCACATAACTATTCTTTCTAATATTTCTTGAGTTGAACTGAGAACAAAGTAGTGCTGCAAGATGAATATAATTTGAAAATGTTTACAAAGAAAGAACCTTGATAGAAAAATAGATCTCAAAGAAGATTAAATATGCAAAACTAACGCACATTAACAAAACTCTAACAGAATTATTATGACTAGAGACTGTTTAGGCAAAACGGATTAGATTAAGTGTTTCTTAAACTTGATCGTCCTTGAGCAATACCTGAAGAGCTTGCTAAAACCCAGATTGTAGGTCCTACTCCCGAAGTACTGAAATGGAACTTCATAATGTGCATTTGTGACAAACTCCTATTGGTCAAGTGCTGTGTCCAGCGCAGCTCAGGACCGTGTCTGAGGACAGGTGACACAAGATTTAAGAAAACAAAGAGACAAAGTAAAGAGCAAAGATGGGACCACCAGGGAACTCAAGATCTCATGGATCGAGAGTCCTGAAAGCCTGGTGATCATTATATTTATTAGGAGCATACAGCTCAGAAAAAAATGTGATCAGAGGCAGGGCTTTAGATATTCAATGCAATAAGCATCAAGTTCTGCTTGCTGGTTACCTGATTAATTTCAGGCCTTTCCCTTCCAGGAAAACTCGCCCTCCTCGGGGTATGCAAAATTTCTAAATCTACCCTGTTATTGCCTCCGGGACATCTCAAGATAGCAATTATCTCCCCTGGGCTTAAGGGCAGGCTTTCATGCCAGAACAAAGTTCTGTTAATGGATGATCTGGCTTTCCAGGACCCTCCGTTGTTTCACCCTAAGGAAATATCTGCCCTCCTTCATGCCCTTATGGTCAATCTCAGGATTGCTCACCACCAATTTTCTTTAGCATAATACGTGCTGTAGGTCATCTAGTGTGTAAAACATTAAAACAAAGCAAGCATGTGCATTTTAAGCAAGCAAATGTCATATAGCATTTTAAGCTCATGGAAATTTAGGTGCGGCTTGTTTTCCAGCTGTTCCTTTTTCCAGTGTCTTGCTTTCCAGCAGTTTGTTTCCCAGCAGTCCAGAGATTACACTTTGAGAACTAATATATATATTAGTCTAGACCAGTGGTTCTAGGATATATAATATATATTCAATTACAGGGCAAAGCCCAGAGCATACTAAATCTCAAGTAGGCATTCCAACCATAAAGCCCTTGCCCAGGTGTAGAACTCTATTGAAAAGTGAGTAGCTGATCACGAGGGCATTACACTGAGGTAAGTCAGACAAAGAAAGACAAAAACTGTACAACATATATGTGGAGTCTAAAAAGGCTGAACTCATAGAAACAAAGAGTAGAATGGTGTTTACCAAGGGCTGGAGCGGGTGGATGATTTGGGGAGATGTTTGTCGAAGTGTACAAACTTTGAAGCTAAAAATATTATAAATTCTGGGGATCAAATGCACAGCATTGTGAGTACAGTCAGCAATACTGTATTACAAACTTAAAGTTGCTAAGAGACTGGATCTGAAATGTTCCCACCACAAAAAAGAAATGACAATTATGTGACATGCTGGAGATATTAGCTAATGCTATGGTGATAATCATTTTGCAAAATATAAGCATATCAAATCAGCATGTTGTACACCTAAAACTTGCAAAATGTTTAAAAAACAAAACAGTTGGCTCAAAATTGTACAGTGCAACCTGCCGTGTTTAGTAGAGCAATACCTATAAGCCACATAAAGTACGAAGAATATTTTTTAAAACTCTGAACTTTCAAAGACTGTTTAATCTAGCTGTATTCCTTTTTAATTATGAATATGCAATTGATAACTACATAATCATTAAATTTTTTCTTAGCAAAAAAAAAGAACTTGAAGATTAAATCCAGTCATAATAAAGTGGTAAAATAAGTGTTTTGAATGGATTAAAAAAAATGCCAAAGCACCGGTGTGAGTCCAGCATGCATATAGATCAAAGGAAAGGTTTTCAGCCTTGCAGTGCTTCAGAATCAGCTGAGTACCTGAGTCTTTCAAAGGTCCCTAGAGAATTTCAATCTGCAGCAAAAATTGAGAACGGCTGAAAATTCAACATCTCTGGGGATTAGTGCTATCAGAACGTAGTATACAGTTAGAGGCTTTTGCAATGTGGAAACAATGGTAAGTCCAAGAAAAATCATTAAGTTGAAGGAAGAAAAACTATCTGTGAAAGCACCGCCACAGTCGTCTTTTTCAGGTGGCGTTCAGCTCACGGTGTCCAAATACACACACGATGCTTATAGGCAATTCTCAGCCCTGGCTCTCAGATTTGCTTGTGTATTAGATTAACTAGGGTTTACCCATGACTGATATCTGTATTTTACCCTCTGAGGTTCTGAATTAATTATTCTGGGAGACAGCGTAGATCAGTCACTTAAAGCTCTCCTCAGGTGATGTCTTTACAGCTTTTAAACCACAGAATTTGATAGCAATGACTATAAAAATTAGCATGCCTTTCAAATAAGTGCTGTTAGGAGAAACAGGTAGACATCTGGTTCTATAATTCAATGTTTACAAGGTGGATTTATAATAAATAATCATTTCAGATAAAAATTTTGAGACATTAAAAGTCTTAAAATATGGACTTTTCCTAACTTCTTACACGTGAGAAGGTAATTTGAGCACAACAGCTATAAACATATATATACATATTAATATTTGCAAATTAATAAGTAAGACCTAAAAGCTTTAAAACTATAAGATCAAGAAATTTATTTTAAAATTGTTGAAGAGAGAGGTAAGATTTGCTTTACCATTGACACCCAGGATTCTTTAAACAATCATTTCCCAATAAGATTAAGTCATTACACAATTAATGTAACGACAGTACTATTTGTATTTATTGATTTCATTGATTCAGCAAATGCATTTATTTGCATTAATTTATGAGAATTTTTACTTCTGAGAAATAATGTCAAATGAATAACTTTATAATACATGCGAATTTGATTATTTAGGACTATTTAAGAGAAGATCAAAACAGAGGCCAGAGGTAATATGAGGAAAGTCAGTTGCACAGTATTACATGAAAATTATACTAAAATGGTATCATGTAATGGATTAATTGCTTTAGTCAACACTTTCCATGCTGTGATGATTATGCAAAAGTAATTGCTAATTTTCTATATATTCATGAGTTATCTTCTGCCTAATCGAACAATCATGTGTTAGACAGAAAACTAATAACTATCTATTTAGCTCTTCAACCAAAACAATAATTCTCTATCTGTGGCAGGTCACCATTTCATCTGTTTAACTTCAAAAGGAATTATCAATACAAAAATATGATGCTTTGTTTTAATAGTGTAATGATGAAATCAGTATATTTTATGAAATTAATCACAAATAAAGTAGATTGGCAAGTCACGATCTTAAATTCTATTATTGTGCTTACCACACATGAGCTTTTATAAGTGTGAGTTATGAGAAAAACATGTATCTCAATAAACAGCTATAAAATGTATATATGTATGATTTATTCTACTACATGTATAATCTAACAGTAGAGAAAAAGAAATACAAATTAAAATAAAAAATTCATCACATATAATGAATTTTTAAGAATCTCCTTCCATCTGGGTGTCTCTGAAAAGGAAGAATTTTAAATGTTATGAATGCTTTAATAACATGATAGGAATACCGATATGGTTTATTCCCTTGTAATAAAAACACGTTTTAGTCATCTCAAATTCTGTCTACTGACAAAGTAAGAAGGATACTATAAATTCTTTACAACAACGCTTTAGAGAATTACCTTTGCAAATATTTATCTGAGTTCTGCAATGTGGAGTTTCAGTTCGAGAATCTGCCATTTCATCCTGCATCTTGAAATTCACAGTTTGTTGTGAAAATCATGAGCTGCCTGATAAAAGAAGACTCTCTACACAGCACACTCCAGCCACACAATTCTGAATTTTTATTTTTATTTTATTTTTCCTCATGAGAAAGTTCATCCTGAGAGAGACCAGTAATCATACTTCCCCAGATATCAAATTGGGGGGAAAACATGGAAACATTCTCAAATTTTCTTACATTTTATTCTCCACAGTCTGGTTGGAAGTCTCATTGTTTGTCTGCACTAACAGCAGCTGACTACTGGGCTTTGTTAGTAGGGCTGGGGACTGAGGGAATTATCTTCGCCGCCCTAAGCAAGTAGACACAAGTCTTGAGTTGAGGATGTGAGTTACTCACTACCCATGGGTGCCCCTAATCCTATGCACTTCTGGCTTGTTTCCCCCAAACCAACTCTTTTTCAGGAAACATGTCATGTATGCTTCTATATGACTATAACTCCACAAAAGTTCATCTCAAGGCCTCACAATCTGCCAGACTTTTCATATTCCAAAAAAAGTCATCATGTTAAGAAGTGTTGCTTTCTTACACAGACGGAGAGAAGCTGCCTTGCTCTCACCTAGTTACTGAAGCACGCTCTGGCAGAACCCGACTGGAATCGTAAGCAGAGAGCTCTGAATGTAGACAACCTGCGCCTGAAATTCATCAGACCTGTCTCTTCCCATGTAAGGAATGTATTTGTGCAACTCACCCTGTCTAAGGCTAATGCTGACCCAATGATGTAGTCTTCTGAGTCTTCTATCTATAGTTAGATATGCTAGATTTCCCCGACCTGTTTTTCATTGGGTGTGGTTTGAGAAAAAAAAAAAAAAAATCAAACTAGAGCAAGAATTAACCTTGCACGTATCTCAAAAGTGAATCTAACAGAAAATAATTTTTCTGATTCCTTATCAGACGGGTACACCTTTTGGTCTATAAAATACACCAAATATCTTTGAGATGATTAAAGATTGTATCTAACATTTTCAATCTTAGATTTTATAATATGCATTTACAGCATCATAATATGTATTTCTAATCTGAAATCACATTAGTTTTCCATTCAGTCTGTCCTCAAATGCCATCAAGGCATCAAGCAGACACATGTGCATATAACAGGCTAGTCACTGAGTACCCAGCTCGTGTTTTCTTAACCTAGAGACCCTGTTCTCTCAAGACATATGATTATGGAGTGGAATCCCCCAAATCAGTCAAAGAAATGAATGTTTATGAGATTTCTCAGCTACTACCAGTTAATCATTCTTCATTTTTCTACACTGATCATCCCAAAAGGCACAGGGATTTCATAGGGTACTTATGGCTGAGTCATAAGTATTGGAAAACACAGAAACATTCTTTAAGGAAATTTTTCTAGCTCCCCACAGGCAACTTTTCAGGTCACATGCACAAAATTATCAGAGGTTTTCTTTTAAACAGCTATCTTAGTTCGATCCCATTGGATATCATCAAAAGTAACTTCTACAGAGTTGATGTTGTAAGATG
The DNA here is from genome assembly GCF_009834535.1 of Camelus ferus. Classification (NCBI taxonomy): domain Eukaryota; kingdom Metazoa; phylum Chordata; class Mammalia; order Artiodactyla; family Camelidae; genus Camelus; species Camelus ferus. Next base: position 13,298,080 of record NC_045698.1, on the reverse strand, counting down.
TCAATTTTACCTTAATTAATAGGAGAGTTTTCCTTCCTTATATTTGTATTCAGAATTATACCCTAAATACCTGGCAAAAGAGTAAGCTGGAAGTAGAAAATATGACATAAATATTATTTTTAAAAGTTCTATTCAATTTTTAAAAATGGAGGCTTAATAGAGGGATTATAAAAAGAAATCGTCTTGCCTGACCTAGCATAAGTTACTGACCATCTCCACTGAATTAAAAAAAAAAAAGCTACAGAGAATGTACTCATGTAACAGGCAGGGCGAAAGGATTATCAGTAGTAAGTCTGGTATCTATCCATCTCTAGCCTGTCTCCTCTCTTTATCTATATATTTTAGTCTTGTTTCTAAAAGGCCAGTTTATGTCCTCTTTTAGGAGTATTTCTGAATTAAAAGAGGACTAGGGAAAGAACATGATCACTGATAGCTGTTGTCACTCTTACACATGGTCCATGGTTGACTTTTACGAGATCAATTATTAATTTCAGTATTTGGTTAGTTGTATTAGATAGACCATGCAAAATTTGCATAATTATACACCTGTGCTCCTAAAAACACACACATACACACTAGTGTGGAATATTGAGTTACATCCAATTATGTCATCAGCAGAGAGCTTTCTTAGCCAAGGACATTCATTCTGATCATTTTTTCCTATGGAATTTTTCTGACGTGACTTCCTCAAAGGGAATAATGTTGGGTGAACATTTCTGACTTTACAGCATTTCTCTTCCTGTCTCCTCCACAAGGTGTGAGAAATTATTTTTGATTGGTGGCTTAGAGGAGAACAGTTGAACATTCTCTAATCAATATTTTTACTCACTCTTCCTGAGAAGCAAGAAGAAGGAGGAGGAGGAAAAAAGAAAGAAGAGAGAGAGAAGCAAGAGGCGGGGGAGTAGGAGGAGGAGGAGGGGAAGAGGAACAGGCACAACACATAACACATACAATTCATCAGCCACTGTACAAATGCCTTCCAATATTATCTCATTTAATGCACATAATAGTCCTCAGAGCTAAGGACCAGTATCATTCCCATCTGTAGATACAGAAACTCAGGCACTAAAGGATACAGTGCTTATCCAACTAAAAGTGATGAAGCTAGATGTTTGCCCATCTAGACTGACTCTTGAATTAGACTTAACTTTTAATAATTCCTTTGATTATCACTGTTCCTTGGATTTCACATTTTCATTCCTTATTTCCTGTATTTTTTTTCTGAATAAATATATGCAGACAATTTTCAGATGTGTTTATAGTTGTTAAACTTCTCACGTAACTTATGTCAAAAATTTTTTTTATTTTTTGTTACACTTTACTCTTAGAAGTCATTCAGATATGGTGAGACTTTTTTGCACTCTTACAGATTCTAGTGCTCATACAGCTCCTAGAAATAAATTCTGCAGAATCTTATTGCAACTCTAATTCCTCCTGCTCTATAAACAATTTGACATTTTTCTTCTGAGACTTTCCATCATTTTCACTGTAATTTTTTTTTACTTTTTATATCATTAATGTGTAACTGGGGAGGGGTGTGTTCTTTCTCTCATTAGTCCTATTTGGTATGAGATGGACTCTTACAAGCAGAATAGTCACATCTTCAGCTCAATGAAACTTATTTTTATTATGAATTTGATTTTGCCGTTTCATCTGAACCGGCAAATCTCTCTTTATGGGGCCTGTTGACCATATCTCTTAACTTTCTCAACACCCCAAAACATTACCCAAATATCACCTTTGCTATCTTTTTGACACCTACCTTGTTGCCTTATTTAAAATAAAAACTACCCTCATAAATAATTGTTGAATGTATGAAAAGACATTGAAACCTTTCCATCGCCCCTCTTTGAGACCACTTGCCCCTCGTTTTTCCTTTGTGTTATGTTCCAAGTTGACCTCATCACTTTGGCCTTTAGTTCACTGCTGCAGTCATCAGGGACAGCTCTTCTGCTAACATTTTCTGTGATTATTTGTTTCACGATTAAATATTCAAAATTATCTTGTTAGATTCCTAGAATTCTGACTACTTGTCATGACCACTTTTCATTAGTTATAAATGTGATATGCTTTCAAATTTCTTTGTTCATATGAATTATAATCACTCTTAAATGTGCTTCTGTTTTGCATATCTCCTCATTATTTCTCTGGATTTTTTTTCTTCTTGGAGTGTTTTTGTTTTGTTTGGTTTTGTTTTTGTCCTTTACCACATTGAAGTATTTCTTTAGTATTTGTTCATCTTGGTTAACTGTCTATATTCAGTGATAGGAAGTAGATGAACAAAGTTAGAAACCATGAAAAATGTTTACAGCCCCTCGAGGAGTCAGGTTTGACAGTGAATATGGATTCTGCTGACAGTGTGCCTAATGGAAGGAAGTGTAGCCGGGTAGAGTGTGCAAATTGCTACTTTCTACTTCATGGTGTCCTTGCTCCCTAGGTGACTATAAGAAACCTTCAATACTAATCCATTTTCTGGTGCCAAAATTCTCTCCGTTTACCATGAAGACTAAAAGAGGCGCCATTGTTCAACATTTAATAGGCATTTAGTAGATGTTCAATAAATAGCTATTGCATTCATTATTCATGCATTGTCTCCCAAATATGAGTTGTTCAGGCACACAGCTCCTGACAGAACACCTTCCTGACCCTACGGTACTACGGAACATCATCAGGTTCTGGGAACTGATGTTTCTGTAGAGTCATCATTTCATGGATGACAAACACACGCTTTCTTCCCCTTTTATATTCAGGACCAACTTGAGAGACGAGTCACAGAAATCAGAATGTTAGAGAAAACTGTCAGCTGTGTAGTTGATGGAAGCTGGACTGGAGTCTTTCACTGAAACAGGCAGGCACAATGAGTTTTCTGTTACTTCATCCAGAAATAGCTTACTCACCAGGTCATAGAAAAAGCTAGGGATTCACAGACCTCTTCTTGAGGAGTAAATACTGCTCATGTGACCATCTCACAGGGATGCAAATGGAAAAAGCAAAACAAAGCAAAACGTTTTCTCTGCAGGCGGAAAGATTTAAAGGCATGCCGGTAGCGCCAGGCTGAGCATGTTTTCATTCTTTCTCTGGAGCTCACTGATGAGACAAAGTGACTTTTCCTCCTTTGGTGATTGTGAGCAAAGCAGAGACACGTGAAGAAAAGTCAGAATGTCCTTGCCTGCTGGGCACTTTGCACTTGACCACTGCCTGGTCGTCCATCTAGAATCCAGGACCAATCATCTAACAAGTTAGGCTTTGGCCCCTATTTTCTATTGTCATTAATTCGTCCTACTTCCCATATAACATACATTAATCCAGGGCTTATCAGACCAAAGTTAGTAAATCTTTATCTTTTTTTCCTTTTTAATCACTTCCTACCATGCATTCTACGTTCTAAACTCAGTCTCATGTAACTTTACTTACATTTTGTGATCTGCTTCTTTTTGTGTCCTCTGGATGAGAAGCTCATTGACTTCCATCACTTTTGGTGTGAGATAATTACTGGCTGAGTGCTACTGAGAAGATTCTCCTCCTAAGAAAAAAAGACATCTTTTTTAAGAGTTGTAAGGTGCTCAGAGAATTTAATTGTTCATTCCTGGAGGAGTGCAGGACCCTATGTCTCTCATCTTATGGGGAATTATGACATGTATTAGACTAGCAATGGTTTTAAGAGATCCTACAGTGAAGAAACCAATTCAATATTGCTTCCTCTAGAAGTTTCCAAATATTTTTCACAGTGGGAGATTTTGTGTGTTTGTTTATTTGTTTGTTTCCCCGTCAAACATGATCATGTCCTACCTCAGGGATTCGGTTCTGACTGTCGTCCTGGCTCCATTCGTCATTGTCGCCATTAACAATTTATTCTTATTTTTATTTTAATTTAGCAACTTTTTCACTACTCTGTAAATTCTACAAGGACAGAGCATTATCTGTTGAGGTTTTGGTTTTATTACCAATATTTAGAAAGTTGTTTTTCTAAGCAAACATTGACACAAAAGAATCAGTCTTAAAGAATGAGTGTTTCATGGCATGTTCTTTACCTAATGTTTCTCTGTCTTCTTTACTTTTAAACTCTAAACATAGTGCTATATTGTATCTAATTAAGAGTACTTAACACCAGATTTCAGTACCACCCAAAGCTATGCTATAGAGAAATATCTATTTGCTATTTTATTTTCTGTGCCGCCTTTTTTGCTAATACAGACAGGTATCCTGTGTCCATTTAATAAACTCTAGTTATGATAAGTCAGAAGCTTCGTGTTACATACTGTATGCTAGAAAAACTATTTAAAATGTTTTCTGGCCAAATTTTCTTATTGGTAATATTTCAAAATTAAAAGGAACTGTTTTTGTTTTTTGATCTTTTCTTTTTTTACCTTTCTTCTTTCCCAGTACCATTTTAGAAAGTTCTAGCAGAAACAGCAACCATTCTATTATATGAACCTTGCCAAATTCTCATCCAGTCTGAAAAAAAAATAACAATTTTCCAAGTCAGATTAAGTTGCATTTTTAATATATTGGATGGGAGTCTTTAAACCAGGGATGCAATAACTGGGCCACCTGGACATGTTATAAGGTCTGGCTCTACTCAAAATGCTGTCCTCTCTTCGTTTGCTCCTACAAGTAATAGATGCCAGACAATTAAATGGCTTTCAGCTGAGCAATCAACAGGCCCTCTTTCCTATAAAATATCTCACTTTATATCTGAGCACAACCAGCTCTCCTGAACTGTAACCAGGGCTCACTCCTCTTGGTTAAGATTCTGGTATTGTTCTATAATATTATAGTTTCTGATGGAGTTTCTCCAGAAAATGTCATATTCACAGTAATCATCAAACTTTGCTTTTCATTTCTACCTAGGAGAATTGCAAATCTTGCAAGGTTTTTCTCTCCATGTATTTAATGATGTCTCCTTTGATGATTTTGTTTTTCGCACAAGCATGGAAATAAAGGTATTTTGTAGAAGATTGTCAGAGTAAATGCCACTATTTTTAAGGTGGTTAACAAGCCTCTTTCTTCCAGCATTTCCTGCAGTGTTTTTTTTTTTTTGCATGTATACATGTTCATTATGTTTTTGTCCATTATAAATTCCAAGTCATAGCAGGAGGGCAATTTGGACATAGACAAAAAATGTGTTTGGTGCTTTGATTTGCTTCACAGAACTTTGTTTTACATCATTTGGATAAGTTTTGTTTCAAAATATTCTTCCATTATAAATCTTGCCCAATTTACAAAAATAAATAGAAAAGAAAGAAAGAATGAAACATTTTCTTCTACTCAGAATAGAAAGTTTGGTGGCTTTCATTTACCTCCTTACTAGAAGTTCCATTTTGTAAAAATTATTTTACTGAGAAAGCTTGTGTACTCTGAGTGAATATAAATCTGTTCAATTTTAAAGTAAAGTATTAAATTTGTATATATTATTTGCAAGACACTTTCTCATAATTAGTGTTATGTGAGATAGAATTTTTGAAGGAGTGAAGTTTAATAACAGAGTATCTCTTCCAATTACTCTCTTTCATATCTGCCTCTAAAATGCCTTTAGAGTATTCATTTGAGAAATATGCTTTGATGTGCATTTGTACAAGAGCTCTTTTCTGTCTTTTATCTGATTTCTGTTAACAACACTCTTAATAAATGCTCTGATCCTTGAGATCATATATTACAGCCTTTTCTGTGTAATGTGTATAATTCATTCCTGTTTTGTATTGTATGATGGAAGGGAAAGATGAGAGAGTTAGTGTAAATTGGAGAACTGCAATTCATATGATTTGTGAGAAAGTAGCTCTGCATAATGGAGAAAATGTACAATACATTCATAGATATAACAAATTCTAAACCATAATGCACACTGTGTTTCTGCTCAGGCTGCCATAACAAAATACCATACCATAGACTGGGTGTCTTAACCAGCAGGATGTCATTTCTCACACTTGTGACGGCTGAGAAGCAGAGGATCAAGGTGCTGGCAAGTTACCTTTTATTCTTAAGCCTCTTCTCTTGGTCTGTAGGCAGGTACCAGTTTGCTCTGTGATCACAAGACCTCTTCTTCACATGACAGCTTTCTTATAGAGAGATATTTCCTCTCATAAAGACACTAATTTCATGATACCAGGGCCCTAACCTCATGACCTCATTTAACCCTAAGTGCTTTCAAAGGCCCCATCTCCAAATACTATCACACTGGAGGCAGAGGCTTCAACAGATGCACATTTGAGGGATACAGACATTCAGTCCAAAATACACAACAGCAACATTTTCACAGTATATTAAGTGAAAGCTTAAGAACTTTATTCCCTATGAGTTATAATTTTGGTGAAATGTATGTGTCAGCTGGATGCTTTGGGAAACAGATATAAAAATGGAGTTAAAAGTCCAGACAGTTTATTAGGGGAGAACCTCAATGCATGATAAAAGAAGGAAGGAGAAATGGACAAGGAAATTCTTCAAACCAAGATGCATATCTGACACATGAGAAAAGGTGAAGTAAGAAAGATTAGGTAGACAGGATATTGGACTGCAACCCACGTCCAACACAGTCATTCCAGTGGGGAGGTCTGGAGGGAAAATGTCAGATGAGTCCAGAGCATCGGACAGAAATAGCCTGTCTGTGGTGTACTTCCCATTATCACTTAATGGCTCAGGGTTTCTGAAAAGAGTGTGACCTCTTTTCAAAGCTCAGGAAGATCCTGAAGACACTGAGGCTGGAGGCTGTCAGTTAACTGAACCGCTTTTGAGGAAGACCCGAGCGGTGCGTCTCCACTGTTACCACAGTCTTACCCTATTGCCACGTAGACGAGCTTCTACAAACGTGCTGAAGGAACACTTCCTCCAGAGTTCTAGTGGGCTTTTTCTTTTGATGAAAATATAGAAGAGGGAGATGAATAGGACAAATTCAGCTCCCATTGCTGCAGCTGTTCTTGGTTTCACACTGGTACTCATCACCCAGTATCCCGTCTAAGTCTGTCGGCCACAGCCAGCACCTCTGTTGGGTCGACTGGCTTACTTGGTGGTAAGATCCAAACTCTCCTTCCTGAAGGAGCAGAGCCACTGACGAACATACCTTTCCTGGGCTCCTTTTGCCGCACTTGTCCATTCACAGCCCTAATTGGTGAACGGAGTAGCAAGAAGCTCCCCAGGGGCTGACCTGGGCCCCAGACATTTCCTTCCAGCCCTCAATTAATAACAGAAGCCATACCTCCTCCAACTGATCAGGGTCAGTTACCCCGACCAAGACGGGCTCCTCCTCTTGCCTGGTTCCTTGGACACAATGAGGACAACGTGCCCAATTGACTGCACTAGTTTGTAGTCCAGTGTGAACCTTTCTATGTCATCTGACCATGGTGCATGACCCTTAGTGACCAAATCTTCTAACCCTGAAGAGCCCACATTTGCAGATAAAGGAATGACAACAAGCAAGGCCACTCCTGCTACCAACCATTAGTTACCAAATTTCAATGTGCATATCCACTGTACTCTGTAGAAATTCAATAATGGATAAGGCATGTAAATATGGGCGGAATTTATGGGTGCTAAAATCTCTACTCAGAAAAAGATATATTCTCTAACATGTTTTGATTTCACTGCATCTTTTATTTTAGTCATTTAACTTACTTATTAAATACCTTAGTCACTAAGCTCTACATTTAATATATAAAATTGAATAAGAAACACCCTCAGAGTTCTCTAACAGAGACATAAGCAGCAATACAATAATAGTAGGGGACTTTAATATCCACTTTCGTCAATGGACAGATCAACCTGACAGAAAATCAATAAGGAAAGATTGCCTTAAATGACATGTTAGATCAGATGGACTTAACAGACATACTCTTGTTTCAAAGAATCAGCAGATATGTAAGCTAACAATGATCAAACAAGGTTGCTCAATGACCAATAAAAGAGGAATGAGTTCCACAGGAAAAAGATACAGAGGTGAGATTTAGAGATAAATTGGCTAGTCTGTATAGGAGCTAAAAGAATTGTAGAACAGAGTATGCTTGGGAAAATATTTTGAGATCTCAAAGGAAAGTTCAATATGATATTATTTGTCCAAGAGTAAATCATATTATTTATTGCACATTCTGAGCTGTGTTCTTGTCATGGCTTCTCTGTTGACAAGCTGGATGATTAAAATAAGCCACCAAAAAAAGAATAGATTCAGTTCTGATATTAATTTTTTTAAGTTTGGGGAAATTAAATAAGGTAAGGACAGTGAACCAGTTTTGAAAACTGAAATACTATAAAAATTGAACATTTGGATTTCTATTTTTTTTTAATTTTGTTAACCATGGATGACCTAACAGACTTGCAAAATCTTTTTAAGTATATCTTAATATTTAAACACTCACTGTTGATTCTAAAGTTGTAAATTTACTAGAAAGGCCATATTCCCTGAGTGTTTCAGAAATGTTTAGGTGATATTTATAAAAATGAAAACTAATTTACACTGCCCCATTTTCTCCATCAAATTTTAGTGTTATAATTTTATAAGAGTCATATTTATGTATATCATTCTCAAACATTACTCTTCAAAGCTATTTATTGTATTAAAATATTTGAATAATCCTAACACAGCATTTTCAACAAGATTTGAAATGATGTACCTGTTATTCAGAGAAAAATGATTTGCTACCTGAATGTAATAGATGATATGACAGTTTAAAAAAAAATAGGAGAAGCATATATAATCAAAAACATATTTGTTTAAAATGTATTTTGAAAATAAATAGGTATTTATAATTTGGCTATTAGAATCAGGTTTGGTCTAAGTGTGTTATAACGATTTTGACTTAATTACACTGACATGTCAAACAAATGCAACCTACATTTTCTAAGCATTAGATTTGACATATTGGATGTGGAGTATTAATCATGATATCTTACTTAGGCTTTTATATTGCCTTTTAAGGGACATAATATACTGGGTCATATTCCCTTGCATCGACCTTTGAAATGATTGTTACATATAAACATGAGTTCAGGTGAACAATAAAAAATAGCACTTTTAGGTATTTCTGCCTCCAGTGTTCTACTGACATTCTGGAGATTCTGAATATTTTTGTTGACTTAAATAGAGGGGGGGAAAAAAAAGGAAACTTGAGGCAGCCTTGATTTAATCTACTTAGCTCAGCAAAAAAACAATAAAGAAATCCCCCCATGCCCGCAATTATTTCTCAAATAACCGCTACAATAAGAAGGATTATAAACTTTAACTGGCCCCTTGGGAGTGTTGAGCTGAGGCACTTTGGATCATAGCACATCGATCTGATCCAGTTCCTTCACCTCCCATTATAAACACTGTCAGCCTAGTTCTTCTAAAAATACACGAGAGTGCATTTTAACTTTTCCAAAGGCTGCAGTATAGAAACGTCCACCATTCTACTGGACTAGATCCAAATGTATCATTTGTCTCCTTTTGCTTCTACAATTTCCTTTTGCACTAATTATATGCTACAGATCAGTCTATGTGATAACCTAAACTTGTTGGGAAAACCAAAAGAATTTAATTGATCCATGTCATTTAAGATGTGCAAACAATTCTATTTCTGTTACATTCTCTGACTTCACTAGGATTTCAAACTGGTGCTTCAAATGTTTATTCCTTTTATTTTCCCCTGATTTGAGATACTAAAAGCTTCAACTGAGTTTCAAAACACTTTATAAAGAAATGAGTAAAATTATTATCTATTTACATCCCAAACTGAATTTGTTTAACAGACACTGTAGCGAATAAAGAAGAATGGAAGATAATTGTACCTATGTATTAGTACCCACATATATATCAATATTAAATAGCAGCTAGAAGAGAGAAGGATTGAGAAATTCCCAAAGATGTCTTCACACATTTTGATTGGAATTTTATTGCTTTTACAAATTCATTGTTAACAGTTCTCTCTCTCCATTTTGACCAATGTTTTTATCCTGAATGATAGTTTGGATCATATTAATATTGCAGTGCCCTGATGTGAATTTGCCTGAGTGATGTTTGATTTTTAATTTTTCCTTCTTTGAGTCAACTTATTTGAGATGTCCGTCTTGTAAGTAGTGCATTGTTAGACTTCTTGTAGTGATGCAAATTGGTAGTCCGAGGTTTAATATATTTTGCTTTGTTACTATGTGTGAAACACTTGGTGGATTCTCTATGATATTTTGTTTCCTTTTTAATATTTTGTAAATTGATTTCTTTATGTAATATGTGAGTATTTTGTGTTTCAGTGCTGTATGAAGAGGAAGGAAGGATAGGTTATTAAATGTCTTGGCTATGGGCTTAATTTTGGTTTATAGCACAGTGTCTTCTATAATATACTTTATTTTTTATATTCATACCTATTTAAATTTCACTTTCATAGTCTTTACCATATGTTAATTGTTCAGGTATTAAAAACAATGGTTTTACAGAAATTTGTTAATAATCCAGAAGCAAGAAGACATTTATTTGCTGAAATTTATGGTGGAAATCACACCCACAGTCTTTCCTTTGCATGTTTCTTCCACATATAGTCGAGTAAGAATGTTTCTTGAAACAAACTGATCTCTGGAATCAGGGGAATAGTTCCAAACCCTGGTCCCCTACTACTCACTGTTCATTCTAAGAAATGAGGAATTATGTGGGACGTGCGGAGTGACAGTAAAAGTACAATTCCTCGCATTTTATGTTTAAATATCTAAACTACAGACATGCTGAGATATGGACAAGGCCATCAAGACTTTTGGCCACAACAGTTTAGAACATCAAAATATAAAATAGTCTCTGCTTAAATTCGCAATTTTTTTTTCCAAATTGCCAAATTATTTATATATCATCAATTTTCGTTTTACACCATGAATGGAAGTATATGTAAGATGGTAATCTTACAAAAGGATTTGTGAAATTTTAAAAGGTGACTGTGTGCCATGTGTAAGCACTTTCTGTAATATATGATGAAAAAGGATAATTTAGGAATTCTTTGTATCTGTTTATTATACTGAATGTCAGAGCACTAACCCCAGGGATGACCCAAGCTATTATTCATTGATAAAATATCATTTTGAAGATTATAAAGAAGTAATCGTTTTTCATAAGTTTAAGTTCTGTCTTTTAAAACACGAAATGGGATGTATTTAAACATATGTCCTAACTTTAATATTACACTCCATTCACTTATGCAAGGAAAGTCCTTTAAGACTAGTTTCTGATTCTTTACATTATATTATCAGCATTTGGAATGACTGCAAATTATGTTTGATGAATACCAATTGGAATCTGGGGAAATGTCCTTACATGAGCAAAACAAGGCTGAACAAATGTGAATAAGGAGGTATTTGAATCAACTTGGCAATAATTCATTTGAACTATCAACCCATTTATATTCTGAGTAAATGAAATCCAATGTCTATGGAACTAATTACTCCTTAAAATATGCAACTGATTCACTTTCTATATGAAAAATACTATATTCTTTCTCTAATGGATAATCTATTGTTGCTAATAGCCAACAATGTTTTATATCTAGTAATAGTAATTCAGATAAAACAATTCTAAAATATATGTTATATATGTGTGTATCTGAGAAGTCTCAGGCTAATATGTATATCTGAGAAGTCTGAATACAGGTCAGAAATTGAGGCTGAGAAAATATTGTATGCTGAATGGAAATTAAAAGGTCAGAAATAACAATCAAAATATTATTAAGAAGACTGCTGAGAAACATGATGTGGTGAGGCCAATTGGATAATTCCCATTTTCCTGCCTTGATAGCTACTGAAGTTATCAGAATAATGCAGACGTGAAAAACAAAAACACTCACAATGTTACAGTAAGTGGGGAGAGTTCTACCCAGAGTCTTAAACTGAGACGGATTATTAAAGAGCTAGTACATTCTGGAATGTACTAGGAATCTGGAAGAGAACAGAGATCAGTGTTAGAGTTTTTAGTCCTATGAAAGCGGCTTCGTGGGGTGTGAAGTAAGAGAAGGAGAATCTGGAAGAAATCACCCACACCTCTGGTTTCCAGGAGTGAGAAAAACAATGTGCATCTCAGGGATTACTCAAGACACTTAATAAACTCAGAAACGCTTAGCCTTTCTAAATACACGTGATGTTGTTTCTAAAGAAAAAGATAAAAATATAAGTGCAACCACTTCAAACAAAACCTTCATAAGACTGTGGAATTTTCTGTGCAGATTTTCCTGACACAACAACTGGACTCACTAAACCAATAATTCACTTTCTTGACCCAGTGGGTTGTTGAAACAGAAAGATGACAAGCGTAGCCATATTGGTACTTGAAGAGGACGGCCGTATGAAAATTACAAGCAGTTATAGAAAGCTAGTTTCTAGCTGAGCTGTTGTTCTTCTAACTAACCCAGAGAAAATATTGTATGCAGATTTAATTTTCTAATTCCTCAGAATCTCACCTAGGATGTCTTAACCTTGAACTGTAAATACATGTTTGCATAATCCACCCATCTACCATAGTGTTCTATTGTTTATGGAGTAATTTATTTTAAAGACCCTTCAGGATAACCAGTTTTATGGAAGCGTGCATAAGTGGACTCTAACCTACAACGTAGCAGAGGATGGTTAGCCTTTGAAGTAGCTCAATCAGCGAGGCATGCTCCGGACCTGGTCTCTTAAGCACTTCAAATGTCATTATCAATATTTCCATCATACTGTTTGCTAACTAGTATGCAGAGTGTTAGAAGAAATTTAGAGAAATAAGAATTATTGAAAATATGAAACGTGGTAGAAAGTCCTTGTATGAAAGAAGGAAAAGCGTCTGCCAAGATCAGTAACTACTACTTCAGAATTGGTATTCCCAATACAGAGCTCTGTGGGTTTCTGTGTCCTCTGTTTGCTGATCTAGTTCAGTTTTTATCTGGCTTGATACTAAAACTACTGGAATTGCCTTTCATGTAAGACATTTGTTGGAGTTCCTTAAGAAGGAGTAAGATTTCCCTGAGCCTAGACATAAATGTTTTTCCAATTATTTTTACTTGTTTTCCAATATATTGTATTTATTCTGAAGAATTTGGTCTAAAACAGACTGACTACTATGGGAACATATAATGTAACAGTGAGATCATGGAAGAATGCGTGTTTACCATCTGCCTCCAATTTTTGAAGGCATCGTATTTAACGAAAGTCTGATAAATGTTAAATGACGACATTGTCTCAAATCCATTCACAACACACATCCCAGAGGATGATTTTTTTTTCCTATTGGTAAGCAGTTGAGCAATAAGAGGGAGAAAACAGTAATTCAACCACAGTTTTGTAATTTTTTTTAGGAGTAAATAAACACATACTCAAACATGCATGTACACACACAGACACACACAGACACAACACGGTAGGTTATCTAGGACAATATTCTGAAATGTAAAACAGCAAATATTGCACAAAAGAAGGAGATAAAGAGCATGATAAATTACAAAATGATTGCTAAAAGGAACTGAAGCAACTTGTAAATATCATTAGCATTGCATTTTTTCAATTGAATGAGTTCTGAAATAAGAGATTAAACATCATTTTCCGAGATGTTTGAAGTGGAAACTGTGCTAGCAGAATAGAAGTGTGTCTGCTGTCTCTATTGTCTGTTTTTCTTTCAAACCACTTTACCTCTGGTCACAGACCCCCAATCCCAGGGCATGAAGTGTGAGCCGGTAAGCCATGATAAAGTCCATCCATTTTTAGCCACAGCAACTGGTCCAGAGGTGAACATATCGGCAAAGTGAGAACTATAAAAAGCCTTCCTTGCATTTGTTCTTGCAGGAACTGGCAGTGAAATGCCTGCTTTTACTTCTTGGAAGCCTGAGACTCCATGGACATAAGCCTAGAACTATCTGTAGCCATGGATTCTATCTCGCCTGAGCAGCTGGCAGGAGAATCAAGCCAACAGGCAGAAAGGAACATACGGAAGCAAGAGAAAGTCCCAGTGATATTCAAGTGTCTTATGGCCCTCAGACCCAGTTTCACCCCCTCCATGAGTCAACGGCAAAACTCAGTACAAATCCCAGCGTTCTTTATATTCATGTGCAGGGTTTCGGTCCATCAGCAATTTGATGAATACAAGGAGGAAGAGGAAGTGTTGCTAAAGACAGACCATAAAAAAGGAAACTGGCTAAATCAAGAGGTTGGGAGACGGTGTCTCTTTCACACAAGCTGAGATGGTGTTATGGGGTGAATTGTGTCTCCCCCAAATTCATATCTGGAAGTCCTAATCCCCCTAACTTTAGAATGTGAGCTTATTTGGAAATAATGTCATTGCAGATGTAACACATTTTTAACTTAACGTGAGTTCATTAGGGTGGACTCTAATCCAATATGACTGGTATTCTTATAAGAAGGGAAAATCTGGACATAGACACTCATAAAAGGAAGACAGTGTGCAGAGACACAGGGAGAAGGAGGCAACTGCAAGCCAAGGAAAGGGGCTGGAACAGGTCCTCCCTCACAGCCCTCAGAAGGAACAAGCACTCCTGACACCTTGATTTCAGACCTCCAGCCTCCAGAACTGTGACACAGTAAATTTCTGTCATTTAAGCCATACTCTGTGTTATTTTATTATTGTAGCCTTGGCACACAAACACACATGGTAGTAATCCGGGTTTTAATAGGCAGGAACCAGCTATTAAAATACCTCTATGATATCCTGGTACTTGGACATGTACAAACTGAGTCTCTTTAGCTGACTTGGAGACAAAAAAAAAAAAAAAGAAAAGAAAAGAAAAAAAAGGATAGGAGATTGAAGAGAATTCCTCCCTTCTTTCTGCTTTGAGTCAAAAATGCTGCAAGTTAGAAAAAAATAGAAATAAAATGTGGCCTGTCTAGAAATAAAGAAGGCAAAGCCAGACAGACCCAAAGTCCTGCTGAGGCCGATCATTTCTGTCTGCAACGCACTGAGTCTAGGGGGAATGGCAGCACCCTGGCCAGTTATTAATGACAACAACATCCACAAATACAGGGTGGGCTTTGATCTGCAGTTGTTGACTTTAGCATCTTTCTGGCACTGTTTGTTAGTTGCTGGAGTTGATGTTCAGTCAATTAATATTTTAAGGTCCTCAGATTTCCAGAGAAATATCTTGGGATTCTTCAGCAGCCAAAAAAATTCTCAGTCTCTTCACCTACCCATTCATAGGGGTGAGGCCAAACAAAGCTTGTCAAATAGGCCAGTTTTCTCTGAACTAACATAGGGATCAGGTTTTTTTTAAACTGAACTGCTGTGGATCCAAGATCTTACCCAGGATTAATCTTGATAATAATTTACGGTTTATGAGTAAGGGAGATGATCAGGTCAAGAAGAGGAGTTGCACCTGCTTCCCAGGTCTCTCTTCTTCATGTTAGACAAACACTCCTCAGCCCAGAACCAAGCATGAAATCTGTAATAAGGTGTAGGTTATTGTCTCACCAGGCAGGGACCATTTATGTTATAAAAAGTTCTTTGATATCCAGGCAATCACTTGGCTTGTGTGGTAGTTTCCTGGATCCATGTTCCAAAATCCATAGATTCTCGTAAGCAGTCCTAAATCAAGGACATCCTGCTGGCAGCATTCCGTGGATGAGGAACTGCCTACTACAAATGTCATCAGTCTACCTAGCAAAAGGCAAATGTCTTCAAAGGGACTCATGTGGGTTACCTACTGTCTCTCCTTCAATGTGAGCATCCCTCTGCTTTGGGAATGCTTAACCCAGAGAGAAATGCATCCAAGACCATCACTTGCCATTCTCCCCAGCCCCAGTGGCCCTCTTTGGTGGACAGAAAACAAGGAAGAAAGGGGATATTTTCAGGTGGCAGAATCTGGGGCAGCTTAGATTAGATAATTAATTTATTCATTCCATCCCATGTAAAGGAAATGCTTCAGTTCCCTTTCGCCTGGCGTGTAGGATGATGGAAGTGTTACAGGAGACTGTTACATGCTGCTTTCACTTCTATTCTGTCCTATTTGGTTGTCTTGTGAGAGTCTCTCAGCTTTCCATCCATTATTAAACACTGGCTATATAAAAATTAGTTATGTTTATCATGTAGTCCGTAAATTTCATGATTATATTGCAACAAATCTAAGCCTAAATGTAAAGAATACAGATAATGTAGGCACCGTAGACAGAGGTGCGGATGAAGGAGCTGGATGTGACATCTGTGAGTGCATCCTGAGTAGCACGCAGGGTGACAGCTCAGCATCAGACAGGGACAAGTTTGGAATCGTGTGTATGAAAAGATGCGCATGTGCGTGCGTGTGTGTTAAAAAGTAGAAAATGATGGTTATTGTTGGAGTCTGTCTACTTCTTTCTCACCTTTCTTCTAGCAATGGTCCTGCTTCCCTGAACACAATAGAGGGCACATGTGACAAGTTGGACCAATTATAATGCTCAGCGTTGTCAGAATGATCAGCACAAGGATGAGCGCAGGGCTGAACGCAGGCTCCTGCAAGTCATTTTCCAGCATGTAGGGGGCTCCCTGTTTCCCTACTAATTATGAAAAAGTGTTAGGAAACATTTTGCTTTAAGAAGTAGAAATCCAGCACAGAATGCCTCACACATAGTTTGCACTTTTTTCTAGCACTTACTATGTGCCAGACAGAGCGGTAAGTGCTTTATTATAGGTGAGGACATTTTATTCTCAAAACACCCCATGGGCTTATTATAATGTAACGGCCTCTAGACGTATCAACTTTGCTAGGCTGCAGTCTCCAGGCATCCAGTCAAACACTAATCTAGGCACTGCTGTGGAAGTATTCTGTCAATTTGATGAAAGTTCATAATCGGCTGAATTTAAGAATATCATTCCAGTTAATTTGCATGGGCTTGATTCAATGAGTTGAAAGGCCTCAAGGGCAGAGCCAAGGCTTCCTTGGGAAGAAAATCTCTTTTATCTATGGAAGAAACAGAATCTTAAAGATGAGTTTCCTGAATTGGTTCCTAGTTTTAAAGAATTGGTCTCTAATCTTAGAGATTAGATTTACAGGTACCAAGGATTCTATTGCCAGAGGTAAAGAGGAACTGGTAGACTGTGTCACGATATGACAGTAGAGATACGCAAAATATTGCCAAGTCGTTATGTTTAACCAAGTATCTGTATAAAGTGAGGTTCTGGCTGGCCATGTATTTACTACCTTAGAACATTTTAGTCAGACTAACTTCAGAATGTGGGGACATACATACTCTGAAGGGAGGCCCAGCATTATCCAAGAGCTTTAAGTTTGCTGTTTTCACTAGGTCAGATACTACAAGAGAAAACCTATCATCAAACTGAATCCCTAAATGCAACAGGAATAATGGGAACCCAGAGCTGTGAGGCCCAAGTACTGTCCCTTAATTACCAAGGACAGGGTGGGCTCAGTTACCAAGTTGGCCAGTGGAGCCAAAGCAGTAATCATAGACTTACCACATGACCCAGGAATCCCACTCCTGGGCATATATCCAGAAGGAACCCTACTTCAAAAAGACAGCTGCACCCCAGTGTTCATTGCAGCACTATTTACAATAGTCAAGACATGGAAACAGTAACTAGTAAGTAGCAGATTCTGGAATGTATACCGTGACTCTGTAATTCCAAAATTCATCTCTGGTCCTAAAACAATAAAATAAAGAAATCAAAAACTGGAAATTCAGGATTCATGGCACATGAAAAAAATAACAAAAAATGAAATAAAAATAATCATAAGTGATAAATAAGTAGAAAAAAATCATTAAAGAGAAAAGAAGCATTTTACATGAGATGATATTGCTGTTAGCTGAGCACCAGCAGCTGGAACTGGCCAATAATGAAATGGATGAAAAATCTTATGAAATCCACTCAAGGTAATGTGATTCTCCGTGTATTTTGTCATAATAATGAAAGCATGGCCTCCTATGATGGCCGAATTTAAGTGTGAGGACCAACACCAAATTAAAGGAGTCCCCTGCAGAGAGCAGAGTCAGACACCTAAATTTCACACATTGCTGATCATACGAACAATTTACAACTTACAGCAAAGGATTTTTAGAAGAGAATTAGCAAATTATTAGGTATTGAGGCCTTCAAACTTATAACAGCCAAAACAGGCTGCTGCTTTTTTCAATGCAGCTGCCAAAATCTCAGGGCTTACAACACTTCCGTGATTCAAAACTGAGTACAAACCTGAGTACAGTCTTCAGCATTAATGACTTTAAGAAGAAGGACAGTGGTGTGGATGCATTCTTCAAAGGCAACTGGGGCAAATTATTAGCAAGGAATGGATTTTATATATTTTTCAATTACTTACGGAGGAAAATTAGGTGGAGAAGACTTACAGGTTGATCAGGAAAATAGTGTCTAGACTTGTGCCAGGACTGTTTTCCATATATCATTGAGTAACTCCCAGCTGTACAACCTGGTAACCAAACTGCTCCCAGACCCAGCAAATCCAACTGAATGCAGTCTGTGGTTACGCTAGCAAAGTCCCCTGGTGGTGGGTCTCCACGGAACTTGAGAGAATGCAGAAAACTACAGTTATGAAGTACTGTGTATTCTCTTCAGTCTCCTGGATACAGCTGTTTCTTTATTTGAGACATCAGTGTTTGCTGACTGTTTCTCAGTGATTTTCTCATGTAACAAAATCCATTATCCCCATAGTGGTCACTTCATGATAATGCTATCTTTACACTTTCTTAAAAATAGGTTTTCCCATATGACGTGCTACTGAAAAACAATTAAAACCAATTAATTTTAAAAGTACTTAAACACTAAGAATCATGGCTTCAAGGATTTTGAGTTTATAAATTCCTTTACCTTCTACAATATTTTTATAGTAGGGGTGAGGCAATCATAATCTCCTTTTAAATAACTTAAAGTAAGTTTCCCAAGACCACAAGCTAATGAAAGACAGGACCAGGATCTCATAGACACATGGTCTGGGTTCAGAAGGTCTGCTTGTCATCTGTTTCTAATCAGTAATTATTATCCAACCAAAATATTAATAATAATGACAAGAGCTAAGTACTTGTGAAAATATTTTATTAAAAAAAACCATTTTACTTAAGAAGTGTAAATGGACATTCGTATGAGGGGTTTGTTTTCACCTTACTGAATAGCCATGTTCCACTCTGCCAAATCCCAAAGGTAACATTCCAAATCCTAGGCTCTTGTCAATGACTTGAATACAAACATCTCATTTTGTTTGGATTTAAAAGAAAGACGTTATTTACCCCTGATGATACTGAGAAAACTAACGGTGAGTATCACAGCGAAGGATCATTTGAATACAGTTAATGAAACTCATTCAGGCTGACAATAATAGCATTTCACTCTGAGAAACACAAGGACATCACTTATAAGCAAGATTCCTCAGGCTTGGAAAAGAAAATAAAGGCAGCACTCAAGTCACAGAGCATCTTTTTTCTCATTTTCACCACCTGACTTCTCATTTATGATTTTTTTCTGCCTTTTAGTGTCATTTTTCTTTTTTTCATGGGACCAACTTTTTCTTCTTTGCCATGCACATAGTGGAAAATGCGTGTCACTCATCTTGGGTTCAAACATCCCCAATTCAAGGAATTGA
Organism: Camelus ferus; assembly: GCF_009834535.1. NCBI lineage: Eukaryota > Metazoa > Chordata > Mammalia > Artiodactyla > Camelidae > Camelus > Camelus ferus. The sequence continues at coordinate 13,278,590 of NC_045698.1, read as the reverse complement.
CAAAGACCAACCCAAATTGCAAGTTTCCAAAACAAAAGGGTTTAGTTGTTGTCGTTGTTTTTGTTTGGTTTGGTTTTCTGTTTTGTTTTGTTTTATTTTGTTTGTCAGCGTCTATCTCTTATTCAATCAGCTCTGGCTGGGTAAACAGAGTCCCATGGTAAAAACTTGGCTTCTTGAAATCACCCAAAGGGCTTTAGACAAAGAGTGGTCAAACCTGGAAAATACTTGGATGTTAGTGGACTTATTTTAAAGTGAATTCTGAGGAACAGCTTTCAGAGAAATTTCATAACAGAGTTAGAAATTGAAATTGCAGATAAACTCAGGATTCTCTATTTAAACTGATACACTGACTCGTTCAGGATATACCACAGAAAATAGGGTACACAATGATAGTCACCTAAAAGAAACAAATAAATTTTAATGTATTTTACAAGTGTTTACTTAAGTTATTATGTTTTCTTCCCTTGAATAAATTGAAATTCTATGGAACTAATCTAAGTGGATACTTAAAAGATAATGCCCATTGTATATCAAATTCTTTTCTTGATACATTTTAATGTACATTTTCTCATTCTTTACCAGATATAATAAAGTCAAATGTTTCCAGGAATCTAGAATGCAAATCAGTTCACTGTAACATAACTGGGAGTGGCAAATGCTGAGGTCATTTCGGGTGATCCATTTCAGGACATCACTCAGACCAAACAAAGCATATGGATAGAGCAGATGAAACCTTTACCCCTTAAGTTTATTATCCTAACTCTTAACATGTAATTCCAATTAAATTCTTTAGAATATATTTTATCTATATAGTCAGTTAAATAGGAGGGAGAGAGAGGTAGAAATATAACAAAAAATAAAATGTCAGCATTCTAAAATAAGACAGATACATGAACATCAAATACTGATATCTTACGTGTCATAGGCTTCCATCAATTCCCCTTCTCCCACCAACCCCCAAAAAGGAACTCATAGAAACAGACAACAGAATAGTTATTATCAGGGGCTGGGGGCAGGGATGAAGGGTATAGAGATGGGAAAAGATGGTTAAAGATTAAAAGCCTTGTGCTATAAGATGAGCAGGCTCTGGGAATCCAGTCTTCAGTATGGTGACTAAATAACACTGTGTTGTGTATTTGAAATTTGCTAAGAGTAAACCTCAAGTGTTCTCATCATAAAACAAAAATTTAAAACCATCTGAGGTGATGAATCTGTCAATTAGCCTCATTATGCTATTCATTTCCCAGAGGATACATATGTAAAATCACCATTCTGTGCACTTTTAATATATACAAATTTTTCAATTACACCTCAATAAAAATGAATATAGTATCAATTTAAAAACAATATAATAACATAACAGAAAAAAAATCATTTTATTTTCCATGTTTGTGAAATGAATATATGGGAAGGTGAGAAAGAGACATATACACCCATAGTTGTTTTGTTTTGTTTTTAATCAAACAAGCATACATATGGCAAAAGACATGAGGGAAAAATTAGATCATAAGGATAGAAATGCCTTATGGTAAATATGATAAACAACACAATAAAACATTGCATTAAATCATTTATTTATTTTAATATACTGGAAAGGATGAAATTGGGAAGAAGAATATGGCAGCTTTCCATAGCATTTTATTTTTTAATAAAGCATATGTGGCCAAATGTTAGATTTAGTAGAGGAGGGTGGTAGCACACAGAGCTTCTCATGCTTTTATTTTTCTGGAAATTGAAATATTTAATAATTCATAGAAGAATTAAAAAAACATTAAATTCATACAATATTTATGGAATGAAAACTTTCAATATACTTATTATCATATTTATCTATATAGTTCCCACTCCATGTTTGCTTACTAGTTTTACTTTAAGGTGAAGCTGAGGAAAAACACTTTATGACCAAATGAATTCAGTCAACTAATCCTCTGACCTTTTTTATAGTTTATTTATTTATTATTTTATTATTCAATTATTTTATTTTGGTGGGGGAAATAATTAGGTTTGTTTATTTTTAGAGGAGGTACTAGGGATTAAACCCAGGACCCTGTGAGTGCTGAGAATGAGCTCTACCATTTGAGCTATACCCTCCCCTCGACCTTCTTTCTTTCTCATAAAACTGCTCATTTAAATCGGTTAATGGCTTGATATAGATTCTGCAAATCACCTTTCTCCTTTTCTGCAGAATTTCTTATATTTATAATAGTTCCACATAGGTGGAGAAAAAAACTCAAGTATTTTCATATTCAATTTAGCTTTATTGAGTACTCTGAATGACTCAGGGTCCTGTGTTTGGTGAGTCCCCATGTAACTTCAATGTGTTTTTAAAAACCAGTGAAAGATAATTAAAGAAATAATACCCAAATATTAGTATGTAATGTTTTCTAAAATATATTATCCCCTAGTCCTATTGGGCTTTGTGTGTGTGTGTTTGTAGTTAGGATAAAAGAGCAATATGAAAGATGAATTCTGATTACGTGTGTTCAGATCTAGGAGAGATTATCAAAAGAAATTATCAAAAGAAATTATGAAATAATATTTTCTCTCTGAAATACATGGTTCTAGGACATCAAATGAAATATTTAAAGATATTCAAATAAATAGTGAAAATGACATATGATAATGTCACAGAGACTGAAGTTAATTCTACTAATTTGAAATATTGCTTTGGGTGGTAGACTAAGAAGATCTCCCACAGGCATTCAAGTGGGCCGTTTAAAAGAAGTGTGTATCAGAAATTCAGTGTTAATAAAGACGAGACCTTTATACTGCAAGAACTTTAAGTGAACTCTAAGAGACGTTCCCATAATCATTCTTTTTCTATTTGAATGCAATTGCTCCATTTCATATTGAGATGTCAGTTGCCCTCTCATTAAATACATTGCAAACTCCTAATAGTCTCCTTTTTAATTAAGGTTTCACAGCATAGGAAGATTAAGAGTTCATGGAAAGCACACCCAGAGGAAATTGTCTGATTGTGTTATTCAGCGCCAAATCCTACATTTTTCACTAGAATGAATTTTAAAAAGGAGCATACTCTAAAAAATACAGCTTAACTCATCAATATTATTGTGTCTTCTATAATTCTTCTTCTTTGGAGTTACCTAATTCAGGTGAATTCTTTATTATTTCCAAACTTCCTATTACAGAAACAACCCTGTGTTCTGTCAGTTTGAGTCACCTAAACTTTCCACTTACTGTCTGGAAAAAAAAAAAAAGAGAAACACAAGGAAAATCTAAATCATTTTAATATTTGGGAATAATGATTTAATAATAACTACAACAGAAATAATATTCATAATAAGTGCTAAAAGTTGATGAGAACTTTTTATTAATAAATGAGCTAATTGCTTTGCATTTTTGACTGACTTAATCCTTACAAAAATCGTCTTCATTTGAGGTAACTTATAGTTTACACATAGAGAAATGTTCTAAGTATTAAATTTTTCTGTAATCTTTTAATGATGCAATTTCTATAAATACGCATCTCCCCACAAAGCATATAAGGAATTAAAAAATTCAATTATTTAAAAGTTATCAGTGTCAATAGGATGTATTTATGTGCTAGAAGTATAATGACCTTGGAGCCAACATTTTATTGTGAGAAGATGGAAACAAATGTGCTGTTATAAAATTGCTTTTCAAATATGTTATTCCCTCATATTCCCATTGCTCTCCCACTAAATTAGCTAAACAAATGACATGATTTAATGTGCGTTTATTTTACCTTTCATTTTTTGCTACCAGTCAGCTGCGGACATATTGGACAGCAGTTTTGAGAATCTAAGATTAATGTTCTTCAAATGACGTATTATCCAAAAAATAAAGAGAAATCTTTAGCTAGGAGATTTCAAATGTGTTCTTGAAGGACATGTGATACTAGATCTGTGTGGAACTAATGAGCTGCCTAAGGCCAGGATCATTTTAATCTTTTTCCCAAATTCTTAATGCCTCAAGTTTGAAATACTTTATCTTTCAAAAGTTATAATGTCCATTTTTATTTCAAATATTACAAGATATGCACATTTCCCTCTCATTTTCATAGAACGAGTTTGAAAAGTCCTTTTAATAAAAAGTAACAAAAGGTTTTCAATGTATATTCCTAAATTCTTTGAATTTTTCTTTTATTTATTCTTAGAATTGGCAAAACTACTTCTTAGATAAGTATTCAAAGAGCAAGAGAGTCTGGGTAAATTGTGACATTGCCAGTTTGTCAGTGGAAGTAACATGAACCATTCATCAAAATGAGTCAGCATCATACGATCGGTGGAAATCTCAAAGTACTTGATTTTATGATTAAACACTTCTGGTTAATAAAATGCTCATAGGAATGAACTAAATGATGCTATTTTGTGGTAGACAGTGTTCATTGTCAAGCCATAATGAACAGGACTCCAATATTATGCAAATTTTTTCCTGCTCAGGAAGTAAAATACAATGGACAAATACATTTAAGATGAAAAGACTGTAACTATGGTAGCAAAACCAAAAGATAGTTTAAGATAACATTAAATCATAAATGAAACAAAAATTCAATTTTTAGTCATGAATAAAAATAAAATTTAAGGATTGAAAGCTGAAAATTAGGGGATTGTTTCACTATCTTAGGACAGTCCAAGAATGAGAGTCTTAGAATAAAATTTAATCTTTGGAATACATCTGTATGTGGTTCATTTGTGTGTATATGTATATAAATTCACCAATTATTGTATGTGATTGTTGTTATTCTCCCCGGAAAAACATCGCATACTCTGCTCTTTCTGTTTCCAAATTATTGCCATTAATTCTTCCTGTTATTTCACCCATTTAGTATAAGCAAACACATAAAATCTGGATACAGACTTTTTATATTAATATAATTCAATTTTTTTTTCCACCAGCCCTTTTTATTCACTCAAGTTCATTATACATGATTCACCTAATTGCTCTCTGGGCTATTTACATCAGTGAGTCACTTATACCTCCCCTTTAAGTTCCTTTTCCTTTTTGTATTTGAATGAGAATCCTTTTAAATGGAATTCTAGAGTCATAACTCCAAAAATAAACTAAAAGAACTACCTCTGAAGCATTTTGGATAAAGGAGCATGTATCTTATTTTAAAAGCTCTTCAGAGGTTTTCCACAAATTTCTTGCTAACTTACGCAAGCATTCATATTGTTTCCATTCCATTTAGATTAGGCAAGCTTTCAAAAAAATCAAAAGCATATTTGCAAAATGCACCCCTGTTAATATTATAAGTGAATTTAGTCCTTGAATGCATATAGTTTTGTATAGCTCTCCTCAAACTAGATTCTTGATAAAAATACATATTGCTGACAATTTTTTTTATAAATATGTTCTGAAAGCCAAAAATGAGCTGGCAAAATAACAAAAGTTGTGACTCTAGCCTACATAAAGTTAATTCAGATTCAAAAATATAGCACTTAAAAGTGTAATTCACAAACTTAGATTTAAAAGAAAGTACAACATGTGGTTGATCGGTAAAAGAAAGTTTGAACTATAAGATCTTTCTTTATAATTCAAATAATTAGAACATTTTAGACAATGAAAATCAATAAGCTTTCAATGATTTTGAACAACTTAGACCTCTGGGCAACCTAATAGATCTGTTGAAGTTTATAAAATATAAATTTCTAATGATCTACATCAAGATTATTTTGGTCAAAATGCATGAGCACCACTATTGTGAAACTAATGATAGAACATTTGGATTACTTTTTGATGTTTATTAAAGGAAGATTGAATCTAATTAATCTCTTTGTTATATTGTTTCATATGGGCATAAAGGTTTTATTCTCTTTTCTACATATGTAGGGATAAAAAGTCTCATCAAAGAACTACATGTGTTACCAAATTAAACTTGGATACCCTTGTCTGATGCACAGCAAATTCGATCTACTGACACCTAGTTGTACTGAAGGAAAGTACAGCCTTTATTGCAGGGCTAAGCAAGGAGAATAGGCACCTCTGCTCTAAAGACCCAAATTCCCCAAAGGCTTTTGGAGAAGGGTTTCTAGATGCAACATTAGGGTTGATGGCTGTACGGTTCCTGATAAGTTTCTGCGCATTCTTCTGATTGGTTAGTGGTGAAGTAACAGGGTAGTATTTTGGGAGTCAAGGTCGTCAACCTTCTAGTTCCAACTGGTTTGGGGTCTAAGTACTCCTGGTCAGCATGCAGTTAACTTCCTCCACCTGGTAGAAGTTTTAGTATCTGCAAAACAGCTCAAGGAGATTATCTATAGCCCTTGAGGAGGAACTAAATGTCCTTGACCTTAATCATATGACTCAACTAATTCAACTAATATTATTATTTTTTTTTTTTTTGCTTGACTCTTTTCCTTTGCTTCTGCATTTTCTCACTTCTCAGATTAAATCTGTCCTTTGGAAGTCAGGAAAGCCTAGGAATCTAAAGCATTTTTTTATAAACAAAAGGCAGGGGATGCAGAGACATGGGGGGAGATCTATCCCCAGGAAGGCCCCACAGGGTGCTTGGTTTCACATATATGAACTTGGTAGTGCTAATTCCTAAGGAGTATAATTTATTCTCTCCCACTGATTTCTATCAATATCTCAATGATAAATCAAGAATATGCTTATAACACATGGACACACATCACACACATATATGGAAATTGTATATATATTGGTTTAACATTGACCAAAAAACTATCATACATAAACCTCCTCTACTCATCAGAGAATTATCGTTCTTTGCTTTGACATGTGTTAACTCCAAGGGAGAATTTTTTTTTTTAAGTGTTACCCTAAATACACCTAGGAGGCAATAATAAGGTAGAAAACATTTATTTGGGAATCCAAGAATTGCAATTCAGGACACACAGATTTTGAAAGCAACCCAAACAGTATCTCAATAAGGAGTAAAAATCAAGGGCTTTTAAAAACAAAGAAGGGAGATTTACATTACAAAGAATTAGAATTGGAGTTGGATGCAGAAGCTAGTCTTAACTAAACAGGATTGAGTGCTAAGGCTGTTACTAGAGGAAGGAAAAGTCCACTGCTCTGACACCTTGTAGGTGTTCTTTCTGAGTTCTCAGAATACTTGTGGTTTGACCTAGTTCAAAGTTCAAGGTTCCACCAAGTGAGGACATGTATAAAACCTCATGAATGGCCTTCTGGCTCCATTTTAAAAGAGCTTGATAGAAGTGATTTAATTTCATTTCACATTTCACAAAGGAAATATCTTACTGAATAGAGTATATCATTGATAACAGAAGCAATAGCGTGCTTTTTCTTTATCTAAAACAATTTTCCATTTTGAAGACCTAACATGAGAAAGTTCTTTCGGTTCTCAGTAATAGAAATAAGAAAACTATTGGATTCCCCTGATGCTGTTTTAAGGAAATTAACACACTTTAAGTATGTATCTTTTTATTTGTATTTTTTAATAGGAAGCTCAAGGCCATACATGTCACTCCCACTAACCCCTAATGGTATGCATTTTTTACACTAACTATATTTTCCATTTCATCTAATTTTTCTAATGTTATTTTTCCCATGTTTGGATTCTCTCTTGTTGTGTCTTGTATGGTATAGATTACTGTAGGCAAACTATTTTTCTTTTGGTTGTTTTACAGACTTCATGATATAGGTTGAAGAAATGATTAGATTCTTTTTTCCAAAATATGTTGAACATATTTAGCTTTCTTTGTGCTTACCCATACAGTGATTAGCAAGGTTGTGCACATTTCCTAAACCATTTTGAAGCTGCAGTAGGATGTGGAAACTCAAATAGTAACAGAATATCTACCTTTACTGGAGCACTTATTCTAAACTAGGAACTATTACAGACTTTACAGGCATATGTCTAATTTTATAAACATTGTAAGAGTAAGTTTTCAAAATGTTGATGCTGATAAGTGAATAATCTCAGATCATAAAAGTGATCCAAGATTACATAAAATTGATGTAAAATCAGTGTTCCGTGGCTGCCTGTCCATGGTCTTGCTGCTTCACTGATGCAGTGGTCCTTCATAACTAAGCTTCCTCATGCTCATTCTATATCCAACTTGGTTAGCTCGTGAAATACTTCTTCCTAAATGTCACTCCTTTTAAAATAGTAAAGTAAAAATTAAACCAAACAAATTCATTTATTAGATTGTTTACCATGAGCTATGTTTTGTGTAAAGGTCCAAGGAAAAGAAACCACAGGTTCACCTTAAAATCCAAAAGGAAAATACCTCCATTAGTGTTTTGTATGTCAACTTGATTTTAGTTTTGTTCAGCGAATATGAAGACAGGGAATTCAATTTCAATAAAGAATACCACCATTACTCTTTATGAGATAATTGGGAAATATTTACTACCCATTATAAGCCTAAATCCCAATCAGTTTGAGATTTTCCCTTGACTGCTTCTAATTTATTATTATGTTTTGCAAGGCACAGTTTTAATGATTATTATCACACCCTCATACTTCTTGGAAACACAATTCAGTTCACCAATTAAATCATCTGTGGCATCTGATTTTCTTATACTAGCTTTTTTCTTAACAAATATTTTTAAAGTCATTATATGCTCCTATTTTGATATGATATTTAGAAGTAAAGAAGCTAAAGATTGACAAACAGTGATGTTCTTGCTTAAATGTTGATTTAAGTTGCAATTCTTATAAAGGAAGTTGTTCAATATAAATTATTTACTTCAATATATAAATATCTCCTATCAGTTGTAATATTTTTGTCAGAAATAAGCTTTCCTCAATTAATTTCTTTCCTTGTGATCTATTTATAAGAAATATTTTTGCTTATTACAGTATGAATGAAATTTCACATCTTATGTTCATAAAAGTGATATATTTATTACTGCATACATAATATAAAGATATGGGTACTCTAAAGGTAAACAACAATATTTTATAAAAGATAATTTTTCCTGATGGAAAAATGAGAAAGATACATTAGTTCTTTCAGCATTTACTTTGGAAAACTTGTAGTTTTAAAGTATTTCTCAGCTTCTCTGAAATGTGTGTAAACCTTTTTACCAGTTAAACGAGCCTCTTAATTTTTCAATCTAGTAATGTTTCTTCAAGGGTCTAGGAGTTATTTCTTTAAAATATCATCAGGAAAGACAGTCCTCCTCATCTCCCTGTTTCTGTGGGAGGGTAGAAGGCTAATCTGGGCTGGTGCCTAGCCTTAAGTTCTGACATAAAGGTATGAGAAGTTTATTTTTCTTTTGGAAAAAAGCCAATTAGCTAACACAAATGGTCATCCTAACTACCAGGTGAATTCGGATACACTACATGCGACAAATAGTGCTGTCAAGTCCTCTTACTAGAGCGCTAGTCATCATTTATTTTGTGAATTTGTATGTAATGGGTTGTGTCCACTTGGCTATAAAAAGGGTGAGATTTCTTTCTGACTTAACAGTCTCTTTAGTGGACTGCCTGTGACTTCACACCAAATCCTGATTAAAATTTTATTCACTAAGGAAGATGTTTTCTTTCTCTTCTACTTCGGTGAAGAGGTTTTTCTGAGCTGGTAGGAGACTCAATGAGATGTAAGTCCCCAATATTACTCTACATACTCTCCTCTTTCAAAGCTCCCCCCGATTAAGATCTTCAACAAAAGGGACAATATATATTTCAGTTATATTTTGCTGAAACAGGAAATTTCCAGCTCTTAGAAAACTGAAAATCTCCATGATTTAATATAGAATTTAAAAAATTAAGGTTGTAATCATGCAATAGTAGAACTCCACACAGCTAATGTTAAACATATTCTGCCTTCATTGTCCGGAGACATGTATCATTATGGCATCTTACTCTAGGAGTGTTTTGTTTTTTCCTTTAACTGTATATGAATTCATGTATGTAAAATATCAGGCATGTTCTCAGTGGACATTAGGGTTTAGCTTTTGTTTTGTTTTGTTTTGTTTTTGTACTCCCAGGTCTACTCTATTCCAAACATTGAGAGACTAAGACCAAATTTCCAGGTGCAGTTCAAGAAATGATACTCTAGTGATGTTTGTTTTGCTTGGACTATAGGCTATAATATAAATCAACCTTAGAAAGGATTTAGATTTTAGATTTTAAAGGATTTAGATGCCTCCAGAATCATTGAAACAGGAATCATTCCGCTTCTTTTTTGCATGTTGTTCCAAGATACTGGATTTTTAAGTTAATAAAAAAGTTGCAAACATGAAAAGAATGAACTATTATTTGCTTGATGCATACCAATATACATGTAGACTCTGTCCTTTCAGATAAAACCTGCTGGTTATTTGAAATCTTTTATCTGTGATTTCTCAGTCTGTATGGCTTATTATATTTGAAAGTCAAAATCTCATTAAATTTAGGCATGCAGCAAAATGTGTTAAAATTCTTAACAGAATGTGGTTCTTGCCCTCATTCCAACCCACCTCCAGCACCTAGGAGTTCTCTTACAAGGTTATATTCATTTACTCTCTACCCAGATCACTTTTAAACTAACATAATTTACATATTTATTACATTTATTTTTATAGTTTCTCTCCTCCCACTAGAATGCAAACTTTATGTGGGCAGATATTTTTGTCCCATTTTTTTCACTACTGTATTGTAAGTGTCTGGCACATAAATTGTGGTTAAAAAATGTTTATGGAATACATTTTTTAAATACTATGAGCTCAATAAATATTACTTGAATTTTAATATCAATTATAATTGTAATTCATCTTTAACTCATTACCCATTCATTTTGAATGTTCTTACACTTATCTACTTACTTCTATTGGATGTGACCTCAGCACATAAGTTGCTAATTGAAAGGGACCTCAAAAGCCATCCAAGTAACTTCACTCCAAGGTCTCTGAATCAAAGTTATATAACCTCTGGTTGAAGAATTTCACAGACCATCTCCAGCACACTCCATTTTTCATTCAGCTATGCTGAAAATGTCAGTCTTATAGCTTGCCAAGTTCTTAATCGTGACTTTCCCTCAGAATTGTTAAATTCTTAACAGCAGCTTTGAAGGATGAATAAAAGAAGCCGCCTTGGGCTTAGCCAGGACAAGTGCTAGAGTTAAGAAAGGGGTGACATTGAATTCAGAGGTTTTATGTATAGAATAAGGTACAGCATCTGAGGATCAGCTCCCTAGGAAATTTAAGGAAAATGTGAGCGCTAGCCTTTGGAGACAGTGGATGAGTGTGAGCATCTTCTGTCTAGAGGAAGGCATGGGACTAGACTGTAGGCAAGAGCTTTTTAAATGGTTTCCTTTGTCTGTCCAGATCCACTATAAAAAGCCAGTTTTAAGCACTGAATACCCCAGGTCAGCTTTGATTACTACACAGTAATCTATGGCCTTCCTATGATTCAATGCTACAGTCATATTAATTAAACCCAAGTTTATTCTTGATTCTTAACAAGCGCATCCTTCTTTTGGTAAAAAGCATTTAGTATAGAGCACAGAAAACTGACTCCAACAGATATTTTCATTAGGATTTACTGTTAACTCAGGATTCTCTTCACCTGACTTTGTGCAACTGAGTCTTTGACTCTAAAACCAGGGCTTGCATTTTTTCCCATTTTAAAGCTAATTAGTGAAGACGATCCTCTTGCTTTGCCAGTAACTGTATTTTGATTCTGGCAACAAATATTTCATCTGTTCCTTCTAGACATGTATTCATGAACTGAATTAGATATGCCTTTTGTGACTTTTCAATGATAAAATGCTTAAAGGTTGGAATGGATGGAACAAAGGACAAAGAATTTGTGTCATGTTCTTACCCACCCGCTGTAAAATAACTATGTCAAGTACCTAGCTATGCCTTCTACTTTAGATATTTCCTCTTAATTTCCACATCTCTGTGAGTAGTTTTAAAAAGTAAATAAATTAAAGAAAGAGAGAAAGAGAGAAAGAGAGAAAGAGAGAAAGAAAGAAAGAAAGAAAGAAAGAAAGAAAGAAAGAAAGAAAGAAAGAAAGAAGGAAAGCCAGCCAGCCACCCCAATCTGGTTAAGCAGCTCATTCATGAATCATTTTTTAGTAAGTAATTGAGGAAGAATTAAACCAGGTTCAAAACCAAAAACTCATATTCTATTCTCTTCTATCTTTTCTCTTCCCTTCTGTTCTATAGTATTCCATTCTGTTCCATTCTATTTTTGGTTGTAATGAATTCTATAATTCTCCCCATCACATTCATAGTAAGGAAAAAAAAAGTCAAATTAGATTTCATATTTTCAATGATATTGAAAATGACCAATGTTTTGATCAAATTTCGGTATCTGGTTAATGATAAAAGGATTCATCAGTACAACTGAATTGTCCTTTTAACTATGTTATTCTGTCTGTCATTGGACTAGAAGTTTGCTTCATAACATAGCACATTGTTGTGATTCAGGTATTGATACTAAGCTTTCATTTCCCAGGAACAATTTATAGTAATTTCTCTCAGATTACTAACAGAAAATCTTAAGTAATGTTTGCATTTTTGTGTGTTGTTTGTTTGGTCTGGTTTTGTTTAAGTTCTGACTTATAAAATCGGTGAGCCTGGAGGCAAGTTCACTCAAAGCCACAAAACATCCACCATTTTATAAGTTGGAATGTTTTGAGCTACTTCATAAATTTAATTGAAGTTGATCTACTCTTGAAGTTCATTTTGTTTAATGGGAGAGGAACCTGTGGTTTAGGTCTGTTCTATGTGTTGTCTGTTAACATTGCACCATCAGCCCCAAACAGTGGCTCTATCCCTAGCTTTCATATTGCTCTGAGTAACCGTCACAAATGAACTGACTTCTGAAAAATTTACATTAAAAATAACATTAAGCATCTGCATAGTAAAAGAATAATTCAATCACACTCTTCCTTTGACATTCCTAGTAGGGGAAAATACTTCTAAATTGATTAAGCTGTGAAACTGGGCACCTTATCTCTATTCTACATAGCTCAATGCCCATTAAAAGCCAGATTATTCGTTGGTTTTGGGGTTAAAATCTGAAACAAAACTGTATTAAATGTTTTTTGACAGGTAAATGGTTAAAGAAAATGTCATATATGTTATATATATGTGATATATAATAGTTATATGTAAAATATATTTTATATGTTATATCTAATATATATAGGTTTTCAGCCATAAAAAAAGGAAGAAATCCTGCTATTCACAACAATATGGATGAACCTGGAGCCATATGCTAAATTTAATAAGCTAGACAGAAAAGGACAAATATCACACGAGATCACTCACACGTGGACTCTAAAAATGTCTAACTCATAGAAACAGAGTAGAGTGTTGGTTGCCAACACTGGAGAGTGTTGGAAATGGAAAGATACTGATCAAAGGGTACACACTTTCAATTAAAAGGTGAATATGTTTTGAGGGTCTAATAGACAGCAGGATGACTATAGTTAATAATGTTGTATACTTGAAATTACTAAAATAGTAGATCTTAAGTGTTCTCATCACACACACACACAAATGAACTATGTGAGATGATGGATGTGTTAATTAATTTGACTGATAACCACAGTGGTATGTATATCAGATCATCACATTGCACACTTTAAATGCATACAATTTTATTTGCAATTCTACCTCAGTAAAGCAGAAAAAAAATTTCCTGAAGAAAAAATGTATATTAATATTTTAATAATTTTAATAATAGAGAAAACATGGTAAAAAAGAGATTATTAATGTATAAAAATATGTATATAAATATGCATATATATACAACTGTATGTAAAATACATTTGAATTTTATACTAAAAATCATTATTTGTGTGGAATAATAATATATGTATATATAATAATAAGGAAAGTCCATCTTTGTATGTCAATGAACATAAGAACAGACACATTTGAAATTCTCATTTTTATTCCTAATTTCATTGCATGGCTGAATGTGCTACATACAGTATGTGATCATTAACATATTGTTAGACATTTAGATTATTTTTGTTTGGGGGTATTAAAAAATAAATTTCAGTAAAAATTCTTTATAATCCAGTGTTGATTTGATTGATGGATTTCCTAAAGATTAATTCATAAAACTGGAATTGGAAAACTCAGTCACAAGTTGGTACTAAGTATTAAAAATATGTTACTAAACAACTATCTAGAAACGTTACACCTTGTTATACTGCAAACTGCAACATACAAACGTCCACTTCTCCAACCTGTAGCTGAAGACAAGTATTTCTATTTAAAATGATATTCGGCCATCTATTGAATAGAAAGTAATATTGCATGGCTATTTTATTAGGTGTATTTGAATACTAATCAGACTAATTATATTTTTGCATATTTTTCTCAATTTGCTTTTTTACTGTGCTGAACCAGTGTTTCCAGAATCCTCAGATGCTTGGTTCTCCAGAGTTCTCTCCAACATTCAGACATAAAATGGGAAAAATAACTGAGTCACAGTCTCTTAGATAGAGAAAAAAAAATGTGAAAGCAAATATTCATATCCCCCCAAAAAAAATCAGTTAATAAAACTCATGCTAGACATAATTTTTCTCTTTGGAAACTCTCCAAACAAATAAATTTTGCTTTGCCAAAAATAAGTATCAGGAGGGAGTTTTTCAACATTTATTGCACTGGAACTGTAACAACTATTGTTGGACTAGTCCTATCGCATTTAAAAAGCACAAATTTCTCAGTACTCGTCATCTGGAAAATTTTCGAAATAATTTATGTCCTCAGCAAAAGATCATGGCAAAAATTAAAAGGTAGTAAACAGATACAGATAGATATCAACTTTATGGGATGAGCATGAGAACATGGGATAACGGGGAAAAAATATCCTGCCCCCCTGCCTGCTACTTACCTGTTCTAAAACTTTCTAAGCTTTTTGGGTGCCGTGCTCTCTCAAAATAAGAAACATATCAAATTACATAATTTCTAAACTCCCCTTTCTTTTCCACAGAACATTTGTTTGCACTGACCACTTGCTCAAACCTCTCCACCCCGTCAGAATAATCTTGAGATCTCATCAACAAGACTCTTCAGCACAAGACCAACCAAGAAATTTTGTTGCCTTTGATGCCAAAACAGTTATAAATTGCATTTCACTAACTTACTTAAGAAATGCAACTTCACTGTATCTTGACTCAGTTACTTTTTGCCCTCAGAGAAATACAAGATTAATGTGTGAAAAAAAAATTGTTTTAAAAAGTAGCGTTTTCTGTGGCTTAGTGAAAAAGCAGTTCTATTCAAGGTCTTCTCTCAATGCAGTTCTGATCTTTGTTCTAACAGGAATCAGAGGTCGCTGCTTCTGCCGGCCAGCTGTCACATTGTCCCTGACCCAGGCAGCAAGTGCAGCGATGGTGGTCAGCTCTCTGCTTTCTGAAGTATAAAAAGGCTGTTATTCAAAATGGTCCCTGACCACTAACCTGTGTGATCAGTCCAGCTGGGTGAGGATCACCGCTCCAGTCTCTGTAAAGTACATATTATTTTTCTTGTTCTGCCTGAGAGCTTGTGACAGTTTCTCTTAGTATTATGTCACTAGAGCAGGATATGCTTAATCTGTTCTTTCTTACCAAGCTTCCTGGAATTCTGTGAGCCTTTTAAATTTGCTGATTCCTCTTTGATACAGAGAAAATTTCTGCTATGATCTCACCTTCTCTCTTCCTCTGCTGTTTTCATCTTCTGAACTCTAAGCTATTCACATAAAAATTTTCCCGGATCTGGAAACACCACAAGACAGAAGTCTGGGGGTTGTGCTGTGTGGATGGTGCCCTTAGAACTGCGTGAGTAGTGGTCCTACCTAATGAGACCTCTGCTCTGGACTCTTATCTTTTCCCTTTTGATTTCCAAGTCTGTGTAGATTTGCTTTGAATCTTGAGCTATTTCTTTCATTTGATTGCCTAGGTCATCGATTGGGGTTTTAACATTGACCATCCATTTTCTCTATTCATCCACTAAAATGTTGGAATATTATTATATTAAAGTTATATGAAAATGTTTACATGCTAAAACAGGCTGTCATGAAGCACTCTTACTATTATGGTTCTTGCTGTTATTGTTGTTTGTATTGGAGTTATCTATCTTTTGGTCATTTGTTTTTCTCTAAGAGCAGTCTATTTCTGTAAGTCTAATTCTTCTCCATGTGTGATGTGAAACACACATGAGTGTGCTCTCATTGGCCTTGAATAGGGAAGAACAAATCTGACTCTGTAGTAAATCTCTTTAGCTCTAGCCTTGGGCTCTGTTTCCTGTGCTGAGTCATGCTGGTTCTGCACCATTGGTAAAAGAATGTTGCCTAGAGCCTGAAATATACAGGAGAGCCCATTCTCAAGACTCTGACCTTTAAGGGTAGAACACTTTTCCATTCATATAGACATAAAAAGTTGCGAAACAGAAAATAGTATTTTTTTTTTTTTTGGAGGTTTGCGGGAACAACATGACCTGATCTGCGTGGACAGCAGCAAAAACAAAGGATTCTGACACCAACAAGTTTGCAACAACCAACCACACCCCCTCCCTTTTTTGGTATAAAAAGCCTGAATTCTGACTTGGGTAAGATGGTTGTCTAGGACATCAGTCCCCCATCTTCAGTCATCCAGCTTTCCAAATAAAGTTGTAATTCCTTGCCCCAGCACCTCACCTCCTGATTTATTGGTCTGTCATGTGGTGATCAGAATGAGTTTGGCTCAGTAGCAGTCTAAGACATTCATGGGTGCTCAGGTCTGATTGCTGGTGCTTTCTGAGCAGCAGGAATTCCGCCAGGCCCTCAGCTCCTCCCCAGTCTCACCTGCACAGGATTCTGCTTCTCTATTGACACGATGCTCTGTGCCTGCAGCGTTGCAGCCAGCAAGTTACCAGTAGAAGCACTAGCAGAAAACACCTATCATCTTCATTGATTCAGGAGCAAAGGTTAGGACTCTTCCAGCTACAGGAGCAGACACTTATGCAGTTTCTCCAATTTTCCTTAGGAGCCTGCGAATTCAGCTGGTTTTCTGCTGAACTCTCACTGGTGGGGCCAGACTTCCATTCCAGGGTGGATGTGCATCTATACCTGTTGAATGTTTTCCAAAATCCATGTGTTCTGATTGTTGCTGGTAGATGTAACCAGTGTCCAGGTTCATGTCCCATTCCAGAAAGACTTCAGAGATGAGACACAGAGGTTGAGAAAGTAAAGTGAGGATTTATTAAGGGATGGATTGTACACTCACTCTCAAGGGGAGAGGGGCAGGCTCAGGAGAGCAGCTGTGCTGAGTTACTTTGGCAAGGTGGTTACACAGGGTGTAAAAACGAATGAGCAGAATATTCACTGGGGAGGGAAGGGTTTGGGATCCTATTGCCTGATTTTCATCCCAACTCCACCTTCCCAAGGGAGGAGGGAGTTCTGTCCTTATTTAGTCTGGATGGGAAGTGCCATGGCATCGGTGCATGATGGGTACTTCTAATCTGCAAGGCTAATTTTATTGAAATGAGGACATAATGAGCAAAAGGTTACATTCGGACACTGGAGATTCCTGCCTTTTCCCACCTGTCTTTGTCGGCCTCCAGGCCACTCATCACCCCAAAAGGTGTGACCACTTATCAGCTCAGAGGTTCCTGCTTTTCTTTCTCTGTCCAGGGACCCCTGGTGTTTACACGATGTATGATTTCCTGCATTTGTCCTGTTTCCTTCCTTTCTGCCCAATTCTTGCCATTTGGCCTGCATCCCCCTTTCTCTGTTCATATCTAGCTATCTGTCTGCTCTAATAACACAGTCATCTCCTATTCACCCCCGTGGTGAGGAAGGGATTGCTCCTTTAAGATTATAGGAAGAGCAGGACGTGTAACACCTGCCACTGGACGGAGGAGACACACAGGGGTTTATTAGTCACATGTCCCCACAGCCTGGAAGAGGATGCTGCTTCACCCAGGACCACACAGAACAGGTGGACAGTCAGGGGAGTCAGGATTTGTAGTAACAAGAGGCGGTGGTCCCCTTGACTCCCATAGGAGGATTTCATTGGCTTGTTTGAATGATCCCATGTGCTGACAGGAAACTGAAGCCCACTGCTCAGGGGTAAGTAGGCACAGTGCTTGGCCCCTTTGAAAAGGAAGGTTGTTTGGCTGGGGAGCAGAGCAGGGGCAGGAACTTGCACTTAGGTCATCCAAGGCCCCCCTGATTTCACCAGATGTCAAGGCGACATGTCACATTGGGCCTGAATTACAGGTCTTACATCACAGTCGGGTGGAATCTTCATCCAAAGGCTCTCGGCCACTCCCCACTGGGGTCCAGGCACAAGAGAAGCTGAGTCCTGGCCACTTTCTTCATTAGTCTGGACAAAGCCTTAGCTCTGGCTTTCACTCCTCATGAGTACAGTCCGCTGCTCAGCCTGGAGAAGCTTCGGGCAGACAGAAAAGTCCAGTTGGGAGGGGCACAGCAGGAGGCTGAGTCCTAACCCTACTTACTAGACTCCCCAAGGCCGGACCAGGGATGCTGCTAAAGCAGCCGCAGGATGACATTTATCAATCTCTCTGTTGCTATACATGTTATCATTCACTATTAGGAATTCCCGACACCACATTAGTGCAAGCTGTCATTTTTCTCAGCGTTAAGTGTGGTCCTGGTGAAAGGGATAACTGTATCATCAATATGTAGAAGCTTTAATTAAAGCTTTTAGACAATTTGTGTATTTAGAAATAACAGGAATGCCTTGCAGATATTACGCGTTCATTTCCAGACCACCAAAACCAAAGGAACATCGTGATAAAGCAAGTCACACAAATAGCACAGGGAAATATACACAAGCTCCTATGGTAGCTCACAGAGAAAAAAATGTGACAATGAATATACATATGTTCATGTATAACTGAAAAATTGCGCTCTACACTGGAATTTGACACATTATAAAATGATTATAAATCAATAAAAAAATGTTATATTGTTAAAAAAATAAAACAACAAAAATATTAAGCAAGTCACACTAATTTTTTTTTTGGTTTCCCAATGCGTATAAAAGTTATGTTTAACAACATTGTACAATTATTATAAATCAATAAAAAATGTTAAAAAAAAGGTTATGTTTACACTATACTGTAGTCTATTAGGTGTAAGACAGCATTATGTCTGAAAAAACAATTTACATACCTTTATTAAAAAATAATATATTTGGGAAAATGACATGAATAGGCTTACTAGACACAGGGCGGCCACAAACCTTAAATTTGTAAAATACGCAGTATTTGCAAAGTGTATAAAGTGAAGCAAAATAAAATGAGGTATGCCTGTATAAGAAGAAATTATTCACAGTAGGATCTGATAAGTATACTATTGTGAGAACCAATCAGACCTCTTAGATATGTGTGATTTATTATTAGATGTGTGATTTATTATGTATCTGATATCATAATGTCAGTGACTTACTAGTTTCATCCTAAAGAAAAACATTGCAAGAAAAACAGAAGTAAAACAAATCATGCTGTATATTTGGATGATTGGAGTCACAATGAGTGATTAGTTTTGATTTGAAAATATAAACATTTCCATCAACAAATAAAAAGCTACTTGAACATTTTAGAAAAGAAAATTCTAAAGCTTATTCGAGATCTGAGTAATAAAACATATCTGAGATTTTAAAGGGAACAAAGATTGATCAACCAGCAGCCCATTCTTTAAGGTATATAAATTAAGTGAATGCATAACTTTATATTATGTACTAATGTAGAGTTTCTATTAGGATGGGAAACATGTTTTTACCAGCTTTTTTTTTGGATAATTACTATTAGAATTGTTTTATCTGTTTGGCATGATAAATTCTACTAATTTGAAATGTTTATATATTTGAAATTTTATTTCTTAAAAGTCACTGTTTTTTTTTTCTAGTAAGTTAAATCATTTCATGTTCATTTTTGTTTATATATTATCTTCTCTCTCCTCTTTCCCTCAGGGTTAAGATCGTTTAATGATCTAGCCTGGTAAATAAAGTAGTTCTACAATAAACATTACATTTATTAATTTTATTTTTCATTCATGCAGAAAAGTACTAATAAATTATTCTGAAATATAGCATGTTCTTTGTATACTGAATAAGCTGAATTAAGCAAAAAAATGCATTGAAAGAAATTTACTAGGAAATGAAATGATTCTGTGTAACTACGGAAACTGCGTTTATTTTATTAATTTTTAAAACTTCTCTATGCCTTATATCTGCCCAATTAATAATATTGCATTATGCTTATTTATGGATAGGTAGATTATTTTAACTTATCTGTCTCTATATAGTATTAACATATTTTTCTTTTCAATTTTAATGGTAAATAACAAATATCTAATGCTTAACATTTAAATACACTAATGAGTTACTATGTGCCTTAAGTCTATCAAAGAACCTATTCTCTCAATTAGGGATCGTTGTATTTCTTAATATTTTGTCTACATATGCTTAACAGAAGTATTATATAGGTAGTATTTTAAGTCACATTTTGATATAGTTGGATCATTTCAATTTGGTGAAAACAAATTAAAATAAGATCTAACATGAGACATTCAGTATTAAGGCTTTTCCCATATTTGGCTTCAACAATTATAATAATATAATTCATATTGGTTATACAATATATGGCAATGATGACTATTTCTTTTTTTCCCTCATTTATATATTTTTACTGAAGTATAGTCGGTTCACAATGTTCTGTCAATTTCTGGTGTACAGCACAATGCTTCAGTCATATAGGAGCATACATATATTCGTTTTCATGACTATTTCTTTAAATATCTTCTTGCATTTGTAAAACCACCTATTATGTGAGTGTTTTAAGTCTGTTTTATAAAGTCTGTCTGGATCCAAAACTTGTGCTGTTTCCCATACAAAATATTAACAATTGCATATATTGTGTATTTTTCAAGGTTTTCTATTATCCAAAACTTATTTAAAATAATATAAAAAAGCATTATAAAAATATACTTCTGTCAATATGTTAATTCATGCAAACACACAACCCAGATCTACTCACTCAAAGCAAATAACTTGCGCTTTGCAAATTAAATGCATTGTTCTTCCTCACAAAGTTGCGCTATGACCACCTTCTTATTCTCTCTCATCTCATCATCCAAAGCCTGTACACCCACTGCTTGTCATACGCAGCTGTTCACAGCTGACTGAAGTTGGAGGAAGTGTTAAATTTCATAAGGGCAGACCAAGTACAGTTTAATAAAGAAAATATAATATATATAGTTTTATATTATATGTCTAGGTAGGTTGCACAAAATCTAAACACAAAATACTTTGCTTTTTTAAATATTTAATGATAGCAAATCATTATAAAATCATTGATAGAAAAACCTATTCCAAGTTCACAGAAATATGTAGAGTCTTAAAATGTGATTAGTGTAATTTGCTTTTAATGTCTATGTGCAAATTAATATTACACATTATCACTAAGAAATTATTTCCATATGGTAAATATCCTCTATATAGAGCTATCTTGACTTGGAGATAGATAGTACCTTGACTATAAGAGATGGTTTTTCTCAAAATATGAATTACCAACCTGTAAATTTAGGATGATTAAGATATCTGCAGGAAAAAAAAAGTCATGTAGCCTGTAACTTTTTATTTCTTAAAGTATTTATTTTGCAAACGCTGCCTTATAAAAATTCATATTTCTTTTACCTTAACTTACAACCTGAAGTGGCAAAAGTGTGATCTCAGAAAATTTCACCTGTATTAATTAGCCTTAATGATTTTGTGTGTTATTTATAAAGACAGTTATAACTTGATGTTGAGACACACATAATAGCTTGGATGAGGCATCACTATCCCATTGTGATATACATCTCTCTCCCTAGCTAAGATTGCACCGAACCTAAAATTTTCTTTTTTAATACACTTGGATAACAATTTTCTGATGCAAAAGAATAAGCATTGGTTTAGTCCAAGCAAAATCAGCACTTATAGAACCAGTGAGAAAATTGGATTTGCTTTGTGCCATTTTTTCTATGACAGATACATCACAAAGAAAATTGAAGTAGACCATTAGTCTTTTACTTCTTTAGGGGGATGCTTACTAGATACATAGCCAAAAAAAAAAAAAATTTAAAAATTGGTGAAAGGTGTAGCAATGGAAAACCACTCTTGAATATTCTGAAAAACACCACCAAGAAATATCACAGCCTGCAATTAAAAATTAAATTGAACGAGTTTTCTGTGTTACATAGACATTGAAGTGCAAAAATATTGGAGTCTGTCTTAAAGAAATGATGTGTCGTCTATCAGCTATTTGGAACTATGTAACTCTTTGGAACTCCTTCAAATCCTGAGAGGAAGATTCATCAGTTATTTACGTGCATGTGTGTTTTACATTTATACAAAAGAAGCATTTATTTCTAAAGTGAAAGGAAATGAAGTTTTTAAAATAAAAATGTATGTTCCAAAGTAAAGATTTTTTTTAAAAAAAATCATTATTCTTGTAAAAATAAGAAGAATCCAAAGGCAGACACACATATAAACATTAGGGATGCTGAATGGATGTACAGATAGATACAAAGACGGAAAAAGTGTCAATATGCATAAGGTGCCAATAGCTAATCAATTGTGTTTCAGTGAAACAATTTGCATTCTCTCAGCAGCAATGAATTGGTTACTCTCAATTTTAAAAACTGAAAAAGATATCAAAGACAAGGAAAGACTCAAAGGTTCTGTGGAATCAGAATAACCACAAGGACCATGCTTGGAAATGCTTTATTTTTCTCTAAAGATATTCAAAGATATTTTGATCCGTTTCAAAGCTCCTACTATTTTTCCCTTTAATGCTCTTATTCAATATTATTTAACGCACAACTTTTTTTAGTGACTTAAACATAACAGGTTCACTCCCATCTCTGCTGTCCTGGGAACTTCCATCATGCTCTCTCCTAGAGTATTATTAGTTGTCCCCTTCCCTGAACTAGTTTGACTCTTATTCACGCTCACATTTCACATCAAGTGTCATTTTCATGGAAGTTTGCCTACATCTCCCTGAATATTTTGTCTTTCTGCTTAATCTCACTCTCTTTCTCTCTGTCTCAGTCTCTGTCTCTGTTTCTGTCTCTGTCTCTCAGTTTCTCCCTCTCTATCGATCTCTCTGAATCCTTCTCTCTCTCTCAATAAGAGTTATGTGCATTCATACAAATCTTACATTTTGCGTAAGTTGAATATATATTGGACATTAATCTTTGTAGCTGTTAAACAATACCTGCTCAAATAGTAAAGAATTTGTTTCACAAATCAGTACTAGGTAAAGAGTGGAACTTATGTCAAAGATACAAAGCACTCATGACAACATCTATTCATTGAAAGGGGAGTAGGGACACTAAAATTAACCTCTTGGGAGTCAGGAAGCCATATTTGATTTATAGCAGAACTGATAGTAAAGTGATCTATCCTGAAAGTTCTTAGAGAAGCCTGACGTGAAGTGAAATGTAAGAGAATAGCCTTACAAGAGAAAAGAAGCTCAATTTATTCTTGTGTTCACAATTCGGTAGCATGGCCAGACTAATGACGGTGTCCATCTGAGCTCTGCCTTGACTGTTAGAGAGCACGTGTGTGCACTTTACCAGATCTGAGCTCCTGCAACACTGGGCCGATTATAAACTAGCTTCTACTGCTCCAAAGTTGTCCCTTTATACCCTGCTTTGTGACACTGGGGCCACGACTCTGCGAATTACAACTCTCTTTACCAGATGACTACTGGCCAGCCTTGGCTAATAGGTGGCATCCAAGAATCCTGGAGGACAGGACGAGTGAAATGGCACCTGACTTCGTGTATTCCTGCAGTCCCTGGCAGGTGCGCCACAGCAAGGGCAGCTTCCCCAACAGCACTCTCCAAACCAGCCTCACTGTGTCTGATAAGCCAGTGAATTTCTCTGCTTTCTGAGAGATCTGAATCCAACTTCCATGAGAAACCTCTGCTGAGCTTCTAAATTCTAATTAATACCAAATCATCCCTTTGTGGCCTCAGTCCTAGGAACAGAGGCTGCCCTGTAGCCTCTGGGTTATCATTTCTGGGTTACCTAAGTGACCTCTCTGTGTACCTCCACATCTCCAGTTCTGTACAAATCCTTATGTACAATTCACTCTGTGAAAATACGTAGTGAGGTTTATATTATCCTTGCTGTCCTACATGCCATGACTAACTGTCTCTTACAAATGTAATTAAACACCCCAACATCCCAAACCCAGGCTACCACTATCACTTATACAGCTTGGAAAACAAACTGACCACACAAATGTTTCCTGCCTGGTTTAATCTATTATCTTCCTGCCTCTTAGACAGAATGAGCCACTGGAATATTCAACATCTCCCAATATGAATTATGATCAATTGTTTTTATTTCAAAAATATTGTACTTGGTTGAGTTGTTTTTTACCCTCACTCTGTAGCTGATCACCTCAGTGACTTAATAATTCAAGTGTTTATTGTTCAGAAATAAGATAGAAGGTCAGTGCCTTTGCTGTAAACTATAGTTAAGTGTCTTAAACATATCTAAACATAAGGAATACGGTGACTCCAGAGAGATAACTGCAGTAGAAACAGAAGCTGGGGGACAGTGAAGGGAAAATTAGATGTAGCCAGTGTGGCTGGAGGATAATGCTTGTTATATAAGAGTAATACTGAAGGACAGTGATAAAAATGTAGAATGAGGTCAAACTGCAGTGGATCTCAAATTGATTTAACAGTCATACTGTTGAGTAGCACAGGCGTATCCATCATCACTCTTAGAAACTGAATATTACAGTGTACTGACAATAAAAACAAGGTTTGTATCTGCTGCAGGAGTCAGAGAAGGGCACCACTGACACCTGCAGTGGCACTGTGGGCACATTTCGGACCTCCCTTCCAAGGTGGAAACCCTTGTGGCCTGGCTGTCAGGGTCGTCAGCTCCTGACACCATAGACCCAATTGTTGCTGCTGTTTCCAAACTCACGGGAGCTCCCTCACCCAAGGTTACAAAACCTTCCCCAGGACAGCACATACCAATGACTGACTGATACGGGAACACGGAGGACCAGCCACAGGCGCTCAACTAAGAGGTCTCCGTGAGATGTAGCTCAGAGCTCTACGTGTTAGCAGCCAGCTGAAGATCCTGCTGTCATTGCATCACAGTCAAAATTCTCCCTCTGCCCCATCTTGAGTCCCCCTGCTTCTCTTCCTTGCATGTGTTAATTCAGAGAGGATTGAACTAACTGGACCTGCATGCAGATCTTTCCCTCAGAACCTTTTCCCAGGAAACCAAACCTCAGAGATTTGGAGTCAGGTGCGTTCCTAGGAAGGAGACCCTAAAATGTGACTTTGGAGCTGCAGCCCCTGCCAGCAGATGCACTGTGAGAGCCCCACCGCCAGTTGAAGGCAGAACAGGATCTCAGCCCGAATCACGCTGCAGTGTGGCCACAAAGCTGCTGCAGGGCAACTGTGAAAACTTCTGCTGCTGGTGCATCGCATGGCGGGAAGCAGAGAGACCACCCGATGGGTGTGACATCTCAAGCATTTGTGCACGTGTGAGAGATGCTCACTGCAAAGACTGAAGATTCATATTTTGACGAGCTGGGAGCTGTGAAAGCCTTGCAGGGAAACAGTGGGAGGCTCAGTGCGATTAATCAAAACCAGGAAGCAGAATGTGAAAGCCAGGGGGCTCCTTGGCAGCTTATAATGTAACTCTCATCTCTTATACTCTCAGGGCAGAAAAAAATGTGAGAATCAAGTCCAGGGCAAAATATAGGGTTAACAGAACTTAGCAGAAGGTTGAGTCATCAAAGCAAGCAAGTCAACTATGAAAATGTCAAGTTCCTAATGTGACATGTGATTCTGAAGTTTGGGCTGGGAACATCTCGGCTCTGCACTTGAATGTATTAAAACCCAGTATTTCTTGCTTCTTCTGGGCCTGCAAATGTGGTCCACTCCTTCTTATAAAAGTAAAGGGCTTCCCTCTTGCATCCCTTTGACTTCACCTCTTCTCCTGGCCATCAGGCCATTAACTAAGGTAAAATCATAACATAACCCTGTCATGGAAATGCTAGATCACAACAGGAGCAAAGGAACGATGCCACAAAGGGACCAAGGACCTAGTTAACACTGATTGACAGTATCTAATGGAGTTTGCATAGGGCTGGATTCCAAGCTGGCCAGAACAAAGGGAGATGGCAGGATATAAAACTGGGTAAAGGAGAGGTTAACTGTATGAAAGCACTCCTCTGTGATCCAGAAGCTAATATTATAACAGAGTCTCAGAAGCCAGTGCAAATATGCTGCAGGATGACTTTCAAAAGCTTGAAAGACGTGATGATCCACACTAAGTGAGATAGAAGTGTCAAAATGGCACAGAGTGGAAGACGTGTTCAAAGAAAGTGGAATGACATATAAGACAAGGAACTCCATCACTCAACTATGTTCTGTAGCAGGACCTGGAAGACAACACATTTACCACAATGTTTAGTGAAACGCAGCTGAGAGGGGCCCCAGCATCACAGACAAGCTCATTAGTGGCTCTATTTAGTGATGGCTGAAGGGATGAGATGTTGCTGCAGACTGGGATTCCCTGGTAACAATGAGGAAATAGATCTCTCAAATCATAGAGGTCAGAAGGTGGTGACTCTTAATCAGAAGTAAGATGAGCAAAATTATTTTAATGAGTAGCAACATCTGATTGGCACCAAGGGGGTGTCTGACCCGCAATGAGTTTTAAGGATGGTTAAAAAAAATCCCGCAAGCCTAGGGCAAGGGTGATGCATATTCAACAAAAGAAGTGTTTCACATATAGGAAGAAAGCAAGGGTGTATGGTTCAGAAGGTTGAATGCAGCTTATTCAGTTAAAAACCATCTCAATAACTTGTCTAGTTTTATTATTATTATTATCATTTAACGCAGTTTCCAGACTCAGAACCCTGTGACTAAAGGATGTCCAACTCTCCAGAAGAAAGGATGCTACAATGCCATACCAATGAATATGGTAATGGTCCAACTTATTCTTTCCTAAAGTGAAATACAGCCTTTACAAGAGTATCTGCCAACTGGGGAAATGTAAAAACTCAGCTATTCTGAGAAATGTGGATAGAGGGTTAAAGCTGACATTACTACACAAGAAATGAAATATCACCATGGTCTCCTATTAAAGGGGGATGTTAGTTTTCTACGGCTGCTGTAACACATTATTGCAATCTTGGGGGCTTACAGTAGAACACACTTATTATCTTATAGTTCTAGAAGTTAGATATTTGAAATAGGCCTCACTGTTCTCACCCAGGTTATTGCCAAGTTTGTGCTCCTTTCCGAAGGCTTTAGGGGAGAATTTTTTTTTTTTTTTTTTTTTTTTTGCCTTTCCATCCTCTAGAAGCCACCCACCTACCCACATTCTGTGGCTCATAACCCTCTTCTTCCAACTTCAAGCCAGCAACACATGACTGAATTCACACACATACTTCTTTGGCTTTGATTCCAAAATGTCAACATATTTCCTCTGTCTCTTTTTTCCATTTTTAAGGATTTCTATAATTGCACTGGGTCACCCCAGATAATTCAAAATAATTGTCCCATCTCCAGCTGATTAGCGACCTTAATTTCATCTTCCCCTTAATTCCCTATTACTATATAACAACATATGTCCAGAGTCTAGTTCTTAGGACACAAACATTTTTAGGGTGTTTTTTTCCTGCCCTACCACAGAGAGATAACATATTGATCTAGTAACAAATACAGAACCATGTCTGGTCTGGTTTATGGTGAGTTAATAGGTCTATGGAACAACTCAGTAGTCATTTCCCTAGTCTCCGAGCTCATAATTGAGACAGACACATTTTATTTTATCCTTGGCAGAACCACCCTGTGATTTTTCTTGGCCTATGAACAAGGAGCTAATATAATGGGGAAGGCCAAGTAGAAGTCTCTGAAATCACCCAGGTTATTGTTCAAGAGAAGAGACTCAAAACAATATCACATCTAATGGAAATGACTCTCTACGTAACTTACCTTAAAGACCCACATGATTCAGTGATCGTGTCTTCCACTGCATCCCCATTTAATTCACTCTTTTGGCGCCTACAAACCAAATGGACCTGGAAGATGACTGGGCATCATATAAACTCAACCAAGAGGAAGTCCCACTTGAAGCTCTTCTGCCAGTCAACATGGACTGAGATATGTGGTGTACAATCATCACCTTTTCCTTCCCAAAGAGAAAGAATGATTAGAAGCAGTTCAAAGTCATATGAGATAGACAGCACTATACAGCTACATTCTTACCTCAGAACTACATTAACTCCTTCACCTTTGTAGAAATTTAGTTCAAAAGGAACTGGACCATATGTTCAGCCCACAGAATAACATAGTGTCCACTATTTTTATTATATTGTGTTGTTTGGACCAAATGATCAAGAAGTACATATATTAAGGGTCTTAAAGAGCTATACGTGCTTCAGAGATTGAAAGATTAAAAACTAAGAAGATTTAGAAGGAGATCGACAAGGTTTTGGGGAATGAATTATTTGGGAATGTTGAAAACTTCCCTCCAAATAAAATCCAAATCATTTACTGCATATTAAATTTTCCTCCACTAAGAAAGAAGAGATTTCTTGTTAGGTTTCTTCAGGTAGTGGCAGCACCTTACCACAGATCTGGGAATGTAGTTCCAAATCAATTACCGCGTGACAAAGAAGGCTGTCGCTTTGAATGAGACACAGAGGAAAGCACTGCGCAGCAGGGCCAGGCTGAAGGGCAAGCACACTGCTTTTTGTTGTGTACAACAGGGAGATGCTACTGCAACTGTGGTGTCTGTGGCAGGATATGACACTGTTAGAGTTTATGACAAAAGCCAATAGAAGAATCTCCACGAAGACCACTTGTGTGATCTTCGTGGCAAAAACAATGTCTTGTTATCTGTGTCATTGAAACATATATCACTTGAAAAACAGGAAAACTTTGGGGATCTTTATTTCAGAAAAAAAAAAAGGAGGAAAAGGGACCAGATTTACCCTTCTATTTGATGAAACAACAATAAAATGTATTTTAAAAGTGGTTTTCAAAATCTAGCCATCAAGAAATGCAGAATAATGATCCCTGAGAGGAGGGGAGTAAACAAGGGGGCCCTACAATTGCCTAAGTTTATTGCCTTGGGAGACCTTTTGTATCTATTGTTACAAAGACTTTCATGTGAATATTCATAGTAGCTTCATCTGTAATAGCCAAAGAGTGGAAACGATCCAAATGTTGATCAACAGAAGAGTTAATAAACAAAATGTGTAATATCCAGACAATGGAATCTCTTTTATTAGCAATAAAAATCAATGATCTATTGATACACATTGCAACATGGATGAATTTCCTTACAATTATGCTGAGTGAAAGAAATCAGACAAAAGAGAGAGTATACTCTTATGACTCCACTTACATAACATTTCAGATATGCAAACTAAACTTTGGTGACAGACATCAGACTGACGGTTGCTTAAGGATGAGCGAGGCAGAGGGAGACAGGAAGCAGGGATCATACGTGGGCATGAGGAAAATCGGGGGTGGGGAAGAAGTGTTCACTATCTTGTTTGTGGCAATGGTTTATTGGTATATATTTTAACTATTTTCTAGAAAAACTATACATAATAATTACATTTACCAAATTAAACACTTATAAGTAGTTTCAAAAATTTAAAAGGCAACTATTTATTCATCATTATAAAACAAAATGAGTGCCACTAATTACCCAGATTTCTCATTTGAGGACTCCTATTTCCAGAGTGCCAATGTTAGCAGAATGGACATGGATTCTCTCTGAGGATCTGAATGATCGCACACAGGCAGGCAATGAATTCTTTTAGACAGTAAGTCTTTTCCAAGGGCTGCTCTGGACTTCTGTCATAGCTTTAGCAGGTTTAATTCTCAGAGGGCCTTCCTAACAGCTTGTTGCACCTCTAGTATGCCAGCATCGATTTACGAATGTGATGTAGAGCTTTTATTATGCCCTCTCAAATTCCCTTCATCAGATCAGAAACTAGCTTAGCAAACTAACCCCTTCTTCTCTGAACTATTATAAGTAAATGGGAGGAGAGGGTGTTGATTTGTGGAGAGAAAAGAGCCTTTGAGTAGGACCTATCTCTTTTTCACCTGTCTTCTAAGTACCCTTTTCTCTTGATGGCTGAATGACTTACTGACCAATCTACTCCGTCATACTTGAGATGATTATTTCATTAAATGAAAATCTCTTCCACTCTGGCTTCCTTGATTGGCTCAGAGTTACCTCTGATACCCACACGCTGTCTGACAGTAACCTAGGTTAAATGGATTTTCTTTTTCTTAAAAGAAAAAAAAAATTCTCAGAGAATAATTTGCATATAGAGTCTGTCACCTGTTTTATATTTTCATTTCTATCATAATCTCAAACAGAATTTTAGCCCTATGTATTATGTTAATATTATACAAGTGCCAGATGATCCCACTTCAACATTCCACGATGGACAAAGATTCCTGCACCATCACTTGTGGTGGTGATGTCTCTTCAAAAGGCTCAGGGAACAAACAGAATGCAGTACAGTTCTAGATGACGTATTACAAAGTGTGTGTACGTTTATATTCATTCTGGTGGTACATTCACATAGATTTGATGCAGTGGAACACCTTCTCCAGGAGACGTTAAACTCTCTCTCACTAAAATGTCTTTATCTTGATAGATTTAATGGCACTGTGTCTTTCAGTTCTAAAGCAAGACTATTTACAGCAACATATGAATCCTTAGAAGACTAACATATTATTCTATATATAATAGAATTATATATATGATCTATAGCGTCTCTTGACAACCTATTAGCTGTGTGAACCTGAAAGGTAATACATTAATATCATTAAATTTGAATTTTCTCTTTTGTAGGGATTACAGTGACTAACTCATAGTATTATTGTGAAATTTTTGAAAGAAAACATTGCTACCTGGTATCTATGGAAAAGAAAAAGAATTAGATCTTGCCTCCAAAACATCCAGCCTTTGTGGTTTGTTTGCCTATTTGGGGTCATTCATCAACTGAAAGAAGTCAATTAGTTAAAAACAGTAAATAGACAAACAATGGAATACATAAATAAATAAATATATATAATTAAAAATCTTGTTTAGGTCAGGGTCCCTTTCTTCTGTGCTGGTTAAACCAAAGAGCATTTGGAGTAAAATTGGTCTCAAACGATTAATGGTTGCTTATGTCTTAATTTGGAGTTTCCATAGGAGGAATAAAGAGTAGCAAGAAAATATAAAGCATCGTGAAAAGGAACCAAGAAGACATATGCAATGCCTCAAACCACTAAATATCTATTATCTATTAAAATATAAAAGGAATCCCCACATTTAAAAAAAAGGAAATAAATAAAATACTGGTATTACAACTAAATCTCAGAATAAGACCAAAAATCTATTCTCAATATTTCACTACGAAGAAACAGGAATGAGAGGAATTACATGATTTTCACAAGGTCACTCTTCCACAGTTGATTTGGTTAGGAGAAATCCCAGGTCACTAGACATCAGAATTAATATTTTCCACAAGAATGGAGAAGTACCCCTACCACTTTTGGGACCCAAGTACAGTGAACCTTTTGCATAACTTAGGATGGTTTCATTTGTCACTTAAAACTTGCTACAATGAGGTTTATTTCTGTTTTTTTGAAAGGACTTTAATAAAGTCATCGCACAAAGAATGTAAGAGAAGTACACAACCCACTGTCCAGCATGAGGATTTTCCTGGGTTTTTCTCTGAGAATCTTCATTGATCCATTCTATGGGGGAAAGGGTGTGGGAGGGGATAAATTTGGGAGTGTGAGGTTTACAAATGTTAGCACAGGGAACTATGTTCAATATCTTGTAATAACCTTGCCAGGAAGTGGAGGAGAGGAATTGATGATGTCTTCACCACTGGGGGGTGGTGGCAGCCGCAGATGACTTGATGGTTTCAGCATTCTTTCTTTACTGGTATGTTTGCAGTATTTTTTGTTCACACTATAAGGATTACTACTGATCTGTAGAAGCTGTGCAATGCAATCTTGGTAACCAAGGAAAAATCCAATTGTTCTGTGATTTTTAAACATGTTTGTCTAGACATTAAAATATATTTTAGTGTTGCTTATAAACATATCGAGACATGAAAGAATCATAAAAGGTGTAGTTAGTACCCTGTAATTGAAAACATTAGAAACACTATTAGTGTGTTTCAATTCTTTGTGAAAAATGTATTGACTAGTTTGAAGAGTTCCAGCCTTCTCACCATATGAATGATGTTATGATACTTGCAGTGTTTGAATTAGCTTCGAACATTTCCTCCTTTGTGCTTCAAACGTTGTGAAATACCTCTGAGCATTCCTGTAACGTAAGCTTGTTTTCTGACTCCCTCCTGCTGGGACATCTTCATCTTTCTTTTCCTTATAATCACTTTCCTCCTGTGTGTGTCTGTGTGTGTGTGTGTGTGTGTGCGTGTGCGTGTGTATGTGTATGTGTGTATGTATATGTGTATATATATCAATAATTTTGTCTTTGCTGTTTCTCTGGCTGCATATCTAGAGTTCCTCAAACATGTCAGTGCCAACATCCCCATGGCCAGCTATATCTTCTATAACTCTATTGACATTCTATTAGAATTTTATTTCCAGATTTATCACTTAGTATTTCTTTGCAGTACTTTCATCTTTGTTGGACAATTTCCTCTTTCAATTATGTACTTTTTACAATGGTCGCATGGGTTTATCACTGAGAGACAAATTAGCAACACAACCGCACACTTTGCTCTCTGTGCGTAAACTAAATAAGATGCACTAAGATGCATCTTATAAGGTGACCAATCACTAAGAAGTGAAGCGATGGCTCATTGATCATTATGGACATCTGTTATTTACATAGGGATGTGTGGACTAAAGAGCTAGCAGTGATGCTTGTACTTTATGCAACTACTCAGCGTATATACTGTGGCAACTGAAATTCAAATTATATTGTTGAGGAATTGCTGTTAGGTAAATCACAGTAGCTGAAATCTACGTATTTCAGAGCTGTACAAAGTGAGGACTGCCTATACAAACAGCTTACAACACTCTTCTCCAATATTATAAACATTTTCCAATCAAAGTTGAAAGAGGTTTATACAAACTTCTGTATTACCACCTCTTAGTTTCATAAAGAAATATTATACTTTACATGTTTTACTCATATCTGCCCATTTATTTCTCCATCTACCTATTTAAACATCCACTGGTTTTATGCAAATGTATTTCAAAGTAAATTGAAGATATCACTAAATTCCTCTGTAAATATCTCAACATGTTGATCATTAAAAATAACTCGATATTTGCTTCAGGAATTTTGACATTTTATGTAAACTTTACAAAAATGAAATGTTCATATCAAAAGTGTACATTCTCTGGGATGTGATAAATTCATACACCTGTGGAATTCAAACTTTTAGCGATGTATAGAACATTCCTAGTCCCTCAGAATTCTCTGTCATGTTGTTTCTAGTCAATTCCCGTATGCATTCCCAAGAAAGAGCTACTATTCTGATTATTTTTGCATTACAGATTTGTTATGTCTATCCTAGAATTCATATAAATGTAATGTAATATAGTTATATTACACATAGTGTAATATAAATGGAACCAAAGAGTTTATAATTTTTGTGTCAGTCTCTTTACTCAGTAAAATACTTTTGAGTCATTCAGGTTGCTGCAAATATCAGTAGTTCATTCTATGTTTATTCCTGCTGAGTAGCATTACATGTTAAGACTATACTGAATATTTTGCAGTAGGAATATTTATTCCTACTGATGGAACTTTAAGGTGTTTCCAGCTTTTCGCTCTTAGGAACAAAACGTGCAATGGTCATTCTACGCAAGCCATTTAGTGAGCACATTTTCATTTATCTTTGATAATTTTGAGGAATAAAGTTGCTCAGAAGGTGTAGATTTAATCTTATGAAAAGCTTCCAGACATTTCTTCACTGTGTGAATGATTTTACACCCCTAGCAATAATGTATAAGTGTTTCAACTGTTCTGCATCTTCACCAACATTTGATGTTGTCTGTGCTTTCATTTTAGATGTCTTAGTGGGCGTGTAGTTGTATCAAATTGTGGATTTAAATTGCACACCCTTGATAACTGGTGATATTGAGCTATTTTCTTGTGCTTTGGCTATTAATGTGTTAATTTTTATGTAGTGTCTGTTTAGATACTTAAGCAGTTTTATTGAGTTTGTTGTTTTCTGTTATTGAATTGTAAAGTTCTTTGTATACCACAATATCAGTCTTTGTCACATTCTTTGTTTAAAATTTTCTCCTAGTCTGTGACTTGCTAATTCATTTTTTAACAATGTGGCTTGATGAATATTTTATTAATGCTGATTAAGTTAAATTATTAAATTTTAATTTAAGGTTATTGATTCTGTTTTTTCTCTAAAAGTTATTTCCTCACTCCCCAATCCCAAAGATATTCTCCCTTGATTGCTTCTGATGTCTTTATGATTTTAGCTTTAATATTCATATCTATACATTTTTGGAGATTTTTTGTGTGTATAGTGTGAGGAAAAGGTCCAAAGTCAATGACCACCTATTTCTGGTCATATGTTAACCTCATAGCCAATAACATCAATCATATCCATTGTTAGTTCTAGTGCTTAGAACGCTTAAGCACCAGAGTTCTTAAATTTTCTACATAAACAACGTCATCTGCAAACAGAGAGTGATGTAATTCTTTGATTCTGACTTTTAAAACACATTATATTTTTTCTTTCCTTAATATAAGAGCCAAGATCTTGAGTAACATTTTCACTACAAGTAAGACTAGGAATCCTTACTTTTATCCATCTACTGAGATTATTCAATATGTTCCCTATTACACATGATGTTACCCATGGGGTGATTTTGTTGTTATTGTTTGGAAATAGAGAAAAGTTTTCAATTTTTTAAAAAGCGAATTTACATGCAATTATAAGCGTGCATATCTCTAATGACTGAGTATGATTCAGAGGTCACAAATAGCTCATCTGAGTAGAGCTGCAGAAAGAAAATGAGGACTGTTAAAACCACAAAGAGACCATTTGAAAAGAATGAAATTTGTACGATGTGACCTAATTAAACATCTTCTTTAATCTCCATTTTAATGATCTAGTAGAGTAATTCTCTATTAATTGAATAATTTTACTTTTCTTCTCACAGATCTTTTGGGCAATACATTGGCTACAAATGTACATTTCATACTTTTTGTTGAAAAAAAAAGAAAATGTTATCATGTCATTAGCAGTTGGCCAAGCAGTGTATGATGATTTATATTAAGGTTTATGTAACATAAAACATAAAAAAAGAAATCTTTGCCTTCTCTAGTTTGAATTAGCTTATTTATTTATATCCAAATTTCTTGTCTCTTCAACAGTATTTTCTATTTTTCTTTTCTACGCTCCATCAGCACATTAGTTAGGTTTATATTATTCTCTTCAGTTACTTTTCACTGTGGAAATTAAAGCTATATAAGACTTAAAAAAATCTCTTTATCAGTGAACACATCAGTAAACCCCAACTGCAAGTGTCTGGAACCAAGCTAATCAAGATTAATGCATTCATTTAACAGATGGTTACAATGTTATTAAAATGCAAATGATTGGTTTCTGCTAATTGTTCAACACCAGAAACGATTAATCAGGAGATTTTTTTCATTTTCTAATAGCCTTTGTAGAGTTTACCTTCAGAGATTAACATAAAAGACAAAAATGTAAATTTCTCTCACTAACCCCAGGAGAGCCAATCAACTTGAAAGAAAAGTGGAATAATGATTATATATTTATAGTAATGGGAAGAATCCTTTTAGTACTGTAATTTGGTCCTGAATTGTTTTGCACCCAATTTAACTAGCCTCCAAATAATTATGTGTACTGGAATATCTATTCAAACGTAATGGAATTTGGTGCTTTCCTTTGACTCAAAAGAGACAGTCTAACCGCTTGAGTAAATAAACTAAAATATGATGGCGGTAGTCCCCCAAAATAGTAACATTATAACATGGCAGTAAAGACTATTTTAGATAAACTAAATAATGTGAAGTTAAAGTCCAAAGTATTTTATCCCTTCATTCTTCCACTCAATAATTTTCTACTGAGTGATTTTTTTGAATCAGTTTCATTCCTCTGATAAGCAGGGTCTAAAATCTAATTAGACATGCCACTGTTTTTGCCGGGGGAAATACTGGTAGACATTAATAGAAGGAGGGAGGTGGATTGGCACAGAATTCAGACTTGATTTTCAGACTAGAGCACAGATCTGAAACCTGTGCTTGGAGAGATGAAAGGAGGTTTCAGTGGAAGGAACCATGCACTGCAACACAGCCTTGAGAAAAGTCTTGGCTGGCCCTCTGCAGGGACCCAGAATAAAGACTGATCGTCAGAAGGGTGCCATGTAATCTCTCCTGGAGTACAAAGTCTCTTGTGTTAGAAAATAGTATAATCATGTCGAGCCTACTAACCTTTCCTTTTCTAGCCTTAACTTTCAGTTTGTTTACCCATTTACTTATAGTGATGATTCAAACGCCAATCAATTTTGTGAAACAATGCTGTGTATTTTAAGATCACATTGAAGACTATTCGCTCCCAGCTAAACTCTATGCTCCAGGTATATTCAGATTATTAAAAGGTACAGCGGGACTACTACATCTTTTCTAGGAGACTACCTGTTGTTACAGCTAAAGTTTATTTTTGAAGGTAAACATTTTACAAGGGTTCTCAGATCAGATATAAAATGTTGAAGCTTTATTTTGGTTTCATTTAGTTCAAACACATTCATACCTATTGTTTTTAGATTGTGTACTTCCTGACCTATACCAGGGCAATTCAATGTGTGCTCCTTGATATCTAAATAAAATAAAGATGACTGAGGATTTTCCAATTTATAACCTAAAACAATAACTTGGGCTTTCCTAGCATAGGCAAATACAAAGTCATATTAAGAAAAATATACAAAAAAAAATACAAATTATATTGAACTGAATTTGCAATTCTTTTGCAACCTGGATTTGCAGAATGAGGCAATGTCATTCAAAATCTTCATTAATATATATTATTAACTAATACTCAACTTGGCATTGTTTATTACCTTAAGAAAAGATTCTTTTCTAAGTGCTTTAGACAATTTTTTGTCTTTCAAGATGATCAATATATGATCAAAACCAAATATATCTTATCTGAAAATTGTGATGTTAAAGGAATACAGATTTTTTTCACCAAAATAATGAATTCTTATCAAGTCTTTCAAATTTCAAAAGTATGTACTTATACTTACTGAAACTGTATACTGATTACATATGAATTTGTCTGTAAATTTTTTCCCTTTTGCAACCTGTCTAATCATTGGTTTCCCTTTCTTAAATGTTAATATATTTACTACCTGAGAATTTAAATTAAGAATAAAAAAAAATCCATACTTAATCAGTATATTTAAAGTTCAAAGTATGTTATTATCACTTGAATGTGTAAATAAAATTAAAATGCAATATAAACACGTAAGTATATAAACTATAGTGTAAATGAATCACCTGTTTTTTCTCATTTTCTCATTACCTTCTGCCCTCTCTTAAGTCACCTAGGGATGGTACATTCTCACTATCCCTGTTTTACAGCTGAAGTAGCTACATTTTTGAAGAGGGTAAGTGTAATATGTACATTAATAGATGGTAAATGGTGAATCCAAAGTTCAAAACTAACTTTGATCGCACTCATCATTTTATTAATTTGCTATATTTCTTTTGTTTTAAATGCTTAATATTTGCTTACATTTTAATGAAAGCCGATTGACAGTTTAAGTAACAATATATATAAATATTTTTTCCCACACAAGTCTGAAAGACATTGAATTTTTTAAGATTGAGTTAGTATCATGCTAAAGTTTCTAGTGAATATTCCAAGAGTGGATATAGTTTACATCTTTACTTTCAAACCATAATATAAGGGCTTTAAGAAGTGGAAAGATGCAAAAGGGTGGCTGGGATTATTATAATTTGGGCTGGATATTTTTTAATGGAACAGATAAACACTTAAAATGAACTGAGAATTTTATAATGAGTTAGTGTCTAACCCTACATTATCTACAATGATAACAATGACTATGGCAGGCAGAGCACACCTTAGGATGGGCCTGAGTTATGTATTCTTTAAGAAAGAACATTCAGGAATCCAAATCCCAACCAGTGGTGAGTTATTAGCATGGAATTAAAATAAGAGATTTAAATGTATGTTAAACATGATCTTAAAAAGAC
Organism: Camelus ferus; assembly: GCF_009834535.1. Classification (NCBI taxonomy): domain Eukaryota; kingdom Metazoa; phylum Chordata; class Mammalia; order Artiodactyla; family Camelidae; genus Camelus; species Camelus ferus. Next base: position 13,240,441 of record NC_045698.1, on the reverse strand, counting down.
ACTGATTCACTTAACTCATATAAAGAATCATCTGCACTTTAAAAAAACAAACAAACTTGATTTTTTGTGTTTCTGCTTAAATATTATGACAAATCTGACTGGCAGTCTTTGCTTAGGTGTCTAAATATTTCAAAGTAAATTTTCTCCAAGAGCCATAGATGAATATATTTCTAGAATATGCAGAATCATTATGGATATATTTAAGTTTACATTCTCAATTTTATACTAATCTAGCCACGTAAATAGATGCATATCACAAAAACACATATATTGAGTCTTTTTCATCTAGACAATGATATTAAACATTTTAATATTTGCATCTTCCTTATATTCTTGGCATGTAGTATAATTTTAATTGTTTGAAGATAATGAGAATTAAAGACAGGTGGACTTATTCAATAAAGCCAGTAATATTATCAAAGACCAACTTCAAGACTAATTGACAGCAATTCAATTAGAACAGAAATGGCAGACCTGTAGCCCATGGGTTAAAAATGTCCCCAGCTGTCTAGTTTAACTTACAGGAGATTAAAACAGTGAGTATTGATTAGTTGTATACATTTAAATACAGGAAATTTCAAGAAAAATCTAGATCTCTGGCAGATCTTGAAAAATGCAAACTACTTGTCAAAATTAGTTCCTGTTCCCACATGGCAACAATGTGTCAGAACTGAATAATGGCTACTCCGTTTATGTGGTTAGGGGCTCTTCAGTTATCTGGGTTTTTATTGGTGGGGCGGTAATTTGATTTACTTATTTATTTCTGATGGAGGTACTGGGGATTGAACCCAGCACCTACTGCATGCTAAGCATGCATTCTACCACTTGAGCTATACCCTCCCCCAACTCTTCAATTATCTCTTGGGTTGCTTCTTTAGTTTATCCTATAGATATTTAGTATGATGATTTATAACATGAAAATTCAAAATACCTATATAGTGCATTTGACTTTAAGGAAGGGGCACTAAAAGCAAATTTGTTTTCTTAAATAATACCATTAATTTATTTTTAAAACTGCTAAGTTTAATTTTATTAGTTTTATCACTTTAATTGAAATCAATATACTCTTGCTGTTTTTGGAAATTAATGTGTACTTTCAGGCTATTCATGTCATTGAATTTAAAGTGAGTTTCTTGTAAACTGCATATACTTGAGCCATGTTTTATTTTTTTAAATCCACTGTGACAATCTCTGCTCATCAAGTAATATATTTACACCATTTACATTTAAAGTAATTATTGCTATGTTTGGGCTTAAGAATGCTATGTTATCACTTGTTTTTTATTTCTTTCCTCCGCTTCCATTTCTCTGGGTTCTTTTTTTTTTCTTGCTTTCATGTGAAGTTTTTTAGGACTTCTTGATTTAGTTAAAATGTTTTTGAGTGAATCTCTTTGTAGAGTTTTTTCAGCAGTTGCTCTGGGTATTTGTCTATAAAAATGTGCTGTAAGCTAAGTGGCTTAAATAATAAACATTTGTTTTTCACAGTTTTGAAGGCTGGGATGTCCAAGTTCTGCCTGGGACTCCAGTGATACAAATATTGGGTCTCTTTTATTGGCCAGTAGGTTCCTGAGGCTAAGTTTATTGTTATTTGAAAAGAAAAAAATCTGTCATTGTGTTTTTCTGTTCTATAATTCCATTTTTTATAAGCTCTATTTCTTTTCTGGAGTTTCTGGTTTGTTTTGTATTTGCTTCAGGAGAATTTATAGCTGCCTGTTAAATCATTTCTATGATGGCTGCTTTAATATCTCTGAGATAATTCCAGTATCTGATTCACCCCAGTGTTAGCAGCAGTTGATTGTCAGTTTTAATTCAAGCTGTGATTTTCCTAGTTTTTGGCATGATGGGTGGTTTTCAATTATATCCTGGATATTTTGACTGTTATTTGAAACGTTTGGGCCCTATTTATTTTCTTTCTTTTCTTTTTTTTTATTTTAGCAGGCATTCACCTATTAAGTTTTATCATGAAGGCCATGGCCCACTTTTGTGAGCTGTTGTGATAATGACAGTCAATTTTTAGAGCCTCCATGTTATTATTTTGGTCTGGTTGGTTGACCTCCTGCTGATGCTCTTCGTTCATACTGCTTGAGACAGTGGAGGGAGTGCTTCCAAGCCAGACCAACTATTGCCAAATGTCCACATTTGGCAATAAGAGTCTCCAACTCACAAACAAGTGCTTCCTTAGCAGATGCTTCTTGTGGCAGAATACTCCCCTGACTTCATGTTCCTGGACAGTGGAGGGCAATGAGCTCTTTATGAACTGGACATTTGTGAAAGTCAGGTCACCCTTTCCAGTGCTCTGGCTACATGATGTCACAGGGTGTGAGAGGGGAGTCTCAGGTGTGATGGGGAACTGCTTAATATGGCTTCTCATTTTCAGCAAAGAGCTCAGTCAATTCTCCTTGCTCATTCTGCGAGGCTGCCTGGTTTCATTGTCAGGCTACCCACTCAGTCCAGCAGACAGATGAGTCTTCTCAGGCCAAATTTTGTCGCTAGGTGGGGTGTCAGAAATGTGAGGCCTAAGTTGTCTTCTTCTATTGACCGTACGAACCTTCAGAATGTAGGGACGATTCTAAGATGTCTTGCCACTATGCTCTTCCTTCCGTTTTGGGATCCCCCCAAAATTTGCCATCCTCTTTCTACCTTTTAGAAGTTCTCTTTAAGTTTTCTCTTGCATTATTTCTAGGGGTTATACTTATTCTTAGAGGAGAGGAATGTGGAGAGACTAATTCTATGCCATCTTAAAGGGACTAAATACAGCTTTGTATGAATATCACTTCCACACTTACTTTTTTCATATATTTGATTGTGTGGTTTGAGGGGTATTTTGTTTGTTTTATATGAACTATAATCCTAATCGGTTTATTTCAAATCTAGATTTAAATATTCTTAACAATTTTCTTAACATTGATGCTGGATATCCTCTGACTGTTTCTCTTGTTTTGCTTATTTTGAGTTTTTAAAAAGGGTTAATCCATTACTTACATATGAGAAATATTACCTTAGATACGGTAGATAGATTAAAACCTTGACTTTCTCAATATATTAAATATATTAAATCGTATTACAGTAAGATTTTGCTGACCTGGGAGACATTTAATCTCTTTAAAGTGACAACATTACTTTTCATTTCTCTCATGCATCCATTTTACATTTGAACTCTCAAAAATCAATAATGCTTTTCTCATTTCAAGTGTCTTTTAACTCATATGACTGGAACCATTTATTTTCTATAATACCATGTTTAATCTTGATGAGCACTCTAGTAATAGTTTTATTATCCATTTTTCATAGAAGTTCAAAGAGGTTGAATAAACTTTCATGTGGATAAACTGAGATTGATTCACATTACTTTCATTTTAATCCTCCCACTTTTTCCATGATGTTTTTTTAAATAAACCTGTTTAGGACATTTCTTAAATTGGAGTTTGTCACCATATAATCTTGAGAAACTTGGAAAGAAGAATAAATAACAATTTTGCTTATAAATGTCTATTACTCTAAGATAAGAAACAAAGGACAACAACTCTTACTCATAGCAGATGCCAACAATAATGTTTTTCTAGTATCAGTAATCTTGCTTCTGTAGGCAAGATAACATAAAAGGAAGCAGTACAGGAAGTGTTTTCTTCAATTATATGGTATGTCCTCTTATCTTCAGAGGCAGAAGAGGTTAATGTTAATTTTTTTATTGCACAGCAATTTCAGAGGAAGTTCTTCCTACCTACTTAAGTTAAACCAAGTGTTAGATGATCTTTCCAGCTTCTATAGCAAATCTTTACTGGGATCCTCTACAAGTAATTTTCCTTCTGGTACAATTATGTTTTTTTTTTTTATCCCACTAGCTGAGTTAGATGTTTACCAAGAATCAGTTGTGTCTTTTTACAAAACCTGGCCATATAAAATTTTTTATTGCCATTACATATTAACTAAATAGTAGCAAACTCATGATCTATGTGTAAAAGAGTATCTTCTTTTTAAAAACTACTTTAATATTGTGTAAATATTTACAAATTTAGTCAGTAAAAGTACTAATAAATTAGGTAGCTGTAAGAAAACATTAAAATATGAAAAAAAAAGGCTACAGAATCATGCTCCTGATTGGCTTCACAAATACCTTAAGATTTTTTTATCATACTTCAAAGCCATTGAAAGTGGAAATCAAATTTTGCATTGCTGATGTAGTTTAAGTAAGAAAATGGAATATATGAACACATGAACCTTGTCTTAAAATATTTTTAAATTAGGAGATAATATAGTAATGATAAGAGATATTGTCAGCTCATAGTTGGAAGAACAAAATATGATACATTACATACTTCCAAGATTTTATAGTCTACTTAGGGTATTTGACCATTTCTCTGCAATAATTGTACATCAAAAGCTTAGAGTTTAAAAAGGCCATTTCTACACATAAGACTTCCTGAGCACACTCCCTACGCTGTCACTTCTCCCTGCAACCACCTTGAAAGTCAGCTAAAGGAAATGATCTCCTTTTTTAACTCCCACAGCATTTTATGTGCATCACCTACATGAAACTAAGCATGATTTTCTTTAAATATCTTATTGAAAAAAAATACTAATTGTAAAGATTCTTAAGGAAAATGATCTGAATTACTTGTTTCTTCTTATGACTCACAATGATGCCTTACAGATAATTCTGCTTACTCATAAGTGTTCAATAAATGAAGAGTGTGGCCAACATGGCAAGAGCTGAAATATAAAATGAAAGTTAAAAGACTTGAGAGTATGGTAGAAGCCAAGTGCTTGACCTACAGAAGACACCACCAACTGGGGCCCAAAGACAAGCCATTCCATTACTTGGTATATAAGCCTGAGTTTGGACTGTTGCAGGGTTTTGTGGGCGCACAGGAGAAAAGGCGCCAGCAGTTGGAGAAGGCTGGGGTGATCATGGGGAGGCTTAACCATGGCCATCTGGTGTGATCTCCCATTCCTTCTCCTACTTCTCACTCCCTAGTCACATTGACTTCTTTCCTACTTTTCAACTGTGCTGATTATTCTGAGGGGCTCAGTACTGGCTACTCTTTCTGCTTTGATGCTCTTGTAACAGAGAGGAACAAACCCGACTCCATATTAGATCTCTTACCCTTGTGCTCTGTTGCCTGTGCTTAGACATGATGGCTCTGCACCTTTGTAGAATAATGTTGCCTATAGCCTGAAATATACATGATAGCCCATTCTCAAGGCTCTGACCTTTAAAAGTATAATATTTTTCCATCCATATAAAGATAAAAAGTTGCAGAATAGAGAATAACATTTGTCTTGTTGGAGGTTTATTGTGACCAGACCCCTGTGGACACCCGCAATAACAAAGAATTCTGGCACCAAGAAGTTTGCAACAACATGCTACACCCCCTTCCCCTTTTGGTATAAAAGAAGCATGGATTCTAACTTAGGTAAGATAGTTCTTTGGGACAATAGCCCACCATCTTCTCCATCTGCTGGTTTTGAATAAAGCTGCTATTCCTTTCCCAGCAACTTGTGTCTTGATTTATTAGCTTGTCCTGCAGCTCGCTTGGACTCAGTAACACTCTCACCAAAAGTCCAGTTATCTGTTCACACAGCACTCAGCTTGCTGTACAAAACTCATCTCATCAGAGAGGCCCCTCCCCAACTATGTTGTATGAAATGCCTCCCATTTCATTCCTAATATCTTATCTTATTTTTTGTTAATTTAAAACACTTGATATATTTAATCTTTGTCATCCACCTCTACTAGCAGGTAAGGTTTGTGAAAGTAAGGGCTTTACCTCATTTTGTCAACAATACAGCCCCTAGACCCTTCCACATAGAGTGTTCTTAATAGTTGCTAAAAAGTGGCTGGGTAGATGGGTGCATGAAAGTGACCTCTGAGTAACATTCTGAAGAGTTTGGTACAAATATAAAGAAAAGGTGGAAGGAAATTCCAGGTAAAGTTAGAAGGATCTTTACAGGTACATTCAAGGCACTGAGGAGAGTGCATTGATTACAAGTAAGGTGTTAGGGGATGAATATCAAGAAGAGAATAGGGTGTGTTGACATTTGATGAATAGTATGTTAATGTGCTTTGATTTCATCTGGAGGATAATTAGTGCATTAAAAATGACATCACTTTTACATTTTAAAAGGAACAATCTGCATCACCTGGATGCCAGATGCCTAACTTAAAATTGATCAAATTCTATGATGATTGGCTCACTCCCTTTATTTGCTATAATTATAACTTCCTTTATTAAAATATCTTTTTAATAATCAATTTATGTTGTCTGAGTCCATATGGAAATACGTACCTGTACTAAAATAAATTTCTATCTGGATTCCCTTCCAGAAGCCAGTCTTCGTAGTTAATGACAGAATAGATGCATGGAGTTACCTTTCTCTGTTTAATTTCTAAAATAATATTTCTACACTCACAGTGACCTTTTAAAGAAAGAATTACATTACCCTTAACTCATCAGTATTAACTACTTGTCATATGGACAGTATTCTCAAGCGAAACAACCTAAGAAATGCACATTCAAGAAATGACCTGAGAATTTCTTATACAAGTTTTTAGATTTCCTAAATTTTGGATTATGACTATCATCAAAGGTGATAATAACTGTTTAACATAAATTTTTTTCCAGGCAAGTTATTTTCCTGGTAATCTTTATTTAAAAATAAAGGTACATTGATATGCTTGCAGTAGATTTGTTACATTATTTTACTTAACTTTCATTTTTATTTCAAAGCTATCTGACAGAACAAAATTTGCTGTATTTTCAGATGAAATTAACTTAGATTTTTAAGTATGCATAGAATTCAAGGATAACTTTGAAATGTATTTATTAATTTTACTAAATTTATTCAAGGTTAATTTTAAATATGTATCAAATTTATTAAAATATAACACATATTCAATATCTTAATAATTTCACAACAAATCATTTCTGTGAATTCATGTATCATTTGAAACAGAATGCATATAATTTTGGTGAATGTCAAATCTTTATTATATAAATCTAAATTGTAATTAAAAGAACACACACACCCTCCCCAACCCATATTACCTTGAGTTAGAGAATAGTCAATGAGAAATAAATGCTTTGGGATGAATTATGCTCATCCACCTTTTGTAAGAATTATAAAAATGACTTATAAATCACTGCTTTATTTTGAAAAAATATGAAGTCATAAAAAATAAGTGATTTTCCACATTACATTCCTTGAAATGTTAAAAAAGGTTGCCATTCTTTTTCAAAACCTTCTCCACAACTCCATCAACATAATTCATATGAAATCACTTTGAATCATTACCCATATATTGATAATTCTGTTAACATACTATGAACCGAGAAATACTTTGCATGACTGACAAATTGGCCCGCAATATATAAAAACTATTGCTTTTCTTCTGTAATACAATATTTTCATTTGACTTAATGTCGCAGGATTTTTAGCAGCCATGTCATAACCAGAAACTGCAGTCAAAACAAACCTCTAAGAGTCTTGCACATAGGTTTTCCAGATCAAATAGAGGATATTCTGTTGAATTTGAGGTTTATGTCAACACAGTTTTTAAATGAGTATGTGCCACAGATTACGTGGAACTTACTTGTTGTTCATCTGAAATTTTTGTTGTTTATCAGAAATTCAAATTTAACTGGGCGCTTTTTTATATTCGTTACAACCCCTACCTTAACATGATTGGCATTAATCTGGTTCTCTCTCTAGTCGTGTATTTTTTTAGAAATATTATCTAAGTGCTCAATTTTTCATGTTTCCCTATTGTTAAACAACTGAGTCTTTATTAGTAGATTACAAATTCCTGAAAGGGTAAAACTGGATCTTTTGGGTATATTTTGTATATTTGCATATTTGTCAGAGTACCAAAAGCACAGTGTCTTAGTAATGACAGTTACATTAAAATGAGATAAAAATATTATCAACTTTGAATCATCCATATATTGATTATGCATTTTTAATACACAGTATCTTATGGAAGTACAGGGAACGATTGCTTTGGGGTAGCTACCAAGTTTAAGCATCATGGTTGGCGTTAGGATAACTGTTGCAAGGCAGTTTACAGCCACATTAAGGAGACAAAACAAGGATGCTGGGAGTGATCAAGGAAAACAGGAAGTGGATTACTAAGTCTGAGTATGTACAGACCAGCACTCATGCTATTTGTTTTTGTTACGTTTCCACTACTTACTGCACAATGACTTGGGACACATCAGTTTCTCTACATGATCCTTAGGTTAATAATTCTAACATAAATTACATGTTGAAGGGGTAGTTTTTGGATATACTATGTTTAATATACTATGTTACTAAAATTAACTTAATTGATTTTATTTTATATATTTTTTTACAGTGGATATTAGAAAATTTAAAATGACATACGTGGTTTGCATTATATTTCGCATGGGGCACCACTGATTTAGTAGTGTTGAAGTTAATTCTGAAAATTCTGTCTCTAAATGAGAAATCTGTTTTTATTTGTCCTTAACGCTTAGAAAGAATCTTTTGTTCCCTTTTTTGCTTTCTTATTGTTTTGTTACCTCAAAAGGAAGAGGGAAAGGACCCCAATCTCTGTCTTACCCAAAAGGTAAGATTATAGATGGGAGATGGAGAGTGTTGTGTAGCGAAGGATTTTAAAGGATTTGTTTAGGAAAAGAAAAGCACACCTCTAAAAATGGGAGGTGGGCTCATCCAAGGGAGGTTAGGAATGGTCTTTGTCTGCCCTTTCTCTGCTACCCTGTCTTAAAGGTGGTCTTTCGATTGGCTGACTGCTCTGGTCTCTGGAAGGCTTAGTCATGTTTGGCACCTTTGCATGGTGTACACAGAAAAACCCATGGTTGGGGGAGTCTAAACTACAGTGTTAATCATATTACAGTGAGCATCGGGTCATGTCCAGTTAAGTGCTTCTCACTAGCGAGCAGTTGCAGCTATCAGGTTTTAACTGGTCTCTTGCTGGCACTCACTTAGAAGTAAAGCCCCTTTATGTTGGCAGTGGGCATAACGCCACCTTCCCGACCATCCTCCCTCTCCTCCACCCATCTGCCCCATGCTCCCACTTATCTAACTGCCTAATTGTTTTATAAAACAGTCTTTATACCTTTTCTATTAACCTTTATAAAGAAATAAGGCAAGAATAAATATAAGAACTAATTGTATAATAATAAATTCATTATGAGAACATAGTCTTCATATTTATGCATATATTACTAATAATAATTTGAAATTTATTTCAATACAGTAATTAACTAGAAATGTATCAAACTAATAAAGAGCGAAAAAAACATGTGTCCGCTATTTTAACTCTCCTTAATTTGCATTTTAGTACATTTGTTCCTCTGAGAAAATCATTTACATAACAGAGCTTAAATTATCACGCTAAACTAAAATGAACATTTATTCATGCTTTATTTATGATGTAGTTGACACATAAACACTGAAATAAATATCTTACTGCTAATATTTATTTTAGTTAATAAAATTTGCTGAATAATCTTTTTAATATTCCTATAAAAACTGAGAGCATTATGTTCCTGCATGATTAGTATGTATTAACTATTTCAGTTTCTTGTAAAAACCCCTACATGAATGTGATGATAAAGTAAGGAGCTCCTCTCCAGCCATTGTAGACAGACTTTGTAACCACATCACTGGGTGCAAATGCCTTTACACGTAGAGGATGAATATTAAATCTATCTTGCCTCACTCTGCAGTTTATTTCAGGCACTGGAAGAACTCCAAGATCATTTATCATTGCCCCAACCACCCCTGCTGCTTTGTGCATCTCATCTGGTCCAAAGCCCAGACCCAATAGCCCCACTGCAGCAGGAGTCGTTAACGTTTTTGTGAGCTTAGAATTTATTTATGTTTTTCTTTTGTGTGATTAATCATTTCATCCTCCCAACATCTCTATCAGGTAAGTACTCTTATTACCATATTACAGGTAAGAATCCAAGGCACCACAGCTTTTAACTGTTTTAAGGTTGAAATTCATAGAAGTAGAATTTGAACATTGGCACTTTGCTCAGTGCCCAGTGCCCAGGATCTTCACCATTATGCTACGCCAATTCATGGTGACATTAATATTTTGTTAAATATTTGTTGTACTTTACCTAACAGCTCAAATATTCATGGATATTTCACAATACTTGGAATTAATAATTATTAATGAATGCTAATTAATCAAGATGTGTTTTAAATCAAAATAGATATTTGGGGTTATTGTTTATCACACATTTTACAAGCATTTCCTTTAGTGATGAATATACAGAAAATTATTTCTGTCTTTTGAACAGTGAGTGAGCATAAGTCACACCAGGATTTGTTACTATCTCAGTAAGACCACTGGACATCTCTACAATGTTAATAGAAACATAGGGTAACATTTATCACACAGTGATTCCTCGGTAATATTCTACCAGTGATTGTTATTTTTTAGGTTATAATGTGATATTATTTAAGTAATTTGTGATTGTAATTTAAATTTATAGGCCTGCAATTTATTCAATATTTTTTTCCTTCCTCTATCACCTTTTCCCCTGCCTTTACATGTTAGCGTAATTGGAAGTTGTTTTATAGCTCTGTCAGAATTGTTAAATATTTAAAGCCTTAAAATATTAATCAGGAATCATTACATATTCATTTAATGACTTTCCGACTAAATGACATGAAGGGAAATGAAAAATGAAATATCTCCCATAAAGCCATTGAAAGAAAATAAAACTGTCCATAAAAAATCCATTACATGAAATGAATCCCCACGGTCCTCTGGACTTGAACTCATCAGATTTCTTCCTGATGAACATTACTTTGTCTTTCTAAGTTAAAAATGTAAAATTTTCAATTACTGAGTTTTAATTTACTTTAAAATTTAAATTGCTCATTAATCAACTTCAAACACTAAATTTCTGATGCACTGGGAAATTTACATGCCTACTGAAATGTGTATGGATAAACCCTGCTATAAAGATTATTCATTTATATTGAGATTAATTTATATTGATTGACTTTAACTCCCAATTCAGATAAACTTTTCCATTGGAGCAATTTTACATCTCTATGATTTTTTTTCTTTGTAACCACATCAACTATCATGATCGTCACCATGCCCCAAAATGAATGAATAAGAGCTTTTCATTGCATATGGAAAAAGGATAATCTAAACGTATGTTCCTTCCTGTATATATTGGCTTCTGTTTTTGATGTTTTTATTTCCTGAACAGTTTCCACTGCATGTCCCTTCAGAATGGCCCCTATAATCTCTTTTTTTTTTTTAACTGAAGTGTAGTCAGTTACAATGTGTCAGTTTCTGGAGTACAGTAAAATGTTTCAGTCATACATATACATACATATATTCATTTTCATATTCTTTTTCATTATATGTTATATAAGTGATTGAATATAGTTCCCTGTGTTATATAAAAGAAATTTGTTTTTTTATCTATTTTATATATAGTAGTTAATATTTGCAAATCTTGAACTCCCAATTTATCCCTTCCTACCTCCTTTCCCCCTGGTAACCATAAGTTTGTTTACCATGTCTGTGAGTCTGTTTCTGTTTTGTAGATGAGTTCATCGGTGTCTTCTCTTTTCTTTTCCTTTTCTTTTTTTTTAAATTCCACATATGATTTATATCACATGATAGTTTTCTTTCTCTTTCTGGCTTACTTCACTTAGAAGGACAATCTTCAGATCCATCCATGTTGCGCAAACAGCATTATTTTATTCTTTTTTTATGGCTGAGTAGTATTCCATTGTATAAATATACCACAGCTCCTTTATCTAGTCCTCTGTCAATGGACATTTAAGTTATTTCCATGTCTTGGCTATTGTAAATAGTACAGCTGTGAACCTTGGGGTTCATGTATCTTTTCAAATTTTCATCCCTTCTGGATATATGCCCAGGAGTGGGATTGCTGGATCACATGGTAAGTCTTCTCTGGACATCCTGTTCACATTCTAACTCTAATAGAAATCTGCTTCTCTTCTGAGGATACTGCTTGCTATAGGGGCTCCTCAAAGATAGTTGTTTGTTTCCTACTCTTCTAGCCTTATTGAGGTACACTTGAAATACAATAAGCTGCATGTGTACAATGTGCACATAGTGAATTTTGGCCCATGTATAACACCTGTAGATCAATCAACGCAATCAAAGTATTGAACATTTGTATCTCTACCCATGTCTATGTCTATATGTCTGTCCTCCCCAAGTTGTCCCAAGTCCCTACAATTGTAATCCCTCCCTCCCACACTGGCATCCTCTTCCCTGTCCCTGGCAGCCACCAATGAGCATGATGTATAGATTTATGTTTATTTTTGGTGTATTTTGCTTTTCTCTGTAGACATAACACAAGACCTAGAACTGGGGATTAAGTCATTGCCACTTCCAGACATTCTCTGTCTCCTGAATCTCTAAGTAGATGTCCATTTCATTTGTTTGGTGTTGTGTTTTCAAGTCTCATGTTTATTTAAATATCTTTATATTCTCAAATGGAGAGAGAGCTTTTGAGACCCAGAGGGACACAACTTGTTCTTGGAGCAGCTCTGTGAGCATAGGGGCATCACTGCCTCTCTTCTCAGACGCACAGCTGCACAACTCATGATGCTTTACTAGACTGAATTCCCTCACTTCTCCTCTTTCTGGCACGACACAGTCCTCAGACAATCGGAATAGGTGGCAACAATGAAGGAGTCTAAATTCCAGCAGCACTGATGGTACACCTATTCCTTTCTCTGGCTCATCTCCTGTTATTTGTGGAGACGATGCTTTCCAAAATTCAAAACAGCTTTATCAGTTTTTGTCTACTGCCTGCCCTCTCATTTGAATTATGTGTCATTTAAGCTTCATCAGTGTATTTTTTTCACTTTTAAAAGATTTTACTAGTGGGAGAATTTTCTCTGAAATTGTACGGTATAAACTGTTGCTTTTAGTTCTCAGGTGGTGAGTTTTTGCCGTGAAACAAAACACCCCTACTCTCCTTGGTATTTCCATAGTAACCAGGGGAGACTGCGACAGGTACCACTTGTCAAACGTCATTTGAAACCATAAATTTTGAAAACCATATTGCGTACCATTACTTTGGGTTGATGTCGGAAATTTTATTATTCTACAAATCTTCTAAGAGACAAGAGGAATGTATTGAAGCATGGTTTTCACAAGCCTCAAGCATTTGATTCAAATACCCATTTCAGTCAAACCTGTTTATAATACATACATGCATGGTTTTAATCTGCTGTGTTATCAGCACATAGTCACAGGAATTAAGTGTATCATGTAAATATGAATTGTATCACATATATATGAATAAAGAAGCACAATTCTAATTTAAAATACATTGTATCAATCTTACAGTAATTAAATTTCACACACTCTCTTGAGGGCAGGAGATATTTTAATTCATTTGAGTGATACACTGAATAATTTACTTGTATATTTAAACATAGTTTAATATTTACATTTATAAGAAAGGAAACAGCGAAAGTTCTCTTGTGTAGTCTCAATATGACTTGTGTTTCCAAAAGAGTAATTAATTGTATTACATACCCTAGAAAAAAAGAACATACTAACACAGGATTTTAGATGTCTCTCTGAGCATGAAACTAATTGAAATTAATAGAGGAATAATTGTCCCTCTCTGTTGCTACATGTATTAATTAAAGAAAGAATATAACGCCATAGCAAGGAGAGTGAGATTTGTTTAACAAGAAATCATTAATAATGTGTCTGTTCCTGTTGAGATCAGGAAAAGCTATACAGTTGAAAATGCCTGATATAAAGCCTTTTCAGTTCACTTCAAGCCACATAAAATGTGAAAAAAAAAGCCACATATCTTTTTATACCTATTCTTTGGAAGTATAACTATATATTTGTTCTGAAGAATAATTAACTACAAAAACCAAGTTAAAACAAAATTTCATAAAATAATTAGTTTTTATTCACATCTCATTTCTGTTAAGATTGCTAGCCAAGGTCATTTATTGCTTGTTGATGTTAAACATTGGAGTGTATGGTATTGTTCCTTTATGATCTGGGTTAATTATTGTATATTAAAATTCTTAGCCATTTTCTTTTATTAAAGCAACAATCACTTGCTAACTTATCATTTGTAAAAGAAGGAATTGTTTGTTGTCATTACAAAATTTTAAAATATGTTTTAATTTATTTTTAAGAATTGATAGTGAATTTAAATTTCATTATGATTTTATTTCTTTACTCAACATTTACTTCATTACTCAAGTAAGAGCAAAAGATTAGATAAATCTTATGTAGGGTTCTAAATAGACAAGGTGTTTCTTAGAGACAGGACAATTTTCTTCCCATCCTTAAAAATGTGATCGGCTTACCTTGCTTCTTACTCTCCATCCTAGAAGCATGCATTCTGAGTCTCCTGCTTTTTACACACGGCCCCCCCTTCTGTTTCCCACAGGGGCGTGTCTTTTCATGTAGAATTTAGTATTCATTATACTCTGTGTGTATCACCACCAGCCAACAAATATATTCTCTGTCCCTCTTTTTTTTTAATTTTATTTTGCATTTTTCAGAATTTTCCATCTCCTAAAGTTTAGTATCACGGCCAACAATAAATGCTTTCTGCATTCACACAAGTTTAGTTCCTTTTTTTACATTTCTTAGTTCTTCTAAATCTAACCCTAATGAACAGGATAATTTGGGAGTTCACATCAATATATATATTGGAGCCAGAGGTCTTCAATGGAACTGAAAAACTCAGTGAGGACGTCTGGCCCTACCCACACTTGGCAAACACTGGGATAGATGTGTAGTTTCTCAACCAAATAACAAGAGTGTGGCCATAGCCTCTACACTTAGTTCAATGCTTTCTATTTTCCAAAGCTTTTCCATATGCACTTTGTTGTTAATTCCTCCCAGTTGCCCTTTACAAATGTTATGATTGTGAATTAAGGATGATTTCCATGTTGTAGCTGAGAGCATCTTGTCTCAGAAGCCTTCATTTGCGTCTAAGTTCTTACGGAAGCCTTCCTGTGTTCACCTAAGTTGAACTTTTTTATAAATTGCTGGATATGGCTTGCTAATATTTTGTTGTGGATTTTGCCCTTATATTCATCAAAATATTGGCCTGTAATTTTCTTTTTTTGTAATGTCTTTGCCTGGTTTTGGAATCAGGGTAATGGCATCTTAAAATGAATCTGGGAGTGTTCTGTTCTTTTCAGTTTTTGGACTAGTTTGAGAAGGATAGGTGTAAGTTCTTTTTTTATATGTTTGGTAGAATTCCCGTGTGAAGCCTTCTAACCCTGGACTTGAGTTTGCTGGAAGTATCTTTTATTAAAAATTCAATTTCACTCCTAGTGATCGGTTTGTTCAGATTATCTATTTCTTCTTGATTTAGTCTTGGCAGGTTGTATGTTTCTAGAAATCTGTCTCCTGGGTTGTCCAATTTGTTGGCATATAACTGTGTGCAGTGTTCTTGTTACCAGGAAGAAAGGAATAAAAGTTATCTCGGTTCTTAGTCACCCGAGAAAAAGTGAATTTTTATCGAGAGACAGAACTAAGCTATTCTTATCCTCAGCACCTATCTTTTTTGTCCAAGTGGCCTACAGTGACCTTAAACTCACACAGGCTCCTCATACAAGTGCGTGCCCTGGAAAGCAGCCTGGAGAGTCACAAGCAAATCTAAGTTCTTGATGTAACTTCCCCAACAACGCTTGTGATCAACAGTCTCCACTGTCTCCCGGTGCCTTCCCCGGATGTATGTCTTAGATATGGCCCCCAACAGGCTTACCAAAACCCCTCTCTTTTAGTTTGAATTGACCAGTTGACTTTAGCTCGGGACCTCAAAAACACACTGCCCGCAGACCCTAATAAGGACATGTGTTCTAGGTCCTGCCTCTGTCTGCACACTGCCTGGACCTTCCCACGCAAAGAGGGAACATGGAATGTTTCTCTTAGACACGTGCCCTTAAACATAAATGATAAATCAACATGAAGGCTTCAAATACGCTTTCAGATATTCTTTCTGATGTCCTAAAGCAGATGAAATATTCTGGTTTTCTTTGTGACTCATCACACAATTTGTGGCATAGAATCCCATCAGAAAACTCCCCTGGAGTCCCCAGCCAACACAAGGATCAAGAAAACCTTCCTTGGGGGAGTGCTGTTAACAGTCTAAATCTATCTTGTCACAAACTCAGAGAAGCCAGCCCGTGCATTAAAATGGGTGTAAGACCCACTGATGTTTAAAGCGGAGTGATGGGAATTAAGGTCTAAAGCATCATGGAACCCTTCTCAGCCTCAGGTATTGTTGTAATACAGGTATTAGGACCCTGTTTACCAGATAATTGGGTTTTTCAAGACGAATTTGATACATAAGTGTGCATATGATGGATCCTAAGTGTTGTAAGTTAGTAGCTAATTAGAACTATTTAAGACCAAAGGAGAAGTTAGCAAAATCTATCTGGCAGGCAGGGTAGGGCTGTGGGCTTGGGGTCCCTCTTGCAAAGAAGGATTGGATTGGGTCCTACAAAGAGGTACAGAGATGATTTCAGACCAAATGAAAGTGTGTAAATGGCTCCATACAGGAAATAACACAATACATGTTAGAATACTGAAAGTTTAGAAAATACTAAATAGAGCAAGAAAGGGAAAATTCAATTAGAAGTACAAAAAAGCTGTATCATATCATTCAAGGGTGAATTAGCTGTGCTGAGAAACTTTTTAATGTAATCAAAAGCACTACATCTCTAGAAAGTGCTTGACTCTATGATATATTTTTGAAAATCGATACTGATATCAATTAACAATATATAGATTAAGACAATATATAATAAAAATAATTTTAAGTCCATCCACACAAATAAATAATATTTATAACCATGCAATGCAAATAATCATAAAATTGTATATAATTATCTAGTTGTAGTTCAGATGGTAAAGAACAAATGTATAATATCTAACAATTTAAGTTTAGATTATATCAATGACCAGAAAGTGTTTGAAATTTATTCTTTGTTTCCCATTTTCCTCAAAAACATAATCATCACTTGCAATAAATGCATTTTTTCATAGCACAGATTAAATTTTATAATCATAAATCTTTTTAAATTTCTTATTTTTCAATTCATAATAGAATATTTTTAACAACTTTAAAAACATTACATATGTTTTTAAAAATTAATCTGTAAGAAATTAGTAGACTGAAAGATTCCGGAAGATTATTATTCTTCTGTGTGAAACTCAGTGCCTAAAATAATACAAAGGCTTTTGAACAATCTTATTTCCAACATCCACAGTGCATTAATATATTTAAAACTATTTTCCCTCAGAGTAATTATTGTTCAAATTACTCTACAACTTCAATATATTTCTTGAATGTCTTAGAACATATTAACTATTGTCATTCATCTTTATTCATCATTCTTATTTTCAAAGAACCAGATTTTAGTCTTTTTTTAATAAATTCCTTTTTTTTTTTTTGGAGTTTGTTTTCTAATAAATACATTTCAACTTTCATCTTTATAAATCCCAGTATTATTTGTAACATTATTTACTATCATTGTATCTGATTTCATGTTTTAATTTCATAGACCATTTCTTTTTAATGTCTTATTTAACAATGAAACTATCTTTTTGTGCTCTGAACACAGATTTGAACATTTTAGGTTTGGGGAAAGCTTTGTTGTTGCTAACAACTAAATTATCTGTTTTACAATGAAAGTTTGATGTACTTCTGGGTCCCAGAAGTTTTTAAAAGCTCGTAACAAATATGTAGCACAGTAGGTTTACTTTTGGTTTGTTTCATTGTTCATCTATCTGGTTTTCATTGATCACTACTGTTATTTGACTGCGATTTACTTTGTAAGCACAGTTATGATGAATTACTTCTATTGTTCCAAGATCAAAAGTTAAACGTCTTATTCTGCCATTTTAAGTATATTCACACACATATACAGACGCAAACGTATGTATGCCCCCAGAGGACATGGACAATCAATCAGCCCTTTCTTCTCCATTTGGGTGCTAAATTCGAATTGTTGGATAACCTTGAAGTCAGCCTAGAGTTGAAAACTTACAAGGTCAGTTATTTCTGCTTATCAGGTGCCTTCTCTGCTTCCTAGTGTCTCTCACTCCACACCAAGGTCCAGACAAGGCAGTGAAATATTTAAGAAGCCTGAAGGTAGGTTGAATAGTGAGACTTGACTCCTCTTCAGTTTGGACACGTTCCTGAGTTCAGACCATGGCATTAGCTCTTCTGAGATGTGCTGCTGGCCACGTGGTATTGGACTAGGAGGTAATATATCAGTTTCCAATCTGGGGCAGGTCAATTGGATCGCATGTAATTGTAACTTTAGCTTCTGTCGGCAGACTCTGTCTCCTACTTAACCTCTGTTAACGGTGCAACCCTATTGTGGCTACCACTCCCGCCACCTTGTCTATTATAGTAACATCTACAACCGCCATTATTACTATTACGACCCCCACACGTACTCACACGCACATAATATTTTTGGATTGCAATTGATTGGTATGTCTTGGTCTGTCTTTTTATTTTGAACATGATTTGTTTTTTGAAATAGTTAATATAGAACTATATTTTGCTATTTACCTCAAATGGAGAAACTGTATCTTTCCAATACAGTTAATGCTGTAATTTGATTTATGGCTATTATTTGATGTTTATAAAATAATGCTATAATTATGGCAGTAAAATTCTGCCATAAAACGTTTGAAATTATACAAATAAATGTATTGATACAAGCACTAGCCAATTTTCAAGTGTGTGTATGTATGTGTCAATTTCTAAAAGTCCTGGGTTTTATTATGGTGGTAGTTACTGTCTATACACGAGAGAGCAGTAATTAATATGACTCTTTAGTGTAAGTTTCAAAGCTCCATGTTATTAAAACCTACAGTTAAGAGGGACTTAGAGCTGTCTTTGTTTTCCATTTTTTCTCCAATCCTTATTTAGTCATCCAGGAAATTTTCACAAATTTGGGGGCAGATCACATAAACCCACCCAATGTCTTGATTTTGAAATAGGTGTATCAGCATCCATATAAAAGCTGTTACTGTAATAACTCCTGTTTTTAGAGACAAAAACTCATCCAAGGTCTCCTGCTCTAAACCATACAAATGGATATTCTCCCAGCTCACATGAGGTTTAATATTCAGTCTACAGTGATTTTTTTTTTCAGCCATGGTTGCTGAGGTCTTGATGAGCAAAAAAACGATCACTGCATTTAATAAGATCCAGTCATGTAATGTTTTATTATTCACACATTTAAGGTAGACATTGACAGACCCAATCCTGAGTCTGATTTTTGGCATCTGACACTAAGAATTACAAGGATGAGGTCTGTGCTTGAGATGACACTGCTCACAGCATGGCTGTCATCAGATACAGGGTTTTAGTTTTTAACGACTCCACAAATATGCACCAGATTGTGAACTCTGACTTTTTTTTAAGCTACTATTTTGTTACATGTTGGGCTTGAAGTAATCCACTTAATTATTTGGCCGAAGACTTAGCTCAGATGCACACCAGACTGCGATGGCTCCACGTCTCTGCTCTTTCTTCTATCCTACGGTGCTTCCCTAGTTTTGTTTTGTTTCATTTCTCTCCGCTGAATTCATTCTAAAAGTTTCCAAATGACATTACAAGAAGCTCCAAAATATTTAATAAGACCTATGGGCCCCACATGTGTCTTTCTGGATCTAATTCCCTTGTCTCATTCCATAAATCTCTCCCCATCACCCTCTCTGCTCAGACACAACGGATTGCTTTTTGTTTTTTGAATGTCTGCATTTTTGTCTGTATTAAAATCTTTGCACAGGCAGTCTTCCTTTGCCTGAGAATTCTCCGTCACCTAGCAGGGCTGGTCCCACCCCAGGCCCTTCAACTCTTAGCTTCAGAGAAACCGTCTTCCAGGTCTCGGGTTAAATGTTCCAGAAGGTGCTCAGTCCACAGTCTTGGCTGTATGTGCACTGATTTTACATGCTCCAGCAGTGACTCTTCTCCCTTTATTTCTGTAATGCTACAGAAAAGAATATTTTACATTTAATATATTTGCACTTAGAATGCTGTTTACAACCCATGTGCAGATTTACAGAGGTAGTTGGTTTTATTATGATGGTAGCAATTGTTTTCCTAAAATGCTTCTATTAAAGAGTCATATCTTCTATCTTAAGAGATATTAAAGTTAAAAAAAAAAAGACCCTGCAGTGATATTTGACAAATAGCCCTATGCAATCCTCATATATTTTATGAGGTTGTTATTAGCATTATAACCACTTAGTAAACGAAGAAACTGAAGCCGAAACGGAAGACACTACACACATTACTTGCCGGTAGAAGGAATGAATAAATCCATCAAGTCCTTTATGGGATTGAACTACCCCCTCTGTGACAATTAGCTTATGCTTGCATATGTCAAATGACTTCTACCCCCTCTAATGGCAGTGTCCCTGGTCTTGATTTTTTTTTTTTTTTTTTTTGTTGCATCTCTGGCCTTCCCATAAGACTGCTTTCCTCTTAGAAGCCTTTTGGCTCAGGTCCGCCTATGGAAGCCTTCTGCTGCCCTCTGCTGGCTACAGCGAGTGGTCGGGCTTAGTCCGTCAGATTCCAGTTCTTTTTCACCACAAATCGGAAGAAAACAAAACAAAACGAGGAGATGCCACCCAGCCAGTTTTACCAGGTAATTGGGTTTTTCGAGACAAGTTTGATATACGAATGTGTATATGATGGATTTCCTGCTAGTCCAACCCTCAATGATGCGGGACACGAATATGTTTGTTCAGAAGGAAAATAAACAACATTGAATTGATATCTCACATGACAAATACAATATCCTCTCTAATGATTAAACACAGCATTTTTAGTGTAGTGATTGACGGTTTAAAGAATGATGCTGTCCCTGGACCACAGCAGGGAGAAAAAAAAAATGCATTACCCTAAACTCTCCAGCTTTTAGCTTAAATGGCAGTTTTTGTTGTTCTGATGTGGTTCACAGTTGGGCCATCCTTGGACGAAAAAAGAAAAATGAAAGGGGGAAAAAAAAAACTAGGAAACTCACCAGCAAACCGGTCTTTCTTCAGTGTTGACTTCCTGTCCACAATGCTTGCTGTTGCCTACCATTCAGAACCCAGGAGTTCTAGCTGCCATCAGAGGAAGGAATAAGATGGGTGAGCTTGCTGCATCTTTGTGACCACAGATCACTCCACGTATGTCTTCGAGGTTTTTAAAACCTTTTTCAGATGTACCCCACTTCTGATTTTTATGCTTGCATCTTAAAGTTCTTTCCATTTTGAAATATGTGGAATCCTGTGTGAGAACTGAATTGACTAAATACTTCCGGGACTATGTATTTTACCAGGTTATATACAAGACCTGTAACTCCAAAATGAACTCTGTATAGGGGCTTTATCAAAAAAATTTAACTTTATAAAAATGACAAAGTAAAATTGCTGAAATTTCTGGAAATATTTAGAGCCATAAATTACTATCATAAGAAAGTGGAAGATAACTTAAAAGTGAATCTGTGTTCTCAACTGTTAGTAAAAATCTGCCCTCTGACCACACACACATTCACACACATACACACACAGACACAGACACCCACACACCTTCCCCATTTGATTTCACAGAACAAACACAAGTGAAAGTTGACCATGAAAAACTATGACAGCAAAAAATACAGTGTTGTGGTTTCAATGGCTTTTGCATTGTCAACCTTTCTAAGAAATGGGTCCAATGCACACACATTCATCAGCAGGAGAAACTCTTCTGGTGTCACACTGAGTTGGACGTGAATCACTTCCCGGGAAACCTACAGAATGTTGACTGTTATAAAACTGTCAATGCGAGCAATGCCTTATGAAAACATATATTCTCAATATTTTAAAGCACAGAATGTCTGCAGTATTCACCAGAGGACCAAGGATTTCTACAACAGTTGCAGTTAACATTTTTATAGTTGTGTTTGCATGTGCAGAATCACAATTTTACATGCATTTTCATTATGTGAAATTGGGTATTTACATGGTTAATTAGTATATGCAAGGAGAAATAGTTCAACAATAAACAAATATTAAAACATACTCTTAGTAATACAAGAACCTGATACACACAAAGTGATAATCTAGACACCTAGGGTAAATATGAAATTACTTAATTTTCATGTATAAGAAATAATGAATATAGGTGTGTTCACTAATATAATCACAAAATAAAACCTTTAGTAGACAAGATAAATAATGTAAGAATGGGGGGAGGTTTATAAAGTTCCAGTCAAGAAACTCTTGCCTTCCTTTTCGTGAACATCGCCATATTGATTTGGGGGAAGAAAAGAAAAGATTAAAGAGATTTTTGTTTCAGCAGTTATGAATGTTATCCTAACTAACACAGGTGTTGTTGCATTGAAAAGTGGAAATGGTTTGCTGCTGTTACTGAAAGCAAGTTCATGTACCTGCTGTACCAGGAGGCCAAGCAAACTGAAACATGGGAGTCTGGAGCAGAGAAAGGTTTATTGCAGGACCGAGCAAGGAGGACGGGGTGACTCATGCCAAAGAAAACCCCGAACTCCCTGAAGGGTTTCAGCAAAGCATAGTTAAAGGCCAGATAAGGGGGGGTGGGATGTCCCAGGGTACATGATCAGCTGGTGTACCGTCCTCTGATTGGTTGATGTTGAGAGAACAGGGCTGTCAACACTGTCAACGCCTAGGCGCCAGAAGGTCTGACAGCCACGTGCTCCTGATCTTCAAGTAGTTAATTTCTTCCCTTTGGTGGTGGCTATTAGCATCTGAAAAACTCAGGAAATATGCATGAGATACTATGAACTGGGTACTTCAGAGAGGAGCTGCGGCAGAGGATGTGGGGAAGGGGTCTGACGCTGGAAGACCTCACAGGGTCCTGCTCAGTTACACTGCTTTTATAAAAATACATGTATGTAGTAATTTCTTAATGGCCAGGCTGAAAATCAAAGCATCTCTTATGAAGGTTAGAACACAAACTAAGTACACTGAAGCCTGTATCTCTAAGTGGAGTGATTGGAAAAAATGTGTTGTTTTTCTTTGGCAAAGTGCTATGAATAAGAGGTGGGCACAGATAGGAATCTGCTGTTTCCTTACACAGTGATCAAATAGAATAGACATGTCAATCCTGACAGTAAAGAATGGATGCTACTAGCCCCTGATGACAAGCAATGAGACTAACAGGGTCTGGGGCAGCAAAGGCTGGGGAGACTACTTAGTTGAACAAAATGTTTCTGCAGCCAGGAGTCAAAAAGAAATAAAGGGCCTCAAAGCAGCTGCCATTCTTTGTGAGAAACAAAGGAAGGGAGGGACTGAGAGTGACTTCGGAACCAGGGTCTAGGAAAGGACTTTGGATACAGACATTTGCATAGGAGACTGTGGGGGAAGCAGACATTGGAAGCTCACTAACACTTTTAGGAAATAATATTACCGATGGAATCTCTAGCCAGGATGCAAATAACCTTACTCAATTCAAGCAAGGAAACAGCATGTGGGGCCCCAAAAGTGCACCTGCAGGGATTAGGCTGAAAACCCTAGACCTGTAGCAAGGACACCAGGGAGAGAGCATCTCCAAGCCACTCACTTTCCCCATCATGTGGGTGGGATAAAGGATGCAGGGGGTCCTCTGAGGGGCAAAATAAGGGTCTCATCGAAAACTTTCCATCTTGGACTCACACAGGTGCCCAGTTAGATTTCCTTTTTGAGGAGAGTTTTAATTGCACATATCGTAGCTCTGAGCCACATGTGATAATAATTGTGTGTGCGAGTCTTTCATCTTTTTATTTTGTAGGTCGCCAGGTTTTGAAGGAATAACGCTTGCTTGAAGAATTTTGAGTCTAAAACATGATGACGAATTCCATTTTAATATTTATTTTTTTCAGGTCCTCTGTTCAACTTGTACCAGTTAAGTCTGCATATCCCTGTGACAGCACATGATAGACATGGTATTAAAACAAAGGAGACTTGGCACAGATTGTCATCAACACAGGCCGTCTGATGACTTGATGTTCCTGGATGACTTTGGGAGACGTGCTGAAGGCAGAAAGCACCTCTGTCAAGCTGGGTTTCCAAATAAACAAGTGAGACAGTGTCATTTTGACCATCAAGTCCACGGCCATGAGATTTTGTACTAACTATTGCATTAAGCCATAGAGACTTGAAGATTGATCAGTTATAGCAACTAAAATTATCTTAACAAACTTGTTTTAGTATTTTTTAATACTCCTATCTGTTTATTTTCTACAATCAATTATTAAAATGGGGCAAGCATTTGTTTAAGGGAAACTTTAGCAGTATTTGGGTCATGTTACTATTCAGAATCATTAACATGGAAAGACTCAGAAAAATTGACATCACCACACTGAAAGAGAAACAAAACACATAAGTAATGTTTGCCTTTTCCTAAATTACAAACGTTTCTGTATTATCCCTGAACTTGATTCTACTACTGTTTCTTTTATAAAAGAAAAACACAACTTAAACATTTTTTTTCTTTGCACTTATTTGTTACAAAGTTGGTTAATAATTTTTTTAATTAACTGAGAATCAGGACAGTTTCTACAGGAATGGAATAATAGCTCAAATAAATCAGTCCCTGCTGAGCTGTAACACCATCAATAATCAAGTTGTTGGTTTATGAAATTATTTGATTTTTCTAACCATTAGTGAATAGCAGATCTTGTATATATGTCTCAAACAATTTAGTTTTGATTATTTTACTTGAAGTATAGTCAGCTTACAGTGTTGCGTTGATTTCTGGCGTACAGCACAATGTTTCAGTCACATGTGTACAAACATATATTCCTTTTCATATTCTTTTTCATTGTAGGTTACTACAAAGTACTGAATATAATTCCCTGTGCTACGTAGTGTGAACTTATTGTTTATCTATTTTACATATGATCGTTATTATCTGCAAATCTTGAATTCCCAGTTTATCCCTTCCCATCCCCGTTCCCCTGGTAACCATGAGTTTGTTTTATATGTCAGTGAATCTGTCTTAAACACTTTTATATTTGTTTCCTAGGACTGCCAATACAAAGTAATACAAACTAAGTGGCTTAAAACAATAAAATTTTATTGACTCACAGTTCCAGAAACTAGAAGTTCAAAATCAAGGTGTCAGGAGGGCCATGCTCTCTCTGAAATTGGTAGCAAGAAATCCTTTCTTGCCTTTTCCTAGCTCCTGGTGGCTGCCAGCAATCCAGCCATCGAGTCCTGGGGCCTGCGACTCTTGCACCCCGACCTTCTGTCCTCACACGCTGTTCTCTTCCTGTCTGTCTCTGTCTTCTTTTTATAAGGACATCAGTCATCACATTTGAAGTAGCATCGAGTTGTGATCACTGAAACCCTAAAGCAGACGAGCAGGGCAGGTAAAAACCCAATTTTATGAATAAAGATATTGAAGCCCATAGAATCCATGACTTTATACTCCTAGTGAATAAGCAGGAAATGAGATGTCTATTACAACACCCCCGTTCTCTTACATTATGTTAATAGGGAACATTGGGTTGCCCCTCTTTTTTTTTCCTTACAAGTAAATGCAATTAAACAGTGAGTCAATGTTATCAAACAGTACCTTGTATAATGGTAATATTCTGTTTGCATGCAGAGATACAAATGTACGTGTTAATGTTATTCTTTATTCTCTTTTACAATTTTACTAGAAAAACACTTCTGGGCACATATAGCATGAATTGTCTAGCTAGGTAGCTAATTTATCCATCTATCTATCTATCTATCTATCTATCTATCTATCTATCTATCATCATCTATTTATTTTGCAAAAAAAAAAAAGAAGAAATAAGGTAATTGTAGATGGAAATGTCAGGGTAATTAGCTACACAGAATTGTAATTTTTAAATTTGATTTTTTAAAGATTTCACTTTGATATAGATATATTTGTTTCCATTTTAAAAACAAAAAACCCCCAAGCCTAGTATTTCTACTTCAGTATCTTTCTATTTTATTAGAAATGAATGAGAGTTCATCTATCCCTTTAGATAGCACCCCAGAAGCCACAGAAACCACCTGTTCATATTACCTCTTCTCTCCTTCTCTTCATAAACCTTTCCAGCAGAGTGAAGGTACATCTTAGTTTTATTAGGCCATAAAACTTGGTGCAATACATTTCATCCTTTTACGAATTGTCGTGAGAACATTTTAATTGCATTTCATTGTGCCTTGGTGTCAGATGTGTTCTATATGACCTATTCTTCCAACCTCACACATTACTCTTCTCAGCCTCTCTACTAATGAGCAATATTGTATTTCTTAAGATCTTTTGTCAGTTCTAAAGCTGTAAACTTCCCTGTGCAAGCATTTTTGCTGTGTGTGTTTGTGTTTAACCACAAACTTCAATCTCACTCCTCTAATCCTCTTCCTAATTCTTTTACACATCTCCATATTTTACTCTGACATATTTCCCTGGTTTATTTCCCTTTGCCTGAAAAGCCCTTCTGCAGTAATTTTTAGAAAATTATTTTCAATAGAATAATCAATATTCACGTGTACAAAATAATTGTACAGATTAAACTGTCGCAGTTCTTTGATGGTTAACATTGTGGAAATTTTGTGATTCCTGATGGGATGCAAATGCAAATAAAGCTTCATATAGTAATCTGGTAACTGGATGGATGTAATGTGGAAGTAGTGTTATTGGTGGAAGGGGTGTGGTGTGATGATGCTCAAGAAAGAACCGAGAACAAACAAACCATTTGCAAATAAAGCTCTGAAAGGCAAAACTTCTATAGAAAATAGAAAGCTTTGCTTATGCAGGATTAGAAAATTCAGAGACAATAAAAAACTAAACTACATTGTTTAGTTATTAATTTTTTTCCTCTCCCTCTGTACCAAGCTTATAGAGATTCCAGTATTTTCCCCCCTTTATCTGCAAAATTATTTCTATGAGCTGGAGCCTGAGACTTCAGGAAGGGTACCATGGAGTGATGACTGAAGGAGCAGATATTCCCGTAGCCTTCCAGAATGCATGCACCAGTCTTCAAACAATGAGTGAGGAATATTGGGCAATACAGAATGCTTTTTGCACCCTCCAGGATGGAGATATGTGTGATCAACATATTTTAGAGTTACCTGGAGAGGGAGGCAAAAAGCTGGGTCATTCTGGAGATAAGAATTGTCTAAGTATCACCTACTGCCTGTGATGCCTACAACTGAGGATTCAAAGAAACAAGGAAACCAGAGGGACTGCACAAGAGAGCACATGATGGAGGAAGGGAATGTGGACTATTTACACCTTCTCTGGAGCTGAAGGAGATGAACAGACAAAACCAAAGTTGGGATTTAGTTCATTTATTTCACGTATTATCTGTGTCTGTCTATATCTGTGTATCACCTTTGTACTGTTTTTCTTAATTTTACATGTGCCTTAGAAATAGTCCTATAGATATGGGCAGACAGTGTGGGGCAATGATAGAATGACAGAAAATGCACTATCACAGGGAAAGAAAGGGAAGCTGCTTAGCTCACTGCTTCATGTTCATTTAAGTACATTTAACATTCAGCTAAGTGTTACATCTTCTCTCTTGAAGATCTATTGGGGATACAAAATTGTTTAATTCTTGCTCTTTTTCTTTTCTACTTACTCATAACTGGGATTCTATTTAATGCAGAAAGACTATATTAAAGAGATGATGTGCTTTGACTTAAAATTGATTTCAGTTTTATCAAAAAAAATCATACCAAAGTGACTTCTTCCTAGAGGAAAATAATAAGAAAAACTCTGAAGACTCACCTTTCTTTCCTTTTATAGTATTTTCTAAGTAGCATAACGGTGCCTATGATGATAATTACATGAAAGGCTATGACATCACACCTCTACTTCTTCAAAGAAATTGTTTCCACCCTGAGAATATTTGTATTTTTTTCCGGTTTTGATTTCTTCACTATTTGCAATTCAAATAGAAAGTTATTAGATAAATGACATTGCTTTGATATTATTCTTCAACATATTCCTTAGAAATCTATTATATACAGGTTTGTTTTTCTTTTAATTGTACACAATGGTGTTGTAGAAAGACAAAAAAGACACAGTATTTCTCACAGGAATTGCAGGTCTTTTGGGATAAAAATCACTCCAGAATTATCAGGAAGTATTCTTAACATTAAAACAATAATAGTATGACACAATTTAATTTTGTTAATTAGGCCTGCTTTAAGATCTTCTGGTGCATTGGTAAAAGTATACCTATGTTACTATAGCTTTGCTGTTAAAACAGAATCAAAGTTCATGATATTTTATATAATGCTTAGTCAACTATATAATTTTCCTTTTTATATTGTTCAACAACATGTAACCCCACTTTTAAAATCATTTGGTTAAGTAATTCATACATATGGAGAACTTCTTCCTCCAATGATTTATTATTATATCTCTACTGTGGACCAGACACTGAGTTCTGTGCTGAGGATGCTGCCAGGAAGAAAGCCAATTCTCTCCTCTCCTGAAGCTGTCATTCTAACGGAGAGGAAGAGATGATAATTATAGAATACAAGTCTTACAAGCCAGGTGGAGATGAATGATATAAACAATTATAAAGCCAATTAAAGTACACAAAGTGAAGGGGAACAGAGAAACAGCATGAGTATTTTTTAACATAGCATGTTCAGGAAGAGCATCTGTGGAGCAGTCATATTTGAACAGATTGCTGAATGAAGTGAGCATGCTGGCCGACCACAACTGGGAAGAGGGTGCACTCGGTATGAGGACAGCAAGTGCAAAGGCCCTGAGACAGGAGTATACTGAGTGGGCAGGAGTGACATCCAGGGACCGTCTGGCAAAAGCGAGGACTGTGGAAAGTGACAGAAGATAAGTTCAGAAGGTGAAGTTGGGCAAAAAGCATACTATGCTTCAGATTAAGGATCTGCACTTTGATTTTGAACTACATGGGATGCCAGTAGATGCCTTTGAGCATCTCTCTGACGGCCCAGATGAGGACAGACTAAGAGGTGTCAAAGGACGAAGCTGAGGGACCAGTTAGAAGTCATTGTTACAGTCCAGACAAGAGTTTACGGTGGCTTAGACTAGAGTTATCGTGGTAGAGAAACTCCAAGAAACGAGTTGGTTTTTGTAACTAAATTGAAGACAGAGCCAAACAAAGTTGTTCAGGCTTTGGGTGTAGAGTATAACAGAATTGTCACAGACAAAAATTACATGTCTTATTTGATGCTTAAAAGATGCTGCCCACATCAGAGATGAAGAATGATGGTTTAATTTCCCTAAAAGAAAATGTAAGGAGATAATTAAGGTCATATAGAAATTCAACTTTCAAAATGATAAAAGCTGATTATATTATATTGCAGAACTCTCTAACCTGAAGTAAAATTGATAGTTATATTTTTTCCTAGGATGTGCTTAAGTAACTTATGAGGTAAATAGACTCAGTATTTTTTTACTTGATATGCCGCAGGAAAAAAAAAGCATTGGAAATCCAGGCACAAATGCAACAATATTGCTTAAACTGCACTAAAATTATTTTGCCAATCAAACAAAATTACCCAACAATTTATAGTCACTGATGGGTAGTTAAATCAAATCAGAACAGATGCATCATTCTGGAAACATAATCATACATTGCCTGTTATCCAAGGGATGTACATAATAATCGACACTCCTAATTTACATAATGAGAAGATCTTTAAGATATACAAGAATAAATAATTATTTTTGATGATGTTGATACCTTCGATTCAATTATAACCCACTTAATTTAGTAATAAATCCATAAGTTTCTGAGAACATAATGTTTAAAATAAAATACACCTCCAAATGAATTTGAATTCACCATATAGCATTAGATCTATTGTTTAAAGATAATTAACTTAGCATAACCAAAAAGAATGGCATTAAGTGATTTAGAACTATTATTTATCTTTGAAGATATTTTTATGTTAAAATTTTAATCAGTTTCTTGTTACATCAAATCTTCAATGCCTAGCAATGATAGTATTGTAACACTCAATTTTTTCCATAAATAAGTATACAAATTATGAAGAAAGTCAGAAACAGTAATGAAATTTATGGCTGACTTATAGGGAGTGGTAACAATTGTTTATGGTTAAGTATATAAAATAGTGTATTTTCTACAAATGGTTTTTCAAAGTCCAATGTCCTAAAAGGTGGAATATCACAATACTTTGGTTTATAATAGCAATGGATTATTTTCTCCTTTTTTTGCAAAGGAAGAATATTAGAAAGTAACCATTCCTGCATCATCATTCCTGATAAGAGGGTAGAGTAACTATTTAATATTGATTATTGACATTAAACTGTGTTCTCTACAAGGTTTAGAGTAAACAAACGTAAACTACTGAATACGAGAACCACAGCCAAGAAAACGATCCATTTGACACAGAATGTGAGGGAATTTGGCATCACCAATATATCAATACACTACAGAGTTGTATATAGTTTATACTTACATATTAATTTATATAATGATATAGTAATTTATATATTAATTTATTCACTTTTGATAATTCTGATCTTTTTTATAAAAATTAGAGAAGATAATTTTAATTTTTAATATTGATTTCAATTTTTATAATACTTTCTTATCCTAAATAGATTTCTACAGTCAAATTTCAAGCAAAACAAAAACCAAGCAAACAAACAAAAAAAACTTGCTGATTGGCAATTTGGGGCCAGTCAAAAGTGTAAGCCATTGGTTCATAGTGCAGAGCAAGATAACATTTTCCTCTGTCAGAGTGGAGTCCAGTCTTTACAAATGCCATTATTTGTTATTGTTTTAAAGAGGTCCTCAAATTGGTCAATAATCAAAAGTATTTCGAAGAATTACACTTTCCTATGCTAAAATGTTTACCAAATATATTAAGGAGCATTCTTTTACTCTACAATCAATATGTGTGGAGTAAAAGAATGCAAAAAAAAATTCATGTATACAGATGTAGGAATTATATTTAGTGAGAAAACTGATAAAACACCATACGTTTTGGCAAATTATACTCTGCTAATTTGAGAAAATTATCCCATGATGCGGCAGGCAGGGAGGTTATTCTAATTCTTAGTGCTCCATCCCATTCAGTATATGTGCTGAATGAAAACAATTAAAAAGATATCAATAAATTACAATAAAGAGAAACAAAAGCTCATAACTGTGATGTATAAGACTAACCAGGTTGATAATTTTCAGAACTTCTATTGCCTCATTAAATTTTTATTTCCTTCTATCTGTTATTGAGGAAAGTGTTGAAATTCCAACTCCAATTGTGAGCACATATTTTTTTCAGATATTTCAGCTTTTACTTTATGTTACTAGGGAAAAACACATTTATAATGCTGGCTTATTAGAAACTGATTCTTTTAACATTATAAGATATAATATTTCCTGTCTTGAATTCTAGTTTCTTTTTTATTGACATACCTGCACCAGGTTTCTTGTGATTGCTGTTTGTGTGATGGTTATTTTTCATTCTTTTACTGTGAACCTTTCTGTGTTCTTTATATTTACAAAGTGTGCTTCTTAACAAAGTAGAGTCACATCTAGATTTTTCATCTATTCTGACAAACTGTGAATTTTAAATTTAGTGTTAAGAATGTTTAAATTTAATATAATTTTTGAAATTATAGGGTTTAAATCTACCATCTTGGTATTTGTTTTCTGTTTTCCCTTCTGTTGTTACTTTTCTTTTCCTACCTTCTTTGGATTAACGGATTTTTGATTAGTATTCTGCTTGTTTCCTTTATTGGATTATTAACTACATTTCTTTTTTTAAATGTTTAATGGATGCTCTTCATTCTACAATGTGCATTTTAAAACATCACAATCTAACTTCAAATAATAAACATTCTTGTATATAAGAAATAGTCATCAGTATTTGTTTTAAAAAATTCTAATTCATCATTATCATTACTACTCTCAGCAAACACTTAAAGAAGTTACAACCAGAGAAACAAAAGTCTTTACTGTTAAACTATATATTTCCAATTTCTGCAGGTGTTTATTTCTGTGGGTGGCTCCAATTTCCCCTATGACATCAATTCTTCCTCCACAGCAGTTACGCCCAGTAACATTTAGTCTACTAGATGTATACTAGAGAATAATGTAGCTATTTACATTTAAGCATGACCTTAATTCATCTTCATTTTTTTAAAAATATATATATAATTGGATAAAAAATTTTAGGCTGATGAGTAGTTTTTTCAGTGCTAAGTGCATAGTAGACATAACCATGCTTTGCATGCTTGTCCAGCAATCCTCCATTTCCTAAAGTTTTTACTGCTATCAGATCAGCTCTTCCCCAATGAACAAGCATGATCACTACATGGTATAGAATTAGATGTCCTCAGAACAAATTCAATGCCATGTAGAACCCCAAACGGGTATACTCTTCATTCAAAGCCTTAGGAGAGGTAAATGCATAGTGGAACAGAGCCCAGGAGGAAACAGCAAACCACGATCTCCAGTTGTCCAAATACGTATTCCTTTTCAGTGAAGCTGGAGAAACGTACGCGCTGATCTCCTAACGCTTGTGAATTTGGAGTAATTGATTATAACGGAGTGAGAACAGTGAAAATTTCCTCAAACTCGTTGCAATGAATCTATTCTATGTTTTGTGGTGAGCAAAGAGTTCAATTATAAACTGATTCCATCACTTTGTAGCTCATGCCCAATGAAGGGGAAAGATTGACAAGATTTGCAGCCAAAGAGGAATATCTATGACCCTGTGTGTCATTTCTACTGGACTTCAAAAGAGACAAAAATTGTCCTGCATTCCCTGCTGAAAGTTCACAGGTAAAAGAGGATAATTAAGCAAAATTATAAAATCCCATTTGTCTAAAGCAGACAGTGAAACTATTAAGGTGGGATAACTGGATTTTGTATAGAAACGCACCAGGTACTTTTTTGACTGACAGTAGTCACAATCTTTGTTGAAGTAGCTTTTTGTGACTTACATGCACTGATTTTTTTTAAAGACAATTAGGGGAACTGTCAGTTGGAATGGGAACGTGAAGAAGGAATTATAAGGGATTCTGGCATCTTAGGTCTCTATAGGGTATTTCCATCTACACCCAACTTTCCACCTCTTAGCACACTGACTCTCATTCTAAAGCTGGGGAAGGATGGAGAATGGGGGTGATGTGTCAAGATTCTCTGCAGCTTGTCTCTGTCCTCAGTCTCTAAATAGGAGTCTGACATGAGGAGCCTTTAGTGCACAGCAACACTGGAAGATGCAGCCCTGTGCTATATTGTTTCTAAGCAACGGAAGCCCATCCGTCATTTTTCTTCTGCACCAGACGCAGCTGTTTAGAACAGGCTGTCTAGCTGTGCTGAGGATTGCTGAAGCAAATGGAAAATCGCAGGATCACACCAGCTCCTGGCTTTACCATTGGTTCCCAAGTCGAATAAAAATTTCACTGAAGCGTCAGGAAGGTCCTATCGCCAGGAGAACCCATGGTCTGTTAGGGGCATCTCTGTCTGTTCAAACATCACAGCAGGCAGTCTTATTCTTGCAGAATTTTCTGCCTGCAGACTAAGGAAGTCAGCGGTGCTTTGCTTAAAATGTCTTGCTACAGCACATATTATGTGAGTGGATGCCTAATTGGTTGAGATTGTTGAGAAGGGGCATCCTCTTAGCAGACATTCGTTGTCATAGCGAAATCTCTGAATATGGAAATTAGTTCATTAACTGGTAAATATGTGAAAACTGGTATCTAGTGCGCAGTTCACAATTTACCTGACACCCTATCATAAGTGGCTTTCCTCAAAGGTTGTGCCACATCTGTAGTTCACCAGCTCAGAGGAAGTGGCATCTCTCTCCTGCAGAAATGGTCTCTTGCAGTACAGTCATATTCTGGCGAATTCTATGTATTCCACATTTCATTTTGTTTTTGTTTGTCTGCTTATTACTATAGGCTTATTTTTCATTACTGTTACACATGTAGCATGCTGACATCATTTAATCAACAGAGCTCAAGATGGGAATTGTGTACACCTGATTGTGATGGTAACGGTGTTCTGAGTACTGGGAAATCTGAAAGAAATGGCCCCACGACATCTCACCCGTACGCAACAGGGGGATAAGATAGCGTGTTCCCTCCAGTTCAGAAAGTCTGACGGCTCTAGTGACTACACATGACCGAGTTGATCAGGATGGGCAGGGATTTTGAGGACTATATGCATGAACATAAGGTTCCACGTTTTAATGGGGAGTGATGTGAAATGTAGTAGAAATGTTTTAAGGTATTTTCCATCAATTAGTTTTGCATTTGACTACATATGTCAAATCCAAATATAGCTTGCTTGAAATTCAAAATAGAGTTTATTTGAAGCCCTGAAAGTCTAGGCAGATAGTTCCAAGATGGTATAATTGTTCAAATAGTCATTGAAGATCTAAGTTGAAGACCTAGAAGGGCCAAACATCCAGTAAACTCTTCTTTATATCAGGCAAAAATATGTCCTGTGCCCATTGCTATCTGCAAAGAATAAAAAGATAAGTTTATTTTCATTGCTACCCCCAAACAAAATTAGAATTTGTTCACTGTGGTAAAAGAGAAGAATGGGATATCATTTAGGGAATTAATAGTGTTTGCTCTATTTTTCAACTCAAGTCCCTTCTCTGTAGGAACTACTTTCTCTCCACCAATAGACATTGCAGAAAGCATTCATTTAGGGGTCAGATGTCTAATATACGATGCCACCTCAAGGAGAAACCATCATATCTATTTTTTTTACGAAATACTTTTTAACAAATCAAGAAGATATTGTAAGTTTTACAAGCCAAAGTGCAAATTTGTAGTGCTAGGCCTGGAGACAACATGTAGCCATCAAGATGATTAGTCAAACGAACATTTCAGAAGAGTGAAATTTTGAGGGAGTAGAAGCTGTAATGCAGAGAGAGATGTGGAGTAGATGTGTTTGGCGAGCAGACATAAGTGACCATATGGTTCCCAAGAAAGAGGAAGAGAGAGTCACTGCTGATACATTTTCAGTTGTACGTGCTGTGGTTGTCTTCCACATGACCCCATCTTCTAATGATTTACCATATTCCTTGGGTGCTCAAAAATTGTATTTGGTCCATTTGCTAAATATCTACTTCACATTGTTTTGTAAGATAAATTTATCATTTACTGTTTCAATTTTCTCTTTTTCTTTTTATGCTTCCCTTACCTAGTCTGTTGATTTTTTTCTATTTATTATCATGCCAATTTCAAACGTGTAATATTTTCTAACATGCAATCAAAACAGGCATTGGATTCTCTGCTTTCTTCATTTTCAAATTATAACACAATATTATTATGTGGGTGTTCTCCAAGTATGCATGTTATCATTCATATTCTTCACTTAGTTTTTTTTTTTTAATATATATCCTTGTAAATATGCAGGCTCAAAAATAGAATTTGTTACTCTTTAATTCAGTGAGTTTTTTCTATTATTTTATGTTAGATTCTGATTGCATTGTTTTCAAAATTTAGAGTTCTTAAATGAGACTGATAATGATGCAAATCCTTGTGAGTTCCTGATTTTACTGGAATGCCTACTTCTGCATTAAAATCGTCAGATATTGGTTAGAGATGAATGTTCTAGATGATGCTAAGAATGCTTTCTTTCTTTTATTCATAAATTATTAAAGACATATATAATACACTTGTTCTTAAGTTTAAAAAATACATTTTAAACACATATTCATACATATGTGAGATAATACGTACAATATCTATCTATCTTTCTGAGTCTTTATATTATAATACTTTTAAGGGAATCATTAAATATGCACCCACATAATACGTATTTGACTCTGTTTTAGGCACGTACACGTTTGGATTGCTGTGTGTTCTTGGAGAACTGACCCCTACCTCATTATGCAACGCCATCTTTCCCCAATAGTTCTCCTGATCTGAAGTCGGCTCTGTCTGTGATTAGTGTAGCTATTCCAGCTTTCTTTTAATTAATGTTAGCATGGTTTATCCTCCTTCACCCACTTACTCTTAATACACATGTGTTTTTATATTTAAAGTAGATTTCTTGTAGACAACGTGTATCTTGGTCTATTTTTTTTTTTTTAATCTGCTATGACTATCTCTGTCTTTTTATTGATGCCCTTAATTTTTGGAGATGCTCAGTTATTATCACTTCAAACATTGCTTCATTTATCCTTCGTCTCCTTCTGGTAACAGTGTTATGCATGTGTTCCACTGTTTGTAGTTGTCCCACCTTTCTTGGATATTCTGGGGGTTTTGTTTGTTTTTCAGTTTTTTTCTCTTTACATTTTTGTTTGGAAGTTTCTATTTACCTACAATCAAATTCAGATTCTTTCCTCAGCAGTGTCCCACCTATTACAGTGTTTTTCATTTCTACCATTTCTTTTTGACTTTATCTTAGAATTTCCATTTCTCCACATACATTGAACGTATGTTCTTCCGTGTTGTCTACTTTTTTCATTATAGCCCTTAGCATATTAAATGTGGTTATTTTAAATTCCTGGTTGGATAATTCCAACATCACTGCCATTTCTAAATATGGTTCTGATGCTTGCTCTCTCTCTTCAAATTATGGGAGGTTTTTTTTTTTATATTTTAATATGCCTTGTTATTTTTTCTTGATAGCTACACACGATGTACTGGGTAAAAGGACCTCTGGTAAATAGGCCTCTAGTGTCGTATGGTCTGCTGGGAGGAGAGGCCTTCTGTCGTCCTGTGGTTGGGTCTCAGTTCTGTGAGCCTGCACCCCCGTGCTGTGAACTTCACAAATGCTTGTCAGCCTTCAGTGGGGTAGGATGACTAGAAGAGGCTGGAGCTGGGTATTTCCCCTTTCCCAGGCTGATCAGGTTCTGGTAAAACCCTTTAGTTCAGGAACTAGTAAAATGGGTTCTGTTGAGGGCATGCCTGCTAAGAAGAGCAGAACGCCCTGGCTTTTCCCGCTCCGTGATGCAAACTTGAGGGAGCTTCCCTCTGATCTTTACTGCAAAAACCTGGTAAGGCTCCTCGAGGTAAAACGGACACAACTGTGGGGAACTCCTCCTAAGAGTGGCCCCTATGAGAGTTTTACCTCTCAGACTTCTTCAGTGAGTCTACAGCAGTCCTACAAATACAGATTAGCTTTTCTGACCCCAGGAGATTGGTTCTCACAGAGGTTTCTCCTCATGGGTTTCTGCTCAGGTAAATTGTGAATCTCTGTATCTGCCTGCCTGTCACTCCAATCTGGGGGCCAGCTATTTATCCTGTGACCTCAGTTCTGTGACAGGTGTGAAAAAACTTGCTGACTTCCAGTTTGTCTCACTTCTTACTGTTGTTTGGACGGGATGATGACTTTCGAGCTCTTTACATGTTGGGTGAGAATCAGGAAGTTTATTTTGTTTTTCTTAATGAATCTCCACATTATCAATATATTTCTTACACAGGTTCATAAAGTAGAAGTCACTGAGTATGTTTTTAAGAATATATATTCTGCCATATATTCTTAGGTAAAACATACCGGAAAAAACCTCAGTACAATGTATCAAAAAAAGATGCCAATGTCTTTCAGTACAACAAAAAAGATCTTTAAGAGCCACCACCTTGCTCTGCTATAAGCATAGACACAGGGACACATTTAAAAACTATGATTCTTAACATTTATAACTATCACCTTGGCAAAATTTAAATTCAAGTGTTCACAACTTCCATATACCAAAATTTAGTCCAACAATTTTTCTGGTTATAAATTATGTGAACTGGAACATTGGCATGCACACAAACACACACACATGATTTGCAGTATTGAGTTTTAATCCTGGATTATCTTAGTTTGATGTTAATTTAAAGATATTAAGAGATTCTAAAATGATAAATCAAAACTTATTCATATGCATATTATTTAATTTTAAATGCAGCTGTATAATTATATGCTAGTGATTTGAAATACCCAGCAAACTAATGCTACCCATAATATCTCTAATTAAAAAATTAGGTAAGAAGCACACTTTAAGGAGTGATGTGGAAAGGGTATTGCATGCTGGATTAGCATCTGGGAAGAGATACGGTAGGAAATTCTGATCTGTTTAGCGTATTTCTTGGACATTATGCAAGAGTTACACTGCAAAGAAAAAATACACAAGAAAGAAGTAATTTTAATACTTTGCCTATAAGCAAAACATTTAAATGATCCAACTCTAAAAAGGGGGGCTCACTGATTATCAAAGGAATCAAGAATTCAAACAAAGGGAAGATACACATTTATGCTGTCTTCTGATATTTACGATGTAATGGGAATACAATATTCTTTCCTGAAACTGGTAACATAGAGGTCATTGATGACCATGTAATATGTAGACTTCCCTTCTGGTGTAGTAAGGAGGGAAACCAGATTGTGGTGGGTTGAAAAGTGAACTAAAAGTGAGGTATTAGCATAACAAAAGAGTGTAAATTTTGGAAGAGCTTTGCTGTGAAAGGGAGCAAAAAGAAAAAAAAGTTTATATTTGTTATGATGCTTTGGGCTGCTGGTAACAGAAAAGCCAGCTATAAAAATTTAACACAAAGAAAACTTTTTAAAAATTTGAGTGTTAAAGGAGACATTACTATAACACAGGAATCCCAGAAGGAAGATGTCTACAGAGCGGTAAATAGTGGATCAAACATCAGAGACTTGAATTCTTTACAGCTCTCTGTCCAGAAAACCTCAGCAGGTGAACCACTCTCCCTGTATCTGCAGCTGAACTGGGACCCCTCGAAGTACGTCACCTCCACATAGAGCCATGCCTCTCTTGAGTCTCTTTTAGGAAAGCAAGTAACTTTTCCAAGACATTCCAGGATAGACTTTCCCCTCATGTTCTATTGGCCAGATCTGCATTTTTTGTCTAATTTTAAGTCATTTGTCAAAAGACAGGGAGCGCTCTGATTGTTAATTTTTTTTTTTTCCACTTCATGGGGCTGACTGTTATCTGGCATGCTTTCATGTTAATGAGATTAACGTATTTATTAATTTTTCTACTAATTTACTCCAGGTTTTAAGGCTTCCTTGATGGCAAGTCTCTGACATCACAGAGCATATTTTAAAGAGGTAGCAAGAGCAATGTATTTGTAAATAATAAATAATTTAAATTTAAAAGTGCTCATACAGGAAAATAAGACATCTTAACACGATAGACAACTCCTATGGTAGAGGATAGAGGTTGCTTTAGCTGGAAGAGTTTTGAAAACTTTTATTAGTGAACTAATATTTAATCTGAGATGAAAATCATGGTGTTTTATGTGAGTCTCAGCCTATCAATAACCAGCATTGTAGTTCTCTGAGAGATGATGTTGTCTTGAACTAGGTGGGTAACAGTGTAAGCGCTGAGATCTTGACTATACACAAAATATGTTGGAATAATTTTACAAAACTTACTGAGATTGGATTTGGGATATTACAGAATGATCATAATTGTTTATGATTCCTAGACTTTGGTGTTGACCAACAAGGCTTTTTGTGATGCCCTTAGTAGGGAAAGTAATGCACAGAGAAAAGAAGGTTGGAAAAAGTGGTGAGAAATTACGTGGTAGAATAGGAAATTGATAATGTTAGTGGAAAGAAGCCCTAATGGAAAGAGTCAAAGTCTTGACAAAATCAGGGAGAATGTTTTACAGGAAGTAAGGTGAAGGGAACTTCCACACAGTTGGATCGGAGGAGTAGGAGGCTTGAGGAGGAGAAATTCAATTCTGCTATCCCAGGAAAATCAAAGCATAACCTAGTAGGCCATCCAACTGAAAATGGCCAGGATGAGGTACCATTATTTGGGGTTTGTGCAGTTCAACTTAAAGCAGAGCTAGTGTGAACATTCTGTTCTTTCAGGTCACATAGAAAAGAGAATAGATACTTGCGTTCAACTGGCACTGAAGTGTCCCCAGTTATCGGAGATGGAGAGAGAAACGCAGGGATTATTCATATTTCGAAGAATGCAATTTAGAAATGGACCGCGGGGTCTAAACTAGACAAAGAGGTGAGTTTAGAAGGAGTGTGTGGTTAGTGGGATCAGGGTAATGAGTAGATAGGAAGCCTCACTGAAGTTCAGTAGTTCTACCTGTAAGAGTACAAGAGCGAGGAGACTGAAAAAACAAGAGGCAGAGGTCGATGGATATGATATTTGAAGTAAGTGTTTTCTTTCATAAGTTATTGTTCTCAGTCAAAATGCACAAACTGATGACAATAAGAATAACAGCAACCTGAAGAGTTGCTTGGATTTGTTTGGCTTCAGTAAATAAATAAGAAATTTGAATTTTATTCTTTCAGGCTGTTATCTCCTGTTTGTCGCAGTTCCCTCAAATTCCTTTGGCCTAGGGCATTATTTTTCTGTATTTTATCTTACCTGACATATTCCTAAAGTCGTCTGAAGGTGACCTGTAGCCTAAGGCATGACCCTGGGAACAAATGAACAAAGTAAGGGTG
Source organism: Camelus ferus (assembly GCF_009834535.1). Classification (NCBI taxonomy): domain Eukaryota; kingdom Metazoa; phylum Chordata; class Mammalia; order Artiodactyla; family Camelidae; genus Camelus; species Camelus ferus. The sequence goes on along the minus strand of NC_045698.1, from coordinate 13,200,061 downwards.
AAAAAGTCAGGAAATTGAGGTTCCAAGGCATTAAGTGGATCAAACAGTAGACTCTGAATCTCTAACAGCTTTGACAGAAATAGGAGTGGACAAGAAGACAGCATTCAAATTATTCTTGGATAAGTGAGAATACAGGGGATTCTGTAGGTGACAATTTTGAGGTAGGGAGAGGACTGTATAATGGAATAATACAAGCTACAAAAGGGCAGGAGATTTCATTTGCATGTTCTTACAGAGAAAATCCAATTTTAAAACACAGAAGGGATGAGAGAAATAGAAAATTAACATTAGAACAGTCAAGAAAGTTGCTGCAGACAAGATCAACCGAAGTATACTAAGATTAGTAGTGAAACTTTAAGGAGAAAAAGGAGATTTTTATATGCACAAAGTGTCTCCCCCAAATACTTATTAATTTCTATGATTGTTTAATCATATACCCCCAAATTCTTGGACTTCTCGAAGAGGTGAAGTTTTATCTCCCAACTCTCAGGTTGAGTATGGACAGTAATTAGTGACTCATTGCTGAAAAATAAAGTATGGAAAGGGAAAAAAATGGTAATAGTGGCGAATCCTGGAAGACCCAATGTTAACCAACTGATCAAGGTTAACATTACCAGTAATAAGATACATTTATATTCTGTATCCTCTATTATGATGCAATAAAACTTTAAAGTATTTTGTCAAATATGCATAGCATCAGTCTTATCATAAGTAAGTATTACACAAACTCATAATATGTTGTGATATTATGATTTATAAGAAATATATATAAGAAATGAGGTCTTTGTCCTCATTTCTAATGCAGAATTCCTAAAACCTTGGAATTTCCTAAGTGATAAGAGCTATAAAGTGTGTTTTGTATAATAATGAGGTGACTTTTGGAAAGCCCCTCAGTAATCTAGGGTTGGGGATAGTTGCCAGTGGAGCCAATCAGGTGTTTAGGGGGGTTGAAACTTTTGGTCCCATCACTTGACCTTCAGGGAGAGGAGAGGGGCTGGAGATTGAGTTCAATCACTGACAATTATTTAATTGATCATGCCTATGTAATGCAGCCTCCATTAAAAAAATCCAAAAGGGTGGGGCTTGGAGAGCTTCTGGATTAGTGAGCACCTGGAGATTTGGGGTGAGGGCCTGGAAGCCCTGTGCTGTTTCCCCCTTCCTTTCCCTATGCAGCTCTTCCATCTGGCTATTCCTGAATTATACCCTTTTATAATAAACTGGTGACCTAGTATATACAATGTTTCTCTGAGATCATGAGCTGCTCTAGCAAATTAACCAAACCCAAGGAGGTTGATGGAACCTCCAATCTATAGTGGGTAAGTCAGAAGCATAGGTGACAAGATGGATTTTTGATTGGCATTTAAATTGGGGGGGGGGCTTGATAGAGGTAGTCTTGTAGGACCAAGTTCTTAATCTGTGGATCTGATGTTGCTGTCTCCAAGTGGACAGTGAGAGACTGAGTTGAATTGTAAGATACGCAGCTGGTGTTCCAGAATGGCTTCCTGGTGTGGCGGGAAATACCCCGAACACATTGGAATTGGGTGCAAAACTCACTTTCAAGGGGGATTCTACAAAATTCTAGCTCTCTTCATATATAAAGTATCTGGAATGACATTATCTGTACAACAGAGTAGAGGTTCCATCTTTAGATATGATGAGAGCTTGCTGCACATTTTCAGTTTAAAAATTTAATTAAAACAATGTATAAATGTGCCCTATATAATTTTTGCTGTGAGGCCTTATATATTCCAGTAGGTATCCTCCATCAGTAGTCTAGGTTCTCTGCTAAAAGTGAAATGATGTTTATGTGAATCTGTGTGCCTGGAGATACTTATTATTTCTTCAGGTCTATTAGAATAGGATGTTTGACAACCATATCTTAATCTTAATAGTTTTGTGATTTGTTATAAAAATTTTCTCTTAGCTGTTATTATAATATAAAAATTTCAACATGCATGTATACAAGCATTTGTCCATTAATTTTTCATGGAAATATTTAATAACTCTTGAACTAAGTAAGTTATTCAGGGTTTCTTTTTCAAAAGCAAGTTTATAACATTTTTAAGAATTTCTTTTTTTTTATTAAATCACAAGCTGTTTCTACGAACATTAACATATTTATTCCCATTTTTCAAGAGTCTCTTAGCAGATTCAAACACTTTGGTTTCGGAAAACAATTATTATCATACTCCATATCAAACAAAGATTATCCTTTGCACTTTCTGCTTTCATGTGAAGAGAATCACAAATGATACCCTAATTTCCTTCCCAGAAGCAACAAAGCCCGGTTAAATGTATTTCATGAAAATACTGCTCTTTTCTTAAAGTTTACAGAACACTGTATAAATATGTATCATCCAGGGACCAGGGCAGCAGGCGGTTTAAACAAAAGCACTCTTGGCTAAAACAGCAGCTATAATCACACTTCAGTTTTGCAATAAAATATTCTTCAAAAGCTAATACACTGCAAACCGCATTTTGTGTGGAACAATCATATTTCAACATTAAGATATCTCAGGATGCCTTGAAAGAAATAAGCTCCTGCAAGGCCATTTACTGCACAGATTCCCAAAGATGCTCAGCCAGTGGTAACTGAGGGGAGCAGAAAAACAGGTGCCTAGGGGGTTGTAGTTTTCTGCACAACAGGAAAAACCCGCAAATCAAAACTCGATAATTACATTGTATATCTAACCCATACTTTAAAGATTGACCTTGCAGACTCAGGAGAAAAAAAAAAACCAAACACTAAAGTGTAAGAACATTCCCTGGATCCAAAGAGTCTGAGGGAGAGAGAGAGTCAGAGAAGTAGAGAATTCAGGAAGTAGTAGACATGAAAGTTGAGGACAGGGGAATTTAGTGCCTCCTCTGGATGAGCACTTTCCCCCTTTGAAAGACTCCTGGACTTTAGTTTCGGTTCTTAGAGACAAATACTCTTTTTAAGATTCAATTTTAGATATCTTATTTTAGTAATTTCCTTGTGATGATCTCCAAAATATATTTGTTCAATTTTTTTTTCTACTCGATTTCATAGTACTTAGTTTAGTGTCTTATTTCCTGCTTTTTAAAATTTTTCCAGTTAATATGTTATTAAATATTAGCATTATCCTTCAAGGTCCCATGCTGCCTTCATTCTCATTATTACTTACTTCATATGGTATTTTTTTTTTGAGGATCTGCTATTTCCTGAAAAATACTCAGAGAAAAAGGCTGGAAATCTGTTACAGTAAATGGTACACTGGGTATGCCTCTTTCCTTTAGGATGCTCCATTTGTCTTTGATCAGAAACTCCCTACATCCGAGGCACAATCTTTGAAATACAGCTTCCAAATAGAGGGACAATTCACCCAGCCAAGGCGGGATGCTGAGAGCTGGCTCAAGGCTCCGGGGCTCTTCGCTCAGGTGCAGCATGCTTCAGTTCTTCAATTACCAGCAGGGTGTTACAGAAAATGTGCAGTGCCTCCCTGACCAGATTCAGAATTTAAGTGTAGGTGGAGGAAAAATAATGTGAGCCAATCAGCTCTCTGTCAGCTAAAAAAAAAAAAAAAAAAAAAAAAAAAAGAGAGAGAAAGTAATCATAATAAACAGTCTTTGGCCTACAGAACTTCAGATACAGACCAAGAAACTTCTTGTACGTTAGTTTTTGAACATAGCATTTTTGATTTGTAGCTTATCACTGGAATAAATGTTTTATTTTTGTTGTCCAAATCTTTCGTGTATGTGATTTTTGTTTTTAAGTTAAACATAGAGAGATGAAGAAAAAAATAAGGAAGAAAAATGACTCCATCTTACCCACTACCACCACAAACAAAAAAGCAACAACAACAACAACAAAATCAAATAATCAAACCAAAAACCTCTTGAAAATTTTTCTAGCTCCTTTTGATAGATGGAAATAATTTTAAGTGGAGACTGTATTTTTACAAAATCTATTTTGTATGTTATTTCTTCTGGTATTGAAATCACATTCATTCTTTAGAGAGACACTGGTTTTCTGAATTTTATGAGTAGAAACGTTTAAAATTCCATTGAGATCCTATGTGTAGGAGAGTATGAACTAACCACTGTCATCCAAATTAAAAAATAATTTGCACAATTGTTTAACTTTTTTTTTCCATTTTGGATGGTATATTGTTCAATGAATTCACTTTTTCCCCCATATTACTGTGAAGTAAGCTTTTAAAGATACTTTTTCCTTTAATATTCTTGAATCTACCTAAATTCGATTCAAATGCAACTTGTGTCAAATATTGGATACAATAATCATTACAGCAGTGTTTTCTTCCTCTCTCCTGCTATATTAAAAGTTACATTTTTCACAGAGTAATTGTCATTCTATTCAGAGTTTCTGAGCATTTCATTGTTACGAAGTTTGCTTCTCAGTCATAAAACTAATCACAGCATTTCGTTTTTATAACCAGGAACACCTGTGCCTACGGGGAAGTCAAAGCATTGTATTAATTATAGTTCTTAAGTTCAAACATTGACACAATTAACTTACAGCATCCGTAAAACACTGTCGTCTAATAAAGAGCAGTTGATGCCGTGAGTGAAAAGGCAGTGGGTTTTATAAAGACGTCACAGTAGTAACAAAGCAGAGATGAAAAACTAACAACTATTGATTGAAGGATTTCTTTGTCTCTCTAAATAAAGATAATAGATTTGTAGCATTGATTTTTCTCCTTTCATAGAACTAATCCCATACCCACAAATTATCCAAGAATGTAATTCCTATTTTCCTAAACTAATAGCTTATTTTCTGTTAAGATTGTAAAGAATCTTGAGGAAAATCAATATTCTTTCAAAGAGGGGAATCATTGTACAAAAATCTGCCGGTGGGCAACCTCAGAAGTCCCTGTGGTCTTGTAGGAATTAATTGTTGGTGGCTTTGATGCACTTTGTGATCTCATTTAAATAAAAAAAGAAAAAAGGTGATTATGTCAAGCAGGCAAAATGCTTTGCACATTTAGATGCATTGCTTGAGTGTTATAAAACACAACTTGTTAATTTATTTAAATTTTATTGAATATTTTCATCGTGAGTATATATTTATTAGAATTACGATAAACTGCTGCTAAATAAACTGAGCAGAACTGTGGTCTAGGAAAACAACAAATATGAGACTCAGAACAATTGGTGATATTCTCACTGAAAACGTGACTACTTTTCCTGTTAGAACCTGATGACCTAATACTATCCAAAGAACTATTTGTTTGCATCTGTATTTCCTGCTCAAATTCTGGATGTTTTGTACCACCCAGAATTTCTTGTGTTCTTACCACTGTAACCTTTAACTCAGGTTAAAACAAAATATCCAGAAGTCTCATTCAACAAACATTGATGAAATTCTTCCTCTTTGTTAGACTGAGGGCTAAGTATTTTGGGGTGGAAAAAAATTAAACAAGAAATATTCACTAATCTTTACCCCAAAAAAAAGGTTAGAAGAAAAATAAAACTTATAGTGAGATGTTTAGCTTGAGAGTGTTACAAGGAAGTGACAGAAATTCACCTAAGTAATAAATAAGCTCTATGCTTATAGTCCTTTCAGTATGAACATATGTGCACACAATGAAGTGGAACCATACAAGCCACAAACACCCTAACTTTCATCCTAATCTGAGTAATGGAACATGAGGGAGGAAAGATTAACTACAGATTCAGAGATAGAGACAAAATTGCCTGATCACATTTATAAAAATAAATGAGCCTGGCAATTCAGCAGAATTGTTTGTATAAAATAAATGGTAGACATTTGAGGAAATAAGATTTGTCTTATTTACTTCAAGAGGAAAAGAATAGCTTTACTAGAACCCAGAGTTTATAGAAATACAAATGAGGGAGAAGGATCTGAAACTGCACAGGCGTCAAATTGTGCAAGGTTTTATTTTTATCAGTCATGAGAAATCATTTAAGGTTGAGATTTATTTAAACTTCAAAAGCCATACTTTGGAATTCCTAGAAAATAAAGACATCACCCAAGGATCATAATCCCATGATCTCCTCCAACTCTTCCTGATTCCACTTTAAATGACCAGAGGAATAAAAAGGTCGGCAGAGAAGAAATCAGTCTGAAAAGTATGACATATGTATGTCAAAAGATATATAAAACACAAGAAAATGGAGAAGTTAACCTGTAGTAAACATGGTGCCCTGAGGAAGAGAAAATACAGTAGCTCAGTAGCTCTTCATTCAGTGATCAGTAAGAGCCCACCATCTCTTTTATTCAGAGGTTCAAGGTCTTGAGGACAAGAGTGGATCTTTGGATCTATTGGCATTGATCTACTTCAAACAGAATACACAGAAACTAAGTGTGTTAAAGGTGTAGGGGCCACAAGATTTAGAAATGAAGCTCTTAATGTACTGACAGACCTGGCAACCACACCAGGCCATATAGGACATGTAAAATAAAACACAGTATATGAGCACCTCCAAAGAGAAATATGGACACTGATGGTGGCTCCTAGGCACAGAAGCTTCATCAAGGGTATAGAAAATGAATCCATTTGGATGCAAGTATCCATAATTCCAGCTCTCACTCTCTGGACTGCTAGTTCACTGGAAAACAATTGGAGTTAGAGTAATCAGCCCTTAAGCACCAAATCTGAAAGGTGGATGCTAAAAATATTCAGTAAGAGGTGATGGACTCCAAACCCAATGCATCCTACTCTGGTCAAAGGTCATTTGCTCTAGATGTGCATGGGACGCAATCTCTCTCCCCCAGTGCATTGCTCCAGCAATTAGCTTCTCTCTTTAGCCTCATCAGTTTTTCTCACTCAACCAAATTGGTCATATTAGCATTTCAAACATGTTTTACTATCATATATTAAGAAAAAAATCTTTCTGACTCTACCATCTGATACTACCACACCATTTTTCTTTCCCACTTACAATCAAATCTCACAATAGTTCTACGTAACTGTTGTATACATTTCCTCTCTTCCTATGTTTTCTTAAATTCACTTAAATCAGGTTTTGCTCCATCAGAATACCAAAACTGCCTCTGTTAACCTCACCAATAATCTCCACATTAAAACTAATGTTCAGTTCTCAATACCTATTTTATTGAAGTTATCAGCAGTTTCAGAACCAATGGTTTAGTGCTTCCTTCTAGAAAGAATTATTTTCACTGGACTCCTAGAATGACACACTCTCTTGGTTCTATTCTCCCCTCAGTGGACAAGGGTCCCCATTCTTGTTTCATGGTATCTCTTCACCTCTCCAAATTCTCAACACAGGAATGCCCCAGGGCATAGTCTTTAGCCCCCTTCTCATCTCTACTTACGATCCACTCTATGACTTTCAAAATCATCTCTCTATTTTCTTCAGTCAACTCTATTCTGATTTACAGACTCAACTCCTTAATAGGTTTCAGAACTAATAGACATCTTCACACTTTATACATATAACAGTACTGCTTTCCTTCCAAAATCAGTAATTTCACAATATTTTCCCTCAGAGCATATGATGCTGCCAGTCTACAAATCCTTAAAATAAGCTTTGCTTCCTAAATTAATCTGCCAACCTGTATGCAGTATATCAAAAATGTATGATGTATACCTTCAGAATATATCCAGAAGCCAATCATTCCTTGACAGGTCCCAGCACCTTCAATGCTGCCACCCCAGGACAAGCCTCTAACGCACCTGTCCTATATAACTGCAAATATTTCTCCCTGTGTTTTCACATGAGCTCTTCTATATTGTGTCATCAATACAGCAGCCAGAATGGCTGATTTAAAACATGTTGGCTCATATTCTTTCCACAATGAACTCTTCAGTGATTTCTTCTGGGATTAAGACACAATGTCCTTCAAATGACCCCAAAAGTCTTATTTTTATCTGCTACCACTCTATGATCTCTTACACCTCATGCCATTCAAATCTGCCCACAGCCCACTCTGCTGCAGCCATAATGGCCAAGTAATCTCTTAACAGAAGACCTTTGAACGAGTGGTTTTTGCCTCCTGAAATTTTCTTTCTCAAGAAGTCCTTGTGGTTTACTTATTCCTGCCTTTATGTCTCTGCTAAATTCATCTTATAAGAGAGGCTTTCCCTGACCAGCCTACATAAACAGGAACAGTCTTCCCATCGAGGGCACACATGTCTATGCCCTATTGTATTTTATTGATATTATCTATCACTACCTGGTGATTTATAAGAATTTATTTATAGTCCTCCCTACCCGGAATATTTTCTCTCCCATGCAGAGTCCTAGTCCAACATGACAGGTACCCAATAAATAAATGATGAATGGTTAAATGCCAGGCAAATTCATGAATAGAAATCTATTTCTGCTTTCAAGAATGAAATAAATTGGTAAGTATATTTTAAAATGGTCAACCCAAAGGAAGACATCACTCAAGAAGCAGAGAACAGATGTTGCATATTTTGTTGAATAGCATTTACTATGGTCCAAATGTTTGTATCACCCAAAATTCATATGTTGAAATCCTAATGGTTTGCTGGTATTAGGAGGTAAGGTCCTTGGGAGTTCAGTTATGTGCATGGAGCCCTCATGAGTGAGATTAGTGTTCTTATAAAAGAGACCACACACAGCTCCCCGGCCTCCTTCTGCCCGGAGAGGATACAGTGGGAAGTTCACAACACAGAAGGGGGGAGGGCTCTGACTTAACCATGCTGACTTCCACGCTTCCGAATGGTGAGGAATTTCCGTTATTTATAAGTTACCTAACCTATGGTGTTTTGTTAGTGCAGCCTGAGGGGGGACTCAGAGATATTTATCATCTGATCTGTTTTATTCGAGGAGGAAAATTTATCAGTACAAGGAGAAAGTCTGAGATTAGTGATTTTAGAACCATATTCTTTCCTCCATGAAATGATGAAAAAGCCACGAAGATAAATAAGAGGAACCTCCTGAAAATGTATTGTATGCTCTTTATTAAACACCTGTGTGTTTCCCTCTCCTGTATGAGGAGTCTCTTGTGGGTCCCTCAACTAGGCATGCAAAACCAAGTTTATGGAACCACTTCAAGAGTTTCGTTTTTTAATGCTTTGTTTCAAGAAATATATTGTTCAGTTATTTTATAGTTCCCTCTTCCCTCATCCCTTCCTCCCTGCTCCCCCACTCTCTCGCTCATATTCTTTCTTTCCATCTTTTATTTAGGCACTAATTTAAACTTATCGCCATAACACTGTCCCCTTTTTGCCTCTGTGATTCAGCCTTTCCTTTTTTCTCCTCCGAGTTTTGTTGGGTAGTTAGATAAGGGAGGGTACCGGGCAGATAGATGGAGGAGAGGGAGGATGGTCTGGAAGATGGTGCTATGCCCAACTCCAGCATAAAGGGACTCTACTTCTAAATGAGTGCCAGCAAGAAACCGGTTGGAACTTGACAGCCATGACTGTGCGGTAGCGGAAAGGACTTAACCAGACACGATCCTATGCTCTTGCAATATAATTAACATTGCGATTTAGCCCCCCCCCCCCCCCACTGCAATGAGTTTTTCTCTGTACACTGTGGGAAAGGACACGTGCAAAGGAGCTAAACATGACTAAGCCCTCCAGGGACAAAAGCTGTCAGTCAATCAAGAGATCACCTCTAGGTGAGGGTGTAAGAGAAGGGGAGACAGAAACCACTGCTTTTCCTCCCTTGGACCAGCCCCCCTCCCGTTCTTGGGGGTGTACTTTTCCTTTTTTTAACTAAATCTTTCAGAATCTTTCTCTACACAACACACCGTCTCCTGACTGTAAACTTGTCTTTGGGGTATGACGAGAACCAGAGTCTTTACCTTTTGGGGTAACAGTTTCAGCAATCTGACTTGCATCTTCTGTCCCCTTTACCTGCGATCGTATAGTCAGGCACACACATTGTGACTTAGGCAGCTATAGCTATATGACGTGATTTCTTTATCTGTGCCTTCATTTTCTCAATTCCTAAAATATAATTTTTTCTATTAAGCCATTAAAAATGAAATCCATTATTTTAGTGGTTTCAGACTATACCACAGTTTAGATATATTCAAATGTACTTAAACAATTAATTTAAAGACATTCAATTTGTTTCCATTATATCACTACAAGTAGAGCTGAAACAAACATCCCGTCATTCATCTCTGTGTTGCAGACTTGTTACCAGAGGCAAGTTCATGTGTCCAGCACACCATGAGGCCAAACTGAGACATAAGAGTTTGGAGTAGAGAAAGGTTTATTGCAGGGCCGAGCAAGGAGAACAGGGTGGCTCATGACCAAAAAAAACCTCTGAACTCCCCAAAGGGTTTCAGCAAAGCATATCTAAAGGCAGGTGAGGGAGGAGGGTTGCAGGTACATGATCAGCTCGTGCACAGTCCTCTCACTGGTTGATACAGAGGGAACAGTGCAGTCAACGCTATCAACCTCTGGGCCCCAGAAGGTCTGGGAGCCACTTGCTCTCTATCATCCAGTAGTTAATTTTTTTTTTCCCTTTGGTGGTAGTTTTTAGCATCTGAAAATCTCAGGAAATATACATGAGGTATTATTATCGGAGAGGAGCTGCAGCAGAGAAGATGGGAGAGGGGGTCTGACCCTGGAAAGACACACAGGGTCTTGCTCAGTTACACATTTATGGCCACATATGCATTTATCATATGGTGGGAATCAAGAGGACCTATACATTTAATTCTCATAATCATCGCCATCTCTCAAAGGCTGTGAAAATTCCCATTTGACCTGTAGTTTGAATGAGCAGGTATTTGCTTAAACGTCCACTGCTGGAGTCCCAGCACAGGGAAAGGTTTCTGGGTGCCCTCTCAGGTGCCACTCGGATGGACGGCAAGCTCTCCTGGCCTGCCTGCTGGGCTGTTTTCTTTGTGTGGTTTCACCATTTCAGAGAACTTTCCTTCCAGTGAAGCACCTGGAAGTGGAATATGCTAGTTTGCTCGTTCCATTTACAAGAATGAATCCACGGTCAGCCAGACGGCAAGGAAGGTCTGGAATATGAGGGAACACAAGGATACTGAAGGTCACTTCCTCTGTAAATTCAAATGCCTACACAAGGGTCTTCCAGTACACTTACACATGTGAGAAACACAAAGAAGAAAAAGGAAGCAACATAGAATGTTAAACATTGATCACTGTAGGTAGAAAATAAGGGGCTATTTTGGAGATTTATAGCATAGAATTAAAGTCTATTTTATGCAGCCTTCTTACAAAGTAATTAAAACATGAGGACATTGATCAAAAAATTAGCCAAACACATGAATATGAAATATACAATAGCATTACATTTAGAAAGAAGGCAAAATAATTCTCAATTATTATTTCCAATTACTCTCAGTGCAATTACCAATTACTATTAATTACCCAATTAATACGAACTACTCCTGAATCAGCTGTAGAAAATACGAGTAAGCCTTATGCAGAGAAACAGACGTGAGGAGCTGGCTTAAAGGGGGAAAGGGGAAAGGACAAAGTCAGAGAAGATAATTTACTCTACCTAGCAATTTGAGGGAGAGCAGAAGGAGACAAAGAGGAGAATTTATAAGCCTGAATATGAAGGAGAATTTCAGGAGGATATGGTGAGTGAGAGAATCATTAGGGTGGTACGGGATGTCATTCCATCCACGTATCTCCAGGCAAAGTGACCCCCATTGGCCAGAGGCAACTCAGCAGAGCAGGTGCAGCCGTGAACCATTGTCAGCTAACTCCACAGCAGCTGGCATACACATGTGCAGGCTCAGTAGCAGTGCCTATCCTTGAGCTAATGTAAAGAATGTGATTGTGACAATCAGACCCACACGGATCAAAGATATCACCCGATGACACATGTTACAAATAATTTCTAGGATACTCACACTCAAGAAGCCCTGGAGAAGTTGAGAGAGAACCCATATAGCTCCCCAGATATTTTCTTTATTAAATTTTTGAATATTTTTATTGTTTTAATTGAAGTATAGTTAGTTTACAATGATGTGTCAATTTCTGGTGTATGATATAATGTTTCAGTCATACATATACATACGTATATTTGTTTCCATAGTCTTTCTCATTATAGGTTACTACAAGATATAGAATATAGTTCCCTGTGCTCTACAGTAAAAACTCGTTGTTTGCCTATTTTATATACAGTAGTTAATATCTGGGATAAATTGGGAGTTCAAGATTCCCAGATATTTTCTTCATCAGACACATGTTGATTGTTGAGGAAGATGATGAGTTACCTGAATGAGGACGACAGTTTTCTCACAAGAAGGAAGCATTTTAAGTGATGAAATATTTTCATTTAATCTCTGGATATTCACAGAGTTCATGTAGAATTTTCTCAGGGACCATGCCCTATACATCCACAGATAATAGGTTCATTTACCACCAGCAATTCTAAACTAGGGGCCAAACATATCTCTTATGTGGGGATTTATTACTGAGCAAAATAATTTGTGTATCAGAACTTCTATTACCAACATGGTTACATGAAGATAAGATTATGTCATGTTTTCTTTCCTTCCTAGAGAGGAAATCACAAGACAGCTGTTTCCCAATGTGTATGTATATATATATAATATATATATATACACATAACAGCAGAATATTTACCTTAAAGTGTGTATTTTCAAACATTATGAAAGTATTCACTCATTGGAAATAAAGAACTTTTGCAAGAATCACATAGCTAAGTCTTTCAGAACTATCTGAACAAATGAAGTAAGATGCAGAGACAAAGCTATAGTATTATTAAATTTGTTTTAAGTTCCAAAACAAGGTAAACAAAACTCTAAAGAACAGCAAGGAAATGGATATCATGAAAGCAAGGATTATGGTTACTTCTGAAAAGGAACGTGTATAACACAGAGCCTCTTGGGGCGCTAGCCCCACGCTGCCTCAGGATGGGTGATAACCGTGTGGTTTAGAGTTTATCCTGCACATATGCATTTTGGCACTTTCACAGTAAGACAAAACAAAACCAGAAACAAACAAAATCTGAAAAAAACAAGTTAAAATAAGAAGAGCATAAGGAGGAAAAACATCTCTTAAGATACTTACTTTCAAATTCATTACCAACCAACTTTCTGTTAATATGGTTGATGAACTTCCTACACAATTTACATTTCAGAACGTTACATTCTTTTTAAGTGACCTTTTTCAAAGGGCAAAAAATGTTTTCTACATTTCCAGTTTCTTCCAAAAATTATTGTCTTAAATGATAATGTTAGAAAAAAGCTTATAGTATTAACTGGTATCAGTGTCTGCCAACAGTGAGAAAATTACCTAGGTTACAAGAGTTGGACGTGACTTTATCTTTGACAACAATCCAGGAGTTTGTTGCCTTCTTGTTAAAAGAAAAAATTGCCTTTGCTTTCGTTTTTAAATCATTTTAATGAAGTGAAATTATAAATGCAGAGTGGAATCCGCCAGTTCAAGCATATCATTAATTTTATACTATAATATATTCAACCACGGATTAAGAAATATAGCTTTCCTGATCAGTAGTCTAATGTCTGTTTAACAATATCCAGTTAATCACATTCACTTTACCAGCAAGTTTTAAAAAGTGAAACTCTAATTACTTTAGAAAAGCAGCTTGCCCGGCACATCACAACAGTGTGCCCATTTTGCTTTTAAAGATGCTTCTAAAAAGACTACATACAGCCTTTCTCCCTTGATGGTAAACAAATTTCAGTGACAACAAATTGTTTCAAAATTATTTCCATACCTAATGGAGGAATAAGTGAAGAAAGTACTATTTCAGAAATATTTTTTTTCTTACTGTCTTAGTCAGCGCCAGTTGCTATAACAGATACTGTAGACTAGGTAGCTTAAACAGACACTTATTTTTTTTAACATTTTTTTATTGATTTATAATCATTTTACAATGTTGCAGACACTTATTTCTGACCGTTCTGGAAGCTGGGAAGTCCAGGATCAAAGAGTTTCTGGTCTTCTTCCTGGTGAGGGCCAGCTGCTGGTGTGCAGACCTATGCTTTCTTGCTGTGTCCTCACAAGGTGGAGAGATTATCTGTCTCATGTCTTCCCTTATGAGGGCACTAATCCTATTCGTGAGGGCTCCACCCTCATGACTTAATCACCTCCCAAAGCCCCACCTCCAAACCATCACACTGAGGATTAGGGCTTAAATAAATGGATTTGGGAGGAAAACAGACATTCAGTACATAGCATATTGCAATCTCTGTTGTGATTTCAGAAAATAATTTAAATTTTATGCATTTTTATCAGCTAGTACAGATATTTTTTCACGATTGAATATGTTTAGTAAGTATGACTAAATATTTTATCTAATGGTTTTAAGAGGAAGAAAACAGGATCTTTATATAATGTAATATTTTTGCACTGGTTATTTTTGATCGATAGAAGCACTTTAAAATAACTTTTTGAAAGAATTAAAAATAAATTCAGTAGCAGTTCTCAAGATGCTCTTTTTATATTTTCTGTCTTTCAGATTCTGAAAGTTTTTTTTTTTTTTGCTAATTTCTAAATTATATTTAAAGATAAAATGGTGATGCCAAGTTAACATAATAACCTGATATTTTGGAGAGCTATCCATATGGCTAAAATATATTTACTTCAAAGGGAAAAATATGTATTTGTAACTCCTTATTTAGAATTTAGTGACGTTATTATAATTTTAAACAGTTTAAGTTCTTGGAAATTCAAATGCATTTTATAAAGTGCAAAGTACATCTGGAGGTGGAAATTTGAATAAAGAATGGTCTGTGGATAATGTGAATGTATCAATATTGGTCATTAATTGTAACACAGGCACCACATTAATGGAAAATGCTAATAAATAGACAAAAATGGCTAGGGGGTATGTAGGAACTTTTTATATCACTTTCTCAATTTTTCTGTAAATCTAAAATAAATTCTATTTTAAAAATGCCACTGGAGGTAGTTGCACCCTGAAGTCCATCAATTAGAGACCTTATAACACATTGTAACTGACTGTACTTCAATTAAAAAAAATATAATAAAGATCTTTTAAAATACGTCATACGCATGTGGCGTTCAGCCAGTGTGGGCCCTTTCAGTTTAACCCCCTGTCCCCACACTGTGCTTGTCCCAGACTGAAAAGGATGATATCCTGAATATGCAGAGAACTTAAACAGATTTTGAGGTATGGGAAAGCCTCCCAGGAATATTTGGCGTGGGGTAAGAGGAGGACAATTAAAAGTACTTTCCATCAAAAATAAACAAGCAAAAACACCCCCCAAAAGACAGGCAGCTATGCACGTCTATGCTTTTGTGAATGAAAGGCAGCTTGCCTTTTTAGAGATTTTTTAAAAAAATCTTGCCAGTAGATATTGATAATGAGATCCATGAAAAATGTAACATCAAAAATTTGTTGTATATTGAACTTAATTTTGTTTACTCAACATCACTGATATTATCAATACTGCAGCTGATATTAACAAAAATAATAAGTTAAGTAAATTAGTATACAAAACATCTTTTTTTACCTAAATTTATAGTCATGAACATCAGCTAACAGGTGTTGCTACTGATGTTTTTATGAATGCTATCCTAAAGAGATTTTTGAGCATTTAAAATTGCTTTCCATCTGTAAATAAGCATCTTATGCATATTGACTGTAACATTTGATTTTTAAAATATATTAAACTATAATCCATAAACAATTATAACAGAAAAATAGATTATTTTAATTGATAGTTGTGGAAAGAAAACAATGATTAGTAAAACAAATGCTTTTTGATAAAAACAGACTTCAAGCAGCATACAAGTGAGGAAGCTTAAACAAAGAAATTACTAGGAATTTGGTGTTTCTCAAAAGTGGACTTAAAAGAGCAGAGTTTTAAGGCACTGAACCAGACAGAAGAGAAATGTAGAGAAAGAGGGTTTGGTACAGAAGAGTAACAGAGAAATGAACATCCCAGCCCCCATGAGAAATTCCGTGAGTCAAGGAACAGCAGATATATAGCTAAGACATAAATTCCAATTTTGAACGTGTCCTTCGCTACTCTGTGAGGAACCACCACTGGGTAAACACAAACCTTCAACAAGACCTGCTACCTTCAACAAGACCTGCTACACACAACAGCTGTGTGTTAGGGACATGCTTCCTTCAGCATTGGAGGGAAAGAGAGAGTGAATTTGCCAGGGAAGGGGGACAGCAGCTGTAGCAGCAGAGAACACTTAGAATCCGCAAGACGGTGGGCAAACACGCTGTGGGATGGATTTCCACAGAAGCAGATGTTAGGTAAATTCTCATCTGAGCGTTTCCAGATTCGTTGGCAATTTTACAAGCTGAAATAAGCATGCAAGGAGTAGTGAGGATAGACAGTCTGTCCACTTGACTTCTCAGGTTTGTGAGTTCCTAAAAAATTGTGATGTGGTTTTTGAAATAAAGGATGATGCAAACAATGTGAACCTCATGGGTTGAAAGCATAATGTGAGAAATGTCATATAGGTGACCTTCCATTTTATAGATGTTCACAGGACAAATAACTTTATATGATCCAGGGCATAAGATTCATTAAGAAGTGTATCGACACCATTGTTTTGTTTTGGAGTTTTAGAGCTTCAAAACATCTGTTTATTTTCTCTCAAATACTTCTTCTTTGCATTCTCTTCAGTGATTTTGTACTTTAATGATTGATCATGGAATTATTAAGAACTAAGCACAGTCACCTCAAATTTGTTAACTTTTTCAGTTTTAGGTATATGTACTCACTTCATTTATTGACATACTTCCATATCCACAATATCCTGCTGCATCATTTTTCCACCTATGTCTTCATATAATCTTAGAAAATTAGAGTAGATTATAAACAGAATTATAGCATATGTATAATATACAGGCAATTCATATGCAATAAGATGGCTGTAACTGCTATAAGAAAAAATTTGATTCTCAGATAACGTTATTTCCTTATATTTTGAAGTGTGGATTTAAATGCTTGCAGCCTATCATATTATACAATTCCAAATTTAATTCACTCACCCTTCTCTACTTTCCATGCAACTTCTCTAAAACATAGAGGATGCATCCTAAGACAATTGAGACAAAGGCTAAATTGGAATTCTTGCCAGCGTAAGTACTGTGCACACGCACTTCACAACATTCTCCTTTTAACACTGGGCTTGATACATTTTAGCTCTCTTGTAAATCACTTCTAGAAACGTATGTCAAATATAAATAACTCTACTTCCCATATAAGAATTTCTGTTTTAAAATGTCTATTTTGTCCATATAGCAAGGTTGAAAACAAATCTAGGAAACAATCCATCAAAGTTATAATAAAAGTTTAAGGTTACCAAATGTGGAAATTGTATGAAAAATATGTTATTGAGCATTTGCTGGAGGCCTGGGATTAAAGAATTATTCTATTTGAGGTCTGCCTCTTATTAAATAAGTATACTTTAGCCAGTTTACCAATAAAATTTGTGACCTCTCTGCAATAGGTAAAATGCAATTTCCTTTCCAGTCGGAGAGGCATTATACCAAATGTCTTTCTTCCCACTCAGTTGCTCTCCTTTATGACTTGGAGTTCATAAAGCAATTCCCTAGCCTGAGAAGAAAATAAACAAGCAAATGGCAGCACTTAAGGAGCCCCAGGCATAACACCTAGAATAATCTGCAACATAACATTTATCAAGCAATAGTGAGTTACAAAACATTTGAGAAATTTGTTTCTGGAGGGAGTTGAGGGAGCTCATTTGAATCCACTTTGTCTCATAAAGGAAACATTGTGTTCATAAAACCACGGGAACGTTAGGAAAACAGCTGTTTCCTTTCAAAATAGAGCAGCCACATCAGGTGTAAATTCCACCAAGGGTCTGGCTTAATCAAGCATCCCATATTATGCAAAATACAATCCAGTCTGTAATTTTCAAATAGAAAAAAAAAATTACAACTTTATATTTTCACACCACAATAACACAATAACATAACATAACAATAACATAGTATTCCTTTATCTTAATTTTAGCTTTAATTTTTTTGTGCACCCTCCCCCAGTTAATTCTGGTCTATGTTGAGTGAATGTAAAATACATGGAATACTACTTTATTTTTCAGAAATCATTCTCTTCTTTCCTATGCCTATCAGAGGATGATATTCCCCTGCCCTTGTCCAGTGAATTTCAGTACCTCTGGATGAGTGGTGTATATGTCACCAGTCACATTATCAGGCCTGGCCATGTGATTTGTTTGTCCAGTAACATCTAAGTGGAAATGTGCAAGCAAATGCTTTAAATGCAGTTGTGTGGTTGTTGCTTCTCCCAGGTCCACGAAAATGCCCCTCTCCATGACACCTCAACCTTAGTCCCCAACCTCAGTCCAAGTAGCCTGGAGAAGAGCCACAACTAATGCAGCCCTCTTCTAAAATCAGCAAGAAAGAAATCTCAGATGTTGTAAGCTACTAAGATTTTTAGACTTATTTGTTATGTAGCAAAACTTGCTAATACAAGATGAAGATTTGCCCCCATTATTTTTAGTCAATTTTGAATGCAAAGTTGTTTAAAATATTGTCAAGTGAGCTGCCATCAGTTTTGCTTATGCTGACTGAAGATTGTAATTTCAAGAGTATTTCCTTTTTGGATTCAGAAGTTTAAACATTATTTATGACTAAGCTTCTTATATTAAAGCAGGGCATATTTGTATATCATATTTTTGCAGTTTATTTCTGTTTATTAAATGTGTGGCAATGACTGTAGCCTTTGAAATACGTACTTTTTAAAAACTTTGACTTCCCTTACAGTCCAGTGCATGATCAATTTTGTAAGTGTTTCCTGGACACTAATAAAATATATTCAATATTCATAGAATGAGAAATCAGATATTTATGTTTGAGTGGAATTTATCACAGTATTTAATTCCATATGTTCTCATTTCTTTATTTCTGCTGGATCTTTCCAATCTGAAAAAGACACATTCCATTCCCTGAGTGTAATTCTATTTTTATCAAGTTCTCCTACATTCCTAATTGATTGGGCTTTATGTTTGGAATGCTAAATGCTTTGATGCTTACAGTTTTATGAGAAACATGTCCTTTAAGCAAATTGTCTTTTATCATCACACAAAATAACCTTTTGTTTTAAGAGCTCCTAACCTTAAAAGAACATTTTCATTTCCCCTTGCTCCAGCTCACCTGCTCTACCCAGTTAGTCTAACATGATGTGCTATTTAGGGCAGTTTAAGTTTTGCTTTTTCCTTTGCTATATGAATACCATGTTACAAATATTGCTTAGCCCAGGGACATTATCATTTCATTAATTACGTATAAAATGTCATCAGTCACTACCTTTTCTTCTCCTTTCTTTGTCTCTCCTCTCAAAGTACCAATTTTGAGTCACATATTGTATTGTTTAGAGCATCTTCTGAAATATTTTTCTTAGATGAGGTAACAAACTCAGAGTCCCTAGTTTTGGTGTTTTTTTTTTTTTTTCAGTTAACAAGTAAATGATAAGTTATTTGCCAATAAGACTCTATGGTTCTTTCTGCCAAGTGATCTACTAAACTAATTTTTAAACTACCACTTTGAATATATTTCTTTAAAAATAAAGAAATTGTTCTATCTATTAGGAACTGTCTGATTTTTAAAAAACACTCGGAATTCAAAAAATATGAGAGATTGCTGCTCTGTCCCCTCACTACTCCACCAACACACACACAGACACACGTACACACACACACACACAGTCAAAATCCAGCCTTTGTTCTGATTACCTTCCCCCCAGCCCCCCCAAAAAAACCCATCCTTTTTTTCCTGGGCATAATCCCTGCTCAGCTGGCATCTAATTTTCTAGCTCTTATAGTAGTTGAGTGGAACCAAGTTGCTGTCACTGGAATCTAGCTGAAAAGCTGTGCATTTTACATATTTTGCACGTTCACAAAGAAAGTCACTTGCCCATGATTTTTTCCTTCCTTTCCCCATGAGCTGTAACGGGGATAGGGTGGCTGCCATGCTGATGGAGACAACTTCCTTGAGGGTGGTTTAACCACAATACGGCAGGAACTAACTTTCTGATTTACTTCGGGAAGCAGAAGTCCCCTTCCCGACGGCATTAGTCAGGTTGGTATGTGAGAAAAGAACACACTTCTGTGATGTAACTCCTCTGCTTTGCTTTGGGATGGGGGAGGGATGGGATGCCTTCTTCTGGGTGGCTCCCAGAGTGTGGCTGGTGAACCACTGAGGGTCCCAAAGACACTTTCAGAGTGTTGCTGAGGCCAAACCAATTTCAAAAGAACACCAAGATGTTGCTTGTCTTGAACAGTGTGTGTTTAATTGTGTTAACAACATTGGCACCAAACGGTACAAGTTGCCGTTTTGTGGTGCACTGCCATGCACTCACAAGGAAAAAGAAGACCAGTTTCACTCAAGAATGTCCTTGAGGAAACATTAGTAATTCTTAATGCTATCAAAATTTGACCCTTATGAATACCTTTTTAATATTCTGCATGAGAACGTAGGAACTGTGCATGAAACATTTCTACTATGTACTGATATAATAGTGACCCACAGCAAAAAACACTCACTGCTTGTGTGAGCTGGCAGCTGAACCAGCTGCTTATTTCATGGAACACCGTTTTACATGCAAGAGTGACTGAAAGACGAACGACGGTTATTCAAACATGAATATTTGGCAAAAAGAAAACACTTGACAGGATTTAATGATGATGATAAAAATTTGAGCTTGCAGGGAAAATGAGAATTTTGGAAAACTTGTGTCCCCTGTGAGATCAGGCAGCTTCAAAATCCTCAAAGGCATTTCTAAAAATAAACAGATTTGTGTGTGTGTGTGTGTGTGCGCATTTTGATGTTGCATAAAATGGGTGACTAATTGGAAGAATCATAGTTAGGCAGTGTTTTCCATATGATCAATGCATGATGTTATAGATCCGTGCATGGATAAAAGATCTAGTCAAAGTGCAAAAGGGACCAGAGGATTTTAACGTAATAGAGTATGAAAAGTTTATTGACATCGGCTTAGATTCTGCACAACAACTAGTCTTTGAGAAATGTCACTCGTCAAATTTTGGTGCAGTGACAAAAAAAGAATATCAACAATTATCTGAAAAGGTTTATAACACCTTCTCTTTTCCAAATTCATATCTATGTGAAGTCAAATTTTTTTCATGTGTTTCAAATAATATGTCACAACAGACTGAATGAAGAAGCAGACGTGAACTCAGCTGTCCTTTAATAAACCAGACATTAAAGAAATTTGCAAAACTATGAGATAACATCACTTTTCTCATTAACTTGTTCGTTTGGAGAAACATACATTTTTGTCTTTAAAATATGTTTTTATGGCAACAGGTACCAAATGTATCATTGTATTTTAAATAAATTAATAAATATATTATTTTTTTAATTCTTCATTTTATTTCCAATACAGTACATATTAATAGATGTAAAGAGCATAAACAAAAACCTTTCTCGATCATTAATGGTATGTAAGAATGTAAAGGGTTCCTGAAATCTAAATCCTTACTTTGCCAAAACCAATATATTTGAGATTTGCTGGCCTAATCTTTACCCAAAATAACACAAAACGTTTCCAGGATAGGTCTAACTGTCTTCCAATTTTCATCAATATTTAGGTAAATTAGTAATCTTACCCAAAATGGACCCTTAAATCTGTCAGGGATTATTTTTCCTTCTATGCCTTCCCCGGTATCATCTGTTCCTTTTTTTTCCTTGTGGAATTCATCTTACCTCTCATTAATTCCCTTTTTTTTTTTTCTTGGTTTTACTTTTGATAATTTGACCTATTTGTTTTAACTGTATTGCATTTCAATATATTTTGCTCAGTTACCATGCTTTCAGTATATTGATTTATTTTACAATCGGAAACCTAGTGACTTGAATTGCAGAGTGTATGTCAATGGTCTGAGCTTTAAGTGCCCTTTTGATTTAAGGACTTGTTGGGTGCTGGTTCTAATTCCTGTCTGCTCAGGAATTTCCAAGTCACTTGGCTCTTCCTAGTCTGCTTTGTATTTTATCTTTCCTTCCCTGATTCATTGATTTTCCTTAAGCAAGTTGGCATTTTGCCTACTCTCAGCTCAATGCATCCTGGGAGTTCTGTGCAACATGATGATATTCCACTGAGAGGCAGAGTTTCCTTCTGTGTTAGAAGTTCAGATCCTGTGGGACGATGATGTGCAAGCCTTGTCAATTGCCAGTATTCATTTGGGGACTACAGAAGAAATCTCCACTCCCAATTGTTCTTATTTTTCTCTGAATTCACTCCCACACTCAGATATTGTGAAAAATTCAGCCCAGAGTATTTTGAGAGCTTCAAACACTCAATGGGATTTCCTAAGACCATTGTTTACATCAAGGGAAGGAACAGAGAAGCCCAGCTCTCTCTGAGGACTGTGGAATTACAATCCTCACCTCAGGCTTCTCCTTCCTTGTTTCCCCTGGGCTCAGGAAAATACTGTGTTACAAGAGATCAAGGTCTTGGTTTATTCTTGCACCTGCTGGGATTCCTGAAAAATCTGGGGCTTTGCATTTTCACTGCAGGCTCTTCCTGCTTTCAAGCCTTAGTCACTCCTTTGCTCAGGAGAACTCTATGTCCACATCTCTTAGCCCTAATGCCAAAACTCCCAGAAGTCTGAAAACTAAAAATGCTTAACAGCAAAAACCAGACCTAGTGGGAATGTGCAGAGGTCTCAGGATAGAGCTATGTATGTATTTGAGGACAGGGTGATGTCTCAATCTTCTTCCCCATGGCTTTATGCAATGGAAATTATATGCACTGTATTGTATTTGAAAAAATGGAAAATTTCTTAATTTTCAAACCTACTTCACCCCATTGAGGTTGTGTTATTGTACTTGAATCTCTCCAAATGTGGTTGTTCTTTGTGCTGTTTGGCTCTGCGCTATGGCTTCTCCTTTTCCATTACCCTCCTCAGCCACAGCCCACCTTGCTGCAAAACTGAACTTCAATTGGCCCTGGTTACACAAAGCATTCATTTGTAATTTTACTGCTTGCTCCTTAGAGTTAAGAATCAGTTTTCTTTTCAAGTCACTAAGTCCCTCAAGACATGGACTTCTCCATTATGTATTATTCCTGCTCTAACAAATGAACAGAAATCTCAATTAAATATAATCAAGAGACCAACAGGGAAGGCTTTCCAGCTGGTGACAATAGCAGAGCCCAACAGGAAGAAGACAGACTCGTTTCCTGGCAAGGACTCAACCAGTAAAAAGCCATGGACACTTTGATTACCACAGTTCTCCCAACTCTTTTTCCTCTCCATAAAAGCGTCCTCCTTCCCTCGTGTGCCCGCTGGGGCTAGCTCGTGGCACAGCACGGCTGCAGACCATGAAATGAAATTCTCTGCTGATCCCAAATAAACCCATCTTTGCTGGAGACATATGTGGCAGTCTCTATGTTTTAGGTCAATACCGCTTACAGATTAGTATCAATTGCCTTTCCCTCATCCTCTGATAACCCTGCCTTTACTCACTTCCATCTGACCCTGAAGCTGGCAGCACGTTTGAGGTTTTTCCCCATGGTTGCACTCTTCTTTCATTACTAATTCTTGCTTCAGTACAGAAAGGCTTGGCTATTTCTCATTCTCATTCACACCATGTCTCCCTTACAGTTTGATGGAGACCTGAGTTCATTGTCTCACAGACGCTCCCACTGCACCAGCAGCCACCATCTTGACCATTCCCTGTTACAGGCCAGGAACACCAGGGCACGCTGAAGGGGCTCCCACCAGCGGGTGATGAAACACTCTGGTCAGTTCACAATGTGTGGGTCTGAATTAGTCACATGGCTCCACTAAAGCCCAAGAGGGCAGAAAAGTGCAATGCAATATTTGCCCAGAAATGGTGTGACCAGAAACATTAGATGCAAAGCCTTAATGAGTACCTCAGAGGATAAACCAAAGATATCCTCCAGATTCTGAAAGTCAGAAAATTGACTAGGAAGGACTTTTACATATTAGGCTCACACAAGCAACTGTGATTTTGAAGACATACACAATCAGCATAATTATTTGATTATGTCCCATCTAAAACTCATATTGTGAAATAGATGTTTATGAGATAATTTATGGAGCTTATGATGATAAAAATAATATGATAAATTAGAATCCTCATTTTGAGTTATTAGATAAAAGCCTTTACTCATAAAAAAACTTAAGCATAAAGGTGATTTTTTTTTTTTAATTCCTGTAATTTCTGCTAATGATGTGACTGGATGCTGGGCAACATCTGTTGTTTACAGATTTCAACTACCCATTGGGTTACTTGTAAATTTTTACACAGATTATAAACTGTTATTAAGATTTGGGAGAATAAACAATTTAGCTGAACAAATATTAATTAGAAAGGTATATTATTTGCTACCTATGTTAAAGCTGAATAATTTACCTTCTCAAGAAAACTTACATTAAAGAAAACATTGCAGCTATGGTGTTGGCTCTGCAGTTGAATAATTAAATAAATGAAGCCCCAAGCTTCAACTTCCAGCAGATAAATCAACTGGAACATTTTTATTGTTTCTACAATGTGAATTTCCTCATGAAAAGAAAAATCAAGCATCTTCATTATTTTCTGAAAAACATTTTTCCTTTGGTTCTTAGCATTTTTTCCAGCTGTTTTTACATCGATTATTGCTAGCTTCCTTCTAAATGGCTTATGCACAATACAATCCATCAAAATCAAAATTAGTTTCTAGAAATGGCATATTATAGGAGTGCAAATTCTTACTGTAGAATCAATAATCTGGCAAAACACATATTATTTTTCTTAGTCTAAGGATACATTTATGGGTATTTTTCTTGAAACCTGGGGGAAAATGAACACAATCAATACTACAAACATATAATCACATCCTATTATCTTTAATTATATATAAGAGCATTGCACTGATAACTATATTTAAAATTGATTGCATAGTAATTTAGAACTACTATTAATAGGAGCACTACTTTTTGTCAATAGTTTTCTAAAGATGAAGTGGATTTATTTCTAAAAGTTAACACATTTCTTTTCTAAATATAGTTACCTAATTTGACTTATGAAATACGCCAATTAACAAAATACCCAATACATGATGAATATGCCACACAACCTTCTGAAAATTCTTCAGTTACTTCCTAAGTCTCCTTCACATGAGCTACAAATCTTTACACAATTTGAGCCCTCCTTGATTCCAGGTTATCTTGTACTGTGATGTGCTCTATCTCTCGCTCTGCATCAATTTTACTGGCCTTTATTCATTCCTTAGGACTTTCCCAATTTGCTCCAGTTACAAGAACATTAGCATATGCTGTTTCCTCCGTGTGAAACTCCCCTTGACACTGTCTGCCTAGTTACACTTTATTAGACAATGTGGTGTTTCTGCATTTATTCATTCCCAGTTCTTTGGGTGACATTACCCCAGAATTCCACCAGGAATCATCTGTCAATTAGCCTTAGCCTCAGTTTATGTGGTTTGTGTGAGGCTGCACCCAACTCCATGGGAGAAGCGTGTGTCCCCAAAATGCCTAGTCATCATAATTGCATCCTCCAGTCTCCACCAAGATTGTTACAGGGATGGAAGAAGGACCCAAGTCAATCCCATTAGGATGCTTTCTGGAAATTTTATGAGTGCTAGGGCTGAAAACTACGACAGTTATACCTGAGCTGCCAGGGGGTCAGCTGGAGCAGAAGAGCTGCCTGGGAAAGAAGCCAAGATGGAAAAGAGCAGATGGACGAAATGGCCTTGTGTGGGCCCCAGATCCATGCAGCCAGATTCTGTGTCATACTGTTCTCTCCCTCTTATCTCTAGTGCCACTGGCACATCCTGGGCAATTAATATATTTGTATTATTTTTAAAAATGAATATCAAAGTGTTAAACTATTTGTATTTTAATGTGTGTGCTTTGTATAGATATTCTTCATAGTCTGAATTATTAATTAATCCCTCATTTCAATCATCTATCAACAAAATTTCATTGCAGGACTAATTACTGTATGCTTAGCAATTAGCATGTCCTTTTTTTTTTCTTTTCGATGGGGGCAAAGAATAGTGATTTTATTCAGAAAGCCAGCAGACTAAGAAGATGGTGGACTAATGTCCCAAGGAATTACCTTCCCTGAGTTTGAATTCAGGCTTATTTTTAAAAATTTTTATTCATTCATATTTGTTTGTTTATTTTTATTGATCAGTTTCTGCTGTATAGCATAATGTCCCAGTCATACATATGCACATGTACATTCCTTTTCAAATTCTTTTTCATTAAAGATTTTTACAAGATATTGAATATACAGTGCTATACAGAAGAAAGTTATTTTTAATCTCTTTTTATATTTAGTAGTTAATATTTGCAACTCTCAAACTCCCAAATTTATCCCTTTCCACCCCTTTCCCCTTGGTAACCATAAGATTATTTACTATATCTAAGTTTGTTTCTGTTTAGTAGATGAATTCACTAGTGTCTTCTTAATTCTTTTTTTTTTTAGATTCCACATATGAGTGATATCAAAGGGTATTTTTCTTTCTTTTTCTGGCTTCTTCATTTAGAATGATGATCTCCAGGTCCATCCGTGTTGCTACAAATGGTATTATTTTGTAGTTTTTATGGCTGAGTAGTATTCCATTGTATAAATACACCACATTTTCTTTATCCAGTCATCTGTCAAAGGAAATTTAGGTTGTTTCCATGTCTTGGCTATCGTATACAGTGCTAGCATGTCCTTGTCATGATGCAATGATGACCCACACTAAGACAATTTATCTTGCTTGAAAAGGGGTTACAATGTACTTAAGGAAAACAAAGGGACAAGTAATTAGAAGTAAGGTCAACCAAGAGGAAGGATGACTACAGAGCAGAAAAACAGGGAGAAATGATAAAAAGCGCAAGTGGAATATTTACAGAAATTAGTACATGCAGGGGCTTTTAGGATACATTGTCTGAACTTCAGCCTAAATGCAAAAGAATTCTATAAACTAGTTCATGTAGGAAAGTAGCATGTCAAAATGTGCAATTTTAATAATGACTTTGGTGCAGAATGATGAATGAGTGTCAACAGTGGGGCATATTATAAGAGTCCTGTCAAGAAATCATATTAGAGTTATTTGGACTATACTGGTGGCCTATTACAATGATTTAATCGATTGATGACATTTCACTAATGTTAACAAAAATAAATGTTTCTGAGAGATTTCTTTTAAGAACATACTTAGTAGTAGAATTTAAGATATATTTGGTATTTGATAAGCTATAGGGAGTGAGGAAAATGAAGATATAAATATTCCCAGATTTCAAGTATCAACATCTTGCTTCCATTTATTACAAAAAAATATATAAATATACAACTTTAGGGGAGGGAGTTATAGGGAAATAATAATTTTGTAATTAGTCTTAAGAGTAAATTGGCACTAAGCAAGCTATTTTGACTCTTGAAGCACTACAAATAATTAATGGTTTAAAAGATTTAAAATCTTGAATAGTTTACCTTTATAATTTTGTAAATGACTGCATAATTTACAAAATTAGTGAATTTCATTGTGTTGACCATATACTAAATTGAAATTATAAAAGTGTATTCAGTATGTGTGAGTTAAATTCATTTACCTGATGAAATGAAATATGTCACCTGATCTTCAAATTTTTTGGTATTCAACCCAGAATTTGAAGGTAGAGGCTAAGGATGAGCCAAAGAGAAAACACTGAGTAAAAGAATAATCATTCCAAGATGTTCTAGGACAAATACAGATTATAAATGCAAATGAAAATCTGATATGAGAGAGAACATTTTGGTCCCGAGTGATGATAAGAATACTGAGAAATTTAAACCCAGAACAACGAACAGACTCAGAACCCACCAGACATAGAGGTGCACAACTAAGTCTGTAAAGCGAAGCTTGGGGTCATGACTTGAAAACAAGATACAGATCTGTTGTTTATGCTTCTTTTCCATGGAGGTGACGTAAATCAAGCACGCGGACACACACACACACACACACACAAACACAGCTGATTGATGTGATGTCGAAGTTACTCCTGGAAAATTACCCACCAAGTGGTACAGGGACATGACGCACTATGAAACTCCAAAAGTGGCCAATATTTGATGTGCTCTCTTTTAAGTCTTCATGCAAATTCTGCCTTTTGCTTCATAGCATATCCACGTTACGTGTAAAATTATATTTTAGACAGTTAATGATTCAGTCCTCTTGCTCTCTTTGTTGTCTTTCTGTTGTTCACCAGATTTGCGGATTGGCTTCTACTTCATAGCTAATGAACCTACTTTTTCTTCAGCCTGGAATATTCTCTGTCCAGATCTAAGCACAGCTGAAGAACTTCCAGTATTCAAATTTCTGCTCAAATGTCACCTGACAAGAAAGCACTTCCCTGCGCTGTTCTGTGTAAATTAACCACCCCCTTCCCTCAGGCTTGTCAATTTCCCATGCCCTGCTTTCTTTTCCTTCACAGCACTTTCCACCACCAGATAAGTATGTGTGCATTAGCATGTTATCCCTTTGCCTCCCTAGATTGTATACTGCAGGAGGCAAGGACTTTTGTTTTGTTTGGTGCTGTATCCCTAATGCCTACTGCACAATAGATGATCAATAAAATTTGTTAAATTAATGACTAATTCATATAGTTTATCATGTATGTTTTCAGACAGGCAGGGTTCTACAACAAACTCTGGCTCTGTGCACATCAATTTGGTAAGTGAAGATTGAGATAAGAAAAGGAAAATGATTTTGGAAAAATTAATACTGATTGTGTTGAAACTTTAACCTTATGTCAAAGACTGTTGATTGTTTGCAGAAAAAATGTTTGGATAGCTAATAACATGGTAAAATCTTTGACCTTTACTTTTGATGGGCATATCTTTAGAAAATGCATATTTAATTACTTTACAAAGGGGCACATTGTCTTCCAATGACACAAACTTCATGCACCTTATCTGTTTTGGTCTGTTCCTGGAACAGTGGCAGGCACATAATAGACACTGATAAATAATTGCTGGAAAAGTGAATGAATAAATAAATGAATGAATCTAGTCATGGTTGTTATCACTGTGTCCAGAATTCTTCAATTCCTGTCTTTGGTTCATCAAAAATTGTGTCCCCTTTCTCCTGAATTTACACCCTCTCTGTACCTTGACTCCTCACCTCCTTACAATTACCAGATTAATAATCAGATTGAAATATGAAGTTCAAAGTCTTCAGAAATTATAAATCTAATTAAATTAGAAACCTAATTTAATTAAACCAGAAATTTTCTTGAGGTGGTTATTGTATTTTGTGTAGTTGTGATACAGTTGCATAAAAAGGAAATGACCTCTAAATAACTTGGACTAATTATTAAGCACATCTAGGGGCATTCTATTAAAAAATGCAGAGCATTTTTAAATCATATCAAGAAGTATACACAATCTGGTTTAATCAACTTGAAAGCCAGTCTGGTAGGGGTGTTACTTCCATCTTGGGGATTTTAGACTACCACTATAATTTTGAGAGATGTAAAAAACAGTGGTAGATTAAACTCACATAAAGCATAAACAACTCTAAATGACAGCCTTTAAGAGTTACAACATTTACACTTGACACACTTCTAGTCTAAACCTGTAAGAGTCGTTTGGTTTTCAGTAAAACCTTCATGGCAAGAGCCAGATAAAATGTTCAGCCTTGGTGAGTGTCCTCAACTGGAATGGTCATTAAGTCATCTCATAATGTTATCAGGTCATTAAGAACTGTCTAAAGTCACTCAAGATTGTTCCCAGGGCTTACTTAGTGACTCTATTCAACAGTGTACCATTCCAGTTGCAGTTAGGAAAACTTTATTGTGTGGGAAGTGGCACTTTCCAACAAAAGTACAGCTGGAAAACATTTTTTAAAAAGTAAAATTAAAAGTTCCAGAGACAGAGGAGAAATTCAATGAAACAGAGCTCGTAATCAGCTGTTTCTGTAAGGAATGACTAGGCAAAAATCACAAGGTAGAAATCTTTGTTTTGACCCCAGATTGTAGCTCTTTGTGCTTGATATCTATTCAAGATTGTTAACTCTTCTGTTAAAAGGGTTGGCCTCACTACCTCATGAGATCCTTTTTTCCTGCTCCACTTCCTTCTTCTACATTAAGAGAAATCTCTTGAATTCCTTTATTCACATTAGATCAAAAGATTACAGTTTGAATGCCCTTCATTTTACAGGGAAGTTTACTTCTTCATATTACTCAAACTAAAAGTTTAAAGTTCTAAATTCTACTTGTAAAATCTGAAAATCAACCAAGATATGGTCAAGGAACCAGTATATATTTTGGTTACTTAAAATGTGAACACCGTCATAATTTGTGAGATGCAGGAAAAACAGTCCTTAGAGAAATGCACACCATTGAAAGCATATATTACAAAGATCTAAAATCAATAATCAAATTTTCTACCTTTGGAAACTAGAAATAAAAGAGCAAATTAAATCTAAATTAAACAGAAGAAAAGGAATTATAAGAATTAGAGCAGAAATCAGTGCCACTGGAAACAGGAAATCCATAGACAAAACCAACAAAACCAAAAGCTGCTTCTTTGAAAAGATAAGTAGAACCAGTAAACCCCTCACCAGGCAAACAAGGGAAATAAGAGAGAGAGGACACAAATTACTAATACCAGAAATGAAAGAGGGGACATAACTACAGATCCTATGAATGTTAAAATTATAGTAAAGAAGCTATGAACAACTTTATGCCCACAAATTTGATAATCTAGATGAAGCTGACCAATTCTTTAAAAGATACAATCTGTCAAAACATATACAAGAAGAAATGGATGATCTGAATATGCCTAAATTTATTAAAGGAATTACATCTGTAATTCATAATTTTCCAAAACATAAAGCACCAGACCCAGATGAGTCTACTGGTGAATTCTTCAAACATTTAGGAAGAAATTATACCAAGTCTCTAGCTCTTTCAGGGGATAGAAGCAGAAGGAATACTTCCTAACTCATTCATGCGACTAGCGTTACCCTAATACCAAAAACCAATTCAAGACATTACACATACACACACAAAAAGAAAACTACACATCAATATCGCTCATGAACACAGATGCAAAAAATCCTCAAGAAAATACTATCAAATTAAATGCAAAAAAGTGTAAAAATAATTGTTTTACATTGAAACACATTGAATCATGAAAATCCATAAATCTGTCATGATAATTAAACAAACAAAAACAACTAAGCAGAAAGAACAGTTCAATTATTAACAGAGTCATCTAGGAAACCAAGTCTTTAAAAATATTAAAATTATGGCTAAAATCTTGGGGAAGTTTTTGAATTATTTCTTTATCTTGAACCTCACCTCCAGGAGTTCCCATGGAGTCTAATCTTCAAATTATATCCCGAATCAGGTCACAAATCGCCACTTGTGGGTGGACCCAGAGTTACTATGTCTTGGTAGCTCTCTGGGTTCTAGCCCTTTTTGTCAATTTAAAGGATTTTGCAACACAGTGGCTAGATGTGTTATTACCTAAGCCAGGTCAAGTCACCTAGATATTGAAAAGCACATAAATGGTTGATGGGAGTATAAATTTACATAGCATCAAAGTAACCTCACAACTTGTAACAAGGAAAATAAACAAATTTAACTACACAATACAAGGATCAGACTGTTATCACTCTAGTAGTTAATTTAAGAAGCACTTATATATCTTCTGAATAAGGTTGCCTGATTTAGCAAGTAAAATTTTGTAGCACTCAGTTAAATTCGAATTTCAGATAACATAATTTTTAGTATCATCATTTTCCATTCCCTGGTAAGGAGTCTTGTATTTTGTCTGGCAACTCTATCCATGAAGTGATGCAATATGTAATACATAACATCACATATAGTGTGTTCTAGTCAAATGTGTTCAATCCGACCCTGTGAAAGCTCTAGAGTAGTCTTCCTGTTTAAATGATATGTAGTGAAGAGGATAAAGGTTCAATGATAACATAAGGGAGAGACCAGGCAAAAAAGCTGACAACTGCCCATTCTCTTCCACAGTCAGTGAAAGTTTAAAGAGAATAAACAGGAATGAAAGATATAAAGGAAAGAAGAACAGATAAAATAAGATATGATTTGTACCCTAATTCACAGAAAAGACATGTTTTTGATATGTGGGAACATTTGAATAATAATTGTAAATTACCTAAATGGAAAATATATTGCTGGGAAAACCTAAATATTATTCATTCATAAAATCAGGTGACTCCATTGTACATATAGAATGATCTCATTTGATTAAAAATTATATTACATCATAAAATTAAATTATGTATTTACACAGTGAGCTCTAGGAAGATAGTGTTAGTTGGAAATTCAGAATGGTGAAAATATGTTATTTCTTTATAATAAAAACTGTATTTTCAAATTACATACCATGTTTACATTGCTTTTAAAGTAATAAAGAGTTGTTCTGAAATATTTGCTTAAAAATATACAAACAGCCTCATCCATAGAATTCTTACAGTAGTTATGATTTAAATTGCTTTTTGGGAAAGGATTTCAAATTATAACTCTGGCATTTTCTTTAGAAAATTTCAGAGTTACCTCTGGAATCATCTAGTCCTAATGGTTCTCAAACCTATTCCAAACAAGTCTCCATTTATTGGCTTGATAGCTATAATATCTTGTTTAACACAGAAACTGCCATTACAAGAAACAGTGAAAATCATGTAATTTTTGTAACTTAATGTACTTCTAAACAGTGTTGTCTGTTTGCTTGGCTGATTAACTCACTCAGAAGTTTAAGATCTTTAGTGCAATGTTCAGTGCAAATCTTCCTGGAAGAAACATTTTTATAATTGCTATATTTAGAAAAATTACATAAAACTTATATTTCTATACTTTGTAGTAAAAACAAAATATTCATTAAGAATAAATAAAACCACACAAAGACCCCAAATAGCCAAAACAATCTTGAGAAAGGAGAACAGAGCTGGAGGAATCATGCTCCTTGACTTCAGACTATACTACAAAGCTGCAGTAATCAAAACAGTATGGCACTTGCACAAAAACAGACACATCAATCAATGAAACAGGATAGAAAGCCCAGATATAGACCTATCCTTTTATGGTTAATTAATTTATGACAAAAAAGGCAAGTATAGATGATGGAGAATAGACAGTCTCTTCAATAAGTGGTGCTAGGAAAATTGGATAGCTACATGTAAAAGACTGAAATTAGAACATTTGCTAATACCTTATACAAAAATAAACTCAAAATGGATTAAAGACCTAAATGTAAGGTTGGGTACTCTAAAACTCCTAGAAGAAAACATAGGCAAACACCCTTTGACATAAATCACAGTAATATTTTTTTAGATCCATCTCCTAGAGTAACTGGAAATAAAAGCAAAAATAAGCAAATGGGACCTGATTAAATGTAAAAGCTTTTGCATCTCAAAATTAACTACAAACAAAGCAAGAAGACAATCTATTGAATGGGAGAAAATATTTGCAAATGATGTGACTGACAAGGGATTAATTTCCAAAATATACAAACAGCTCATACAGCTTAATATGAAAAAAATAAAAGTGTAATACAAAAATGAGCAGAAGGCCTAAACAGACGTTTCCCCAAAGAAAACACACAGGTGGCCAAAAGGCACAGGAAACAATGCTCAGTATTGATAATTATTAGAGAAATGCAAATCAAAACTGCAACGAGGTATCACCTCACACCAGTCAGAATGGCTATCATTAAAAAGTCCACAAATCATAAACGCTGGCAAGGGTGTGGAGAAAAATGAACCCTCCTACACTGTTGGCAGGAATGTAAATTGGTGCAGCCATGATGTAGAATAGTATGGAGATTCCTTTAAAAAAAACCTAAAAATAGACTTACCATGTGATCCAGCAATCCAATTCCTGGGCATATATCAGAAGAAAACTCTAAATCTGTCCATAGCAGCACTATTTACAATAGTCAAGACAAGGAAGCAACCTAAGTGTCCACTGAAGAATGAGTGGATAAAGAAGATGTATGTAACAAGATTTAGAAAAAAAGAAAATACTGATTATGGGAAAGAAAACTAAATGGAAACTAACACAAGTAAATAGAGATTAAATAGATTTGGGGGAAAACAAAGAATACAGGAGATAGCCCCAGAAAATCCAACAATGGGGGCGAGACTGAAGCAAACTGAAGCAATGATGGAAAACAACAAATACTGACATCTATAATTAAAATTAGCTTCTTTAATTAAAAAATATTCAAATCTATACATTTATAATGAATATTATGTACTCAGGTAAATCATGCCATAATTATAAACATTTAGAAATGTTTTTACAAAACTACTAAACTTTAAAAAAATATATCACTTGACATCTAGACAACAAAGCCAAAATTACTTAAAAGGGAGTTAAAATCACATTGGTAATGAGGTATTTCAAGCTGTCTGCCAATATAGAAGGGGAAATGAGAAGAGCAGTTGTGTGAACCATGAAACACCTCCTACACACATGTGCTTAAAGAAAACACTCTTAGGAACTATGCTTGATAGAGACATTCACAACTTTTTAATACATTTTTCTGTAAGATTAATGCTATAATTTTAACCTAGTTCCAACTAAATAATACACTGATTTTTTCATAGATCAGGATTATTCTAATTTTATATCTGAAGCATTCAATGTCTCTCCTAGCTATGGGATCCTGACAAAGTGCAAAATTTCTGGTCCCAGATTATCCATCTCAAAAATACTCATAATATGTCATTATGGCATTGAGAATCATAATTCTCAGAACTTCAGTGCTCTGGAAGTCACTCTAAAAATAATAGTGCTTAATTATGAGGTCTCATGATATTAATTTATGTGTGGTTGATATGAAACTATTTTTCCCCTAAAAGATCCCTAGAGGGTAAAGGAAGAATCTAGGGTAATAACTTTAACCCTGCTGGAAGATGTTTCTAATCTGATTAATATACTAAGGCCCTTGATTCTGCATGAGGCAATTAGAATGGCTTAGGTCCCCCAAAAGCGGCTACTGGCAGCTCCTCCCCAACTCACATCCCCATCAACTTCCAACAGTCACTATATCCAGACTTTTTCCTTTAAAAGCAAAAGGTAAAAAACAAGAGGTTACATTTAAAAAAAATTCAAATAGCCAATCTACAAAGGAAATCGTCTTATCAAGGAAAATCTATAAACAAGATGAAGTATTGAATTTTTATTCTGAAAAATAAAATCAGTCCTAGGATGATGGGTAGTCAATAAAACAAAATATTTCAAAATTTGCCACTAAGTGTTATTTTTAAAGATCAGAGAGAAATTAGTCTTTATTAAATTGGTTTTAGTGAATACTATAATAATGAGTAATATAAAACCAATAGAATGTGAATATGGAATTTCTCCATAATTATTATGGAGAAATAGGCTTTTCAATAGTAATTTCTATATCGAAAAAAAGGATATGCTTGTTTCTATTCAATAAAGCAAAAACATAGGGAAAGCTTTTATGGATGTCCATAGGGAGAATGATATAAAATGATTCAATTTAGGAAAATCCAACAGCAAGTGAAAGAATGTGTGTGAAAATGATTTGTGATCTTAAGAGAAAATGCAATGTATAGCCAAGATGGAGATTTGAAGTAACATAAAGATGCTGTGATTTGTTCAAATAATGCTTGTACAACTAAACTATAAATTTCACTAAAAGTACCTAAATCTTCTTCAGCAAACCAAATATTAAAAAAAATTCTTCAATCTGATAGCAACATAAACTTTAGATTTCTCGCTAAGCAGGATTTAGGTGAGGTATATAAGAATATATTGATTTGTGAAAGTAGTTCAGGATCAGAACTTAAAATAACCTGTATTTTTTAAATAGAGGCGTAGCTGCTTTTCTGTCCATCTGAAAACAACAGAAAAGAAAGCACAAGAACTATTAAAATAATGCGAAAATAACATGAAAATATTTACCAGCCAAACCCTACTACTGTCATTCTGACTAGATGAAACAAACGTAGAATCTTTTTACCTATATCTGTACCTGCACCTGTATTTATATAGTGTGACTGTTATAACTCACACTTCATGTCAAACTCGTTCTTACTTTCATGTAGAATGAAGGAACGTTGTAAGTACTCACTCCTTATCCGCCACGAATGAAGCACAATTTATCAATAAGCATCAAGTTTTCAAAATCATAGAAGATCAACTTAAAGCTGAATGAAAGCAGAGCACTACAGAAATAATGTTTTAGGGAGAAATAAATACCTTTAGTGCAGCACATTTCATGCAGTAAAGTGCAGTATTTGAATCAAGAAAAAAACTGAGTGAAAACTTGCCAGCTTGATTCAGATCTCTACCATGGAATTGCTCAGGTAACAAAGAAGTTTAGATTCTGTCTAAGTGCCTCTGAGACACTGTCCTTTCAAAGCATGCCTTCCACTGCATATACCACTTCAATTCTATGACTTCTGTGACAATTAAAGAGTTTCTTTTATTTCTACATTTCTGTGCCAAAGAGTTTTTCAATCTATGCTTATAAATTGGCTTGAAACAAAGAAACCAGACAAGAGGAAAAAATTAGTGTAGGTATTTTCATTAATAAATGTGTAGCATTTAGCCACATTTTGCCACTTGTTAAACATTGAATATTTAAAGGAGAAAAACATAAATGGGAGCTGTATTTTCAGAGAATCCATGTATAAGAGATAGAGGAAGCAAAAGATGTTGAGTGGGAAGTTACTTATTTTATAGAATTGAGAAAAAATCAAAATAAAAGATAAGTATATATAATACACTTATTATATTGACATTGATAAAGGCGAAATTGTTCAATGGCTCCATACCAAAAACAAAAAGCAAAGAAAAAAAATGCTCTTGGCTATACCTTCATTTAGAGACAGTCATAAAAATAAAGAATAGTTCATGGACTCTAAATTGTACTGTGATACATTAGCTCAGTTAAAAGGCCAAAAATTTTTGTGAAAAATATGCAAATGGCATCACCTGTATGTATGCAAGTATCTCTACCGTTCTATATCATAAAGCATTGTATTTTTTTTTCTTCAGTACTGTAAGAACATTATCTTATTACACATGACACTACTGGTTAAAACTTTAAAATTTTTGTTAGAAAATAACATGAAATAATGCATTCCAAAACAGTGATATATAGTAAAGCAGGTTGAGAGACATCACATGCCATAGTCCTTAGTGGTACCGTATGTTTTATCTGCCTTTGGTAACCTTTGTTTTCATGAAATCAGACTGACAGTTGCAAGTAACCAAAATCCATAGCATACACTGTGATTCTTTTGTGTTTTGGTTAGAAATTGCTCTCACATTTAACCGTATTGACAGAGCCACTGCTCTGAAAGCTTGCAATTCAGGAGCAGAACCAAGAAAGAGTGACTGAATGTGGATGACCACTCTACTCAAAGCCAGAGTCATGACAGCTCCTTTGAAGATATTTGGAATCTGAAAACTTTGATCATTGAGGAGCATCAAAGCCCTGTGTTCCAGGAAGAGTGACTGCAGTGCGTGTGATATGAGACCAGTGCCTCTGCACACGTGGCAAATTGACTCATGTTTTAATGGAACTTCTGGCTTGAGAACATGCCATGTGAAAGACATTACTTTTGTGTATACATCAGAACTTTAGAGAGGCAAGTGTGAAGTCAAATCATTAATTAATTCATCATTCACCAACTTATTTGGAAAAAAATCATGCAACTTCCTAAGCAAAGGGAATAGCAAAAAGAATGCTACAGACTATCATCCTTAATGATATTCTTTGAAATCTCACTGGTTTTAAGGGAAATTAATCTCCGTAGCAAGTTTCGGTTCCCTTTACACCGACTAGCGGATTCTATGATGTGTTGCCCAGAGACCCCTTCAGAAATGTGGTCTTACTCCCCCAGCTGTTCGGAGGCTCTTTCCGCAGACAACCCGGACTTACTTCCCCTCTTGTAACTGTCTCACTCTCCATCTGTGTCTAGTGACTGACTAGTCGTGTGTGTATTAGTCCCAAGGTATCAATCTAATTTCACAGGTGACTCATTTCTGGACCCTCCCTCCATCAAAGGCCATTGCTGATGACCATTTAAGCTTCTCAGTGCCTGTGATCAGCTGGGGTTTGGCCACACTGCATGGCAGCCCAAGTTCTTCCGGGGCCTTCTCCTGTTGTTTTGCTTTTCTGTCCATTGGTGTTCGTTCCCAGAATGAACCCACTAATATCTACCTCAGACAGCTGCTTTCCAGAGAACCATGCTTGTGATGAACCCGGTTCATCTATGTCAGTAGCTGCTCCCCTCGACTAACACCCCAGTGTATTTCACCATCATCACCTATTTTACTTCCTTTGATTCATGTTTGGATGAAAAATAGAACAGCGACAGTCCTGGTAGCTAACACAAATGAGCGTTATGGCCCTCCCCTTTGTTATTCATACCCAAACTCCAAAGCTGCAAAGCTATGTTCACCATAAGAAAGAATGTAGGCCCTAAATTCAAACTCCATGGGTTACAGCCCTCAGGGAAGCTGTACAGGGACTGATGGGAGTACTAAATGTGGAGAGAGGTGTTAAATACCTACGACACAGTAAGTGCCAAGTAGGGTGACCAGTTGTCCCAGTTTGCTTGTGACTATCCCATTTTTAGCATTGAAAGACCCATGGCTAGGAAACTTTTCAATCACAGGTAACTGAGACCTTAGATCATTCTGTTGCCCAAGACACATTAGCCATTACTATTAAGGGTATGAAACCCAGAGTAGTGACTGGAAATTTTGTTGCCTACAGCAACTTCCTCTCAAGGTTGTTTAAAACATATTTTAAAAGCTCATGTGATGTTTCACACAAGGGTATTTAAAAAAAAAATGAGTTTCTTGCAGCTTCCTGTTTTCACTTGCTATTCATTCACTGGAAGCCCAGCTAAAAATTCCAGTTTTCAAATTGTGAAAATTTTATATGCACAGCTCCCCAGCTTTTGAGGCTCATCTCAACCACAGTCATCAGCCCATTGGGCACATTTTGCCACTACAGCTTTCTGTCCAAGGAGGATGTGTTTCTCCCCCTCGGAAAGACAATGGGGAAACGGAAAAACCCTCATCCGAGGAGCAATGCATCCGTACATGAAGTCTGAGATATTTACAATATTGAATGCAAATGAAAAGCCATTTCCTGCAGAGAAAATAAATCTTAAAGCTTGAATACTTGAAATGGTTTTATTTTACATAAAAATCTAGTCTATAATTACTTTTAGGGATTTATGCTTTTGGCAACTTGCCACCTATATTTCTCTCCCTACCAATTTCTTTTGGTTTCTTGGCAATATTTACAATAATGGTTTCTCTCTCTCTCTTGAAATCTTATAGTAATTCTAAAGTATTTGTGTCACCTTGTTGCATTACAGCTGTTGTTACTGTTTTTGTTATGAGTTATAACATAACCTTTGTCTTTGGATGGGTAAGGTAAAATTAAGTCTTAGCTGGTTGACAAGACCACGATTCATGATGAGATTTTTAGTTCTCTAAGCAACAACAGATGGTAGCAAGGAACGGATATTCCCAGGATGGGCACCCAAAGTGTCACAGGCTGACTTTCCTATTTTCAATTTTACCAGCTGTACAGAATTTGATAATCATACTCACATGCCATGATATGTAATAAAATCAGTGTTAAATTAAAATTTTGCTAATGACATAAGCTATCTAGAATGTAATTTGTAAACAACACATAGTCAATATTTTGCAGAGTGGCTTTAAATACTCTGTCTTAAAAAACAAATGAAGTTCACAGAAGGGGATAAGGGGACGGGAGAATGCTCAGAAGAATGGATACAAGATTTCTGGTTTCAGCTCCAACCTTTAGAGCTTAGAATTTAGCATCCCTGTTTTTACAACAATAACAACAACAAAAACTTGGATAAACAGAAAAGCAATGGTTTTCTCACATGCGTCAGAGAACAGAAGTTGCAGAGCAAACTGCCACCCTGAAATCAGGAGAGAAGTTACTTCCAGAGTAACCAGAGGCCCTAACATTTACTTCCCCAGAGCAGAAACAGCAGGCTCTTCCAAATCAGTCGGAAGATTAAAGTAGAAATATTTATGAACTGCGGAGGCCAAGTGTCGGCTGACAAGAGAACAAGAACCTCCCAGGGCCACAGTCATAGTTCTCTTTTCTCAGATGCTTTTACTCCAGTTTCTCTCTCAGATCCTCATTATGAAGTTCAAGGTTACATCTCTGTGACTCCAGCAGAGGGACAGAAGCAGTAGCCATTGTGAAGTTCACCCAGTCCTTTCTTCCTCATGGAACAAAGATTTATTTTAACCTCAGGAAGGTCATCATCAGAGGCCAATAGGAAGATCCGTTCTGGCTGGTGCATGAGAACCCTGCCTCACCAGCCCCATTCCAGCCCCGTCCCAACCTTCCTGTCTCAATTAAAAGGAAAATAAAGAACTTAATTACAGAGGAGAAGGCTTCAGGGACATAGATGAAGGAAACTGAAATGTACCTGCAGCAGCTGGGTAAGGGATTAAGTGATACAGGGAAAGCTCTACTCCTGGAGGAGGGACAAAATTCTCCTGAAGTTCACGACTCAAGACACAGGCCCGCTGTGCACTCTAAAAACTGAGTA
This sequence comes from Camelus ferus, assembly GCF_009834535.1. NCBI lineage: Eukaryota > Metazoa > Chordata > Mammalia > Artiodactyla > Camelidae > Camelus > Camelus ferus. The sequence goes on along the minus strand of NC_045698.1, from coordinate 13,159,572 downwards.
TCAATCAGAACATTAGAGAAGGCCTTCCCTTCTCCACGCTCTATGACCATGCTAATAAGGCTGCATAGCCACAGTGAATCACGGCCAGGAAAGGCGGTGGGGGGGGAGGGGGGAGCGCTAAAGAGAAGAACAAGGGAGGCCCTCAGCTAAGAGGAGAGACCAAACAAGTTCAGTACAGAGATCTGGTGCCACTGGAGCCCACAGCTACACCAAACACCTATGACAGAGCAACCCATGGAGAGACCAACAGACATTCTCACATTAAAGGCCTGCCACCTTAGTATTTACCGCCCATGGAACACAGCTGGCTCTCAACTACCACAACGACAAAATTACAAGATTTCAGAAAAGCATTTGGTAAGATTTAACTTTCATTCATGATAAAACACTAAAAATCTAGAACTAGAAGGTAACTTCCTTAACCTAAGAAAGGATATATATGAAAAACCTACCCCTTATATTATATTTAATGGTAAGAAGTTGAATATTTTACCCCTAGCATAAGAAACAAGGCAAATACCTTCCTTTCCCCCATCCCTATTGACAAAATACTGAAAGTTCTAGTTAATATAATAAGGCAAATAAAATAAAAAAAAAAAAAATAAAATAAAAGGCATGAAGATTCAAAAAGGGTGCAATAAAACTGGTTTTATTTACAGATTACATAATTATTCATAGAGGAAAAAAATTCCTTGAATAAAAATGCAAGTTTAGTAAGATCAGCTACAAAAACCAATGTAAAAAATTAAGCTGTTTTTCTACATACTAGCAATAAATAAAAGAAATTCAAAATCATTAAAATGTCATTTACAATAGCACCAAAAAAGAAAAAAACTTAGATATCAGCCTAAAAAATATGAGCATGCCCTGTATGCAGAAAATTACAAAAGCCTGAAAAATAAAACAAATGAAACAGCAATAAATGGAGAGATAATTCAAGTTCATTGATTTAAAAATTCAATATTTTTTAAATATTGATAAACTTCTGTCCAGGCTAACAAAAAAATCTGTCTATATATTCGACACAAAAGCAATAAATTCATAGCAATCTTCTGCAGATATGAAGTTATTCTTAAAACCATATGGAAAGTCAAAGGAAGTATATAACACTCAGCACAACAGCAAAAAGATGGAAGGCTCACATTACCTGATTTCAAGACTTACTAGAAAATTGCAGTAATCTAGAATACCAGTAAAACATGGAGACAAATGGGACAGGGACATAGAAATAGATGGACACAAGTACAGTCGACTGATTTTTGACAAAGATTTGATGGAAATTCAGTGGAGAAAGGATAGTCTTCTTAACAAATGGTACCAAAATGATTGGACAGTGTATATTTTTAAAAATGAATTCCAACACATAGCTCACACATTCCACAAAATTAACTTCAGATGGATAATAGAAATAAATTAAAATGCAATACTATAAAACTTCTAGAAGAAAATAAATGAGAAGATCTGTGTAATTTTGAGTCTCATGATGAGATTATAGACACAACACTAGAAGCATTCTCCATTAAAAAAAGATAAATTGGACTTCATTGTATGTAAACTTTTTGCTCTGTGAAAGATGCTATGACGAGAATGGAAAGACAAGTCTCAGACTGGAACTAAATGTGTGCAAATTACATGTCTGACATGGGAGTTGTATTCAGAATATGTAAAGATATCTTAAAATTCAATAAGGAAGCAAATAACCCAAATATTAAATGGAAAAGGAACTTCAGAGACATTTTAACAAAGAAAATATACAGGTGGGAAATCAGCATATAAAAATGCTTAACATAATTTTTCATTAGGAAAATGCAAATTATGAGATGTGACCCTAGTACTAACACAGTTAATCTCTGTGAACAAAATAAAAATAATGTTTGCTTGACTGGAGGGAGCTCTAGACAGGCTCATGAGGGAACTTTCTCGGGAAATGGAAATAGTCAAGGTCCTGTGTGCAGTGGTAGTTAAATGAGTATCATTTTTCAATATACATATTCAGGCTGTACCCTTAATCTCAGATTCTTTTATCTCGAATCTTTTCTGGGATGTGATGCCTTAAGGTGTAAAAATTAATAAATACATGACATTTTTCTCTGTGGCATAATAGAATATAAAATTCAGTTTTCTAAAAATGATTTCGTCTGTTGGACTGATTCTTTTACAACTATTCTTTGATTAAAATCAACAAAAAAATTGTTGTTAATGTTTGCTATAAAATGATACCAATGACATTGTCTACCATCACACTGAAAATGTCATCCAGTTTAGTGGCAAACGTGCCAGTAATGTGCCCTGTAAATGAACAAATATCTGATCTGTCGTATTCAACATTCATCCAACAAACACTTGATTGCATAGCTATTAAATAATGGAGATTAAGATAATCATAGGAGACAGCAGAGTAAGGACAGGTAACATTCTCTCGCTAGCCTGTGTCAGTATTAACACTATAAGTTAATCATTTATCTTAGGCTACTAAATGTTCCCCATTCTAACTTCTCACCTTTCAAGCTTCAGTGTTGACACTGATGAAATGTTTTTATAAAGTGCTTCACTACAGTTTCTTCAAAGACAAGTCAAAGGCTACATTCCTTTGATAAACCTCAAAGCTGATGCTTTGAACTGGAGAGTCAGTGACTTGGAAATGAACTTTTACATATGTGTGTGTATAAAAATACATATCTATAATCTAACATCTTTTCTTATAGATTATTTTTGAAATTTTATGTAACAAGATACTAGGGGACAGAACAAATAAAATTGTATTCTTCACCTCCGCCTAAAACCAAAATACTGATGTTGTTCCTATTGATATTTTAATTTTAAAATTCCAATAAAAATAATGGCATAAAAACAAATAGATATGACTGATCACAGGCTTGAGAAAAGTGGAATTTTATAAAATTATAATTAAGTAGAATATGTTACAGTTTAAAAATCAAAACTTCCAGTCAACAACAACTTCTCTATCAGATTATAAAATATGAGAATGTGTATTTGGTGAGTTTCTGTCATATAAATCTTGAATTTTAGTCTGTAAAAAAAATTCTGCCCTCATCAAGATAAATTTTTTTTCAATTATTTACATAGGGTATGTTCATATCTATAATCTTAAATCTTACATGAATATTTAGATGGAGATACTATTTTTCTATTGGTTGGGAGGTAATTAGGGTTTTTATTTATTTATTTTTTTTTTTTGCAGGGGGAGGTAATTAGGTTTATTTATTTAGTTAGTTTTTTGATGGAGGTATTGGGCATTGAACCCAGGACCTCGTGTATGCTAAGCATGCGCTCTACCACTCAAGCTATACCTTTCCCCTTATTTTTCTATTGAATGTGGTATTATGACAATAGATCAAGGACATTTTGGTGAAATTTAACTTCTATAGCCATGGAAGAATTATTACTACCAAACGCAAATGAACTAGCCACTCCCTAGAGTTCAAAAGTCTATCTCTGTCTTGTTTTGGAGATCGTCATTCTAAGTGAAGTAAGCCAAAAAGAGAAGGAAAAATACCATATGATATCACTTACTGTGGAATCTTAAAAAAAAAAGAAAAAGACACACAAATGAACTTACTTACAAAACAGAAACAGACTCACAGACACAGAAAATAAACTTATGGTTACCGGGGGAGAAAGGTCATGGGAAGGGATAAACTGGGAGTTCAAGATTCGCAGATTTTAACTACTATATATAAAATAGGTATACAAGTTTCTTCTGCATAGCATGGGGAACTATATTCAACATCCTGTAATAACCTATAATGAAAAAGCATATGAGAACAAATATATATATGAATATGTATGATTGAAACATGCTGTACACCAGAAATTGATGCAACATTGTAAACTGACTATATTTCAATTAAAGAAAAAATGTAGCATGACCGACATACCATATCTCCTTATGGTTGTTGAACCTTAATCAGACATCCAGATTTTTTTCAATAATTCTGTGCACATTGTTTCCCATGGGTTAAGATTTAAAATCTTCTGATTGAGTTATTCATTCAGACACCAAGATTAGTTTCAGAATTAACTATTTTTAGAGAACTCCCATTTGTAGAAGAGTGGCATTTTTTACTCCTCAGAAAGGTCATGAAAAGCAGAAGCAACTAGGTTATTAGGCTGTGCCTAAGGCTTTTCCTGGAGGGAAAAAAAAATTAGAAGCCAAAGAAGGCAGTGTGAAGCACTATACCTGGGTAACAATTCTCTAAACATTCCATTTCCTTTACGATTTCACATGTTCACAGAATAAAAGCAAAGAGGAAATCGTTTTTACTCTATTTCCATTTTAATTGGGACCTGTAGAGATTAGACTTTATTTTTAAAAAAAATTCCCCAGCAAAACTGTGGAATGTGGGAATCTGGTTGTATCTTTTTTTTCTTTGAAGTTATAATTCATTGCAAGCTGAACTTCACCGTGTCCTCAAATGCTGGGAAATTCATTTAACTATGTTGTATGTGAACCTGTCGACAGATTTGAGAAAAGCAATTTTAGATGTCAGAATGAGAAAGCACTGGGGGAAAAAAAACAATCTTTTTAGTGCAATCTCTATGTTAAGGTGCATTTTTATTCCCTGTAATATTACCCTTTGATGTATGTACAATTCCTAAAGCAGTCAATTAAAAGATTAAAAGACCCTGTGGCCACATTATGAATTATAATTATTTGAGCAATCTGGTGCTCAGGTAGATAAATGGCCATGTCTGAAAAATAGTTTGAAAATAATGATGCAAGTACAGAGGGAAGTCAAAATATGTTTTTCTTGTTGAACTCAGCACCACGACATAATTTCCTAAGCACTTTGTTTTTTGATGTCAGCTCTCGAGCCACAGGTTACCGATTTAATTTTTTTCAGAGGAACTCTGCAGACAAGTGTGCCCATTTCTATTTAAATTGCACCACCGATAAGAAACCTAGTCTATAAAACAATCTGCTCATAAGTGCAGCCCACACTCCTTTAGGAAAGCTTCAAAGAATTTGCTTCTGCTGCCAAAAATCAAATATAACCTTTCCAATCTGACCCTTTTCAAATCTGATTGCATCTTCTATATTTTCGCCTGTTAGCAGGCACATGAACCCAATTCACAGTCAGTGGACAATTCCGTTTTTGAGGTTTACAAGCATCACTTTGGTCATAAAAACTTTACCAGCAACAATGAATATCTCATCCTTCTGGCAAATCCTAGTGGTCTATGTAGAAATACTTCATTTGGAAGTTGAGACACTTTCCAGGTTAAACAAGAACCCCTTTAATTCCAAAAATTCAGTAAAGATAGGAAACAATATTCTCTATCACAGACTCAGTTCACAAGCTATGCTAATTCAGTGTGAGATGTTTAACAATAGTCCTCCTAATGAAAACCTCAATGACAGACACTCAGACAGTTCAATGAACAGCAAATAAATTTATAATGAAATAAAATGAAGCACCTGTAATTAAATTTTAGTACAAACAGCATGGAAATATTTTCAGCTTAGCATGTTAAAATGCAAAGTATAATGTCCAATTCTGTTCTATCCATTTTTTCAACAAATATTTATTAAAATCTATTTCATAAGTATTAAACCAGTTCTTGAAATAGATACTAAGGTAATCTTGCAAATTATTCAAACTTGAAATAACTGTCTCTGGAATTCTAATTTAGCCTTATCTTGAATTAACTTTAGAGTAAGCATAATTATTTCTGTGATTGTTATATATGGACCTAAAATGATTACTTTTTATAATATATAGATTCAAATGACATGTATTATGACCATTGATAAAAACTACATATACGTACATCTTATATATATGCTCACATATATGTGATATATACATATATAGCATATACATATCACATATATATGCTATATATATTTAGACATATAACAGTTTCTCAATATCCCATGACATATCTTGTCACCTTCTTAGATAGACAGGATGAGCTAGAGGTTCCTAAACTTCAAAGTTAATAAGAATTACATGGGACATGTCCTTTTAAATTCAGACTTCAAATCTCCATCCACAGAGATTATATTCAATAGGATTGATTCTGAGGCGAGGAATCTGCATTTTGATAAGTAGTCCATGTGGTTTTCATGAATAAGTGAAGATAGCATAACTTTAAGAAGCTACCGAATCATGTATCATTATTCAGATTTCACAATCCTCAGTCAAGATTTACCTAATTGAGTAAAACCTAAATCTTTCTGCTCGAAATCCCTGATGCAACTATATCATCCAAACACATAGCTATTATTTTCATGTTTTGTCCAAATAAACTATATAAACAATTTAATTTTTTAAAAAAGACATTATTGACCAAATTTATAGACTCTTCTTGGAAGAGGACATTAATTATGTAAGTTCTCATATATAAAGAGTATACATGTCTTACAATAATTTGTAATAGAGCCAGGATATCACTTCTGTGGTTCATGTCTTTAAATACTCTGAAAACAGAAATAAAGGGTGATGCACTCCTTTATGGGACTTTAGTTCATTTGGACACACCTGGAGACAAGTGAATCACTTTGCTAAAGTGCCTCTGTTGGCAGAAGCATCTCTCTTGATTGAGTCCCTGCCTTCCTGCAGAAATTTCTTTTGCTTCGTAAGATAGTATATGTCGGTAGTCTGTAATGACTCTCTGGGTTTCTGACATGTGTAGTAGCTTGAACGCATTTCTAGAGATATATACCAAAATCAGATTACTTGACCCTATATGCTTTTAAAACTACTAACATGATAAAATTCCCTACAACTACAATTTATCAGACAAGAGAATAAATACGTGATAGACGAACTCAGACTCTGTGAGAACAAGAAAAAAGAAGAGGCTATATAAAGTCACCCTTTCCTCTTTCTTTCCTCTTGTTCAGAGTGAATGAACACCCTTGAACGTCAAGGATATGGACATGTGAACACCACGAGTTTCCTTTCCTGAGCCTCTAGCTTCTGCTAAGGATCTGAGAATGTCAAAACCAACAGACACTGTTCACAACTAATCTATTATATATTAATTTCTGCTGAAGAATGCACATAATATGTAAATTCTTTCTTTATTAAAACACAATTGGAAACATGAGAATATATAAAGTAAGATTTCTTAAAAATGTCTCAGAAGATGAAAGATCATTGATTATATGTTTGATTTTATATTCTGATCTCTAAAATATGAGTAAGATTTCTAACAGTATATTTATTCAATTTAATAAATATAATGTATACTTACCTATGTATATATTAAAACACAGATAGATTCAATAAAGAATATAATAGTTGAGTTCCTTGGTTACATTTGTTAAATCCTTTTATTTTAAATTAAAATCCAAATCTTGGAGGTGATTATTTCAAATATAAAAGAAATTTAGGTGTACAAAGTCAAATGTTTTTACTAGCTTCAAGAATCTAAAACAACCCTTGCTAGGCAACAGTACTGTATTTTTGTACTTTATAGATATATTACTTTTGGAAGAAATAATTTCAGAAGTGAAACTGGAGTGTTATAACTTTTAATGCGTCTTCTGTTTTGTTTTAGAGAAAAAAAGATATAAAAATTAGTGCTACCATCAAGTATCAATTTTACGCTCCTATAAGTGATTCATCATGAATGGGCATCTCTCCAGAAATATAACACTTTTCCTAAGTGCATAGAGCTCCTCCCTGGGGCTTCCTGATCTGTTCAGAGCTTAGAAAGCAGCACCATGAAGCCCATTGAGCCTGAAACTACAATACGGTGTACATGAATGGGACTGAAGTAGCTTACCTAGGTTCGAATCTCGTTTCTCCCACTTAAGAATTCTATAATCCTGGATATCTGATATTTGTTCTTCTTATCACTTAAACAAGCGTAATTATGTTGCCCAAATCAGTTGTTGCAGAAAGTGAATATGAAAATGTACAAAGTTGCACATCAATCTTTAAACAATTCCTTGATCATCAGATATATGTCTGTATATTTATCTATCTTGTCCATAACTGTATCTGTATAGATGCTAAAATGTATAGTCCTCCAAAAGTCCTCTTTATACATATACTTAGAGTTTGTGAATGAGGTCAAAAGGGTTCATTTTCTTCCCTCTGGCTTCCTCTGCTTCAGAAGAACGAATCTGTACTGTGAACTGAAGGAGGGTTGTACTCTCTGGAAGAGTCAATGCAGGTGAGTACTGTCTTACCAACTGCATGGCAGCAAGGCCTCAGGGGACACTGGTGACCACAGCTCCATTGTCAGGACCAGGACAGCACAGGCTCCTGGGGGCAGAGAAGTCTTGCACAAAATAGAGAATCACACGCCTTTCCTTTTCCTTTTCATTCTTCTTCTGTATCCTGGAATAATCTTGTAAAATATTTGTATCCTTTTTTTTGGAGACTATCCAAGTTAGAGCAGTTACAGAACGTGTCTTCTGTTCAACATTAGCAATATGATACACACTTAAGCTAAAATCAGCTAAAAGCTAGACAGAGCAAACACTTCATGTCATTTCTCTACGTAGAGATAATAGTTTATAAATTGTTTTGTGTTTCTGAACTAGGGGAAAATGTAGGAGTTTTTTTGCCAATTTCTCTTATGATACATAAAATGCATTAAATGATGTTCCCCAAGAGGCTGACTTTCTTTAACACATAGACAGGGGAGATAAAACAATAATAATGGACTCTGTTGCTTTGTTATCTTGGAATATATATATATATGTGTGTGTATGTACACACAGGTGTGCACACTCATATATGTATGTATATATAATCAAACTCATTTCAAATAGATGCATAGGACTGCCTGTTTTAAAATATACCTGAAGTAAAACAATTTTCATGAAGTTACATAAAATTCCCAGCACTTCTAGTTCTACCAAGATAACACTGAATTTCAAAAGTACACAATTGATGTAACTATCAAATTAATTTATTTTAAATGATACCAAGCATCATTTCACATATTTGGGTTTCTCTTATGACAAATGTTAGCGATTTAGCCTACTTTATAATGAAGTGTAATATTACAGCCAAATTCTGGTACATATTAATAATCAAATAAAAAAGACAAAAGTATATAAAATTCTAGTTCAGGTAACGTGGAGTAAAGTGGGGCCCTGTATGATCGAGGGGAAGCTGAGTGACTTAGGAAAGTATTACATAAGACGTAACTGCTGACAAAATTGTGCCCCCAGCAAAATCAGCACAATTATCATAACAGACTGCATGACTGACACCATATTACCCCATTTCTAACCAAAGACCACTGCTCACTCCACTAGAAATTTATTCCACTGTAAATTCAGTATATATTTTATAGAAAATATTAATAGATAAGGAATCATTTACAGCAATGCATTTTAACACTGAATTTCCCAGAACATTATATTTTGATAAATCTCATTTTTTTTTATTTTTAGCACTCTTGAGCTATTATGCTATTGTTTATATCTTAAAATCTTATAAATGGTAGTATAAAATCTGTCATTTTGTACACAATTTTTGGACAATAGATGCTTTTAAATGTGTCATGAGGAAAGCTGACTATTGCTTTTAAAATGTGTTTTATAACACAAGTGTCTATAAATTATGAAGAGGAAAGTCATCATTTGTATTGCCAGATGTTGAGAGGCATTGTGTCAGGATTAAAGCAGACTTGAATCCGGGGGCAGAACTGCCCAGAAGAGAACCCAGACAAGGAGTATTTGCACAGGACTTGGTGTGAGTGAATTTGTAAGTATATGTATCTAGTGTTGCACTACTGAGACATTAGCACCGTGAGCCTGCCCCAACTAATATGGCATTTAAAGCAGTGTGATGATTACCTGGACTATGGAATGAGGTTAGTGGACAACTACCATGCAGCTAACACCAGTTCTGTGTATAATTATTAATGGACAAAATCTGTCATTTCAATTTGAACTCACACTTCAGAAGCTAGATAGAAGAAGGACATTAAAGATGGTAATAAAGGAAAGAACTCAAGAACTGAGAATACCTTGTCTGGGAGAGCAACCCAAGGAGCATTGTAAGGAACATTCCAGAAAGTGAACATACATTTTCTACTATTAAAAATGAGATGATTGGGACCACACAAAAGACCTTGTTCACTGAGAGCGTTATGGAAACCTACGATAGTGATGATTAAAAAATTTAAAAGGAATGCTTAAGTGGAGTTAGCAACATAAAAATTAAAATCTAAAGAGAATTGTCTGAAGAAAAAGGACCAATAGGGTCAACTTGCTGTTTCTATGAACTTCCTGTACTTAAACAAAAATTGCAACAGAGGAAGACATGTCTTCTTTCTCATGACAGAGCTCAGAAATCACAAGTATGTCAACAGAGTTTTCTTTAATAACAAACCTTTACATAGATAATGACAGAGAACAAGTCATTAAATCTTCTTTTCACCATTTATTAAATTCTGTCAATCACACATTTACACATTTAATGCCATCTAAAAATATGTCACAATGAAAGTGTATGAATTGTATGTGTTCTTTTATCTTAAGTAATTATTTTTTACTTAAAGGATATCTATTTTTCTCTTCTTTGTTCAATTAAATTTGAGACATTAAAATATCTCTAACGTTAAAACAATGGAAAATACCTGTATTTTCACTTTGCTAGTATGGATATAAAAACATAAAATGATAGTACAACAGCCTTCTAGTGACATCTGCTGAACAATCAAGTTCTTCCTTGAGCAATAAATATAAAAGGAGAAATTATTTGTTTGTAAAATGGGAATAAAAATGAATTTTCCTGAGTTTCCATACAAAATTAAAACATGAGATTTGGGTATTTCTCAGTTAAATGTAACAGCATAACTCGTTGAGTAAGAATCTTGACTATGCTGACACATCACGAAATATAAATTATTGCCAAAGCATGCTGCCAATTTTCCTTCCTCATAAGCTCCTCCAACTCTACAAAAGTTTAATTGAAGGGAACATAGCTTTGAGTATAAAAAAGAATTTCTTATGGCAGAGATTCTAAAAATACGCAATGAATATAGGTCAGACTCAAGAAAGCTGGAGAAAAGAATGAAGCATAGAAGTCATATTTATGAGAACAAGCAAGATTGGAAGACTTCTGACAGAAAAAAGTGAAGAACATTAGAAGCTGAAACACGTCTATAAAGAAATTAAAATAAAAAAATTTATTTGAAAAAATTCTAAAAGAACTAGAATTTATTTATAAAAAAAGCATCTTAGCTTAATGAATCAATTAATAACAAATAAATATATGGCATGGGTCAATAACTAGTAGAAATATATTAAATATTTTTAATGCTGGCGAAATATATTGATTAATAAAAACTTCTAAATAATACGGCATTAAATAATTGTCCTAATATATATTGTCATTTAATCAAGCAAGTAACCTCAAGAGGTGGGTATATTTCAGTTTAGCTGGCAAGGGAACCATGGTGACATGAGCCTACGTAGCCAGCCTCATGACAAGGTCATGAGACTTGGACTTCAAAGATCAACCCTAGGGCCCTTTATACTGTACATCTCTCATTTAGAGAAATACTGCACTCATTAAAGGCTGAAGACACTTATTATAACATTTGGCATGAGTCAAAATAGACCCATTGGAAGTCATCACTTAAAATTGTATGTCATGACCCTGGGGCAATCATCTATATTTTTTAACTAGAAAATAAAATTGTCAAAGATTTTTAAAATTTATTTAATGTTTAAGAGATTTTTTCTTTCTTTCTTTAGCATTGTGTTAAATATTTGAAGCTATTTTAGAACATTCTGTTGGTATATATTAGTTTGGAACATGAATTTATGATTTTAAATTATGGAAGCAATTATGTAAGAATCCATAAAATTCTGTTGATGATACTTTTATAGTCCTTGTCAATAAAGAACAGATGTTTAAAAAGACACTTTGTATCAGTAATATCATAGTTTTAATGTCACAGAATAATTCTTTTTAAACTTGTTTGAAGATAAATATAGAATTGATCTTCACATAAAAACATGAATGTAGAATGTTCAGGGCTGCTGCTACAGTTGCATGTGCTTTGTTGAAATTGGAACATGCTTTTAAAATTCCTGGCACCTTTTAGTATTAATTTTGAATTTTGTCACTGCTTAGAAGATTGAATATTCTACCATTATATAAGGTATTCATTAAAATTAAATGTATCCCTTTTTTCCCATCAGCAAGTTTTCCAACAAGGTTTCTGAATCAAATTTATTTGTGAAGATTACTCTTCCTCCTGGCCTGGATTCTCTTCTCTGGTACCCCTGTATGCTTTCAGGAAGAAATTGGATGCAAAGTAAATGTTTACAATGATGATGATGTTGATGGTGATGATAATGACAATATATGAAAACTGATGACTGCTATGAGGAATCATTGCGTGTACACTGTAATCAAAAAAGAAAACACAATGTACGAAAGCAAGAAAGGGAAGATTACAAAGCATCTCTTCCAAGTTGCCAAAGAGTAAATAACGTTCTCCCAAGATGTACTGCTGTATACTGTGTTTTATCTGAATTTGCTTTTTTGTTATTAAAACTTAGTTTTAAAAATAAACAAAATCTTGTGATTTTTAAACATATTTTAAACTTTCAATTGAAATAGTATGAATTATGTGGAGGTATCCGATTACCCCATTTATATATGAAATGTCTTAATTTAATGATCCTAACTGTGTCCTAAAAGAATCTTGCTTGTCTCCATTTACCCCAAGGATACAAAAATGTTCCTCCTTAAATAATTTTAATTTGTAAAGTGCATGAATGAGTGCAGGAAAGGCTAGATAAATGAATCAATAAGTTAATTAATGTATATTTATCAACACATTTTAACATCTAGAGAAATAGATTGTTATATTATGAAAAAATTTTTAAAATGATATAGTGTTGGGATTCCAAAGAGGTATGGGTATATTTACTACCTGCAGTTAACTTCCTGCTAACCTTGCTGAAAATTCAAGCTAGGAATACTGGAATATTCATTAATGTTATTCTTCAAATATATTCGATTTTCCCTCAGAAAGCATGTAAAATATAATAAAAATAGGTCCATACTACGCCTTCAGTTAGTTAAGGTATTTTTGCATAATTTTTGAAGCGATTAGTAAAGGCCAGGCGATCCAAGAAAGAAAAAATTAAGAAGAAAATTAAGGAGTGAGCTACACCCTCTAGCAGTAAAGATAATCACCTATCCTAAGTGGCCATGTCACGTTGGGGAAATGGCAGTAATTTGTGTTGACCTGAAACAAACAGACTGCCAGGTATTTCTCCAGCAAAGATGGATTTATTGGGGATCAGACAAGAATTGCAATTCAAGGCCTGCAACCCTGGTGAGCCATGTGTAATTTCCCTCCGGGCAATGGAAGGAGAACATTTTTTAGAGGGGTGAAAAGGAAATTGGTGGGACTACAGTAAACCGACAGTCCTTGGCTTTTCATTGGCTGAGTCCTTTCTGAACGAGAAAAGTCTTCCTCCCGTTGGGCTCTGGTATCATCTCAGGGTGTGAGAGCTCCCCCTGCCGGTCCCTCAGCTCTATTTAATTGAGGTTTCTGTTTATTGATTTTTCACATTAGTTATAATTTCTAAAGCCTCTACTCTCTATACCAGAAACTGTTCTACATGCTTTATTTATGTATTAGTTTATTTAATTCTCCCTAGATTTTATATCTCAGGGACCTGAGGCACAAACGATCAAATTACCTGCCTACCATCCTACAGCCCGCGTCAGGGGTCTGGCTTCCAACACTGGCCTCAGTCACTAAACGTACTGCCTCTCTCTGTTCCCAGGCTCAAAGCCTTACCGATCCTTGGGTGTGGGTGTATACTTCTCTGCTGGCATCCCAGAGGCTCTGCGCTCACCCCAACCCACTCCATCTCCAGCGCCGTTATCTTTGAACTACAGATGCCCACTGGGAAGATGACAAGAGTCCTTCAAGGTCTCTCAGTGTCACATTTGCGCGTGTGTGTGCTTACAGGCGCTCTATTGATGCATCTAAGGATCTAATAAATGCTACCCCCTCTCACCAGGCACCCCCGGGTGCCTCTGGCCCTGCTCCTCTCCCACACTACAGTAAACAAGGACTTTTCTATGGGAACTGCCTCCCAGGACAAGATGGGAAGTAGAACCCAGACCTCCTACAATCTCAGATCTCCAAACTGTGCACGATCCCAGTATCCCTATTCTTTAGAGTTAAGACCAGGAGGGAACCCAAGTACAGACATCCCCTTCAAAGAGCCACTTATCCCTTCAGTCTCCTGATTTTTGTTTTGTTTTGATTTCTTCTTCGTGTGTGTGTGAGTGTGTGTGCGCGCTGTGTGTGTGTGCGCGTGTGTGTGTGTGTTAGGGGTGAGGGGGCCAGAGCGCCACAGAAGAGAAGGCGAGTGGCTTTGCCTCACAGATAGTCTTTCTGGATCTGTTTTATGAACGGGTTAAACTTTATAAAGCTTAAAATCCAATGATATTATGTCTTTGTTCTCTAGCTGCATTGTAACAGTGTTCAAGATTCTCAGAGGTTGAGGAAATAGCAGCAAACACTTCCTAACGTCATCTCACCACAAGGGTGAAAATAACAAAATGCTACCTCCGCCCCCAGAGGACTTCAGAGACCTCAGGTCCAAATCTTTACTTTCTAATTATTTGTGACTGCTAGAATGTCTTCTAGGTGCTCTTTAGAAGCATCTGCATTCTGCCCTCTCCCTGTGCAATACTGACATGATTTTTTTTTCATTGCAGTCATGGTATCTGAAACGTCACATACGAGGCTTCTCTTTGGTTCTACTCGCTAACTCACTACAAAATCACGAGGACGAAGTGAATAAAATACTCTCCACTTCACCTTATGCTACCTTCTCTTCTCAGGACTCATCTCCACTTTTTAAGCTTTAATTGAGTTTGCTCTTTTGTATTTTTCATTGTTTATGATGTCCTCCTGTGTGTCAGACTCTTCTGCAAGCCCAGGAAAACTGGAGGACAGTTCACACTGCATGGCACGTACAGTGGTCTCCCCAGTTACCCACTGTTCTTGGGCCACATGTGTCTTCTCTGACTTCTTTTTGGGAGTGAGTGTCCTTTATATCATTTTCCTTGCCGGTACTAAATGACACGCTGAAGCATATTTAAAATGTTAAGAGTTTCTTTGAGCAAAAAGGGATTCAAATCAGGCAGCACTAAGCGGGAAGTGGTTATCAGGGCTCCACTGTGAGGAGCTGGGGAAAGATGACAGGGAAGATGCGGAAGTGAAGACAGCAAGTGATGTGATTGGCTGTAGCTTAAAGCCTCTTCAGCCGTTTGTGATCAGCTGAATCTCAGTCCAGTGGCCTTCTTGTTTAATTAATTTCATATGGTGATAATGCCTAAATTCTGTGGTGGCACAATATCTCTGATATGGCCATACCTTGTCCCACATCAAAAAAGAATGGTTCACACTTGCTTGCACACGAGTAATACATTTAACAGAGGATCAGTAATTCTTCAACTCTAGCATCAGAAATGGTTAAAGAAAGAAACTTAAACTGAATGGCCCTGACCCACATCTGTGTTCTCCTCTCTGGAATTTCTATGTCTCAGAGTACACATCCCGAACAGACAGTATTCCTCTTAATATCTGGATGAAGTGACCAACATGCTAGGATGTGGGGGTCAGACGGACAGGGGAATAGGTTATTTAGTTATTTAGTTACAATCATGGTACTATTTAGTACAATCATGATTATTTAGTACATCCTAGTAGACTTTTTTCTGGGTGGTTTTCAGAAACAAATAGAAGCAACTTATGTTCCACAATATACATTTAGTTTTAGTATCATTTTTTCATTTCAGTTAAATCAAAATGTCATACTCCTCTAGGAAGCTCTCAGGGTAGAGACAGACACAGTCTTCTTCCCCTGGATCTACAGTTGTGTGGTTTCTGACTAGAAGATCCTTCTGCTTGCCAATAACAAGTCTCATATAGACATTTGACAAATGTCCATTGCTTGATTAAGCTATTGTGAGCAAAGATCTTTCATTTAATATAATATTTCCTAAAGATTTCAAAGCATTGCTCATTAAGCTTTAAATAACCTTGAACATTCATTTGAAATGATAAGCAATTCAGAAGTTTTTCTCTCTTTTTTTTTTTTTTTTTTTTTTTAAGATTTTGTATTTTACAGAATGGAAATGTGAACTGGCAAGGAGTGGCAGAAAGTAAAAATAATCTGGGCACTTGAACTTCAAATCCTGCCTTTCTAACCTTTGAAACAACTCCAGTTCAAGGAAGAGATGTGTTTCTGATGGACTGAAGCCAGCGGGGGTCAACTTTCCTCAGCAGCCTGGGGTCAGGGTGGTCCCTGGTTTTCACAGGCTGAATTCAGATGAGGCAGCTGGTCTGCATTCAGCTTTGTTTCCAAGCACTGAATGATTCCATGCACTTATCTTTTCTTTTCTGCCTGTCTGGTTTCCATGGAAATGCAGGCCTTTTAGAAAAAGCAAAGCCTTGCACCTCATACACAGACTCTATGTGTTATTTTTGGAATCAACTGAGTAGTGAACACACCCCATGTCTGTGTGAACAGGTCCTGGCCAGGACAGGCAGGGGTGCAGAGGGAAGTTACAACATCCAACTGTCTTATTGCAGAAAGAACCTCATGTCCACTGGTGGTCTGCCGTTCTGTAAGAAATACAAGATTTATCTTGGTAAACGTTAACCAAAATGAGAAAAAAATGTAAGATTGGGCAAAAATTCAAACAGGTTTTTGTGGCTTCGCTAAAAATTTATTTAATATTTGCTTAGGAATTACAGAGAGGTACATTTACTCAAGTCAGGTTTTAAGTAAATTTATTATAGACTTTAAATCTATCAACTTACCCACCAGAATATATAATGTCATTAAGAATTTTCCCTAATTGAGTTAAAATCTATTTCTCCTCACACACACTCACTTTCAAAGTAAAGTGAAATCTGAATAATTATTTAAGGAAGAAAAAATTTAAAAAAGAGATACTTGAAAAAAAATCTGTGTTGTATAACAGGAAAACAACTTTGCACTTCTGTGATTTACACGCTGATTCTTGCTGAACAACTGATTTTAGTACCTATTTCTTAGATTTCATTAGTGATATGTTACAGTTCTATATTACAACTGATTTCAACCCTGTCACTAATAAAACTCATTAAACCTCACAAAGTTATGGGCTTTTTAAGAGATTCTTGCGTATAATCATCTAATGCTATGTTAATCGTAAAATAACTGGCTAATTGTACAGTGAAATTAATCAATTTTTTGTGCAAAGCCACTTTCTTAAAATTTCCCTTCTTTCATTTTCCTCATCATTTAATTAACTTAATAAGTCATAAACATAAGGAATAATACATAACATACAAAGTGCTATGGGATAAAGAATAATCTCTGTATACTGGGAAAAAATTACTAAAGCCTTGCCTTGTAAGAGCTTATTTCTATGGAGGAGAATGGAGAGCAAAAAGATTTGGAAAAGAACACACATAAATTAGCCCCAAAATATATTTTCACATGAATCACTTGAAAATTTTTTCTTCGAATACCCAAGGAAAGAAAAGGCAAACTTTTCAAATAAAACACAAACTAAAGAAAATAGCTTAATCCCCAAGAGAAAAGAAAAAAAAAATTATTTGAACTAGACGTAAAAGTTTGATCTATCCATAAGGACAAGATAAGGAAACAAAATTGTGACAAAGAGCCAATTTTAATACTTCGTTATTTTGATGGCAGAGTCAAGGAAATACGTAGCTGGAGGACCAACAGAAACCTACAATAAAAATCACATGCAATGAGTCTGACAAGTTTAAAAAGTACAATAAACATCCTTTCCTCCCAGCTTTACTGAGACATAATTGACATATAACATTGTGTAAGTTACAATAAACATCTTAATGAAAGATATGGATAGACGATAATAAATTTCAACTAAGAAAAGCTTTCTGAGATTCGTTTTAAAAACCTTTATCCTTAATTAGAAAAGTGTCTGCTTTTGAATCCAAACATCAGTCAAAAGTGTGTTTATTTCTGTAAATTATGAAGTTTTATCTCGAGTACCTAGGAATATATGCTATTATCCAGAAACCAGAGCCACACATGACTAATCACGTCTCTTGCAATTCGATATTATAGAGGTTACTTGGGATTGAGGATGAGTGACACTTTATAAATGCCACGGGTGACTCAAATTTCATCTCAAAAAAAAAAAACCTTATGGAACTATAGATACATACAAAAATGAATGTATGTCTGTTCACGTATAACTGAAGCATTATGCTGAATACCAAAAATTGACACAACATTGTAAACTGGCTATACTTCAATAAAAAATATATATAAATATACCAAGAAAAGAATCTCACAAATAAAAAAAAATACAGATACATAAAAATTATACAGCCAAAATTTTCAATGATTTTTATTACTTGATATCATTGTCTTTTAAGTCCTCTGGTCAAATTTAATTGTACATAAATAACATGAAAATGTTCCACTAAGTATTGCTGTATTCAGAACTACTCTTGTAAGCTGCTACCTAGTTCCATCCTTACCTTTCAAAATGTTCCTATTTGTACTCCCATTTCACCTTCCTGTACTTTACTGTCTACAATCTGTTTATCTCTCACCTGTGCACACACCTAAATGAAAACTGAGAACTAAGACAGAAAGAAACGAGGCTTTAAGAAATCAGGAGTCATTTCTTCAGATGGAAGTCCTTCTGACTGCGCTCACTGTCTAGCTTAAATTTCTCCAGTGTTCCCTACTGAATAGAGAGAAATTTTGACAACGTCCAGCCACAAATGGCAAGTACGATCCTCTTAATCCTTCACCTTATCTAACAGGATATAAATTGATTTGGGTAAATCTTATCCTTAGTGAACTTATGTTAGTTTCTAGTGATCACTCCTTCTCTTTGTAAGGTTTCCAATACCTCAAAACAATTTGTTGACTAATCTGCTTGGAATTTTTTCTGAGAACGACACAATCATTCTTGCAGCCTGATCACACCTCTTCCAATTTGTACAAATCAAATTATTACCAATATCAGCTTAGTGATCATCGCACTTGGTTTTTGGAAAAGGCATTGTACTCTGCCTGGAAAGTAAATGCAAAGATATTATATCAATCAGCTGACTGCCTAATAACCAACAATATCCTGGAGTTAGGCGGAGGAATGTATTACAGTCTGTTTCATGAATTTTTAAAGAGGCCTGGCTTGTGTCCAACCAGAGACTTACAGAGACACTAATATCTTGATATTGTCAGGAAGACAAGCCAAGGACACATCACACACCACATTTATATAAATGAGATACCAGCATGTCTCAGCACTTGAGCTCTCCAACCATCACATAATAACTTCTTTGTGCACTGATAACACTTTTTAAATTATTTCAAAAGGTGGAGCACAGAGGATTTTAGGGCAGTGAAACTACTCTATATGATACTATAATGGTGGATACATGTACATGGTACATCCACAAACCCATAGAACGTACAATGGCAGGAATGAACATTAACGAAAACCATGTAGACCATGGAGTCTGGGTGACTGTGATGTAGCAGTGTGGGTTCTTCAGCTGTAACAAATGCACCACTCTGGTGTGGGGGTGTTCATAATGGGGGAGCTATGCACGTGTGGGGGCAGGGGTTTGTGGAAAATCTCTGTACCTTCCTCTCAATTTGCTGTAAGCCTAAAACTGCTCTAAAAAAATAAAATCAATTTTTAAGAATTGATTTATGTGACTTATAAAATGCATGTCTTTCTTCAGCACAGGAATATGATCCTGGGAACAGGCACCAAGTTTTATTCATTTCTTCAATTAAACCTACCATGTCTGCACAGGACATTGCTAATATACGGTTCTCAGTAATTGTTAAAATGATAACTCTTCCCTCCAAGCTAGTTTTGTGATTAAACTCATAGTCAAAACACTATTATGCTTGGTTAGACTATGGATAAACAAGACATTTTATTAACTGATGGAGTCTTTGTTTTCCCACTGCTGTACCAGGAATCCCAGCATCCTCCTTACACTGAATTATCGGTAATGATTATGACCATTTACTTATTTAAAAGCAGCTCAGAGTTAGGCAGTCCAAGAAAGATAGACCAAATATACTGTATTCATAAAAGACTCTGGAGCTTCAGTTTCAGCTCACAATCAGAGTTTGACTTCTATTCCAAGGTTACCTCATGCTTCAAACATCACTGCTTAAGTTCCTGCCATCAAATTCATCTTCCAGGCCAAGAAAGAAATTTCAAAAATCTCCCCCCTTAAATAAATGAGTGTTTCTAGAAGTCTCACAAAATACATCTGCTTAGATTCCACTGTCCAAAATTTAGGGGCATGGCTGCACTGAGCTCCAAGGATGATGAGAAGTAGAATCTTTTCTTCTAAATGGCAAAGTGACTCCCCAAATCAGAGCTCTGTGACTAGAGAGGAAATTGAGATTTCATGTTGGGTTAGCCATAGTAGTCTGTGCCCCACCAGTCCTCAAGTTAGTGTCTGGGAATCTCTCAAAAACCTGTCTCACTTGCTTTAACAAACCAGCCCACAAACATCCATAACATCTGCCTCTCCTGTTCTGGATTCCTCCTGGTTAAGGCCGAATGTCCTGGAAGGCCCTCTCTGGAATGCCATTCATTGTGTCATTGGAGTGTGAACCTCAGTGTAGAACCCAAGGGTGTTCTTTCCAGGTATTCCTGGAAGCATCTCATGCTCGAGGTTCCACAACAGATCTAAAGCTAAGCTCTGTTGGCATGAGTGGTCGCTGCCTTAATGTAATGAAGCTGTCGGTGATCTAGACACAAAGCCAAAGTTTTATGCCCAGAGACTTGGAAATTTCTTAGGAAATTCTCTGGCCATGACTTCTTTCTTCTAAATGTCTCCACTTGCGCTCAAGAGACTGGGTGGTGCGTTGAATTCATGCCTGTCATCGATCTCCCCCTCAGGCCTCCTTTGACCAAACCAGAGCACATCCCAAGCCTGCCAAGTCTGAGAGATGCAGATGGGTCTGACTCCTCCTGGGTTCTGGTAGGAGAGCCCACTGGGCACACTTGCTGGCTATCTTCTCTGGAGTGATTCCTTCCACACTGTATTTGTTTTCTTTACAAAAGCGCTCCTAAAAGGCATAAAAGCAAACTCTATAAGTAAACATATTCCACTATCTACTAAAAGTTCAAATATACCATCATACAATGAGACTAGATTTTAAAGGCAGATACTACAAAGAGAGTAAGAACATTCTTTTTTATAAAACTAAGCCATTAGAGAAACATAAAAATAAATGCGAGAACCTGAAAATATGTTCCTTTTCATGTGCTTTAAAATTTTTGATGACCAAGTGTTACCTCATAAGGCATTTCTTAGTCATAATAATGGGTTATGAACTCATGTTAGCGTGGCCAGAACAACCAGTTGATTAACTATTTCAGAGAGACCCCAAGTGGCTTGATTCCTTAGAGCTAGATTTTCAACACAAACTCAGGCAGAAGGATTGTGAAGAGGAATTGAGTTAGCAAGATAAATATAGCAGATGCAGGATAAACTATACCTAGGGAGGGTCTGGAGACAGACTGCATACATCCAAATGGCAACACAAACACTCAGGGGCTCTGAGATTCTGGAAAAGGTGATAAATCTCTCTGGGCCTCACTTTCTCAATCTATGAAGCAGAAATAATAACAGTACATAACTTTTGAATTATTATACATAAATATCTCAAGATAGCACCTGCTGTATCTACGTATTAGCTATCATTATAATTAACTTCAAAAAGATTTCAACCTAAACGTCCGTATATACACAATGGACTATTACTCAGTCATAAAAAAGAATGAAATAATGCCGTTTGCAGCAACATGGATAGACTTAGTGATTATCATATTGAATGAAATAAGTCAGACAGAGAAAGACAAATATCATGTGATATCACTTATTAGTGGAATCTAAAAAGATGATACAAACTATATTTACAAACCAAAATCAGACTCACAGATACAGAAAACAAATTATGGTTACTAAAGGGGAAAGGGTGGGGAGGGATAAATTAGGGGTTGGGGATTAACAAACACACATTACTACATATAAAGCAGGTAAACAACAAGGATCTACTGTATGTCACAGGGAATTATATTCAATTTCTTATAATAACATATAATGGACAAGAATCTGAAAAGAAAAAAATAGATATGTATCAATATGTCTAACTGAATCACTTTGCTGTACACCTGAAACTAACATTGTAAATCAACTAAACTTCAAAAAAAAGTTTAAAAAAAGGACAAGATTTCAGAATACAATAATACAAAGTATTACACATTGACACTTAAAAGCAGAAAAATTAAGCCAACTTTTTGATTGCTTAAAATGTATCAAATATATCATAGTTAGAATCCTGCTTCCTCCAAATGATAAAATATTAATAGGTATTTGTCCCCTCAAATAGAAGCCTATGGAAACATGAAGAAACTAGCATGCGTCAATATCACCATCTTCTCTGTGCCTGACCTTTAGAGCCACCACATGGCACAATTCCATGGGGCACCATCACAATGTGATCTGATGTGTGTTGAGCACCAGGGGGTGCCACGAATATCGAGCCCAGGCTAACAGGAACCCCATGGAGTTGTGCAACACAGGAGTCATGGGTTTTTTGTCAGCAATGTGCATGATGCTCCAAGTTCACTGGAGAGGAAACCTCTTCACTCAGGATAGTAAGTTGCTCAGTTTAGTGCCCTTCCTAAGCAGCGCCTCTCTAGGTCTATGCTCTACCAAACCTGTCAGCCCTCGTGGTGTGCCAAGATGTAATAGCATGTTAAACACAAGAGCTGGTTACTGCTGTTTTACATTCAGAGTTCCAGCCAAGTTAGGTCTCGCATTTCTGGGAATGTCCACAAAACCCAGACCAGCCTCCTACCCTTGCTGACGAGGAAAAGCTCTTTTGGAAGCTACCAAGACCGATGAAAGGAGAAACAGAAGAAACGAGAGCAACCCCAGGACCAAGGCTGCTCATCTCGGGCCCTGGGATGGGAAACGCTGTGGGATCTCAGGGGAAGCGACATCCCTCACACTGGCAGGAGGTGCGGGAACACACGGGCAGCCTGTGGCTTCAGCCTCTTTTTTCTTACGGTCATTCTTTCCTGTCTGGGCCTTTTGTGTGTGCGCCTCGATTCTTTCAAAGCCTGTCTTCCTTTCTTTTCTGAGGTTACTAATTGACACTTGTGTTAATGAGCAAATCACACAGCTACTGAGGAGGAAGGCCCTAATAAATCAGACTGTGTGCTAAATTCTGGGTGGGAGAGGAGAACAGAATCATTTTATCTAAATGCCAGGTAGTGTCACAGTGTGTAACTGGGTAAGAAAATAAGTGACAGGCACAAATATATGACTTTTGCAGTCTCTTGTAATATATGAATTTTGCAGTCTCTTGTAATATATGACTTTTGCAGTCTCTTGTACTAGTCATAACAGGCTCTATTATAACAAAATACTCTCCAGATCTCAGTGGCTTAACCCAACAACCGTTTCTTTGGGGTTGACTCAAAGTCCTCTTTAGTCCAGGTGACACATCACAGCTGCAGATCTCCCTGCTTCAACACAGTGATGCCAACAAGCAGACTCCCCGACAAGCCAGAGCAGCAGCACCTGGAGCAGGGGGCGCCGGGCTCAGTGCAGCGGGGCAAACAAGGGCGGGACAGCCCCCATGCTGGAATTCAGTGTTTCAGACTGGGAATGTGCGGGCCACCTCTTAATAACCCATTGGCCTTTGCGAGATACGGGGTCTTGCCTAATCATGAAATAATTAAGAAAGTTGACTTTGCTCCTTGCCCAGAGCAGGGGAACAGCAAGACGTAAGTGCCTACCGGCAGCTGGTCATGATCAGGAACCGACTGAATATTTTATATGTCACCCCCTCTCCTCGGATTTAATAGTACAAATTGGGAAAATACGGCTTTCAGAACAATTTTCATTCTGATGTGAAGGGTTATCTTCATACCGTTAAGAAAAAACTAAAGCTTAAATGCAGTTCTGTAAACTTATCTGCTATTTGTTTTTAACTCAAGCACAGTATATCCTTTTGCTTATCAGTGAGTTACCTAGAAACACTTTTTTTTTTAATTGAAGTATAGTTGATTTATAATGTTGTGTTAGCTATATGTACAGCATAGTGATTTGGTTATACATATATATATATTATTTTTATATACTTTTTCATTATAGGTTATTACAAGCTATTGAATGCAGTTCCTTGTGCTCTGTAGTAGGTCCTTGCTGTCTTATCTATTTAATATACAGTAGTTTGTATCTGCTAATCCAGAAACACTTTCTAATCTGTTCCCTATTCCTCTTCTCTTGTTAAAATATACCTTACTTATTTTTCCAGAAAACAGTATTTGCCTCATAATGAGTCTTAACATGTGTGCATGCACATATATGTATATCTGTAACCAGATCTCTATTTTGTAATTTCTTTCTAATTTATTTTATTGGCTCTCAAAACACTGCAGGTAACCGTACCAATTCCTCCCCAGTAAAGCACGATCATCTTTGACCACTGTGTTGACTATAATTACTTGTGTTATATGCTGTGTTTTTAAAAATAGGTATCATTGGGTTTAGAGGCATAAACTAAAAGCAGAAAGCTCTTTAAATATGTTGAACAATGTAATAAAACTATTCTCACTATTCTCACTGCCTCCTCTTGGAGGGGCCAGGAGGCCATGAAGGCTGAAGCTGCACCTGCCACCACGGGCCCCTTCACTGTAGGAGGAAGATGTGAAGCCCCGACCGGTGACTGAACCAGAATGTGTGGGAACAGCATCCGGCTGAAGGCACATCGTGCGCGGCCAGCATCCCCAGCTGGATGGACAGACTCTGACTCCGAAGTTGCGTCAGGCACTGTGGCAGAGCCAGCTCTGTGCTCAATGTTCCACCCACTCTCTTCCCACCTTGAAGATGAAGTGATGGGAGAATGTTGTGGACACTAACAATGGGCTGTGAATAATGTTCTGCTGCTACTGCAAAAGAAAAAAGGAAAAGACAAAACTAAGGAGACAGTAAAAAAGTTCAGTGGTTGCCCAGGGTTAGGGTGAAGGGAAGGATGAATAGGAGGGGCACAGAGGATTTTAGGGAAGTGAAAATACACTGATACTGTAATACGAATACATGTCATTACGTGCTTAGAACCCACAGAACTGCACAACCCCAAGAATGAACCCCAATGTCAGTTCTGGACTTTGGGGGGATTATGTGTCAATGTAGGTCTATCAGTTGTAACTCTGGTGGGGGGTTTCGATAATGGGGAAGGATCTTTACGTGAGGGCCAAGGGGTACCTGGGAAATCTCTATATCTTCCTCTCAATTTTGCTGTGAACCTAAAACTGCTCTTAAAAAAAAAAAAAAAAGTCTTTTAAAAAAATGAGAAAAGTTCAACCAATATAAGAAAGGCTTAGCCTAAGACAAAATACAAGTAAGTTCTTTCCTAACCATAGGCTGCCCAGACAGTTATAGAATTTAACCAAGTATTTTAATTATTCTGTAACCTAGAGCAGGTAATAATGATAAAAAACCATATATCTTGAGCTCTAGACATAATTTATCTTTATATGTTCAATCTAAAAATATAAAATTGTCTAAATTTTTAATATAAGTGATTTTACTTTGTACAGGTCCAAAATAGGGTCTATATTATGAAATATACTCGTGTGAACAAATTATTTAACAGTGTTTTCTCCTTTTTTAGGCAATTGTTAATATCAATTTAGATAGCATTTAATATCAAACGAAGTTAGGGAATTCTCAGGTAAATTACCTAAAACTTTTAAGTGCTACAAAGAAGTATTATGACCTCGTTACTGAGAGGTAGCCAAGAGGATAATACTTGTTAAGAGTAATATGTTCCATAATGTTGGAAGTTATATTTCACAATGCTTTCGGGGTCATGCTGATATACTGGCCAGGAATATAATTTTTAAAAAGTTGACCAAGTGGCCACAAGATGGCAGTATAACATAAAAAACAATGCAAATAACAAAAATTACTTTTAGTTGTATAAATACTGCTAAGGTGTATGCCTTAATTTCATCTGATCAAAAGAAATAAATAGCAAAAAAAGAAAAACACCCCACTCTCTACTAAATGCTTGATTGGAACAAATTAGTAGGACATAGGCCATTGCACACCTCACATTTGGAAGTAAAAGTAGCATTCTATTTAACTGTAATTTCAGGAACATAGATCCCCAAAAGGAAATTTTGCAAAAAGGCCTGAAGAGTTTCCCTTCCTTAAACAAATGAGACTTGTCAAAGTGAAATCAAAGTAGATAAGTTACACTCACTGAGACACAATATACATACATACCCACATATGCAAACGTAATGCACAGGGAGCTATTAAATAAAGTCTAAAAATGTCTACATTGCCATATTTATTGAAGCACTCAACTACTTTGAAATTTAAATACAGATTTATTTGAATGAGTTAAAAAAAGTTATATAACAAATTTGTTTAAACAGTGTCAAGTGTGTTGACTTCTTTTTTTTTTTTTTTTTTTTTTTGGTGGGAGGAAGGTAGTGAGGTTATTTATTTTCAGAGGAGGTACTGGGGATTGAACCCAGGACCTCATGCGTGCTAAGCATGCACTCTACCACTCGAGCTATACCCTCCTCCCCAAGTGCTGTTGACTTCTGAATATTTTTATGAATATAAAGTATATTGTATTAAATACTTTTAAGTCCCAAATTTTAGGAGAACAATAATCTTTACTATTAAGATATTCTAATATATTTTATCTATGAAGTTGGAAACAGTTTACTGCATGAAGAAGTACATTGACAGTATTAGATGCCACTGGTTCTATTTTAAGTGTGAAATTGGGCATGACTCTTCCTCTTTATACTTCAGCAATGTTAAGCCCAAACATCAGCCCATTTGAGCATCAGGGTTCATTCATTCTCTAGCTGAAGATTGTTGTAATGTCCTTTGATTCCAATCCTTATGGTCCAAAAGCTCCTGAAATGCGCTAGTTTGTTTTCCTAATTTTGCAATTAGGATCCTGAATAGCAAAAAAATAATAATAATTTGGGTGATAAGATTAACATTTTGTGTTCATTGAAATTATTTAATGAATTTAAATGAAACCACCCACAATGTCTGAATTTGATTAACATATATTGTAAGTCGCAAATTGAACATTTTAAATAAAATATGCATAATATTGTATTATAATAGGACATCATTTTTTTTCTACTTTTTTAGAAACATTTTAAGCAAAGTATGCATAATATTCTCTTATAATAATATATTCTCAACTTTGGTTTTTCTTTGCCCAAAATTACATACATAAGAGCAATTTTTATGATGGTTGAGCTAATTGAGTTTATATTATATTATACTATGCTGTGACATATTATTACATCATATCATAGAATATTCTAATGAAATCTGACAGTATATATCTTTACTAGCATAGCAGATCTTTCTGCCCTTTGTCTTTCTATCTCCCTATGGCTTTGTCAATTATTTTCCTCTCTCCACTGATGGCTCTGGAAACTTTTTCCTCTACTACCAACTTTGCCATTTTTTTAGATGATTACGAGAACCAGGGATCTCTCTACTGAAATTTTTAGCACTATAATATATTCATCAGGCAAATGTTTAATTAGGAAATTAGTGCTGGCAGAAAGCAAGGAACAAGATAAATATAGCTCTTTGCAACCTTTTGATTAGCAGGGACTGAGATTCCCTAGGTGTGTAGATGAATGGAAGCCTTAGGGTACTCTGGGGTCACCTGATCTACCATGGGGTGGGGCTGGGGAAGGCTGACGGCAGGTGCAAGCACTTTGATTTGTGTAAAAGATTATATATAATCTGAAGCCTGAAAGGAATACTGGATGCTAGCCAGGTGAAGTAGGAAGGGAGGGGTGGAGAGGAAAGGGAGAAAGACAAAAGGAGTAATATTCTACAGATATTCTAAGAAAAGGGAACGGCATGAACCGCTGCCCAGCTGAGCAAGTTTGCAGTAGGTGGGAACCAAAGCAGAAAGGCAGGCTAGGAATACTGAGAAATAAATGACCTAATACAGGCAGTATCATGAAAGGCCTTGAAGCCATGTTAAGATTACCTGCTCTCTCCTGAGGGTCCTGGCCATGATCAGTGAAATGTTCTAGCAGAGGAATAGATGCATGTCTACAGAAGCACTGTGGTTCTTCTAAATCTTTCCCCTGTCTCTTCCAAGGTAGTCTCCATTCTTTCTAGGCTGCAATCTTCCTAGTGCACAGCGGCTGAGGTTAATTCCTGGCTTCAGAGTTTTCCCACTGACTTTCAGGAAAATGGCACAACCCTGTCGTCTTGTTGCTAACTTTTTAGACGTATCATCCCAAGCAGGATGCGCTCTCTTTCCCAGCTGCTTTATCAGCAGTTTCCAGCATGTATCCCGCTCCTTCGTGCCCATCCTGCCTTTAGGTGTAAATTTGCTCACACAGTCTGAAATTCTTTTTACCCACGTCTTCGGCTTTCTGACTGTAGGGCCGTTCTCTTTACTAGACACTAATTTCATTCTCCATCTCCTGCTCTAGTATTTTGCAAATACCCAACATATTACTAACTAGTATTATAATCACCTCTTTTCTTATCTGCTGCTACCCATCGTAAAACTCTAAGTTTATTGAGGAGATAGGTGTGTTTTGTATTTAGTAACCATCATAGCAAAGTTGATGGAATGATAAAAGGCCTGAACAGAAGTAAAAGTGACCTTTTCTTGCAACAGATAGGATGAGGGCTCAGCCAGCCAAGAATTTCATCTAAGCAGTATGGACCTATGTCCATATTTCTCTTACTATTTTGTTTTATCTTTTTTTTATATTTTAGAAGAATTTAAAAAAAGAAAAAGGAGATAAGAGCATATATGCGTGGCTACTTTCTGCTTTTCTTTGCAACTCAGTGTCTCATATAAACCTCACCTCCCATTGCCTGTGGACGTTGCAGAAAACTCTGTTACCAATAACCTAAGAAAAAGAAAGCCATCTTTGAAACATGCTGATAAACAGGAAGTGAAATTTTCCGGCAACATCTTAAGGCTGTACTGTTACTTCTAAGTCTTGTTACCATGTGAAGTTACTCCTTTTAGAGACGGTTGGAGGACAACATTTGGTTACGTTCTGATCTTTGCCCATCACATTTGAAACTTTGCATGCTCGTAAATGAAGCTGGACAAATTTATCAAATTTTAAAGGGATTCATTCAACAACTCAAATTCGCTTTTACTTCAAAAGCTCATTTCTGGGGAGAGCCACTTAAGAATGCCCCAGTGAGAGGTGAAAAAGCTAGACAGGCAGGGGAGACAGTGAAAGAGATGCTTAAAAACCTGTGTCTAAACTCTTCTGTGCCATGGTGTGAAAAGGGTTTATATTGACAGTCAAATTTTATCTCTAGTCTACATGGATTTGTGGGAAATGTGTTTATTTTGTAATTATTATTATTTTCTGAGTTATGCTGTGCTGTGTCTGTAATTTGCGTGGATCAGCTGTCATGAACAGATGCTCATCGGGTCAGGAGCTGGGACCACGAAGACTGAAAGAATTAGGTACAGGCAGGACGAACTCAACCCTGGAGGAAGAATGACAAACAGAGCTGAAAGGTTCAACATGGACTCAAATTAGACTTGATTTACTCTACGACGTGGTATTTAATTCTGAACAATCCAGACTTTAAGGATTTTTTGAGAATTAAGTTTTACAAAGTAGCAGAAGAACATCTTTCATAATCACATTATGCCTTTCAATCTGAAGAGTCTGTGGGGTTATGGGTTATTTTCTTTTTGTTTTGTTTTATTTTGTTTTGAGTCAAAGGGCAGGAGCCCAGCTAAGGATGGGTCCAGTTCCCACCTGCTGGGAGAGGGTACAGTCTGCCCTGAAAGGATGGTTGTCAAACATTTTCCAAAGAGGCAGACCCCGGGGTTGGAAATGAACCTAGCGGGGGAGGTGTAGGTTGGGCGTGTCCTAAACTGAGATGGGGATGGAGGGAGGAAGGGTCACTGTGTTTTCTCTTTATGCCTTTCCCTCTTGAATTTGGACCCTGAAGACTCTAGGAATGTGCAATATCTGCCTGAATGGTAGATAGAAGGTTTTTTGCCACAGACTATAATCTTATCAGCAGGCCAAGGAGACCGGTTAGCAGTTGGGGCCATACCTGAGGGCTTTGCAAACCAGATGAAACACAAAACCGCTCCGAGTGTCTCTGTGTTATAGTTCTCTCTCTAAACCATTGACCAAGGTTACAAATGGTATAAGATGGATTATTGCCAACTGATTAAAAAAAATGTGCTCTTTACTATTCACTTTCCCAATTCTGTATTTGCATCACTCTCCATGAATTTAAATCTTACGTTTTTGAATATAGTTGTAATTCAGCTACATGAACACCAGGGGGCGACCATGTTCTGAATTTCTATTTCTTATTTGTGAAGTGATAGACTGCTTTAAACCCAAATGACCACAATGTGCTTACGTTTGTATGTTCTACCAAACAAAGCATAAGCAAGAGCTTAGATTGCTGGGACAAAACTGTGGACATGTTATTCAAGAATGAGATTCTCCCTCAAATGAATCTTCTCATTCCATTCAGTGTCAGGCATAACAGAATCCTTGGTCTCTTTGTTCTCTGAAGGATCCGTTTACTCTAACTATGCAAATTTAGGTCAGCTTTTAAAAATGATTTTGCAGCCACACCATCCCGTACCCTTCAATCTTGGAATTTTAACACCACCATTGAAAAGCATTCATAATATATTTTTATATATTGAAATACAAAATTCATCATATTCATTCAAATAATAGTTAGTATTCCAGGGGTATTCTTTGGTAGCAGTAGTGGGAAATGGCAGCAGAATACCAATAAATTGTCCCATCTTCTGACACACATGTCATAACATTGAAAAAATTGCCTAATTTTAACATTTATGCAACCAGTATTATAAAAGAGACACACTAATTTTGCTTTCTATTTTTGTCATCAACAAAATGATATGTATTGACAGCTACAAAATTAGCACTGTTCATTAGTCAAGAGTTCAACAGAAATTGTTTCTTTAGAAACAAGTTTGTCTATTGGCACAGATTTCAAGATATTTGCATAAATTTCCGAGGCACAAATTCTCAGAGCTTTATACCCATGTGCATGAAGCTGTTCTGTTTCATCTGTGCGTGAGTGTGTGTGTGTGTGTGTGTGTGTGTGTGTGTGTCCATGTCCATAGAGCAAGCTTACGAGTGTTAACATAATAGGTGGGCAGTGAACTGTTCATGGAAATAATGGGACACGTATCAGAGAAGAAAAGTGAACAACACACTGCACACTGGCTCTAGGAGTCTCCATTGATAAAGAAAGACAGAGCTTATTAAAGCTCACTGCAGGCTCCCTGAATGTCCAGCTACAGGTGGAAATTATTTCATTGCTTACTCACCTGTAAGACACTAAAGGCCATCTCCTTTGAAGCAGGGTTTTCTGTTGGGAGTATTCTAGCGACCACTGATGGGAGGATGTAGAAAATCATGGTAGCCTTGCTTAGGCTCCAATTACTGAGAGAAGGATAGCGCTATTTATTCCAGGAGAAATGACTGGACACTGAGGGGAGCGTGGGTCTTGCTGTCCCTGAATACAAACTCCAAGTCCGGGGGTCACACCCATATGACAGAAGGGCCTGAGTTCTTTACACCAAAGATCTCAGATCCCTCACTGACGCCAGGAACAGTGGCCACTCCAACACCAAGTTCTGGAAGCTGACGCAGGTGGAATGTCATTTTCTGGTTGATTTTTTTTTTTAAATTATTGAAGTACAGTCAATTTACAATGTTACGTTAAATTTCTGGTGTACAACATAGTGATTCATCTATATGTGTGTGTGTGTGTGTGTGTGTGTGTGTGTGTGTGTGTGTATTCCTTTTCATTATAGGCCATTACAAGCTATCAAATATAGTACCCAGTGCTGTACAGTAGGACCTTGTTATCTATTTTATATATAGTAGTATGTATCTACAAATCCCACACTCCCGATTTATCCCTCTCTACCCCATCTTTCCCCTGGCTGATTCTTTGACTGCTTCCATAATTCAAGTGAGCAGTGGCTAATACTGCATCTATCTATATATATGTGTGTGTGTGTGTGTGTGTGTGTGTGTGTGTATACACGCTTCCGAGGGACTCACTATAATTAACTCTCAGGTGTACCCGAATCCTGTTGTAGTGGAACTATGGTAAACCGAGAGCTTTCTATGAATCTTGCTATTCAAGGTTCTTTAGAGCCAAGTATCCCTTTCCATTCTAGTGAATTTTCAGTTGAACAAAACTTTACAAAGTTTTGTATATGTATAAAGAAAAAAATGGAAATCATAACTTCCACTCTTTTACTTACTTGATGCCTCGAAAGGATTGTTGAGCATTTGCTCTGTGCAAAGGATTTAGCTAATATTTTCCCCCCAAAGCCCTGGGGTTTCTCTCTCTGTCTCATTTGTTTGCTGGGTCATATGGTAATTTAGTGGGGCTTCTTGAGGGGGTTGCTTTTGTTTGTGCTTTATCATGGGAGTCATTAAACCGCAGGCAGAAAGGATGGATACATTGCAAATTGCCTGTTTAGAAGAAAAGAGCACAGGTGCACATTTGTTTTGATTTTTCCATCTCTGTCTCCACTGCCGAAAGAATACAATGTCACACGCTCAGTAAGAAAGGCTACTAACAAAGAGAATGAAATATATATATATGTATAGATATACATACCTATATATTTCATGTATATATATATATAGGTATATTTCATATATATGTCTACATATCTTTAGCTTTCCAAATTATCCAATATTGGAATGTTTTACTGAATAACCAAATTGAGATGATAAGACTGGGTAAGAACCCGCTGTGATCTTTACAGCGCTCTGAGAATTTCTAGGCATTATCTAATTAAATCCTCAGCACAGCCTTACGAAGCAGGTATTGTCATTCTTATATTACAAATAAGGTGGAAAAGCTAAATACATCCAAGGTCATGGGGATTGGACAGTGAGGACGCCAGGCTTCAACAGGCCTGTGCGCCTTCTCTGGTTAAACACTTAAATGTCCTTTCAAGAGCGTGGACCATGTTTGCAAACCAAATGTTGCAGTTTGTCCTACAGATTATGATACCCGCTTACTGTTTCAAATAGTATCCGAGTAGCCAGCATTATAAATGTATCTTAACATAACTTTAGATATTACTTTAAATTTATATGGTTACATGCTTTATTGACAACATGGACTCAAAAACATAATCTCTTCTTGAAGATATAAGAAGGAAAGAGTTAGAATTTCTTATGTTAACTGACACTGATCATATTAAACATAAGATCGAATACTTCATAGATGAAATTCTAATTAAGTATTAATCTACAATGCTTTAGGAAGAGGCCAAAAAAAATAAAATAGCTTTAAAATTGAATAATAAAGCAATAACATATAATATGCACATTCTATTTTTCCCCCAAAAATTTAATTACCATTTTATTCAAACGACAATAACACATGTGATTTGCAGATAAGTATTTCTCGGTGGGTTGGTTGGTGATGTTACCGTTTGAATCAAAATAATTATTCAAATAATTCCCAATTTCACCCCATGCCTCCTTTTTCTTTTTTGGATGAAAAATGCTTCAAAGCTTCCAATCTTTCCAAGGTGGTAGAGATCAATGCTAATTCAGTACAATTATAAAATTCTTTATTGTAGCTGTTACTTCACTATTTTCCCTAATATAATCCTTAGAAATAAATGTCTACTATAAACAGAAAACAGTATGTCCTTCATCCTTAAACTATGCCGTGTGTTATAACAAGACACAAAAATAAACCTCTAGTCCAAACGCCCAGCCTTTAAGACATCATAAAATGAGAGGAAATATGGATAGATGTAATTCAAAAGTTTCTGTAAAATGTGCGTCATCTCTGCAATTCCCTTGTACTTACTCCAATACTCCTTTTTTAGGAATCTCAGGGTTACAGCAGTAGGTTGAACTTGTTTTTCTGTCAGAGTTCTTCTAAAGAGATGATAAAGGGGAAAAATCTACTATCATCATTCAGAGAAGGAATAAGCAACGTAAGAAATATACTCGTAACAGTGATACATATTTCAATGGGAAAAGTAGAACCTATTTTAAGGCAATTTCCATTCTATCCTGTAAATTGCCCCTTTGTGAGCCCCAGAGTATTTTAAACTATTAAGAAATTGCCCCTATTTCTGTTTTATTAAGAAAATATTGCTTTACCTTAATTTGGGTTAACATTCCATCCATCCAATGTATTATCACTTTTGAGAAGTAATATATTGCAATAACTCCTGGCTGCAGATGAAAAACAGAAGAAAAAAAAAAGGCATCTCTGAGTGTCAAGATTAATTTAAAGTTTCACCTCAGGTCAATGGAGCTTCCCTTCCTTCAATATAAGCAATAAGAAGTATTTTATTAGTTAGGAAAAACACTTCTCCAAAAAAAAAAAAACCACCAACCTGATCAAATTAAGACTGGATTTAACCAGGGTACACCTGGCAGACACAAGAACTTTCAGCTGATATTTAAGGTACAAATTTGGAGATACACCTTCGTAAAGACATAGATTTTTATAAGAAAATCCAGGGTCAAAGTAAATAATCCATATTAAATTTAGTAAATGGATGCTCAGAGGTAAACTCTTTTGAAACTGAAACTAAATAAGGGACAAAGACCACAAAGGCCAGAGTTTCCTCCCCTAGAGGTAGTGTCAGCAGCTTTGCTAACCACACACTTAGTCTTAAAGGGACCTTGCTGAGAGGTAAGGGGGACCATTTAAGGGCTCAATGCCACCCACGTAAGTGAAATGAAGTGATGCACTTTGAGGGTGTGGTGTGTGAAATGGGGGCTTCAGACCAACATGCCTACAAACGTGTCACCCCCTAGAACTGCCGAAAAGGGGAACGGAGCCCTCCTCTAATGCCTCCATGCCCTTCGCCTCCGGGGATTCAGACGTGGCCGTGGCGATGCTCATGATAATGTGTTTATCAAGAAGAAGGAGAGAATGATGGCAGAAAAGGTTGATATGGAAAATAAGGAGCAAGACTAGTTTATATTCTTCAGAAATAATCTTCTTAATTGAGAAATAAGCTATGAAACGATTATGTAATTTCCTGGTCCTCAGCCATGACTACATATTAGTATCACCTGGAATGAATGAAGTGGCCACATATGAGCCATGGTACTGAAGACTTTGATTCATTTAAGTCTTGAGTGGAGGCTGAGAGTCAATGTGTGAATTGTCTTACCAGTGTTTTTAATGTCCCGCCAGAAAGAAGAATCGTTTCCCAGACTTCTCAATAAACTGTTGAAACCGTGATAGGACTCCAATTCTCAGGGGACATCTGCAAGGTGGTGTTCCATCTTCCTGATCACTTTGACACATTTTTGGCTCTTCTAGATCTCTTCTAGATCAACTATGCATCGATCTGTCTTGCCCCAAATGTGTGGGAACTGTATGGTGCCCAACAGGAAGGAAAGAAGGATTAGGAGTGTCAATGACAGCTCACAGGTGGGCTCACTTCTCTGTGAAAAGTGCTGCAGGGATGGAAATATCACCGCCACTAAACAGAGACACACTCGTGTCTACCTATGATTGAGCTAAGGGTCTTGTGGAGGGAGTAACTGGACTTTCACTAGGAAAGTTAAAAGAGTTTTTGCCAAAACTGAAACTCAGTTAAAGAGGTAGTAGTGAGATAACCTGGCCAAAGAATTCAGAAAAAACTTAGAAGTTTTTGGAAAAATGTCAGAATGTCTTCAACTATTATGAGCGTCCCTTTTCCTGAGAAGAGACTGTACTGACCACCATGAAGACACCACCATGATACTAAGGGTTTAGTGACAAAACCCCTCAGCATTGCCCATATTGCTCTGTTGACTTTTGAAATTATATGATTTTTTGCCCTCTAATAGCGTTTGAGCTAAGCATACGCCTTGTACAGGAATAAGTACTATTTTTCATTCTCTAAAAACTGACAGCCACCTTTTTTTTGTCATTTTTTTCAATGCTTTGAAACACCTGAAGAGACAGAGAAAAAGAATAGTGCTGGAGATGTAGGACTGCAGAGAAACCGTTCTTGATGAGAAGGGAGCATTATGCAAGTAGATGTGATGTGTGAGACTTTTTGGAAAATAAATCTTTTTCCCTGTTGGCAGAGGGAACCTCCCAAGGTGCACTGAATAGAATTTGAATTTAACATCAGACTGCTATTTTCCCCGAGGAGACGCTAGAGCTAATCAACTTGAATCTCAGAAAATTTTTTGGGTGCATTTATTACCTGTCTTACAAATAATTTCTGCATGTATTTTTTACTTTGAAGTTATTTTTATTTCTAAAGTACACACAGGGATGAGAATAATTGCTCTCGTTATTGATAAACTGTAGAAATCACAGCTTTGTTCCAACACGTGTTAACTTTGCCTGTAGTCTTTTTTGCTATACACAAGTGTCGAGGTCGTCCAAGTCACTGAACTGCCCACACGCGTGTGTATTTGTGGGGCTTCTAGACATGATTATGCTAAAGAAAGATTTTCACACACCTACTCATCTATTTTTTTTCTTCAAGTGTCTATGAATTCATTTTAAAATGTTTACTTAGAATTAAGAAGCAGGTAGAAAAGTAAACTATATTTCCCCACTGATAAGACATTTCAGATTAAATCTCCTATGCTGATTTCTTGCTAGTTTCCATATGACCATTAAGCTGTGTGTCTGTTTAGTTTTTAGTAGCAAACAGTTTTAATCGTAATAATTTCTTGTTTAATATTTTCTACTACTAATCTCACATTTTACATCTCTTCCTCATGATAGTGTGATGATCTAGTATTTAATGTTTGCAAATGAACTTGAGAGTCACACGGAAGATAGAGATTAACTGAGGAGAACTGATAACACAATCCTCAATTTCCATATCTAAAACCAAGTTCTATTCTATTTGTTTCATTAACTATTCAGATCTATTTCAGGCTTCATATTGGTTTTGCCCATATCTTGTTAGACTTATTTTCATTTATTGTATTTCTCTCCTTGTTACAAATAGAAATATTGATTCCATTATATTTTTAGTTTGGTATTTCCAGAAATAGTAAAATTGCCACTTATATTTATCCATTGGTCTTGCTGGCTTTTCTTATTTGTTCTAATGATATTTTGTTGTTCTGGTATGTCCCCGCCCTTCTGCAGTGATTGTTTAAGAGTTTTAAGGTATGAAATAAAATCAGATGCAGTCAATAATTTGACTTCTTTTTTTGTTCCTACTCTTTAGTTTGTGATTTTTCTTTTGACACCTCACATTGACTTTTACTTCCAGTAAATATAAACAATAGTGCGGCTAGCGAGCACTGTTTTATTGATCCAGAATTACATGTGACTGCATGTATGTGTATGTGTGTGTATGTGTGTGTGTGTGTGTGTGTGAGAGAGAGAGACAGATTGTGGAGAAAATGAGAGAAAAAGGGCTAATGTTGAATATTATTAAATGCATTTTCTTTCTGTCTTCCTTTTCTTTACTCTGAATTTTTTTTAAACAACATAAACACCTATTGAGAACGCAGGCCCTCCTTTGTGCCATGATGTATCTTCCATTAGTTAGACGATTCTGAGAGTTAAGAAAGCGAATCTAATTTTCCATAATACAGAAGAGAGCTTTGAGCAAAGTGGAATATTCATTATTCGGGGGTATAATTCAATTCCCATTGTGTCACAAGCAGAAAAATACTTCTTTGGTGATAGCCTTGAATAGGCAGCTTTTGCAAAAATGTAGATCCTATTAGAAGAGAGTAAGAGATTCCAGAGGATTAAGGGATCTGCAAAGATCATATGCAATCCAGGAAAAAAAAGGAAAAAAAAACACCACTACAATACCAGCATGATCTTAAACTTCAGTTCTGAAATTAGATACACGTTTTCCACATTCTTTTCAAACATTTCACGTTGCCACAGGCCATCAGGAATCATGTCACATCAAGCTGTTTGTAAACCCACAATACTGTTCAAAAGTCTGGAACGGGTAGAAGTATGCTTTGTTAAATTATATCTGTATGATCATTGTAGTCAAATACGGTCTAACTGTATGAACTGAAAGGGATCCCACAGTTGGAATAATGCTGGTCGTTTGTAATAACCACACAGTCATCAGTAGAGTGAATGGTCTTTGCTCCTCATCACAATAATGATCACACAGGCCTCACCAGTGCTTTAATTCAGGACAGCGCAATGGTACCCCTGGAGTTTCCCCAAATTCCTCGGGTGTTCTTTCAAACCTTCTACAATCTATTAATGACGTAGCCTTAGTAGGGAGCTTTCCAGACCTGCCAGAGCTCCAGCCAATAGTAACAAATCCCTACCTACCTTGCTGTGGGGCAGCCAGTGTAATATAAGAATTCCAGAATCTGAAGAGAGTTGTTTGAGGCGTATAAATCACCGCCTTTAAAAAGAGCCGACGACATTCCCTTTGGCTGAATTTTTATAGTCTGTGTGATTAACTCTTACTGAAACACTCTTTCTATAAGTAAAATAAATGAGGGTAAGAATGAGGAGACACAACACAAAGGCAAAAGTAAAATCTTAGTATTTAAATCCAAGTAACCTTGCTTTAACTCAAGTGTGTTGCCATGAGGGTACCGAGCCCAGCAAGCTTCAGACCCCTTACCTGTACAGGCTCCTTTAAAGGCCCGAGGAGAGACCCCAGCAGGGATGATATGATATGACCATGACTTTTTTTGTATATTTGTAATTTCGTAAATTTTTAAACTAGACTAAGTCTATCGTTTCCTGACACTTAACCCCTACTTTTCTGCATCCTTCCTCTCCTGTCCACTACTGCTGAATGACCGTAAGTATAACTGAAATGCAATAAAGGAGGGACGGATTTGGGGGTACACTTAGTTTGGGTTTAGTGGAGAGTATTTACAGAGTTCACAGTTCTGAGCAGAGTGAATTTATCGCTTGGCTCCACTGGGTAAGGGCTGCCACGGACAAGCCAATATTCCTGTGCCAACTCACTGCGCATGGGGCATGCCAGTGCTAGCCCCGAGGATGCTGTGTGATGTGAGACATGCCCTGCAGCCCCCAGGTGTGCGAGGGCAGTGAGAGAGCAACCAGACTTGGAACGGAGGGAGTCCGATGCAGCCTGCAGAAAATGTTCCTTGTTATCGGCAATGGAAAAACGGGGTGGATTCATTTCTCAACAAAACCTCTCAAAATGGAAGCTCACTTGTCCTAGAAATATATTTCAAAATAAGGTGCATAACAGAATGTGCTAGACATTTAAAACAATCTTTTCTGATGGGAATATTGCACAACAGGATGAACTGGAATTCCTGTAAGGAATTGCATAACCTGCCACCCACATCAAAACGGCTCACACGTGAAAAAAACCTAATACATGTTCTCTTGAATTGTCAATCCTAAAATTATATCTGATGTTTCCAATAAAAAGGTGGGAAAGTGAAAGAAAACTTTCTAAACTAGCAATGATAAAAAATAAATTATTATCAAGTATGATAATACATGATAATTACCAGATAATAAGTTTATAAAGGTGTCTCGAGCCAAGGAATTAGGAGAGAAAAGTATGGAGAGGTCTGAAAAATATTGAAATTTTAAAAATTAAAATGTTGACTAAAAATTTTTTGATTAATAAAAATATTAAAATAATTATCTGGATTTAGTGATTTTTTTGGTCTGTTTTTGACAAATTGTAATCCTTATTTCTTTTCTCATCATAAATATTTTCATTTCTAGTTTAACTTTCTGGTTGTTACTTTGTATCATTTTCCTTGAGGAAAACACTTAATACTGTATGAACCTCAGGCTCCCACGGTTCCTGAATTTGCTCTACAGTTGTGTTAGCAGTACTGTTGTTCATGTTGTTTTATAATCAGAAAATCCACTTCTGGCAATGGAAACTGTAAGCTTGGAGCTCTGGGTCTAAAAATCACTTTCTACTTGAAAAATAAGTGACTTTTATGAGAAAATGAAAAATTCCAAATTAAAAGCTATGTTAAA
Organism: Camelus ferus; assembly: GCF_009834535.1. Taxonomy (NCBI): domain Eukaryota; kingdom Metazoa; phylum Chordata; class Mammalia; order Artiodactyla; family Camelidae; genus Camelus; species Camelus ferus. The sequence goes on along the minus strand of NC_045698.1, from coordinate 13,119,534 downwards.
TAATGATTTTTTTCTATTTCTGGAATGATTTTAATTAGATCATTCAATGGATGCCAACAGAGATAAAAGGGGAAGATGACAATAACTCCAAGCAAATGTCATCAGAAATTTATTCTTCAAGGCTACAAGTTGCCCAAAATAATGTGACGGCACCATTTGCAGTTGCTTAAGAGCCCAGTCTTGAAGCCAGGGCCTCTGCATCTTCTGAGCTGAGGGAGCAATAGGTACTACTAGATTTCCCTGGATTTCCCAGGCTCCAGTGTCCCACATCTTTAGTGAGACCCAGAGAAGTGGAAAGAAGTTACTAGAAAACCCAGTGAAAAATATGTACACTGTTGTCTCGGGTTCCCTGGATGTGGGGAGGGAGGGCCAGGTACGTGTGAGGTGTTACTCTCCCGGGAAGGATGTGCTGGGAAAGTTTCCCCCAAATTGAATGGAAAGCCAGATAAGGCTGAAACCCAAGGCTGCAGGAGGAAGACCAAGAGTGCCTAAGATCCTTGTACCTGCAAGACAACAAACTTTATAGGAAGTGACAGAGGAATTATCTCTGGTTGGGACAACCTAGAATTTTTACAAGTTGAGATAGTGAACTATTTCCTGCATTAGTGCATAATTAGTACAATCACAGAACATCCCATGGAAAATAGGAGCCCCTCACATTTGCAGCCCCAGGAAACTTGGTAAACTGAAGCCGATGTATTCCCAAAGACATCGTGGATCTAATCACATATAACCTGCCACAGCCAGTTACCCCACTTAGCCGCAGGCAGTAAGACCACACCTGCTCAATTTGTTCTCATTTTGGAGAAAACCGTATCCCAAGTGCGGAGATCCAACTGAGACACCTCCTCAAAGATACCTGGAAAGAATTGATACTGTGTTTCATTGCTGCACTTTTTTGAGAACTTATTCTGCAAAAGGAACAAATGACCACTTCAGAAAATAAAACAGTGGGTAATACACAATGGCAGGACTCATTTTTGCTACATAATGACTGAGGTAAGACACTCCAACCACACGCAAAAGCTGTGCTCCAAGCAGGGTGTGGTTAGTAAATTATTGGGTAGCACTGTATGAAGTTGCTATCATTCAATTGTTTTTGATCTACAAAAAACAGCACATAAGAATACAGATCGACTCAAAACAAACTATAATATTTGCTTGGAGACGATGATCTGAACACATTGTGAGATTTCTCCATTCCTAGAAAATCTGCAGCAACAATAGAAAGCATGAAAACACCTCTGCGCAACCACACAGGCATATGTTCGTGGAGAGCCAAACTGGCAAACAGGAAGTGGAATCTGGCACGTGGGAGGTAATACAGGAGAGGAAACTAGCAGCTTAGAATTGACAGCTGAGCGCAGCCACTAACAGTGGGCACAGCGACAAAGGTATTCGGTTCGTGGAGGAGATGGATGGACGCAGAGAACCAGACAGTCCCCAAGGTCAGGCAGCAACGTGACGGACGGCTTCTGCCCTTGGTCTGGGGAGAAGGAGCAAGGTTCTGCCTGCAACAAAAGCAAAAGAAGCCCAGAAGGATAGGACATTGTCCCTGATGCGTGGTGACCCACGGGAGGAATAAGAGCACTCGCATGCAGAAAAATAGCGACTAACGTATTTCATTCTTGGTATGCTCTTAAACTATCACGCCTCAGGTGAGGATGTTAAAAATAACAGTGTTTCCCAAACATGGCCACAGGCTGTACACAAAGATGGCAGAGACAATGTCACTGCCAACAGAAGGGCAAGGTCACGAACCAACAGATATTTAGGCAAAGACAAAATTGGCAAACAAGGGTAAGAAGGAGGAGATCCCATATCTCTAAAAAAAGAATCAGTAGAAAACAAAATATGGCACTAGTTTAAGAATCATTAATATGTTCAGAAAGGTAATTGAGGAGGGCACATTCAAGAAATAAGATAAGGCTGCCAACTAAAAACATTGTAGATGTTGTATATCAGTATTTATATGTACACATGCATTGCCCATAACCTTTTAAAGTTTAATGGGTGGTCTGAATGGGTGGATAAGAATAAAAACAATGATCACATAAAAGATCATGCTGACTAGTTTTCCTGGGATGCAATACAAAAGTGATAAAGAGGAGGAAAGGCAAAAAGAAAACTCGAGTTACATAAATCACACTCGCAAGTCCTAGCATCTGCCTCTGTACGGAACTAGAGAAGAGAAATGGGGAGACGGAGGTATTTTTTTTAAAAGCAGCATAGCCACGAATTCTGAGGAACTAATATCTAGGTACTTAGATTGAAACAGTCCACTGAAGGCCAAGCCAGATATAAAAGAGAAAACAGCCAGCACCTGGACAAATACCAGATCCTGAAGGACTAAGTGATAAGAGAGGGCAAAAAAATCTAGGAGCTTCCAAGGAAGAAAAAAAAACTTCCCAGAGCAAAACAAGAGCCAGACTGACATCAGACTTCTTATCAGCAACGCTGTCTAGAAGAAGACTGTAGCATAATATACATACAAAGAGTGGAGGGTAAAGTGTATTTTTAAAAATCTTAGCCAGAATTATAGACTCAGCCAATTTTTGGAAAACTCAAGTCTGGAAAACAAAACAAACAAAACCATCAAGAAGCTGTAAGAATCATAAACCTGTACATCTGAAACATAATATAACCTCAAACTATAAAAGTCAGAAATGAACCAAAAGTAGAATTAGAAGCTGACAGACTAGTAAGCATTGTGAATGTCTTTAAATACAGCTCTCAGAAAAGAAAAATCAAGTACAAAACTACAAAGAAGATAATAAACACATTAAAAAAACATTACATGTGTATTAACAAATACAAGGGAAATATCGCCAAAGAGAACATGTCATTGGTGAAAAAGAAAATCTTAATATATTCCTCAAAATGATACATTTAAGCCATGTTCACTAACCACAGTATTATAAATTGAGGAATCAAATACAGGAGTTAGAAAAATAATAACAAAAAGGCCAAATACTTGGGAATTTCAAAAATACGTTCTTAAATTCTGCCTGCTTTAAAGATTACAAATGGAATATATTTATTAAATGCTGTGGATTATAAAAAAAAAAAAGAACGATTTGTAGGAACATTTGTTTTAATTTGTGGAGCTGTCAATCTAACTTGGAACCAGATAATATGAAATAGAGAATCTCATTCAGGCACCCTCAGAAGAACAGAACTTAAGAACTGAGAGATAGATTTCCTGTAAACGCCTGATTTACAGAAGATGGACACATATGTCCTGACCAAAGAATATCCCAAGAATCCCTTCCCATCCTTAAGCCCATGAACTCACTGTTTGGACTCTGTCTGGACTTCCCCTTATCAGCTCTGCTCCTACAATTCCAGCCCACCCCACCCCAAATGCTCCACGGATTTTCTTGCAACTGGTTATGGCGTCCATTTCCTGAATCGCAGTCCCCCTGCCATTCCCAAATGAACTCAACTTCTGGTAATTTGAGCTTGCCTCAGTTTACCTCTCATGTTGACAAATTTAAGAGGACAGGAAAAAGAAAAAAGAAAAACCTAAAGATAATGGTATATAGCACAACCAATAAATATGTCAAAATGTGTTAAACAGATGGAGAACAAAATGGAAGGTTGTTTTTAAAAAGCTGATGTGTCTGACTGACCTTTGCAAACAATTAGGAAAAATTGAGAGAAGTTAAAAAGTAACATCTGAATGAAAAATAATGACAAAAGTATCTGAAATATAAAAAACAAATATTGCAACATCAAAGTGTAAAAAATGAGATGAAATGTCCAAAAACATGTACCTGACTAAATTTAAAGTAAACATACACACACAAATTTTGATAGATAAATATTAAGACAGTTACCTGTAAAAAAAAAGTATAGTATTTCAGTTTTATTTTGGAATAATTTAGATTTACAGAAAAATTATAAAACTTGTACAATAAGTTCCCATATGTATTTCATTTAGCTTTTCCTGATATTGGATCTTGCATAACATAGTACTTTTAGTAAAACTAAATCGTCAACATGGACATAGTGAACTAAACTGAAGACTTGCTTGGATTCCACAGTATTTCCACTTTAGTTTTTTCAGTTCCAGGATCCCACACTGCATTTAGTTGTCATGTCTCCTCAATCTCCAATGTATGAAAGTGTTCTGTGTTTTCTTGCTTTTTCATGACCTTGACATTTTTGAAGAGTTGAAGTACATTATTTTGTAGAATGCCCTGCAATTTGGGTTAGTCTTATTTCTCTCATGCTTCAACTATGGTTATGCGTTTGGAGCAAGAATATCACAAAAATGATTCATCCTTCTGAGTACCTCAGCCCAGGAGATTGTGATGTTGATATTGACGGCCTGACCTTGACCATTTAGTTAATCTGGTGTCTGCTGGGTTTCTCTACTGGTAATTCCTGTTTCTCCCTTCGTAATTAATAAGTAACCCAATTTTTCTCACCATCTTTTTTTTTGTAATTAATTTTTCTCACCATTAAGTTTAGCATCCATTTGTAGAAACTGACTGCAAAATTCAATGTTCTGTTAATGGTGATTTTCTTTTCCTTCACTATTTCCTTCATTTTTTTCCATATTCATTAAAGTTCTTCTGAGAGGGAGAGCTGTCCCTTCTTCCTCATTGAATTATTTAAGTATTTACTTTTACCAATGTGAACTTACAAATGCTTACTTCACTCTGTGGATTTTATCCAATATTATTATATTTATTTTAATGCTTAAATCATTCCAACTTTGCCTATTGGGAGCTTTTACAGGTTGGCTTCTAAGCTCTTTCAACATTTATTCCCTTTCCTCTTTTTTTTTGTACTTTATTGGTGATAATTAACAAATATAATTGTGTATATTTGAAGTATATAACATGATGATTTGTTATACATACATATTGTGATATGATTACCAAGGTCAAGATAATTAACACATTCATCACCTCATAGTGAACATTTTATTATTTTGAGTAATTCTTTACTTTTCAGAACTACATCTTCTTCTCACATTTATCTTATATTTACCCTGCTCTAGGCCTGGAATCTACCAGTTCCCTAAGCAATCCTGGATCCTTTAAATGGAGAGTAATATTTAGAAGCAAAGATTTGGGCTCTAGGTATGCTCATTGCAACTAGAGTATCATTGAATTTAGACCTGAGACCATGTATGAATCTATACCAACCAATACATACACAGACATTTATCTATCTATCTATCTATCTATCTATCTATCTATCTATCTATCTATCTATCATCCATCATCTATAATTTTAAAACATAGGTTTTTTAAAGACTTCAAGATGGTGGAATAGAACAATGTGGAGCTCACTTTCTCCCACAAATACGTACGTCCAAAATACGTCTACATGTGAAACAGTTCTCACAGAATACCTACTGAACTCTGGCAGAAGATCTCAAACAATCAAGCTTTTAATGACACCTCTGATTCCATATCTACTTAGGGTTGGTTCTAGACTTCCCCTTTCCTTATTTCTATCTGCCTTATCTAAAAGTAAGAAATCTGTCTCTCATTACATACAAGATACTTATTTACTTTTTCCATCTTAGTATATGCAAAACATAGTTTTCAGGATTCCCATACTCATACTCCTGGAAAAAAACAGATTTATTAACCCAAATGTAGATCTTATATGTTTTTTAGTGGGTTTTTTTTTTTTTTAGTGTTTTTAATGTTTCTCTTTCTATTGTCTTAGAGCATCCCATCAAAATTCTGGTTTCCAAAGTTACTTAGGTTACATATTTTCTTCCCCACTCTCAGTATGCTTCTGTTTTTTTATATGTCTTATATTATATTTTGTATTCTTTTCATATTCTGTTTTTTTTTTTAATTTACATAGAGTAAAATTAGCTCTTTGTGGAGTTCAGTTGGTCTTGACAAATGTGTAGTCTTATTCGCCAGAGCTGTGCTGCAGGAAAGTTCTACACCACAGGTATCGCCTTCTGATGCTCGTCTTAAACCACACCCTCCCTCCACCCCTGGTGAAACCTGATTTTTTCTGTTTCCACAGTTTTGCCTTTTCCAAGTTATTTAAATTGAAACAAATAATATGTAGCTCTTGAGTCTTTCACATAGCAAAATAAATTTAGATAAATTCTTTGATGAATCAATAATCCATTCTTCCTTTTTAATTGCAGAATAATATTTCTTTGTATGGATGTGTTAAACCTCCTTTATTTATCCAACAAATGAAAACCGTATGGGTTGTATATAATTTTTGTTTGATTATGAATAATGCTGCTGTAAACATGTGTATTTAGATTTTGTGTGAACATAAGTTTTCATTTACCTTGAGAAAACACCAATAAGTGGGATTGCTGGGTCATATGAACATGTATGTTTAACTCTGTGATAAATTACCATATTGTTTTCCACAAAGTGCCATTTTGCATTCACAGCCTCAGTATATAAGAAGGGTGTAGGTGGCCCATATTCTCACCATCACTTTGTTATTGTCATTGTTTTTTAATTAAACAGTCCAAGTGTGTAGTAGAATATCAGCTTTGTTTCCACATCCATTTGCCCAATGAATAATTTTTTGAATAATTATTTCATGTGCTTTTTGCCATCAGTAAGCCTTATCTGATGAAGTGTCTATTTAGATAGTTTGTTCATTCTTTTTATTTGGGTTGTTTGTTTTTTTATTATTGAGTTTTGGTGTTCTTAATTCTGGATACACGTACTTTGTGAGAAAAGTGGTTTAAACATCTCAGTCTATGGATAATCTTTTTACTTTTTTAACAATATGTTTCACATAGCAAAGATCGATCTATCTATCTATCTATCTATCTATCTATCTATCTATCTATCTATCTGTCTATCTTTCCATATACATATTGTTTTATCTAAAACAAAAGTACATGGGGTCTAGAATACTTGATCTAAATTTCTTGATGCTACACCTCAATGAATAAAGACCCAGAAAAAGACCATTATTATTGTTATTTTTGACTTAGTGCAACTGAGCTTTTTTTTGTAGAAAGGTTGATGAAAATATAGATATTACACCGGAAACTCACAAATTTCAAGGATGCAGTTGAAGCTTAGGCAGCCATAAAGATCATGTATATGATGAGTTGGACTTACAAGCAAAGGAAGTAACATTTTGTTTAATTATAGTAAACTAAAGTCCTTGTGTCAAAAAGTGATGCAAGTTAAAGGAGACATGACTTCCCGGGTAATGATTTTAACATGGACAGGGACCACCTAACACCTGAACTAATCTAGATATGTTCTTACTTTTGCAAATGATATGATAATGGCTCTCTATCATCTTATGGTATCTAGTTCTGTGTCACAAAGAAAGCTGAGCTGTGCATCCAAAATTTAATAGCATTATGGCATCTCTCAAATTTTCGCAGAACTGTAAATAGAAATCAAAAGAGCCTACATATCTGAAATTTTCAAAGGCAACATCTGGGTATTTGAAAATGCATTTTTCTAAAAAATCCAGTAGATGGCACATAAATACCCCTATTTTCCAGTGTTGACTAGCATTAGTAATCCTGAGAAGGATGCCCTAGCTCTCCAGACAGAAGGAGGAGGTGGGTGGGGGGTGTTCTCAGATGCTGCAGAGAAAAGGCTGACACAGGTCTTGATTTGGAAAAAGGCCTCAGCTTTTGTAAACAGAAATGACTGTCTTGATCTGTTTGCACTTGGTGACTTCAGAGATTTTGTAGGAACGGGAATAAGAGTTACTGGTGTTCCTTATATATGCATGTATCTTCAGTGAAATTAATTATTCTTAAATACACATATATTTTAAAGAAATATAATTATGAATGTGGCATAGTCCCACTAAACTCATGGAAATTAATTGCTGAGGGTTTGGAAATAAACACTAATTAAGTAATGCAGCTGACATGGGGAAAGAATTTATATTTGGACCTAAGAGATTGTTCAGATTCTTGACAGTTTCTAACGTAAGAAATTATAAGCCAGATCACATAATTTTAGCTGTTGTCATCAATTCATGTTTTCCTTGGTCCTATGGCTCCAGTCCCTCCACATCACCTAAATATTCAATCCTTCTTTAGTATTTCTTTTTTATACCATGCTGTCTATTTATCCTAAAAAAAAAAAATGCTTATAGTCAGTACATAATAGAGTAATGGTCCCCATAAGGATGCCACTCCATGTGTGTTCATAAAGATGCCCACATATACTCATACATCACTGCATGACTTCTGTTATCAGTTAGCCTCTTTTAGGGCACAAAGTTTTGAGCAAGAAGGGGTTTATCTCTTCTACAGCAGGAAGTTTGGATAAAGGCTATTCTTGGATTAATTCAGTGCTTGATGATGTCACTGAGACTGGTGTTTTTTTTTTTTTTTCTCTCTCTGTCCACCTTTCCATCCATTCTGTAAGAAACCCCTCTCATGGTCACAGGTCACAGGTAGCTTCTCCACATCCAGCCTCTTCCCATGGCCGAGTCTCTGAGCACGCCTCCTCTTTCAGTAATGAAGAAAAATTTCTGGAAAAGCCCAGGTGATGCCCCCTTACATCTCATTGTCTAAGGCTGTGTACGGTGTGTGAGAATACCTAATTTGCTTAAACTAAGTACAATTTATCTCCTGGTGAAGGGTTGGACCTCATGGCACGTGATCTCATAGCACGTAAACACAGCCAGGGCATGAAAGGAAGGAAGGAGGATGCTGGGCCGGCAACCACAGGGAGCAGCATCCTTTACACTCAGCTCTCACGTCACAAAACGTCGCATTAAGAGGCCTCCTCTGACCACCGACAGGGACCCCACCCAATCCTATCACCCATGTCACCTTGCGCTTGTCCCTCATCTTGACTTCATAACTTCCAGAACATATTTTCTTTCAACAATTTTTTTAATGTCTCTATGCTTCCCCTTCACCTGCTGCAAAGTGAGTCTCTTTAGAGCAGAAATACTGTCTGCTCATCACATCCCCGGTGCCTGGAGCAGCTCCTCGTACCCACCAGATGCAGTTATTTGAGAAATAATGGATGGATGTAAATATTAATAGAAGCCACTGATCTTTACTGGCTCTCTCTCTCTCTCTCTCTTTTTTTTTTTTTTTTTTTGACAGTATGGAGTCTAGAAGAGGTTCATGAGGAAGGATGTTTTTCTTTTGGAACATGTTTCTGGCATGAGATGAAGATCACTATGAAATTTGATAAACACTAGAGAACATCAGAACTGGAAGGAGGAGCTGGAAGGTGGTGGTTGGTTCTACAAACACATTGTCTCGATATCCATTAGGAGGATAGATTTGGCTGGACTACGGGTCAATAGATAGGAAGACTGGACCCTCAGCTGGGGAAAAAAGTACACCTGGAAATGATGATGAGGGCTTGACTTTTAGTAGAAAAAGAACTTTTCTGTGTAGTTGCTTCTGGCTGTTATTACTAGCTGTGTTATGTTGAGCAAATTACAGATTTTCTGAAAATCTTAGTAGCATTATCTCTAAACTGTGGTTGCAGGATTTGCAGGATCTGATGGAAAGAACACAAGAGTTGAGATCAGAGATCTGAGTTGGAATGCTGACTTTAGCAATAAGGAGCTTTTTTCTTCTTTTTTAACCATACATAAGTTTCTTGTTCTCTCTGAATCTTGGCTTCTTAAAGTGGTGAGCGGAGATTTAGAATATCAAACAATACAATGGACTCTTCCAGTCAATTGTAAATGTTTGACTATGTGAATCCAACTTTCCCAAATTTTACAAACTGGTAACTAATTCATTAAATACACACACACACACACACACACACACACACACACACTCCAGCAGTGTGCCAATGGGGGTAATTTAAAAAATTCTCTGGGCTTTTTCTAAGCCCATAGCTTTCTCATTCCATCCTGGCTGCTAAGATGCTCAGGAGATCATCCATTAGGTGAGGGAAGATGGAATAAGCATAAATAATTGTAGAATGAATACAATGAAAATTGATCAAAGACAACATGGCTAATAAAATTTAATTCAAGTCTAGTTCAGTAAATAGATTACAGTAATAAACTAAAGTGGAATGTTCAGACCTCTTTTGATCATCTCAGCAATGTTTGAGGATGAGACATGTTCTGGAGATTTCTGTTTGACAAAAGCCATTTCTTACCCAGGCAGGCAGAAACACTGATTCCACAAACGATGAAGTTGACCAAGCAAAATACTCGGGAAAACCATTTTATATGTGGTCTGTTGGCAGTTTGCTAAAAAATGTAACTAAGTGGTTTTCATCAGACTCATCATAAACTTAACAAGAAAATATAAAATGTTTTCTTGGATTATGTGATTGCAATGTTAGTAAAACAATAAACATGCTGTAAGCACAGAACACACAGAAGATAAAGTGTTTTGAAAACCTTTATTCATAATACCCTGGTTACAATGCAGAAATATGCATTATTTTTAAAGAAAATTAGGTTGATTAGTCACTGCTGGCTTAACGTCTGACAGATCAATGAAAAGATTAAAGTAACCTGGAGAGAGATCTTTTCGAAGACTGTGTCAAGTGAGAGCCTTGACATTTGTTTTCTTAATGTTTTTATCAAAGATTTTGAAAACTATTTCTCATATTTGAGAGCATTTTCTTCAAGGTTATTATTCTCATAAAGCAGAAGACTATAGATAGGGTTTTGTTTTATTTTTTCTCATAAGAACTGGCTAGGATTATAGGGAACATGTGGCTAATGGTTTGTGGGTTTCATGGAACAGGATTTGATATTCCAGATTTGATATGTAACATCAGAGAAAGAGTATCTTGGAAAGAAGCCGAGTGCTTCCCATAAAGACCAGAATAGAACTGTAGAAAAGATTTGTTGGTTTAATTAAAAGGGTTTACACCCAGGACGTGGAGGCTAAGGAGAAATGTAGGCAATTACAACCAGAAAATCAGATATTCTGACTGGGAAATAAAAGCTACCTGGCTTTCGGGTCTACCCTCAGAGGCCTACCCATTTCTGTTGGCTAAAGCATATCACAGCCCCAATTCAGACCCAATTCCCATTTGTGGACAGATACGGTTTTTGGAAAAGTTAATATTGTACTAAAAATCCTACCCATGGTAAGTGTTACCGCACAGCTTTGTCTGACTCCCTATGTCATTTCACCCCGTGCTGCCTTTGTTAAGCTCATCAAAACATTCAATAAGAAAGTGTATGATATTGTTGGAAATAAGATAAAAATGCAAGTTGGACAATTACACAGTTGGATGTAAGAAATTTATAGATATCATAGCTCAGAGATCTAAAAATAAATTTTAGTCCTGTTTTATTCAACCCTTTTATCAATCACTTTAATGTTTTATTAATTACATTATGTCATTAAAAGTCTCAGTAAAATGAAGTTAAATTCTCAAATGTATTTTATATTCCAGCACATAAGCTATCTTTGAAATTGTTAGCTATGCTTTTAGAAAAAGAGCTAAAATGGAGGATTTGAATCACATAGTGACACAATTCATACAGTTTTAATATATTTTCTGTGAATAGACTATATTGTAAGGAGTGTGCTCTGCTGCAGTTTTTAATTTCTTTCTTTCTATGTAATTCTATCCTTTCCATTTCTGTAAACCTGATCAAAAACACAATCATCAGGGTTATATAATTTGTAATTGTTAATTCGAGGGAGTTTTTTTCAGATATAATTAAGGAGATTTTCCCCCAAATTTGTATTTTTCCAAAGGCATAATCCTGTAATTGTTGAGTTGTTGAGAAATAGGCACAGTGGCCTCTGATTCACTGCCTTCAGTTTCTAACAGTAAATTTTATTTTGTCATGATTAGTCTTTATAAGATAGAGTTAATCTTACATGTAGGATACACCACAGTTTGATGTTTTTCTCTCCTTCCAGAGAGGCAACGGAACAAACATGGTAGGCGAATAAGAGGCAATAAAGAGAGGGGCATAGCCAGACTGAGAGAGGACAGTAGCTGGTGACAGAAAGCAGTTCAGGTATATTGCAAGGACAAATATAGTTCAGTCTGTAACCAAGCAAGACCCTATGGGACCATCCTCGGACAGACTTCCCCATGTCCTTTGCCCATCTCTTTTTTGTAGAACTTCAGCTTCCTAGGCCTCCCCCAAATTCTAAAGAATACAGTCAATCAGAGAAGTGAGAAAATGCAAAACAAAGGAAAAACAGTCAAGCAAGACAAAATAATCATAGTTTAGCCATTAAACAAAGTCAAGGACCTTTAGTTTCTGCTCAAGGTCTATAGATCATATTGTGAGCTAATATAGATAAACTTCAAAGCTAATATTCTTTCAGCTGTTCTGCAGATACTGAAACCCCGACCAGGGGGAAGACATTAACCACAAGTTAACCACAAACATGTAGACCCCAGACTAGTTGGAACCAGAGGTTAGTGCTGTTGACTCCAGATAACCTCACCACCAACCAATCATAAGAAAGTCCGGGCGCTAATCATACACCCCACAACCCTCACCGTCACCCTGTCTTTATAAACCTTTCCCTGAAAGCCACTGGGGAATTTGGGTCTCTTGAGCATTAACTGCCTGGACTCCTTGTCTGGCTTTGCAATAAGAGCTGCACCTTTCTTCACCACAACCCCATGTCAGTAGATTGGCTTGACTGCACATGGGCGAGGGGACCCAAATTTGGTTTGGTAACAGTACTGGAAAGGACTGCAGAGGAAGGGGCTTTTCCTCAGTGGTGAACCCCACCAAAGAACCCCCAGACTGGGAGAGAGCAGGAAGTAGGGAGTTAAAACGCTGTCTGTGTAACATCTGCTCCAACTTGAGTCCACGCGTCCCAACAAAGGCAACAAGTGGTCCCCCAGGGCGAAACTAGATAACCCATCTCAAATTCTCCAGACACTGAAAATCTGTTCAGGAGAGCCTAAGATGCTGGGAAGACATTATGTGAGCACTTTTAATCTGAAGCATGAGTCGTTTTTACATTAGAGAACTTTTATAGAGTTCTTCAATTATTGTTTTCTGTCATTCCTCTTTGTTCTCCCTTTCTGGAATAAATTTTAAACTAATATTGCACTTTCTGGATTCATCCTCTAGCTTCTTCCCTTCTCCCTCTCTCTCCCTTTTTTTTCATGTGTTTTCTTTTTAATTTACTTGCTTTTACTTTTTTATTGACTCCTGGGCAAATGACTCTACTCCATCTTCATGATAATTAATCATTTTACCAAATCTATTCTGGTATTCAGCACTTCAGTTGAGTTGTTATAGTTGTTGCTATTGCTGTTGTAGGAAGAATCTTTTATTTCCACAACTGTTTTTCTTTTTAGCAACTTTTCTCAGTTTGGAAATATGATGTTCACTGGAGTTTTCTAGTATAAAGAATAGATTTTTTGAAGTGCTTTTTCCTATTTCTTGAATAGCTCTTTTTATACCTCTACATATTATTTCATATTCTTCTTAAATAGTCTTTGACTTTTGATGATTCATTAATATGTATATGAATATCTTAAGCAGTCTTGGCAAATGGGATGGGTTTCCTCAGCTATTAGAATACTCAGTGGTACCTGGTGATCCAATCAGCTGTTGGTTTCAGAGCCCTGGCGATCGTGAGAGAGCCTGGCCTATGATCATGGTCAGTATCTCCTGCTGAGTTAGCAGGGTTCTGGCTTTCAGAGGAGATGCTCCTTGTTTGCTGTGGCACAAAATTACCTGGAGCCTTCCTGTTTCTCTTTCAGGCCTCAATTTCTCACGTTGGAAGTAGCAGGTGACCTGCTTCATCTGTCCACCTCTTACAGCTTTACTGAGAACAGACACCGGTGCTTGGCCTCTTGAGATTGGACTCTGGAATAGCCATTCTGAAATCTTGCATCACAATCTCTCTCCCTGCCCATAGGATGTCCGAGGTTATGCTGTATCTGATTTAAGGGCTTTCCTGGGTGGGTACACATAATCTCATATTTGTCAGCAATTGAATTCTTTTTTCTCTCTATGCTTTAGACAACTTACTGTTTGAGATTCACTAATGGTACCCATGAAGATTTCCTAGTCACTATGGATTATCTTTTATTCTTATAATTCTTTCATTTTAATTGGATTTTGGTAGTAAAGAAAGATGTACTCATCAGGTTTTCTGAACCTGAATACAAAGTCTGTCTCTAAAATTTACACTTAAATGTCTCTACTTTAATGCAAAGTTAATCAAATTAATAATGATAGAAAAAACCAAATCTATTGATGAATATAAAAATTATGAATGGACAGGCTTTTAGTTTTTGACTAGAGAATTGGACTGTATATTGAATGAAAAATGAACATTAGCCTACACAATTGCAGCTCAACACTAGGAACTTAAGAGAAGTGAAAATAATAATATTGCATCACACCCTCTCCCTCTCTCACCCCAAAAGTCATCTGATAACCCCTTTTCACTTTTCTATGTATCAATTAATTTACACAAGATCCAAAAAAAATTTTACAATTAACAGTGAATTATAGAATTTCAAAATAAAGAGATTGGTTAATGTCTTACTATAATCTTTTAAACTAATTTACTTATAAGAGTTTTTCTTTATGAATCGTGGTAACCCAATGCTACCCTTTCATGCTCCTCTCTCTTTTTTATGCTGGGATCATGGACTCTCTATTTCATTGCTTTTTATTGTTGGCCTGTTGCCGACAGATGCAACCGGTGTTCCAGGTTCTTGTCCCGTCTCAGAAAGAATTCAGAGATAAGACGTAGTGGTTAAAAAAGTTGAAGTGAGGATTTATTAAAGGATGGATAGTACACTCTCAGGGGAGAGCGGGCAGGCTCAGGTGAGTAGCTGCCCTGAGTTTCTTTGGCAAGTTAGCTACATAGGGTATAAAAATGAATGGGCAGAATATTCATTGGGGAGGGAAGGGTTTGGGGTCATCAACCTCCATCCCTTCCCAAAGGGAGGAGGGATTTTTGTCCTTATTTAGTCTGGTTGAGAAGTGTCATGGCATCGGTGCATGATGGGTACTTCTGATCTGCAAGGCTAATTTTATTGAAATGAGGGCATAATGAGCAAAAGGTTACATTCGGACACAAGAAATTCCTGCCTTTTCTCACCTTTCTTTGTTCTTCTCCAGGCCACTTGTCACCCCAAAAGGCATGATCCCTTATCAGCCCCAAGGTTCCTGCTTTTCTTTCTCTGCCCAAGGATCCCTGCTGCTTACACGATGTGTGGTTTCCTGCATTTGGCCTGTGCCCCTCCTTTCTGCCCAATCCCTGCCATTTGGTCTGTGTCCCCCTATCTCTGCTCATATCTAGCTATCTGCCTGCTCTAACAGGCCACCCTACTAGTGTTTTACTTCAAAAAGCTGATATGATCTGAATGTAGAGTTCTAATTTAGTTTTGGTAAAATCCAAATATCTTGTATCAATCAAGATTTACAAAACAACACCTTTTCCAAGTCTGTGTGCCTTGGTTAAGAACGCCTCTACTAGATTATTTTCATTTCACACACTCACTCCTTTTAACCAGAATTCTCAGAGTGGCTACATCCTGGGTTCATACATCACCTCTCTTTTCAGCATTCGGTGTTCTGATTCTTCACTTTCCACCATAGTGAGGATGATAGTATCGTTTTCGAATTCAATACCCCTGATCCTGTTATGCTGTCTCTCCATCTTCTCTACTGTTTCTTTCTAACACAAAACAAAGGAACACTCAGAGGAAGCACAACAGTATTACCCAGTCCAAAAAACGTCATTCTACACCACAGGATTATCACTTGTAAAACACCTCCAACTCTGCCCACTGAGCCAGCTCTCCCAGGTTATAATTTTTTGGTGACCTTAATAAAATAAAAGCCTCTATACTTTTATTACCCAATTCACTAAGGGATCTTAGACAATGGCCACTTTGTTCCAAATTTAAAACATCTTTTCTTTACTTGCTCACAATAGACAGTGTGGTATTCCGGAAAGCCTCCTGCTCTCAGACCCTGCACTCAACTCACAGTGATTATCTTTGCCAACAATTTCATTTTCTGCATTTTCCTTTGGGTAATGCCCCAACAGTTGTGTGTGGTTGGTTGCGTTATCCAAATGGCTTTCAAGCTGAACACATGCTTCAAATTCACTTAAGTATTTGGGCAGCATGGGAATTATCTATTAGCCAGGATACTCTCACAGACCACATTTCTATTAGTGAGATAACCATGTCCCTCCTAATCAGAGGGGAAAAAAATAATGTAAGGTCACTGTGTGTGTGAGTTCAAAACAAATGGCATTTGAAGTCTGAAAATGTATCAATGAACAAATCCTGAACATTTAAATCATTCAGTTTCTGCCAATGTAGTCACAGCTATAAAAAGTGGATTTAAAGTCTCTCTAATTTAGGTATATTTATTTCACTTTGATATTCATGTATCTCTTCCTTTTCCCTTTCTCATTTGATTCATCTGTTTGCTTTTGGCCAGCACCATGGCTATGTATGTTTTAGTGAGCTTTGTTTAAAGTGTCATATAGTTGCTCTAATGTCCAAAATTATAGATGTCAAGTTATCAGACAGGAAAGCTATTGCAGAAGTAAAAATTACCCCCAAATTGACATGAAATATTCATGTGTTACTACTTCTGAGCCAAGGAATAAAAAAAAAAAAAATAGGATGAGGAAGACATGCTAAAATAAGCTTACATTTCCATTTAAAAATGTTGTCTGTTGAACAAATATGTCCAGGAAAGGCAGAGACAGAAGATTTAAAGAAGCATTCATTGATCATTTCCAATACAAAAGAAGCACTTCATTCTCACCAAAGAGGAGAATTAAATATTAGATAGATCTAGAATTCTACTATCCAGATTTAACCTCCGATGACATTTCTTTCTCTCTGTCTTCTTTTCTCTCTCTTCTCCTCACTCTCTACAGCATTCTAATTGAGTTTTCATTTTGAATAATTTTTTTTATCCTTTATTTATCCCATCAATAAAAAAATACAAAAAAATTCATGATGTTATTCTTTTACAAATGGATACGAACTAGTTTATTCTACTGAATGGATAATAAATTATTTTTCCCTTTTTTACTGCTGGGTATTTACATCTAGAGAAGAGATTTCTAGTTGTGCCTGAGTATCTTTCCCCCATTTTTCATAATAAAAAAAAATGAACTGCATATGCCCTTGCTGTGGCCCCTTCGTGATTCCTGTGATATGGATGTGGATTTGACTGTGTAAGTGAACACGACCTCTTAGAGATGGCAGACTGACAGACATTCTGGACAGAACTTGAAACCCTGGCAAATTTGTGAGGCAGAGTAATTACATCAGGACTAGATTTCTTAGCTCAAATACTTTTAAAGAATTCTCCAGCTATCAAGTTAAAAGGCATTAAGCCAATCTAAAGTGGATGATAGTTTGGAAGGCCCATTTTCTCCTCTTGCCCTCATTTCTACAGACATTTCTACAAATACCACAGGGATTTTAATGCTGTCAGCAATTCTCATATGAAAGCAATGACTCACCTTCGCTTTCTGGTCGTTCAGAACATTTGCCTTCTTCTATCATTCATGGGAAGTTCTCACATCATCTGTCTCTTCATATCTTATACTCAGCTTGCTCTCTGATGAGAAAGAACAGACCTTCCTCTGTAAGGACCCAGCCCTTTCAAAGAAGATTTTCACTCTGGGAATGGGCAATAAAACTGAACAGAATAGCCTGAGCTTTTGCGCAATGGAGTTTTTTCATGGTGCTCCAGGACTTGGTTTTGATCGAGTTCAAGTACAGATTCACTCTACATTTGAAACAATTGTCCATCTCAGCATTCAAGGAGTATGGCTCTGCCTAGCAAAGCTACCAGACTGGTACTGGACATTATCCATGAAAGTCTCCATTTTCTTGTGAATGAAAAATACTGCAAACCGTATCAGTAAACAAAGAATGCTGAAACCATCAAGTCATCTGCGGCTGCCGCCTCCCCCCAGTGAAGACAAGCCTGCAGCCCGGCCTCTGCAGCTACACACAATGCTGCACCCTGAGGGGACTCAGAATAAGAAAAGACAGGACACTGGCCCTAGATAGCTAGGTGCTTGTCAAAGGAATGAATTCAATGAGCCCAAATGTTTGCTTCCTCCCGTACATAGAAAAGCACTAAATTATTTAACTTGAGATGCCTGGTTTTCTTTAGATAACAAGGAATCTTTAAATGTTCGAACTACCTGGTCTTTGTTGTAAAGCTCCTATACATCCTAGCTCCTCCCCTACCTCTTGGGAGTGGTCCCTCAGAGCGATCTGAGAGGCTGTCATCCCGGCTCGAGTCCTCCTGCCAAATAAAACATAACTCTCAACGTTTAGGCTGTACATTTACTTCAGTCAATACCTGTCTGTGGAGGACTTGGGTAAAAATCTCGTTAGTGTCTATTGCCCTTTTATTTTTTAAGAAGTAGGACTCAAGAATTATATTGGTATGTCAACTGTCCATCTAGAAATTGCATTTCATGATCTCTTTGTAGCTGAGAGCATACAAATGTAACTAGGCATTTGAGTAAGTCTTGGCAGAAGGAGCTCAAGTGGTGTGTGTGACTCCTGGGCCATCTACTTTCAGATAAGGTCTAAGCTGACATCAATCTGCAGTACAAGCCGTGTCCCCTTCCTGGTGAATGTCACTCTCCTCATCCACGAGGCCTCTGGTCGGAACACTCGCTTCTTTCCTTCCTGCAGACGGTTCATAAAGCCATTCCTACCATCTCCTCCCTGGGAAGACACTGCTACATTTTTCTCAGTTCTTATCTTGAGAGAACTAGCAGTGCCCTCTGTTTTCAAAATTTTCCCAGAGTATAATGGGATCCTCTCTTGGAGACCTCTGCCTTCAAAAAATATCATCTCATATTTCTTAACTTTCAGTCCTTCCTAAGATTTGGCCTGAGAGGATCTAAAGAGCAAAGATGCAACCCCGCTCCCTCTTGTTCTTCTAAAAATGTTAGGTAGCTAGGTAAGTAGGGGCACCGGGCAGATAAGGTGGAGGTGAGGGAGCATGGTACCGAAGATGGCGGTCTGCCTGCCCTCAGGGTAAAGGGGCTTTACGTCCTCTAAATGAGTGCCAGCAAGAAACTGGTTAGAACCCTATGGCCACGACTGCATGTAGCAACAGTGACCTACCCGGACGCGACACAATGCTCGTTGTAATATAATCAGCACTGCGGCTTAGGTCCCTCCATGGGTTTTCTGTGTGCATCACCGGGAAGGATATGCAGAAGGGGATGAGCATGACTAAGCACTCCAGGGGCAAGAGCCTTCAGTCAATCAGGAGACCATCTCTAAGTGAGGGTGTAAGAGAAGGGGCAAGCAAAGACGGTTATTATCTACCCTTGGATCAGCCTGCCTCCCATTCTTGGAGGTGTACTTTCCGTTTGCTAATAAAACCTTTAAAATCTTTTGCTACAGAACGCTTCCATCTCCCATCTGAATTCTTCTCTTTTGGGTAAGACAAGAACTGGGGTCTTTCTCCCCTTCCCTTTTGGGATAACAAAACTATCTGTCCCTTCATCTTAGAACCTGTTGATAACACATTTTCTTTTTACTGAAGTATAGTTAATTTATAATGTTGTGTTAGTTTCCGGTGTAGAGCATAGTGATTCAGTGATACACATGTATAACGGAATTATACATAGTATACATTTTATATATTCATATATATTTTATAATTATATATATAACTGAGTTATATTTATATTCCTTTTCAGATTCTTTTCCATTACAGGTTATTACAAGATAATGAATATAGTTCCCTGTGCTATACAGTAGGGCCTTGTTGTTTATCTATTTTATATATAGTAGTTTGTATTTACTAATCCCAAATTCTTAATTTATCCCTCCCACCCCTTTCCCCTTTGGTAACTATAAGTTTGTTTTTTTATGTCTGTTTTCATTTTGTAAATAAGTTTATTTGTATCATTTTTTTTTAAGATTCCACATATAACACAATTAATAAATGGCTTATAGGAGCAGAATGAGAGGATGACAGAGATGTCATTACTGCAGAGTTACATATATTCCCTAATCTTTTTAAACTCATTTCATACAGTGTCTTTGGCCAGCATTTCAGAATGTCACTTTTTTTCTCCCAAAAGTCCATTATGAGGTGGTTTTGAGGGTAGCAAAATTACTTTAGTTTCTTTAGTTGTTAGATGACCATGAATTATTCTCTCGTGCCACACAGAAAGACTATGACAGAGTAAATTAAAGAGGAAAGGAAACCAGGAGATGATTCCTAAGCAACATTTCTGCTACATCTCCAGCCACTGGATAAAGAAAAGTAAGATTTTACTTACTTTGGTTCCCCTCATTTTCCTCCGTACATCTCTTCCCTTCTTCCCGACCTCCAACTGTGTTCTCTTCGGTGCTGCAGAAATGCATTATCAGCAGACAGAAGGGACCACAAGGTAAAAAGGCTAGTGGAGGGGAAAGCACTTGGTGAAGGAGCTGTAGTTATTTACATAGGAAAGAGTTGACAGGAGAGAAGGAAGAGAGAAAGAGGAAGCCTGCTTGAGCTGGGAAAGGAGACAGAGCTTTTTGAGAGCTTGGAAAATGAGAGGCCTCTAAGCTTTGTAGATATGGTAACAGTTCAGAGGAAAGAAAACAGGATGTGAGAAGAGTTGCTGGGATAGTTATTAAGTTATCTTTTAAACTTATTCCAAATGATGCAAGGTAAGGATAACAATTATTGTTCTTTTTTATTCTGGAGTAATCGAGTGATTCAAATGGATGTAAGAACAGGGACCGGAAATTGTCTGGCATTCATACAGACTGCTTGAGGATTTCCACATGGGATTTGGATATAAAGGTGTAACACTCAGCTGTGCTTTCTCAGATCAAGATCACCATCTTAAACTTGCTACCTTCAAAATATACCTTGAGTCTCATCGCTTGTTACCATCCCTTTTATTTCTCACTCCGCTCTCACCCAAGCCTTATAAGCCTCTATATTGCTTCTGCCTTTGCATTCTAAGTGCATTCTCCCAAGAACTGCTAATCCTTTTTTTAATATATCAGCCAAATCATGTAATTAATCTGCACAAAGCTCTACAGTAGCTTCCCATCTCATTCAGGAAAGTATCCAAAATCCTTGTAATGACTTGTGAGACCCTCTGATTTACACATTGATGTCTATGGCTTTTTTCCCCTGCACTCAACCGTCTTCATCCCTACTGGATATTTTGCTGTTTTATTGTTCTTTAGGAATGCACTAGCCTCAGGGAATTTTGGCTTACTAATTCCTCTACTTGAAATATTCTCTCACGGTGCACCCAGGGAGCTGCAGATCTTCTTCTCTCACTTTTGTTAAGTCTCTCTTTAAATATAAAACTATCACAGAGAGATCTGTCCTGCCTACCCTACTTAAAATAATAAGCTCTTTTTTTCTCCCTCTAGTCTCAGTTCTGCACACCCGGTTTTCTCTTTTTTCTTCATGACACTCATCACTCTCTGACATACGTGCAGACGCCTGTTTGTTTTCTTCTTTTCTATTCCCCACAGTTACAATATAAACTTGATTAGTTTTGCTCTCTACTAAATCTCCTGTGCCTAAAAAATGCCTGGCACTCAAAAAATATTTCTTGAAGGAGTGAATTAATAAATGACACCTACTGAGAAAAGAGTGCAAAGTAGTGAGGGTGTCATCCAGTTAGAGCCACAGAGCATTTAAAGAGTATTGCAAAGTCTATGAGTTTGGGGAAGATGGTGGCAAGAGTGGCATGGTTTCTGAAACTCCTTAATCTCCCAATAAAAATAGGCAGAACACGTAGCATTGCAAAATTTAAAAAAAACAAATAAAGATAATGTCTACAAGAAGACTTTACAGCATACGGGCAGGTGGAGGCACAGCAGGGCAGCTGCAAGACCCATGTGCTGTGAGTCTACGTGCACGAGGAGGCAAAGGAAAGCAAAGCGGTACCTGACGGATGGGAGACGAGAAGCCATCTTCTGTGAGCACACAAACACCTCTAAGCAGCTGAAATTAGGAGGAGCTTCAGGAGAATTCAGTTGGCAAATTAAATGCGAGGGGATTCTAGCATAATCTGAAAGCAGTCTGAGCTCCAGGCACTTTAGAAACTAGTAATCTGAATCTTTCTTCCAGAATAAAGCTTAGTCTCAAAGGAAAATGATACGTAAACTCACCAGGACAAACGGAACAGAAGGTACAGATGGAAGTGAGGGAAGAAGCAGATAAGGCAGATCTCAGAAAGTAAGAAGTACTTTTTTTCCTTGACTGGTTACTTAATGAAAATAATATAAGAGAATTCTAGGGCAATAGAAATGGAAATGTTATCTTGCCCCTTTCCTCCCAACTAAAGGAACAGAAGAACATATTTCACTTAAAATCCTTAACAAAAGTAGCTGCAAACAAATTCTGTATACAGATAATCAGGCATAACAATGTCTCCATAGAAAATAAAACACTTTAGAAAGACAAAGCCACAAAATAAAAGTGGCCTAAATTTTAAAGTGGGTTCAAGTCATTAAAAATAATAGAAACTATCAAGAAATAAGATAAATCAGATTTTTTAAAAAACTCAAAATGGGGATGTTGATGTGAAAAATCAGGTAAGAATAGGGGACACAAAACTCAGAAAACCAGTAAAAGAAAACAAAATTCAGAAGTCAAGACAAAAATTAGAAAAAGCACAAGAGCAAATATAATGGATACTGGTTTAGTTATATAAGATGGGAAGAATCACTCTTGAAATTTAAAAATAAATGGAGAGGAATAAAAGTGAATTCAAGAGAAAGCAATAGCTATAGAAGCCAGACAAAGGGACCATCACACATTGACCAGCAGTTCAAAAATATAAAACCAAAGCGATGGAACAGGCTCATACTAAAAACTACTGTTTCATGGAATGTTCATAAAATAATAACAATAATTAACTAAATATTTAAAACACAGACTGTATACCTCAGAAAATTCTGAAACTTATTTTAGTAAAACTATCAGATTTTTTAAAAATCAATTTAAGATCCAAATAAACAAAGAGATATTTCATGAACATGGATAGGAAGAGTCAGTATTGTCAAGATGTCAGTTTTTCCAAAATTGATCTACAGATTTAACCGAATTCCAAATAAATTCCTAGAAAGCTTTTTTGTGAAGATCGACAAAGAGATTTTAAAGTTTATGTGGAGAGGCAAAACATCCACGAGGGTCAATTCAATATTCTTGGAGAAGAATAACATGGGTGGACTGAAATTACTCAACTTCAAGATTTCTTTTGAAGCTACGGTGGTCAAGACAGTGTGATATTGGTGAAAGTTAGATAAATAGATCAGTGGGACAGAAAATTGTCCAAAAATAGACCTACACAATACAGCCAACTGATCTTTAATAAGGAGCAAAGATAATTCAATGGAAAAACAGAGTACCTTTTCAACAAATAGTGCTGTAGCAACTAAACATCCACATGCAAAAAAAAAAAAAAAAGAAGAAGAAGAAGAAGAAGAAGAATCTGGACAGAGATCTTACAGCCTTCACAAAAATGAACTCAAAATAGATCACAAACCTAAATATAAAATGCAAAAATATGAGACTCCTGGAAGATAATGTGGGAGAAAATCTAGATGACCTTGGATTTGAGGATGATTTTTTAAAATAAATACAAAAACTAAAAATCAAGAAAGTAAAAAAAAATAAAAGTTAGATTTCTTTAAAATTAAAAACTTTTTCTTTGTAAAAACATTGTTGAGAGAATAAGACAATTCAGACACAGAGAAAATCTTTGCAAAACACATATCTGTTAAAGAACTAATATCCAAATACACAAAGAAGTCTAAAAAAGTTAACCATAAGAAGATAAACAACTCAATTTAAAAAATTCATAGACGACCTGAACAAATACTTTTTCAAGAAGATATACAGATAGCAAATAAGCAAATTAAAAGGTGTTCAACATCACATTTCATTAGGAAATTGCAAATTAAAATAACAGGATACCACTGAAAATCTATTAGCATGGCTAAGGATCCAAAACACTGACAACACTAAATGCTGACAAACATGTGGAACATTAGGAACTCTCATTTATTGCTAATGGGAATGCAAAATGGTACAGCCACTTTGGAAGATACTTTGGTGGTTTCTTACGAAGCAAAATATACTCTTAGTATGTTATCTAGTAATCTCTCTCCTTGGTATATACACAAAAAGGTTGAAATTTTATGTCCATGCAAAAACCTGCACATGAATGTTTGTAGGGACTTTATTCATATTTGTCAAAAATTTGGAAGCGATCAAGATGTCCTTCAGTAAGTGAACTGATAAACAGTGATACATCCAGACAATGGAATATTATTCAATACTAAAAAGATAACGAGGTTTCAAATCATGAAAATACATGGGGGGATCTTAAATGCCTATTGCTAAGTGAAAGAAGCCATTTTGAAATAGTCACATACAGACAAAGTTACGCTGACAGTAACAATATCAGTGGTGGGGGAGAAGGGACAATTGAACAGACACAACAGAGAGCATTTTTAGGGCACTAAAACTGTACTATGTGATACTGTAATGGTGGATACCTGTTATTATACATTTGTCAATAACTATAGAATGTACAATACAAAAAGTGAAGCCTCATGTAAGCTATGGACACTCATGTAATAATAATCTATCAATATTGACTCACCAATTATAACAAATGTCACACACTAATGCAAGATGTTAATAGGGGAGACAGTAAGAGGGGCAGAGTGAGTGGGGAGAAGGAAACTGCTCTTTCCTTTCAAGTTTTCTGTAGTCTTAAAACTACTCAAAAAAATCTATTAATTAAAAAGTGTAAATATAAAAATCATCAGCTTTCCAAAACCAAAAATCAATTAGGCATCCAAGCAATTATGACTAAGAAGTTCAGATTGGCATCAGCGTCTCCGAGTACCTCTCTATTCCAGAAAGCAATGAATTGGCACCTTTAAGTTAATATAGGAAAGAAAATGTGGCTAAATAATTTTGCATCGAGTCAATGTTATCTTTAGTTATGAAGGCTGTGAAAACAAACAAGCATGTTTGAAGGTGAAAGGACTCAGAGACTACCACTCCCAGGAGCTTTCCTGATGAATCGACTTCAAGCTTCAAATGGCCAGAGAGATTGAACTGGTATCAATTATTCCTCAATCAGTGGTATGTTGATGGCAGTGCAGATGGTGGGAGCTGTCCATCCTGGCACAGAGGTGTGTTTCATCGCTGCAATTGTTCAAAACTGCCAGTTCATGGTGCTAATTAAAATCAGACAGATTATAATGAATTTCATTATTGTTTACATTCTCTCATCACCTTCTTACCTACACCCAGGGCTCACCACTACCGGCAGCCTGAATGGATGTGCCACGTAAATCAGACAGTCATTGGTTGAGTTTAAAAGAAAACAGAGAGAAATATAAAATATACATGCTATGCTGAGCATGAAATTCTCCTTGTCTTATGGACTGCTCTGACAATTTGTTTCCTATTTTGAATTGCTCAGGGGAAATTCTTTAAAAAACAGAGGCAGAAGAATGTACATCTTATTCCCCGAAGCTGTTGCATTCAGAAACTATGACCCTTTTATCGCAGTATGGGATGATATTATCCTGTTAATGCGTTCTAATCACCTTCCTGTCTGATCCATTCCTTTCCCCTCCAAAAACTAGAAGATCATTTTTTTCCCTCCAAAGCAAAGCTGACTTCTTACGGAACTGGTGTCTTCTGGGGATCAAGGTCTCACCTACTCTTATTAGCAAGGAGGTGGTGGGGTAGATACGAAAAAAGTAAGAAAAAGTGCTATTATTAAGTATTTCAATAAGCCAGGCCTTAGTAGGAACAACAACATTTAAGTTTCTTTTCAGCAGAAGTACAGTTAACTAAAGTCTGGCTCCAGTTCCAGTGTTGCATGTAAGTTATATATAATAGGCTGGCAACTGGGCTCCCTGTTAATCACCATGGAAACAAGATGAATCCAATCACAGGGCAAAATTTATGACCCAGTCATTGCTGTATCTTTCAAATCCCACAAACAAAAACAAATTTGAGTTTGAAATATGCCTTCAGTGGGATATGTTTTCAGAGGAGATATGTGAATATGCAAATATAGAAAGAAGAAGAAAAAGCTAAAAGTCATTATAGATGTAAAGTATGTTAGTGTAGTAAGATATTTTTAAATGTCTTAAATTATGCTGATTTTGTTTATGGCAATTAGAATTTACATTAGCCTATCAATTACTCCCACATAGGGGCTTTGAAGCAGGGACTCTCAAATATATTTCTCTTAACCAGCCTGCTTTATGAAGCGATGCCCGCAGGCAGTCCCTACCTCATTATGTCTCCCCACAGCCCCTTTTTCTCAAATGTTTCTGAAACAGAAAACAAGACTTACAAAAAATGTGGCATTGGGTAGCCATTCTGGAACATCATAACACAAATGGATGTATATATACTTTGGGGATTTTCAAAACAAAAGGAAAAAAAGAAAACTCTCATGCCTTCACTGTAACACTTATAGTCCATCCTTACATATGCCTGAGAAAAATAGTACAACACAAGAAGACAATGTGAAATCTTGGTGATTGAGGTAGAAGGATTTTGGACTTTGGACTTTGGACTCTGGATTTAGGAGTTAACTTAGTTCTGTAAACTGCTGAGATTTTGTTGCCATTTAATTAAATACTTGGAAATGTTTTCCAAAAAGCATATGATGGAAGGTCAAAATGTGAGAAATACAGTGGGGAGTTCCAAGTACTTTTGAGAATACAGTCACCCCTTTATATTCCCAGGGGATTGGTTCCAGGAGGCCCACATGGATATCAAAATCCACGGATGCTCATATCAGATGTTTACTAGGTCTGTGGCTGTTGATTAGATTCACAGTTGCTGGAGTCTGCAAATGAAGAACCCATGGATCTGCAAGGGTCAAATTGTATAAATTTAATCAAGTGGTTTATTTTGTAATAGAACATAATAAATAAACATGGTGATTAAAAAAACCTTAAAAGAGATAATTCGAATATGCACATGAATATTTGAAGTCAGCATTTCCCCTTATGCATGTGAAAGTTTAGGAAAAATCGAGAGGAACGAAAAACAAAAATATGCAAACTTAATGTTGGCAGAACTATAGATAGATGCCGAATTAATAGCAGGACTGTAATAGCCAATTGAATCACTTTAAAAGACACAGAGTAGAAAGTGGAGAAGTAGAAAGTCTGTTCAGTATGAATAACTAAAAGTTGATAAAATATCTATGTAAAAATAGTTTACTAATAAGGGAAACAGAATAGCATGTCTTAATAACAGATAAAGAACTACTCACTAGATAAATGTTGCCATGTAGAAAAGGACAGTTGAAATTACATTTTTTCATGAAATATAAATCAATCAATTCTAAAAAGTAAGAACATAAGGTAGAAACTGCAAGAATACATGGAATTTTTGAAAGACAGCAGAAGTAGTTGAATTGGAGATGGCAGAACTTCAGAAAAAAAGTATGAGAAAAAGTAAATTTATTTCACAGAAATAAAATAAAATTGAAGCAACCATGGATGAAAAGGCATTAAGGAAATAAGAGACGTAGAAGCTAGAAATGAGAAAAGTAAACAAAATGTGTTGGAAATATATATATGCATTTAATTTTAGAGGAAATGATAAATACAAAACACAAAATTAATTCAATATATGTACAATCAGAACCCTTAAAATTAAATTCAACTATTATAGTAACATAAATATTTATAATTCAGGACCATTTTCTAAAAGATGCCTTGAAAAAAAGAGAAAGACGCCTTCCACAGAAGAGCATTCAATATGTGAGGAAAAAACTGACCCAAACTTGTGAACACTGGGATATACATTAATTAAATTACTGAACTTCAAAATTAAGGAAAAAATTCTATGGGCAATTAGGGGAAAATATTAAGGCAAATTTAAGGGGAAAAAATCAGGCTCTGGTAACTCCATAGTAAAATTCAAGAACAAATGACAATGGTGTGACAGTCATATGATCTTTTTGAAAATAAATTGTGAGCCAAAAATATACTTCATAGTCCTCAAAATCAAATCCTATAGTTGAATAATTTTGAACATACAAGCTTTTTTGGAGGAAACTACTAAAGAACATCCTTAGCCAATCCAAATATTTTTGGTGAAACTATAAGAAAATTTAGTGCCAACAAATCTACATTATGGAAAATGTTAAAGGAAATTCTTCATGCAGAAGAAAAATAACACCAGATGGAATCCTGGGGGGAGAAAATAGCTCTAAAATGGCAAATTTGTGGGGAAGGATAAAGATGAATTTTTTACATTTTAAAAGTCATTTAAAAGACAAATGACAGTTTAAAGCAAAATAATAACAATGTATTATTGTACTTATATACAATGTGTAGAATTAAAAGTAGAACCAAAATGTAAGATAAAAATTATACAAGGATGAGAGGGGATAAATGGGTGTATTAAGTTGTATGCTCCTTACATTATATGTGAAGAGCTTTGTTATTATTTAAAGATAGATTACAATATGATAAAATGCATACTGTTAACCCAAGGAACCACTAAAATTTAAAAAAAAGAGGGCTTTTAATAGACTATATTGGAGATAGAATAGACTATTAAAATATACCCAATTATAAATCTAAAAAGACAAGAAAAGAGGTAAATGAAGGAAAATCAAGCAGATTAAAAACAAATAACCAGGTGGTATACTGAAATCTAACCATATGATATTTACATTAAGTAAAAGTAGGACTGAACACCCCAACTAAAAGACAGATATTTTCAAACTGGAATAAAAAGCAAAATCCAACTACATATTGTCTAAAAGAATCATATGTTAATTGAAGATGAAGATAGGTTAAAGTAAAAAGAAAAATGATGTAACAGTAAAAATTAATCATAATAAATCTGGATAGCTACATTCATATCAGGCAAAGACTCAAAACATGATGTTATCATAGGCATGGAGAGGAATTTCATAATAATAAAGGATTAAATATTAATCAAAAAGATATAATAGTCCAAAGTGTTTATTTATGAACTTAATAACAGGGCTCCAAATTACATTAAGTAAAAAGTGACAGATCTAAAACCACAACAAATAAATGTACAACTTTCGGTGGAGATTTATTTCAACACTCCTCAGTAAATTGATAAATTGTATGGACAAGGATATAGAAGACCCCAGCACCACCAACTTGGCTAAATGAATATTTATAGAACGCTCCACTCAGCAATTGCAGAGGAAATTTTTTTTCAAATGCACATAGTATGTTCACCAAGATAGCCAATAACCAGCATCATAAAATGTCTCAGTGAAAGTCTGATATTGCACAGAACATGTTCTCTGACAATAATGAAATAAAATTAATTAAATAAAAATATTTGGAAAATCAATGAGTATTTGGATATTCAATAACACTTCTCTGTCATTGTGCTGTACACCTTAAATTTATACAGTGCCTGTATGTCAATCATACCTCAGTAAAACTGAGAAAAAATAAAGAATGCTTCTAAAAAATTAGAAAGAAGAAGAAATAGCGTGGGGAATTTTAAAATATTTTGAATTAAATAAAAATTAAAATGCAAATTATCAAAAATTATGGGTTGCAGTACTTTGCCGCAAATTTAGCTTTCAATGATTATGTTAGAGAAAGGTCTAAAATCAGCATCCAGTTTGCCATCCTAAGAAACTAGAAATAGAAGATCAAATTATGCTCAATGTAAGTAGATGGGAGGAAAAAGATAGATAAAAATAAGATTAAAGTTAAGTGAAAGAGAAAATGAAACAGAATAGAAAAGTCAATAAAACCAAAAGCTGTTTCTTTGAAATGAATGAGAAAATCAATAGTCATCTACATATTAATCAGGATCAAAAGAGAGAAGGTGCCCATTACTGATATCCGACATGTTAGAGGGGACATGGAAATAGGCAATAAATGGGTTTGTGGATGAAAAAATAATCACTAGTCAATCTAAGAAAGAAGTGGAAAATTTTGCTCGAGTCAACCTGAGGATTATAAGCTGGGAGACAGTCTTTCACAAAGCTCTGAGGACTGTTCCGAATATGTAAGGGGTGAGGCCAGTGTGTATGTCATTTTGGCAAAGGAGTGCATGCAATGAAGTGTGCGTCTTGGGAGAAGGTTACTGCTATTCTCAGGGAACAGATATCTTAGTTAATGGTGTTGGTGCTTTCCTAGGTATGGGAAGATGCAAGAAACTGGGTTCATAAAATTTTCTCCTGAAAATACCTAACTATCTTAGGGCCAGTTTTGTCTATTTTCCTAGAGCGCACAGTGCCTCATCCTGATCTTTACCCTGAATTCCTTTCATTCCTATTGTAGGTCAGCCACTACAATGGCTAATGACTTGATTCTTGTAGAACTGGATTATGGGCAACATTCTTGATTTTACAATCTCCTCCCTTCTGGTCTTAATTTCAACCAAGATTTGGGAAGCATTTTGTGACCAGTTTGTCTCATGGCCCTAGAAAAGCTCATTAGCAGGTCAGGTGAGAATTTCATTGATAACTCACTCAATGTGCTATTACTGTACTAAGCCCTCTTAAGAGTAGCCTGAAGCCTCTGGACCACCTGTCTTACTAGCCTGTTACAGTCCAGGAAATAATTGCCTCTTATTGCTTCTTCCCGTATCTAGAGTTACACTGTTACAGTCATTGATCTCACTGAATCCTATAATTGGTTAATTGCTTCAGGTCACCTAGTCATCAACATTTTCGTTGGAGGCTCAGTAACACATTTGGTAATGTAAGAAATAATCTTGTAAAATAGGCAGAATGTAAGTAATATAGCCAGTAACATTAGTAAAATCATAAGTAAGTATTTAGGTTAAGAACTTCCATTAGTTACAGCCAGTCCAGTATCTGCCCAGGTCATCTGATCTAGTCTGTTCCATACCAATTGCTAAGTGTGAGGGAAGTGATCTATTGGCATTGTGCATAAAGTTCACCAAAGATGTCTGCATGTACAACGTGAGTGGTGGGTCATCAGTGAACCCTTACAGGATTGAGAAAGGAATGCTATCTTTAAAGGAATCTCCTGGCTGGTGTCAGAAGAAGAAAAATTGATCTTTATAGATAAGTATGTATTTCTTCCATTGGGGAGGTCTGGTTAATGCAAAATAAAGGTGCACAACATACACTGGAGGGGAAGGAGGAGGCTCAAATGGGCAGAGAAAATTTTTGTTTAAATTTTTCTTGTCTTGCCTTAAAATATGAATTTTATTTCATCAGATTATAAAGATCTATTTTGAAAAACTTTATTCCAGTAAATTAAATGCACATGTCCGTTGCCGCTTCGTTTCTAAGAAGTGAAGTTGTAAAACAATATTCGATGTTCCACTTCAGAGCTCAGGCTCTTAATCATATGTACACTGCAGCCAAGTTCACTGCTTTCTTTTAAAAAATTTTTTTGGAAGATTTATAATTTAGAGAATTACCAATGTGGTAGGGAACTTAGACATTACCTTTTCTAATTTTTTATTTTACTTAAATATAAACACAGCTTTTATTTAATTATTTGCATTATCTCTAAATAACACAAGTATTGGGAAATCACAGAGATCTCATGACATTTAATTATCATCCCAGGTTTAGATCTTTCTGCCAAAACGAAAAAGATATTGTTAAAAAAAATTTAACTGAGTAAATTTTAAAGATCTAATTGGCTTTATTGAACAATTCATGAATTGGACAGCATCCCATGTAGAGAGTAGAGGAGAGATCCAGAGGACTCCAGAAAGGGAAAGATTTTTAGAAGCAAGGACAAGGAAGTCACAAGCAAAAAAAGTTTATTTCAGGTTTAGGTAAACTACGGGGGATGGAATGGGTCTATGTGGCACATCACCTCATCTTCCTTTAGGGGATAAGGAAGGCCCACGTGACAGACAACTGGATTGGTGCAGACCAGGAAATTCCTGACTGACAGGTTAAGGCTACATTTCTGGGGACAAATGAAGTTTCCATTAGGTTAAGTATCAAGCCCTAAGCCTGGGTTTGCTGATGTGGTCGAGCAAACGTGACTCCATTTTGGGGCTGTGGCGTTCTTTTTAACAAAGTCAGTGGGATACAAGGAGAAGTAAAGTGAGCCAGAGGCACAAAATATAATAATTGTCTTATATGAAGAATAAGCCCTTTTTATCTGAGAAATGTATCATTAAAATGTTTATAACTTCTCAAAGACAACACTGAAGATAATCTGTGTACTCTATGTTTATATCCAAAACGCAGTAACAAATTCATCTTAGTATAGGCTGACTGACTCATTTCAATGGCACCTTTAAAATCATTGATTTTTAAGACACGTAAATGAGTGAATAGCTTGTGCTCATTTAATCATGACCTAAATTAACTAAGGTATTGATTACTTTCCTCCTCTGGGCAGAAAAATTGTTTTCTCTCTCTTTTCTGTCTCTCAGGGAAGTAACTAGAACCAGTAAGGACATCTCACCTTAAAATATTTAATCAGAACAAGAATAAGTAACTGAGAGAGGAAGTGTTAATACAGAGAGAGACAAGTTAAGGCAGCCGTACCCACTACCTTCCTTACACTGCACAGAGTGTTAGTTCTAAATCCAACTGAACATCTACCATGTGCTGTGATTGGTACCATGATGTAAATACTGCATAAAATGAGCTTGTCGATGGGATGTTTTACCATTAAATATCCACATCTCCACATTGTACAGCTAGCTACCATGAGTGTTCTAAAATGCCACACATATTGAAAGAGAGGTTACTTTTCCTTTTTTTTCCACATTATGTTTTTATTGCTATCTTTCCTAAAATAAAGGCCATTTTATATCATTTAGCTGGAATTGAAACGTGTAACAGGCAAAACTAAAAAAAAATGGTCTATTTTTTTTTCCTGGTTCTTTTTTTTAATTGAAGTGCAGTCAGTTACAATGTGTCAATTTCCAGTGTGCAGCACAATTACTTTTCAAGAGAAGAAACTGAATGTCTTCATGTAGGGATCGTTTTTTATGCCTCTAATGAAGGTCACATCTGTCTAAAAAGAATTCATGGAGAATGAAGTACCACATAAACCAGTACAATAGAATGCTCTCAAAGCAAAGAAAGGCAGGTGTTTTTTTTATGATTAGTGTGTCAATGTATTGGCAACACAGAGGGTGATATAAATGGAGAAGTATTTTGAGGCCAAATGAAGAGCAGTGTCATCATTATGTTAATGAGTTTTCTCTTCAGACTAAACCTTCTGAGGGTTTTGTATTGGCTATCTGGCCATAATAAGAAAAAACATATTGTTATATAAATTTGAGAAATTCTTGGTAAACTCTTTTTTTCTACTGCAAGACTTCTCAGAGCTTTTAATGTGACTTGTGACTGTCTCTGGAAATGATCAGAACAGGGGCAGAGAATGTATATTATACAATAATCCCTTAACCTGTTTGACTGTAGATTTCTCTCTCTTTTTTTTTTTTTACTTAATTTTTTGAGATGTCTTACCTGCATTTTGGAAAAATAAATAAAAGCAGGTGGGGATACGTTACTGAGAAAAATAATAAGTTATTCCATAAACATGAATATATCAATGATAAGACAAAGTGAAAAATCCATCAAAATAAATGTATAAAATGCTTTACATAGAAAAGATTAATTCAAAATGATGACTGGGTTCTATAGCAACAGACTAATTGAGAGTGAACACGTTAAAAGTCATTCTCATGGTTGGTAAGAACAGAAGATAATGGGTGAAAATTTTATGCTGAAACATTGTAGGAAAATCAATATTTTGTCATAATTTGTAATTGTCCATATTAAACCTTGAAAAATTGAAATATTTATCTATTTATAAATTTAAACTATCTGTACAAGATTCCATTAAAAAGTTAAATGATAAAATATTGATAAATATATTTTAATACTAATAAGCTGAAGTAGTAATATTTTACATAAGCGTGTGTGTGTGTGTGTGTGTGCACATACATCTAAGTTTAAAGACGTGAACAACCCAGTAGAAAAATAAATGCTGACTTTGAATAGGCAATTTACAGAAAAAGAAATAAAAGTAACTGGTACATTTATAAAAAAATGTTCAACCTCACTAATAATGAATTGCAAAGGGAAAAGAACACAAGCTATTATTTTTGGTTTTTAATTATTAAAGCTTAAAACACCTGAAATAATCCAATGTTGGTGAAGTAATGGGGAACCAGATAAATTCCACTGAGGAAAGAAAATAGTACTTTTTAGAGACCAATTTAGAATGAGGTCTTTATCAATATCTTCTATCAGGTATTTGATAAGATATGTGATAATCTGTTAAAATGAGCAATTTCTGGGAGTGAGGTTAGTGACAAGCAACCAGGAGAAATAAATTTTTTCACTTCTTACATCATGTATATTTTACATTGAAAATAATGTAGTGACTGCAATACTGCAGTTTATAAGAAAAATATATATTTGGTTAATCAGATGACCAAAATATATTACTCTTATAGATTTCATCTTCATCCATGGTTCCTGGCTCACAGCTCCCAACACCCTTGGAATTTCCTGAAAGCTGAGAGTAATAAATGTGTCTTTTGTGATGTTAGCGAAATGACTTTAGGAAAGCACTGAAGAACGGGGACTGGTTGCCTGAGGAGCAACCCATGACCAGAAGGTAGGAACTTTCAGTCTCACCCCCTGACCTCCTGGGAGTGGTGAGGAGCTTAAGATTGAGTTCTAGCGCTAACCGTCGATAATTTAATCAGTTATGCCTACGTAATGAGACCTCCCTAACAACCCAAAAGGACAGGGTTCACGGAGCTTCCAGGTTGATGAGCTCATGAGGATGTGGGGAAAGTGGTACCCTGGAGAGGACGTGGAAGCTGTGAGACCCTTCTCACATACCTTGCCTTACTCATCTTTTCCATCTGGCTGTTCGTAAGTTATATGTATATTTTTTATAATGAACCAGTGCCCAGGAAGTAAAATGTCTCAAAGTTCTGTGAGCTGTTCTAGGAGATTAAACAAACCCAAGAAAGGGGTAGTTGAACCTTGTGATCTAACAGCCTGAACTTTGACTGCATCTGAATTCCAAGCAGGGCATTGTGGGAACCCCCAATCTATAGCCAGTTGGTCAGAAGCACAGGTGACAGCCTGAATTTGCAATTGGTGTCTCAGGTGGAGGAGAGGAGTTAGCCTTGTAGGACTTAACTTTTAACCTGTGAAATCTGATGCTATAGCTGGGTGAAGAGTGTCAGAATTGAGATAAATTGTAGGACATCCAGCTGATGTCTGAATTCTGGAAGGTGTAGGGAAACCACACACACACACAGCTTGAAATTGGTTCCAGGAAATCCATTAGTGATCAAAAATAAAGATGAATACACTAAGGTAGTGAATGTGTTCTGAAAATTGTAATTTAAGCAATCTTTCAAGATAAAAAGTTTGATTTTTTTTTTAATTTGGATAATCAAACACTGAAATTTAGAATAGAATGTATCTATAGTGTATAAATGCTCAGAAACAGAAAATTCTCATTTTAAACCATTTCCAAATATAGAATGCTCCTTACTAGAATTACAAATTTATAATAACATAATAATAAGTAGAAAATATACATCATATTACACTACATTAAAGCAAACCATACATTACATTATAATATGCCTTCATAATATACAATGCCTTGGTTCACTGAGAAGACGATAATGTTCCAGGAAGTGATACTCTGTAGCTGATAAGAACACAGGCAAGGAAAGGATTCAAACCTGGGCCCCCTTATTTATCAGTGGAGTCACTATGGGTCATCCTCCTATAGAGGCTTTGTCACTGGTGTTTTCTCTATCTGAAATACTCTTACTTAATCATCGCCATGGTTCTTCCCCTCACTGGACTCATATGCTAGCACATGAGAGCTGTCAACCTAATCACCTGTTTAAAATAGTAATACCAACTTTTATGTCATTACTCAGCATTCCACATTCTGCCTAGATTTTCCTCTTGATCCTTATCAAGACCAAGAAAATATGCTTACTTTTAGTGACTATCTCCCTTGCTAGATTGTAAACTCCTTGACCTTAGGGTTGTGCGTATCTTTGTTCCCAGAACAAGACAGTCAACATAGCAAACATTCAGCAACTATTTGTAGAATAAATGAATGAGGAATAAACAGCTCTGAGCCTCATTTCCTCATTTATAATACCAGGATAATAATAACTACTTCCTGTGCTGTTTTTTGAAGGTTTAAATATGATCAAGTGTTTAGCACAGTTTCCTGCACACAGTCATCACTAGACATGTAGCTGAAATTTTCTTTCTTGTCTTGGTTTTCTACAATTTCAGTGATTTTCCTTTTTGAAGAATCGAATCTGTGAAAACAATTTTAATGCTTCCTTAAGACTGCTCTCCTCTCCCTTTCTTTCTAAATATCTTACGTAATTTGATTTTATATATCATTGTTTTCAAAATTTTAATTGCCAAAGGTCCTTATTAGGAAAGTCTAATAAAAAGAATTTGGAGGTGTATAGTTTAAAAGGCTATAAGATAAATCTCTTTACTCGCTGTTGTCATGAGAATTAAAGATTGTTGTGACTGAAGGATACAGAGTGTTTATATGAACAATACACACATGTCTTTGATAGAAACACTTTCTATCAAGTAATAGAGAAGTATTCCAAAGTACATAGAAGAGTGGATTCACTTATTCGTAGGCAGAGAGAAAGGTAGGTTTTACAAAATGTAAGTTTTGGCAAAGGTTGCTATATTTGATCTTGACACATTATTGGATAGTCTTCAAGTTCCTGGTAATAATTATTTTGTTCTCTAAGTATTGCCATTAAAATACTCAAAATATAAATATTTGTTGTTGCAGTCAAGATATTGGGATGCGTCCAAGGACAGCTGTGTATTCTACCCTTGTAATTCACTCCGGTAAAAATCAGATAGTGGTAAAGGAAACTAAGAAGTACAAGCTCATACCTAGAGGGCATTTGATTTTACCTCATTCTATATTTCAGGGAAAAACCTAATAAACAAACAAACAAACAAAAAAACCCTGAGAAAGGCTTTATAACCTCACACTGACCTTGACTTTGGAAAGCTAATTCCTTTCCGTCTCAGTCTCCTCATTCATGAAATGTCGGCTGGTTAGGTAGTCATCCCTTCCTAGGTAGATCCTTGATCCATTCATTTATAACTTGCATTCGTGGTTCCATGAGTAGAACATTGAGTTCTCAAACCCACCAGCAAACCCTCACTTGTACTTTGGTAATTTTCTTGATTGATTGATTAAGGTATGTAGTCAAGGAAAGATTGTCTTAAATAAGCAGTTTTTCTATCATTGAAAAATGTAAGTGGCAGTTTAGAGAAATATACTATATTTTCTCTCTAAAGAATACTTGAAAATTTACTTCCTCCTTAATATTTTCACATTAGTTCATATCATATGAGTCAGAATTATTCTTTCCTGTTAATTCCTATAGTATTTAAAAGCATGCATCGGTTATATGGAACATTAGAGAAAAAAAACTGTTTATTTTGTATGTTTATTCCTGATATATATTAATTTATATCAATAAACCTTTGTTTATAAGCAGATTTTGTGATCATGTGAAATGTACATTCAAAAGCTGAAAAGAGCTTCCGTTGAAGCTAATATTGACACAATTTATAAATCGTATCACAATCTTAAAGATAATCAGCTCTCTTAAAACTTGTAATGAAATATCTGTCTCGTTGAAAATGCGACACCCAGTTTTAAAACAGTTTCTTATGAATCTGATAGGAAACATTTGCCTACACTTATTAATTATTCTATTACCTCTTTGTAAAATTTTATGGCAAAGAGCAGCATAGAAAAATATTATGAGTGAAATCCCTTCAGTGGCAATGTTTGTAAAATATTTTGATCCAAGAGATTCCTGCACCCAGAGCATATTTTCCCCATCGGCCATAAGGAGGAATAAGTGGTCGCAAAATTAGAAAGGACTTACAGCCTGCTAGATAAGAGACTTTTGAGAGATACTATACAAATGATGGGCAGAGTTTGAGTAATATTTTGTAGAGAAAACCTGTCTTGTAATTTGGAGGAGAAATGGCTTTTTCACACTGAACGAGCAGGTTAACTGAGGTGCAGATGGAGGAGTC
Organism: Camelus ferus; assembly: GCF_009834535.1. NCBI lineage: Eukaryota > Metazoa > Chordata > Mammalia > Artiodactyla > Camelidae > Camelus > Camelus ferus. Next base: position 13,081,550 of record NC_045698.1, on the reverse strand, counting down.
CTCTGCTGATGGGTTCCAGATTCAGAAAGGCCCGGAGTTCCCTCAAATGATGTCCTTGGCCAGAGGATGATGAGAGTTCCATCCCCAGGTTGCAGGCAATTTCCATTCCCTTTTCTACCTGTTCTTTCTGCTTCCTGACAGGCAAGCTCTTGGAGATGTACTGTTGCAGCAAAGAATGTATGTAGGTTTCTTTTGATCACTGTGAAAGTTGAAATTGTAGCATTTCAGGGGATTCTTACTGATGTATTAGACTCTGATGTTCTGCCACGAGCATGCAGTTCCCTTCGCATAATAAAAAAAAAAATACTCTGTTTTCTTTCTTTCACTAAAAAGGATTATCTTAATTATTTTTTCCAAATCTTGATTCTGACTAAAGGTATATACATGAGAAGAGACAGTAATTTGGTGAAAAATAGTTGCTCTTTTTTGGTACTAGACAGGAGGTCATGGATGTGAATAGCCTCAAGGCCGATCTCCAGCTTCTCTCTCTTACGTTCTCAATTCCTGGTCATCTGACTGCATGGAGTACACGTTCCCTGATAAGCTGGAGTCAGTCACACTTCTTCCCTCTCCAGAAGTCACAAGCAGATGTCACAAAATACTAGGACCCCCCATGTTCATTGCTGTGTTTGCCTTGTGTTTCTTCCTACTTCCTGCAGCCACCAAGCAGGCGACCTTCTCCCACGCATGTCTTTATTTCCCTTGTTGTTTTACAATGTGACATTTGCATCTGGTTTGTATTTTCTGAGTATTTCATGGGATATTGAAAGTGAGGATTAATCATCACCGTATAGCAATCATCATAATGAAAAGGCTTTGTGTGTGCATCTGGCTTTCTCTTTAAAAAAAAAAATTCGGTTACTTACATGATTGGAAGTAGTATCTTCCAAAATCTAAGACTTCCTAACAGCCGTCAGAATCAAATCTTTCCAAAGCCTTAAGGCACACAGGCAAGAGCTTTAACTTTGAAGATTCTAACAGATGCACTTACTTTCACATAACATAATATACTTTACAATTTCAATTTTTAAGTCCTAAATTATTTTTCCAGCTGAGTGAAGTATGATCAACAGGCTCAAGGGATGGATTAAAGGGATCATTTTCAAGTCCAATCCATTTTCTCTTTAATAATATCCATGCCCCTTCCAAAAAAAAAAGAAATCTCTTCCTTCTCACATTTAGAAACTGACCTATTTTTTACAGCCTCAAAGACTTCTAGTTGCTCTTTGGGTATGTAAGAATATGTTTTAATTAATGATTGTGGATATATCTCTTGATTAAAGTCATATTTTAATAAGAGAAAATTTGCTGAACATATACATTGGGAAAGAAAATAAGGGTCTATTTTTCTCTAATGAAGTTATATAAGATTTTGCCCTCCTGGATTGTAATTAATGTAGTACAATACTTTTCTGCTCCTGATCAGTCATAATACCTTACAGCAATGGCCACAGTTTTGCCAAATGGTTAGCTCCCTTTTTCTTTTTTTTTCTGGTAAAAAAAAACTTACAAGCATGTGATCTGGGCTTACAAACAGCTATTACTTCTGTCATGGAGACAGATTCTGGAAGGAGAGGCTGAAGGGTTGTCTTCTGAGTTGAATTCATGGACATCCCTGCCCCTTGCAGTTGCTTGAGATGAAGATTAATTTTATGCCCAAGCAAAGTTGAATTGATCTTTTGCCCCTTGTTTAACTAAATGCTGAACATTGAGAATGTTATCATTTGAATATTTGACTTGTCTCTTATCTTTGAAATATTATTAAATTTATTTCAACAGACAGTTAAATTACTTGTAGATCAGCTTGATCTCTTCCAAAGTTTTTTTTTCTTTTTTTTTTCCCCAAGTTGGTGGTGGTGGTGTTTGGAGGTCCCAAAGTAACCTAGCCCTACCACTAAAGCATAAGTATTCTGGTGCCTTTCATAATTACCCCCATGTGTTTTGAGGTTTCTCTAACTCTGTTCGGAATTCAAATATACCCAGCAATTTGGGAGTCCTGAGAATTCCTCAGCTTCCAGTTCGTTGGGAATTATTCTTCGCCTGCCCACCCTTATAAAGTTCTGTGCTTGTTTCAACTGGTGCTCCTGTGGACCAGGACCTGGACCATTTTGTTTGTTTTTCGGTTTGTTTTTGTTCCCACCTCAGTTCGGCGTTCTTCTTTTAGGTGTGTTAAGTTTAGTCTCGTACACGTACTTGGCAGCAGGTCTTAAGTATTTCTTTCTTTCTTTTTTACTTTTATTTTTGGATGCATTTTTCCTGGGAGTTAATTGTTTTCTTTTATGGGTCATACTTTTGGTATAAGAACTTTCTTCTAGTCCGAGATCCTGAAAAGCTTGTCCTCTTCTCTTTTGTCTAAAAGTTTTTAAGTTTGATGTTTTACATTTTACTGCGTGATCTATTTTGAGTTTATTTTTGTATAATGTGTAAGATTTAGGTCAAGATTCATATTTTTTTTTTGTCTATGGATGTCTGATTCCTTCAGTATCATTTGTTGAAAAAGCTGTCTCCCTTCCATTGAATTGCCTGTGCTTTTGTGAAAAATAAGTTGCACCAATTTGTGCAGGTCTGTTTCTTGATTCTCTGTTCTGCACCATTGTGCTATGTGCCTATCTCTTTGCCAAAAAAAAAAAAAAAAATATATATATATATATATATATATATATATATATATATATATATATATATATATATAAAATCTCCTTGCTTACAACTCATCCTTCTTTGATACCACTCCAGTGGGGGAGGGAAGGACTTTAAAGAGGAGAGAGCCTCCTCATTACAGCCTGGCAAGGTTGGAATTTTAGGGTCCCCACTCAGCTTTTGTTGGCTGGTGTGGGAGTTGGGTAGAGTCTATTTCTATGGTGATTGGGTTCGATGGATTTGTTAGTATCTAAAAATTCTTCATCTTTCTTGTGTGCCCTTCATAGTCCTCCAGCTAGAGAGAGCAGACTTTTGCTGAGGCTTTCCTTCTCTGTGCCTACTGGTGTTTCTAACTTGCTGGCTTCTTTAGGATGAAGGAGGCAAAAGAAATTCCAGAAAACTCACCACCATGTTGTTCCTTAACCCCAAGGCCCTTACCAGTCTGCTTTTTTCCTCTCCCAAGTTTTCTGTCTTCTTATGTTTGTCATATATTTAATGTCCAAGGTGTTTAGTTATACTTACATCTACTTGGTTGTCTCATAAATGGAAGTCTTTAGTCCCTGTTCTGCCACTTGCTGTGCAATCACACACCTTCACGGAGTTGAACCAAAACCGAGTCCCCATAAAACCGAATTCCCTTACAGAGTTTATGCTTGTTCTTTCTACCCAAAACTTTATTGTCCTTCTTGTCCCCTCTGACCTCAATCCTGTGCTAACTGTAAGCTAATCAAGCAGAGTCATATGACTAAAATTGCTGTTGTCGATAACATCATTAATGTACTATCATTGCTATTACAGATATCATCCTTAACTCACAAACTCAAGTGGTTTCTCTAGGGCAAGAGGAGATAACAGACCCCCGAGCCATTGACCACGTGGCCAGAAACTTGTAAATCAGAGACATCCTGACTCTGCAACTGTGATTAAGAAAAAAATATCACAGAAATGTCGCAAAATGATGGTCAACTTCAGCTTCTTTGTGTTTCTCTTTTAAATACCCCCAACTCAGAGACCAAGCTGGAGTGGATCCAAGACTTGTCTGCCTCTCCCTTCCTTGGTGCCCTACAAATAAACCCTGACTACTGTAAACTCCCTCTGTCAGAGTTTGGCTTTCTGACGGTGGGCACAGGAGCCCTTTGCTTAGTTGTAGAGCTGCCTATAAATTTTTACCTTTTTGTGTGTGTGTGTCCAGCTATGTGTTTTAGCGTGAGAATTTTACAAACAACAATTCTATCTGACATGTTGCTGAAAATGTTACAGTAAAATATTCAGATAAATTTGTCTCTATTTGTACAGTTCATTACATTAGTCATCTGTTTCATTTCATATGCATTGGCCTGGCTAACAGAAGACATTCAATAAATATTTCTTGGGTAAGTAGTGAAGGAATAAGTGCTTACCTCAAAACAGTGACACCTAGCCACATGACTGCCTTCTAGAATCAATTATTTATTGTATAAGTAAATGATCACTTCTTTTTGCATCTTTCCAGATCATCTGGTATTCAGATAATTTATGATTAATAGTTAAGATTAAGCAAAGTCTAATAGATATTTAGCCTGTATTTTGTAACTTGAACTACAATGTCAGCATCTTCAAGTGCCAGGGTTGGATCACCTTCCTCCTTGTTTTTTCCACTCGTATCTACCAAGTGTCTATATAAATGGTTAGTTAAATCAATCTCAGAGCTTTGCTCTTCTGCCTTGAAAACTTCCTGTTTTCCATGCTACCTCTATATTAGCCAATTCACTTTCTGGCCTTAAAGGGCCTCCAAATTCTAGCTAACCCTCATATACATTTATGACTTCTCTTATACTAATCTCTCATGTAGGTGAATGCTAAGTAAATTGTTTTCCAAATCAAATCATACATAAATTTCAAGTCCCAAGTCTCGACATCTTCTGACAAAATATAGAGTCCCAATTCTTCTTTTGCCATAATTATTATGAGATCTTACCATTCCAGTTTTTATAAATTGGCAGTATCCTTCCTCGAATTCTTCCCCAGAAACTTAAGTGCTTCCTAGGGAGCTATTTCACGAGTACTTTGAGACACTCATCTCAGTTTCTTCTGTTCTAACCTACTTTCCTGCCCAAAATATCTACATCCATGGTGCTGCTGCCATTCCCAAGACCCCCATTTTGCTGAATATCGCTTTTCTCAGCATCCAACTTCTTGCCCTACTAAAGTGTATGTGAAGAAATATGGCCCCTTCTCTCGGTTATCTCCAAGCAAGTCATCCTTCCATTTAAAAGTGTCCACAATGCAACTGAAACCAAGTAATACTTCTAGCTATGTTCCACTAAAATACATGGATTCACAAAAAGATGATTTATAGTCTAATTCTCCTGCCAACCCTGGACTAAGATTTCTTTAAGGTTAATCCTGTGCTTTGTTTTTCCTGCAGGCTCATCTCCATGAGTAATTTCCTCATCCTCATACTTCAGGTTAAGTCTAGCCTAATTCTCCTTGGACTTTGATAAAGGCATATTGGGAGGGGAGAGGATTTTAACAATAAAGAAGCAATAAGCTCTTTTTTATTATTTGTAAGGGAAATAAGCTCTAAGTTCTATGTCTATTTACAGTATTAAGATGTGTGAAGTAAGTGAATTCAAAAGAAATTATTCTATATGCTACTCAGTCAGACATAGAAAGAAACAGGCAATGAAAAAGAAAATAGCTAGAATTTTCAGGGTTTTTTTGTTTGTTTGTTTCATTACTTTTTAAAAATTTGTTCTGTGAAAGCAAGATTTAAGTGAGTGCACATTTGAAGGAAAGCTGAGGGTCTGGCAAAGATTAAAATGGCAGTCATCAAATCCAGTTGTATCAATTACAATAAATCCTCAACAAAGCCTCATGCATGAAAAAAGAAACATATGAAAATGAAGCAAATAATTACTTAAAGCAGAGTGAATTGGAATAGCTCAATATCTTGATAGGAGATCTAGGTAAGTGTTTGGGAATTGTTTGCACAGGGCACAAAAGGAGACCTTATGCAAGAGGGAACAGGTGGTCATTGGTATTTACAGATCCTGTGTCCTCCCTAAACGATGCTCCTGCTCTCTGCCTATCTCAGCTCCTGTTGGCACAGTTATGTCCAGGGCAGGTAATCCAAGGGTCTGTGATTTTTGCATCACATTCCTTTCCTTCTAGTTAACAAGACTGCATGCTGCAGGGGAGTTGCTGGGGGAGGGACTAGAGGAGACAGAGTAGCAGACCAATGGATAATTATTTTGCTATCCTTATCTATTCCTACTTACATTTCTTACTCTGGAATTAAACTATTTAAGGAAGACTGAAATAAAACTGACCAATTCCTTCAAAGATCACAACCCACTTCTACCTATAATGGTGATTTCGTTTTTAATTGCGTCTAAGAAAACTACCTAAAAATCTTCTGATATTAGTAGATTTTTCTTAAGTACGGCTTTCTATTTCAACCTTAGTCAACTTATGCTTGCAGAGTTGGTATCTGCCTTTAATCACTGGTCTGGATTTCTGGAAGGAATAGTAGACTTGGAGTCAGAGACTATGGTTGGAACCTGACATTGTGCTTGATGATGCTAAATTAACATAGACATTCCTCAACGTAGTCGATTTCAATTATTTGACTTGCCAAAATTGAATTTTAAATGAGTTGAAAATGGAGATATATGAAACTGTTGATATGCTGAAGGATAAAGATTCAATTATTTCTTTTGGCAATCTCCTGGTGTGTTAGTCTCAAACCAAAATATCAGCCTTTTTTTTCAAGACTGTAGATTAGCATTTTAAGCTTTTTTTATAAAAAAAAAATGCATTCCATCTGGTATAGACTTGTCAAATAAGGCATGTCCTTCCATATTAAAGATACAGCAAGCTACATAATTATGACTACTACGATTTTTCTGCTCACTTTGGATGAAGTTAAGTCTCCTTTAGATCAGAAAAAGAAATGTCATTACAAATCTTGACATTGTAAAAAATTTGGTAAGTTGTATATCTTTTGCAACATCATTTAATAGCCATAACTTTTCTTTTAAGATCAATGTATTTGCTTGTCACATTTTCAAATGACCTTTAAGGCTATGATTGAAATTTAGGTCAAATAACTCATTTAAAAATTAGATTCTAAATTCATACTTTGTACACATTTTCACTTACACAGAAAAGTGCTGTAAGTGAATTCATTATAATTCTGATTTTGGAGGCAAAGAACTCTTCCCATTCTCTTTTATCTATTCCTATAATTTACAACATGTTTAAATTTGAAGTTGTAAATCAAGTTCATCTGCAATGAGATGTAGTCTTTGATCACTTTTAAATTTAAAAAAAATTTTTTACACTTCTGTTTTTAGACTAAAATTTTAGACTTATGAATTAGCCTTGCAAACTAGAACACTTTCTAGCCATGAATGTTCCTGAAATGAAACGTGGAGTTGTGAACATGTGGTCAAAAACACTAAAATGTGTGAATAAGAACATATATATGACTATAAGGTAAAGGAATTGTTTAATTGAAAACAGTTAGCTTTCAGATATGTGAAGGATACAGAACTTGACAAAAATTAGGTGGATGAGAAGCACTAACTCAAAGTCACCCATTGACTTACTGGCTATTGGTAGGGAACACATTACCTGTCTTCATGTGTCTATAGATGATAGAGAACTTTCACTCTGGATCACAGGAGAAAACAACCAAAAAAAGGAACAAAAAATGTGTAGGGAGAACCTTCCCTGTTTGGCTCAGTCCTGTACCTTCTCATTCACATGGGAAGAGTGATATCTGATTGGATTTGAAGAGAAAACCTTGAGCATATTTCATCCAGATTCTATCTTTTCAGGTTGACCTACCTGCAGCAAGAATGTGTCTTCTTAGAAGTGTGAGACTGTCTCCCTAGGGAAACTTTCAGGCTGTTCAGTTTGCTAATAACTGGGTGGACAAATCTGTCTAATTCAGAGGTGAAGGACTAGCGGCCAATTGCTTATGGATATAGGTCCATATCTTTTTCTCCAATCACCTTTCTCAAAATTAAGTAGAAATTTTATTTCTATGTGCCTCTGTTGTTTCATTTCTCAAAAACTCCACAGTAGAGTAGGAATAATCCGGTTTTTTGTTTGTTTGTTTGTTTTTTTTGTTTTTTTTTTTTTTTTTGGTGGAGGTAGGTAATTAGGTTTATTTATTTATTTATTTATTTAGTGGAGGGCCTAGGGATTGAACCCAGGACCTCGTGTATGCTAAGCATGCACTCTACCACTGAGATGTACCCTCCTTCTTGTTTTCAATATATTGCCTAAAGAGGAAATACTTTTTAAAAAAAAATGAATGACATGTTTGTCAAAAATGTTATCTTACTCAGGAAATTTCTGTTCCTATCCAGCTTGCCTCCTATGATTGTTTTGCAATCAATGTACAACCCATAAAATAAATACATAGGTACAGATTTTTGTAAAGAATTCTGTAACATGTAACATATCAATATTTTCCAGGCAATGATCACTTCTATCTACAACATAGTCTTGGCTCTGGGCCGATACTCATTCTTATATAAGTTCCTCGGTTGGAGTTGTATGGAGAAAATAATTTATATCCCTCTTCCCCAAATTCAAAACCTCTGAGAAACAGGATCTGATGGAGATCAAAATGCCAGCTCTATTTATCACACATGCATCAGAGAAAGTAGCTTTGCTTCTGTAGAGAAATGAATTCACTCATGCTTTACTTTTGGACCACGTGAAATCGTAGGTCATTGGATACAGAGGAAAAAAAGAATTCCTCTGGAATTTCCACTGACTCTGAAAAAGGAAGGTCTGGGCAGAGCATGCTCAGGTATTTCTTCCAAACTAGATTAAGTCACTGATCAGATAAGACAGTTGTCTTCACTCCGTAGTGAGGAAAGAGTGAGAGGTGTGATGAGAAGCTGGGAGTGCTTTTATGATAAACGTCCTTCATATTTCCAGGAGCCTAGGGAAATGGAGATTATCCACACAGCTTCTAAATAATTTCCTGTTTTATTCATGATGCCAGTGCTCTGAGACTGTTACTCAGTCCCGTGGTCTAAACCGAACCCTTGACCAGACCTCGACTTGCCTTCCAATCACTGATACTCCCTGAAATTGCCTCATTTACAGATTTCAGATCTCCCTGTGTTGACATGGAGCACTGTGGTCTGACCTCAAGTTTATTTGATTAGTTTTTTGACTATGTAGACCCATAGAATCTTCTTTTTCACAGGGGTTGTGATTCTTGAAGGGGGCCTCTAGACTTCTTGACCTGTAGAAATTGATCTTATAATTTTTAAGTATTTTTCCCTCAATCACTCCTTGAATTCTGCTCTGCCTTTTTGCATCCCAGGTCCTAGCAGAGTGTGTACCTATTGTCTGTCTGTGTGTCTGCTTGTGCGTGTCTGTGTGTGTGTGTGTTTTGATTCTGCACGTGGCTCAAGTCCTTATTCTGCTTTCCTTGGAATACTCTGTTTCCTTTACTCTAACTTTTCACATTTTGCTATTTCCTCACATCTCAGCTGAGATTTCAAGGTGGTAAAAGCTGGATATAGACTTTGAAATATTAGGATCTGATATTTGGATGCTACCTCCACGAACTTCAAAGATTTGTGATCGTAAACAAGTCATGTATCTTAAACTTCAGTAACTTTCTGGGGAAAATCCTCACAAAAAAACAGTATAGCTATTAACTATTAAATCAATTTATATAAAATTTCTTAGCAATTTGTCAGATAAAAAATGACTAGGATGCCCTTAAACATGTTTTTTATAATTTGAATGAATTTGCTTTTTATATTCCTTCCTCTTCCATAAAAATAAACTTAGAAAGCCCAGATTTTATGACTTAACAGTACATTTTACCTACGCTATTTCATTTTTGCCCTTTACTACTTCATTTATTGATATATTTAATTAATTTTGGCTCAGTTACTTCTCATATTGCTTAACATTTTATACATGTATGCCTTTTTTCCTACAGTCTCATTTCTTCCATCCTCTTGTGTAAAATCCTTATAGTTAATCAGTTAATTATTGTTAATTTTATGCTATGTATTAAACTCAGTGGATTTTACATCATAGGAATTAATTCAGATTATTGAATAAATAAACAATGCTTAATAAATAAAAATATGGAAACTGAATAAATTAAAGCATTCTGCCAAATTGTTAGGATAATTTAGGCAAACCTTGCGTTGGCACTGAAAAGCATAGTAGATAACGTGATTACATAATATTCTCTATCTTTTGAATGTGACTGCATTTCATACATGTATGAAAATAATTACGATAAGGTGAATTAAGCAATTTTAAAAATTAGAACTGATTATGTACACCCAAGCAGTTTGAAGATAATATCTGAATATTACTGAGAAGTGTAAGTGTAGGAGAGGACATACTAATCTTCTTACAAGTAAGATTTCTAATCATGAAAGTCCTGTTGGAACATCTGAAACATGATTAACCTATTCTGTATAGTTACAAGATTATATAAGTAAATATTTGTGAGATTTAAAATTTTTATGGAAATATCATTTCCTCACAAGGCTTAAAATAGAAAGTTATATGAATGAACAATTAGTAATATGAATTGGACAATTAATCCTTTCCCAGGTCTCTTTATTTCACACAAACACAGTTTCGTAAGTGAACCACCATTGCACTCAACATAATTTTGGAATCAAGAAAGTCATTCTGGCAATCTTTCATCTGTCATAAAAATAATGACTACCTGATGATCATAGTGCATAATGATCATAATTGCTAACATTCATTGAGTCTATGATTCCAGCCTTCTTCTAAACACTTTATAGATCTTGACTCATTAATCCTCTCTATCTTTTGGCCTTGCTGTTATTGACAAATGAAAAACACAATCAAAAAGGCAGGGGGTCCTACCATGCCCTTAGGATAAGAAAATTAGAAGATGCAGTTCCTGGATTTAACCAGCTGACAGTATAATTGAAGAAAAAAATAAACAAACCTATGATTCCAACTCAGAGGAATAAATATTATGATTCGGAATTATCCAAGATGCTCACTTAGCCCAGAAAACAAGGCAAAAAGTTCTGCCTGGACACCCTGTTGAAAAGGCTCCAACCCAACCTCCTGGAAACCTGGTAGCTGTTCTTCCACTGCCCTGAGTTCCAGCAATACCGTGTTACTCAAACACCCTGCTTGTCCGTCTTCTTTTCTGCAAAGGTTGCATCTATTTCTGATTTTATTGATGAGACATTGTCTTTCCTCACACACACAAAGCGAATGGCTTCTCTTTTTCTTCTCCACTTCCATGTAATCAACACTGGCAGGAATTTTTTCATCACCTGAAGTCAGGACTTGGGAAATCTGGCCAGATTAGAAATCAAAATGGATTAATCCCGTATGAGTCTTGAAAGAATTTCATGAAAAATTCCAATTAAGTTGGAGTTTGGATCCCTGCTTCCAGAAAACCAGAAATGATAATATCTTATCATTGGTAGTTTTATCTGCCCTCTTTAGCCCTTCCCCTTTGAGAGAGACTGAAGGTGAAAGCGTTGGATCCGCCAGCCTCTGAAATACAGGTGAGGCTCTATGTTCAGATGACTTTAGTTGTCTTTATGTGGTTTCCCTTTTTTTTTTTTTTTTTTTGTCCCAAGATGCCAACAGAAATAGGTTAAAAATTCAGGTTGACAGACAACTTTAATATTTTTAAATGACCTAAATAAAATGCTTTTACACTTCGACTCATTTCTTTTCACATCTTTTCTCCTAGCCTTTATCAACTTAGTAGGGATTGAGCAACTGTGAACTTCAAGCCCACAAGCAACGCCGAAACTGTCACTAGTGCTTCAAAACCAGCTGAAGACGGTATTTTGATGAATTTTTTCTCTGCTATTTTTGCCCTAGGCAAGGGGCTTTTACCACCTGTTTAAGAAGAAAATCAAACAGCTATGAGTTTTAAAATTAACAGCTATCTAAATGCCATTAGTTTTCAAAACTGTTAAGTATCTTTAAAAACATTCTTCTTTTTTAAAAAAAAATTGTTTTATGAGTTTATGATGATTATAAAGATTTACAGATATATGTGTAACTTTTTGTGACAGTGTCCCAGAATCTCTCCTAAATGAAATGACTACTATTTATGGTTTCTAAGTGAGGTTAGCATCTGATGGCTATAGTTCAATCCAAGCTTTAAAGGGGATTATTTCTTTTTACTGTAAATATTCATGCAAAAATGTTGAGAAAACAAACTCATGTTTACATCAGTTCAGTAGATAAGTTAAAAACTCTTTTCATCCACAATGCACAGTAAAAAAATACAAGGGAATTTATTTCATCTTTTTAGGAGGACAAAAGCAATAAGATATGTCAAATTCTCCTGTAGTTAATAAATAATAGCTTCATGGACAATATTTTTTAAGCCAACTAGGGGGAAAAAGGGAATTAAACAGTTCATTAATTGAGATGTTCATAGAAAATATACATGACTTTGGAAGACCCTAACTTAAAGTGTTGTGCTTATATAAACCTAAATGAGTCTTTTCATGCATAAGTAAAATTTCTGTCCATAGCTATTATTTTCTTATGCTTTTTCTACGTGTTTTGAGCTCTCAGTGTTTCTTTTCAGCCTATCTTCTGTAGCTGGTCTTGGTATTTTCGCCTAGACTCCCTCCCTTCTATTGAGAAATCTGCCCTTTTGTTTTTCCGAAGCTACTCCTTTCCCATTATCCATTTTACTTATGGTCTTGGGGGAAAGAAAAGTTATCTTCATGCACAACTCTGATCTCTATGGAAAGAATGACTCATCTAAGAGTAAGCATGCAAACCAAACTAGTCCATCAGCAACCTTTCTCAGAATTTTGGCGCAAAGAAATCTATTTTCCAAGAGGCAAAATGGGAAACCGGCAAATCCCAAGTTTCCAATGGTATTGTAGTGATTGGTGTCGAAGGTTCTCTTTCATAAAGGGGAAACTGATCATAAGCCCTCTTGGGACTTCTCTTCTGAGGTACATATACATTATATACATTTGTGATTGTGCGCTCTGTCCTGTGGAATGAACCCTATAAAACGTGCAAAGGTGTGACCTACTAATTTGATGTTCCCTTTCTATGCTTTATATACAAGGACCTGCTATAGAGGAGGAAGCTAGTGAGTGACTTTGCAGATTTTCTGGGCTGACCAAGTGTCCTCAGGGTCAGTGACCCTCCTGGCCCGTTGAGGGTCCTTGGAGCTCTTGCAAGTCCCCTGGCCAGTATTTCCTCAAGGAAGTGAAGAGGCTGAACAAAGCTTCATTTCTGCACCTTGTCCTTGAAGCTAAGTAAACCGCTTGTTTTCTTATTCTACTATTTCTGTGGAACTGATCAATTTGCGTGCAAAATAACAATTTTCCATTGCAGAGAATAAAGCCAATACCAAAGAGGCAAAGATGAAAGTTGGAGTCACGCTCACACCACTGGTTACAGTGTCTGTGGTCTCTGAGCTATTTTGTCCTGATCGTTTCTACACCTGAGTGTACTTCCCACATTTTCCTTTCAGTGAAAAACACTAGCGTCTTCCCAGTTAATTTCCTTCTTCTGCTTAGATCGAGTTGTGTGCTTTAAAAATCAAGAGTCCAGATTGATAGAAAAACTGTCAGTAGAACTGGTACATTACAGGTGACAGACCCTAGAATGTGAAAATCGAGATGGAAAAGTAGACACTGAAATATCAGACATTCAGGACTGGTAAAAGAGCTATTTGCGACATGCAAAAGCAGCGTCATCAGACTGTAACATGCTGGTCCTTGAAACCTCAGGCATGTATTCGCATACACACAAAAAGCTGTTTAATGACTCTTCAAATGTCTATCAGCTATGTGTTGGTTGCTTCCTGACTAAAATGCTGCTCAAGTGAAAGATGTTTGAGCCCAAGCTTGTCCCTCCCAAGGATGATCAGGGACAGTTATTCAACCTGATGAAGCCCACAGTTAATGAACAAACTAGTTAAAGAGATTACTTAGAAAAAGATACATACATATGTCTTCAATATTTTGCTTTAAACTAAATGGACTTTTTTGAGCACAAGTTGACTGATACGATTTCTTCATCAATTTTTTAACATCACCCAAATCCAAGTTTGTAGCTGTCTAAAATTTCCAATTTCTTTGAAGTAAAGTACAGATTTAAATATGCTATTAATCTGAGCTCAGACGGCTTTTAGACACATATTTATTTTACTTTAATATTTTAGTTAATTTATATACACATAATTCAAGGGTATTTTTGTGTGTGATTTATTGTATCAATCTTTCCAAAGCATTTAGTTTTCCCAGAAATAACAACTCTTTTTTTCTCTTTTTATACTTATATATTTAATCTGGTGTATATAAATTATTTGCAGTAGCAAATGAACTGACCAAAACAGGCTGAGGAAGCAAAAACAACCGGCTCTCAATCGCATACCTCGACTGGTGGGAGTAGAGGTGCTCAGACCTTCTGGAACGCACCCCCACCCCGGGTGACCTGGGCAAGCTCAGGGCAGAGGGCATCCTGTTTTACAGGGAAACAGAGAGCGGGGCATGTATTCTTTTGCTAAGGCTGCCATAACAAAGTACCAGGAAACTGAGTGACTTAAACAACAGAATATTTTTGTCTCTCAGTTCCGGAGGATAGAAGTCTGAAATCAGGGTGTTGGTTCCTTCTGAGGATCTGTCCCATGCCTCTCCCCTAGCAAGGGGTGATAATGTCTCATCATCATAGCTTCTACCCCATGACTTCAGTTAAGAGAGGCTTTTTCCGCCTGTGGCTATGCTAGGACTCTGAGCCTGGTCACAAGCTGATCCAGTGATCATGGGTAAAGAATGTTTATGGCTGTATCATTAAGTTGTACAATGGGAGGTGGGGCATGGGAGGATCAATAAGAAAAAGAAAATTAGTGTGTATATTATTTAAACACATGGATGCTCCTGTCTCCTTATAAGAGCACAGATTGCCTGGGCCAGAGATGGGCACAGTACCCAAGTCAAACCTGTCACATAGACTACCCACCGAGTAGCCACAGGGAAGGATCCGAGGGAGGGCAGAAGATGCAGCAGAGCCAATCAGAGACCACCCCTGGGAAGGGCTTTTGCTTGCTTTCCTTCTTCTTTCCCTCTTTCTTCTTTCCCTCTTTCTTTCTTCTTTCTTTCTTTCTTTCTTTCTTTCTTTCTTTCTTTCTTTCTTTCTTTCTTTCTTTCTTTCTTTCTTTCTTTCATTGCTAGAGACAATGAGAATGTTATCTTTCAATGATGCTTTACTAAAAGCCACTACAAGTCATGTATAACATCCTGGGGAAAGTCTGCTTGAGAGAATGAGGAGGCCACACAGACAGAGGAGAAGAAAAGCACCTCTGCTACCAGTTCCAGGTTTTTCCAGCGCCAGCCCCAAAGCTCAGCTGTTCAGTTGTTCCTTCAACACCATGAGTGGTCCAGGAACCCTTTCAATAAATTTCCCTTTCTGTTTAATCTGGTTCAAAACTTTTCTTTTTCCTTTTTATATATATGTATATATACATATATACATATATATACACACACAAATATATAAAAATATATATATATTTTAAGGCAATGAAATTGCACTGCATTTCAAACAATATTATATATCATATATATATAAAGTTAATGGATTTTGTTAAAGTATCTTTATATTATTCATGCACTTGAAATATTTCTTTTCAAAAAATTTTTAATTCTATATTAGAAAAGTAAAACAATAAATTTTAACAACTCTAAACAATAAATAACTTAATAACAATTATATCCTTATATTTCACTCTTATTCAATTCAGAAGATGTTAAATTGTTTAGGAGGATTACATATTCCCAGGCATTTTTTGTGCATATTGGCACACAATATCTTTCTTAGCTTTTATTTTCTCTCTTTCATACATACACACAAACACACAATTTTTACCCATGCAAAAAAGATCATGCTCTACATATTGTTCTGCACCTGGCTTTTATAACTTAACAATAGTTTAAAAAATTCTAAGTGAAAACATGAAGGTTTGTTTTACTTTTGTTAATCACAGCATTTTGTGCAAATACTCGGACATATCAAATTTATTTATTTATGCATATTTGTGATATTTCCAGGTGTGGTTTGATTTGGTTTGGTTTTTGCTGTTACACATGTTAGTGAACATCAGTGCACATAAATCTTCAGTCATTAATGCTAGCACTACTGCAGGATAAATTTACAGAAATATAATTGTTAGTCAAAAGTGTGTGCATTTATAAGTTCAAAAAAGAGTTTCTAACTGCCTCCTGAAAAGTCAAATAAATTTACATTCCCATCAAAAGTGTGTATGCTATCCCGTTACTCTTGCCAACATCATGTGCTATTAAATCTTTTCCTTTGAAATCTAACACAAAACTGTCATCTAGTTAATGTTTCAATGTGTATTTTCTGATCTCTAATGAGATTTCAGTAATTCTACATTTGTATTAATGTGTTGGCCTATTTGTTATTACAGTCTTGGAGACAGTGAATATAGTTAACTCTTAAGAAGTTTATGAAGCAGAGAGACATTAAAAAGTAGCTTAGTAGCATGTGTGATTGAAAAGACTTATTTAGTTGACCATATTCTTATTGTTCATGGAAATATTTGAAGATATCCAAAGACCAATGAATAGCTCCAAATACAGTACAGAGTATAACCACAAAGGAGTTAAAAATAAAAATTGGTAGTAAAAGTTTCTGGTGAAAATAAGAAATAGTGAGATTCGAACATAAATTAAGATTATTCTTTCCTAATCTTGTATTCCCAAAACAAAATTTCGGATAAAATTATCCAGAAATTTTTTTCCAAAATGTTACTTTCTTTTAAACATAATATATGTCTTCTATATTTAAAATGTTTAATACAAAATGTATTAAGTCCTCATATTATCAAGACTGATTTGCACTTATCATCCTTTGAAGGCAACCCAGTTTACCAGCTTTTCCTGTATTTTGTGTTGTCCATCTTTGCCTTTTTATGTTGTCGTTATGTCCTTAATTCAATTTTCAGAAAAATGTAGTACCTAGATAATATACTTTCTGAGTGCTTGTGTGCCTCAATATATTTTTATTTTGAAATCACAGTTGAATATTACCCTGAAAATAGAAATTTAGATGAGAAATAAGTTTTAAAAAAATTTACCATCTTGACCTACTGTCTCACCACAAAGCAAAAAAGCATGGACAAAGTGGTCTAAATTTTCTTTTTTTTTTCAACATATGGGAAAGCTGAGGCTCAGAGTGATTAAATTAACTATCAAATTTAAAATAACCAGTAAGTAGACAGCTGACACTAGAAATCAGATGCTCTGTATTCCTGTGTTAGTTCCCTAGGTTTGCCATAACAAAGTGCTGCAGTCCGGGTGGCTTAAAGACAGGGATTTATTTTCTCACGATTCTGAAGGCCAGAAGTCCCAGATCAAGATCTTGGCAGGGTTTCTTCTAAGCCTTCTCTCTTTGGTTTGTAGATGACTTTCTTCTCCTAGTGTCTTCACATGGTCTCTTTCTGTAGGTTTCTGCACCCTAATTTCCTCTTCTAGGGCAAAGTCAGATTGGATTAGGGTTTACCCTAAGGACCTCTCTTCAGCTGAATTACTTCTGTAAAGACTCTATGTGCAAATAAAATCACATATTGAGATACTAGGTTTTAGGACTTCAAAATATGGATGAGGGTCGTGGCAAAATTCGGCTCATAATAATCCTCAATCCATACAGTATCTCTACTAAATATACAAAGTTTTACAATGTTTAAAACAACCTAAGGCCCAACTCCAGAACCTAATTATACCACTAAGCATACCAAAGTGAAGACCTCAATCTCTAAATATCTTTAGAGAATGTGAGACAGGTACAAGTCAATCTTCTTGAGAAACCTTACTTAAACAGGCGTTTATCCCTGATAAATTGTCTTCTGCTGCTGCCAAAAGCAAGTCATGTTCAGCTTTTATATTTTTTCAAGTGATCCATTTATCCTACCTGAAGACAGCTTACTTCTGACATAGAAGTTACCAACCTCAGCCAACCCTGTCTTGTCATGCAGCTGAGAAAACTTAATCTCTTTAATAAATGTACTGGCATAAAGCTTATCTTTAAACAGAGCATAAATGGACAACACCCTCATATATTTGTCCTCATTTTATGCCACTGTTTTCTACAATAAAACAGTGCCCCCCCCAATATCTTAAGTTAAACATAAATTCAAAATATATGTGCATTAGTTGTCTTCTGTAACATAGCAGATGATGCACATTTATTTTCTTTCAAATTTATGAAAAAAGCAGTGTAAGCAAAATGCATCTTCTAGAGTCTTGTTGGATGATAGATGGATACCAAAGTCTGGGAAGATTTCCAGGTACATTTCAAGGAAGTTAGTTTCTCAACGTTGCCGGTAAAGATTCCTTTCCCTGGAATGAATGCCATTAACTACTGTCAATCTAATACTCAGTTTATTATAGCAAACTACTCAGACAGAAAGTAACCATTCACATTAGAAATTTTATTAACTTTAAAGCTAATAAATTCTTCTGTCAAAAGAATTTCTAATCACATTTTATTTTCAGCTAAGGATCAACATGGATGGAAAACCACTTCAAACACTGTTGTTTCATCAAACGGTGGATTGAATAGGGAATGAACTCCAGCCATCTCATAAGACAGCATATTATTTTACAAATAATAAAGCAGAGTTAATGGATCTGTCCAATTTTAACAGTATAATGCATGAATTGGTTTTAACTGTTTTAACCTGTGTACTAATTTAAGTCCTTGATGTTATCTACCACACTTTGAAAATGTACTTTTAGATTCATGTGAATATATAATACATATAACTATAATACATACAATATTTTATATGGATATTGTACATATGGATATATAGATATATATATAATCATTCAGTCATGGTAGTATTGCCCCCACTGAGTCCTAGAAGGAACTGCTGAAACCAATACTGGAAACACAGGATGCTGTTGCTATGGCAATGAATTATAAACCAAATTTTGCTTCTCTGTATCACTCAGATTGGATTAAACATCCCAGATGGGATTGCTCAGGTAAGCGACCATGTTATAATGCATGCAAAACTCGTGCATGGAAGGCAGAAATCTAGCATCTTTGGATTCCCTAGGGGAAAATAAGGACCAATTCCCATGAAAACTCAAACAAAGGCATGATCCATAGAGGTAGAAAGGTGGTACAGTATATACTCAAGTTGAATTTACCTCAAAGATCTACTTGGAGGATAGCCTCTGATTATCCTGCATACACATACCTATATCTCATATTTGTGCTTCTCAGAGAAATGCCCTGCCTATCAGAATCCAACTGTCTCTTATATTAACAAAATCATATAGCTTCACTTGGGAGAGACAGTCCCAATCCCATCAGTTACTGAATTCACTTCCAAATCTAAAATTTTTGACCTATTAATCTGTTTCTTTGAACTCATGAAATCCTGTCTGTATTCTGTCACCTCTGAGCTAAAGCAAAAAGTTAACTACTTTCTTTGTATGCAGAATGTGTAACTGCAGCTGCTAAGAGGGCTGTAAACAGTTATCTATGTCTTTGCTACTATGTGATCCGCCCCTTGAACTTTTGTAAGAAACACAGCTACTTGAGTTTTGCTACTTACTGTGGTTTTGTTACTTTGCTTGTGTCCTCACTTCCATTTCTGAGGATTTTAATCACATGTAGGTCCCGCCAGCACGTGGATGCATAAACTCCATTTTGCATCAACAATGCTTTTTCTCTTTGACAGGCAGAATTATTCACCCAAATCTTCACCATAACCCACTTTTTTTTCCATGTAGGTGAATTAGGGGCTTACCTTGGCCAGGTTGCAATGCTAACTCTCAAGTCAATAAAATCACTGTTGTTTACCAAGTAGAAACATTTCCCCCCCTTTGCGGCTGAAATCTTCAATTAAGAAGATTCCAAGGGATTGAGAAGAGAAATTTTTTCAAGTGGAACAAGAGATATAATAGTGAGAAATAGTGTTCCCTGATCGCAAGCACACATGGCACTCAATTTGATAGCGTCCCAGTCTAATAAGGTTTAACCATCTGGCTCGCTTTGCACCTGAAGCTTCTAGAGCCATTCAACTGTTTTGAATTGGGGCGGGGTGGAGGGGGGCATTCTACTTAATGAGATACATTATAGGACCAATGGGTAATGCCAAGAGTATCAGACTTTTCCTTAATATTTTATTTGAAAGTTAGTGTCTTGACTTGTACCAAGGTAGTGTGGTAGTTTCTGAGGAAATTTTGGCTGAGGTTGATGGGAGGAAGAAAGATTTTGTGAAGAATGGAGAAAGCTTTAAATATTCATATGTAGTGAGGAATATTCAAGTAGAAGGAAATGCATGAATTTTGGAAAGGAATATTCAGAAATGAAGATGAATGCTGATGATTTACCAAATGTTGTTATCGAGTCCAAACTCATTCTGCTTGCTGCATGACAGGCCAATAAATCAGCAGATGAGGTGTCGGGGCAAGGAATAATGACTTTATTTGGAAAGCCAGCAGATGGAGTAGATGGCAGACTAATGTCCTGGAAAACCATTTTTCCCCAAGTCTGAATTCAGGCTCCTTTTATACTAAAAAGGAGAGGGGGTGTGGTTGGTTGTTACAAACTTCTTGGTGTCGGAATCCTTTGTTCTTGCAGCTGTCCATGTAGGTCAGGTCATGGTGTCCCTGTAAACCTCCAAGAAGACAAATATTATTTTCTATTCTGCAATTTTTTTCTTTATATGAATGAAAAAGTGCTATACCCTTAAAGGTTCTGACCATAAGAATGAGCTCTCCTGTACATTTCAGACTATTGGCAACATTCTGTTACAAAAGGGTGCAGAACCAGAATGATGAAGCACAGGAAACGTAGCACAGGGTTAGAGCCAAAGGGACAGATTTAATATGGAGTCAAATTTGTTCTTCCCTAATACAATGTGCTTACATGAACATAAGAATAATGGAAATATAAAATCTGTCTGAGTCAGATGCTTGGTACTAGCCAGAGTTCCTTCAGTCCATCAGTCTGTTGACAACAATTGATGAGGTCCTCTTTGTTCTAACCTTAAATGTAAACACCAAGCTTTTATTAGGGGGCCTGTGTGTTTGCAAACAATACAAATGTAATTGTTTTGATGAAATTAAGACTAAAAATTAGTGTAAAATGAAGAAAATCTGCATCTTTTAAGATAATAGAGCAAATGTCTTTAACACAAAATGTTTCTCTTTATCTCAAAAATGTGACAATACTATTATGAGAAGCAAGGCTAGCTTTTAGCCTATCATGAATTACAGTGGTTTCCTAAGTCTTCTAATGGTTACACTTAGAAATATGCAAGGAAATTGGCAATGAGATTTTCAGAAAAGCATAGGATAAAGTTACTCCATTCAGTGGAAAGGGTTTAAGTGTTTCAAATTATAGCTGTTTCCTGAAGACATTTTTTTTCCCTGCTAACTACTTGTAGGAGATAAGAATATTTCATAATTAATCCCCAGTTGTTTCTTGTTATGCTTCTAGTGATATATTTCTGTGCTCTAATGGGTTGAGAGATAGTGTTACAAAATAAATGTAATCCACATTTTCTATTTGTCAAAGACTTTATTTGAAGCATGAGCAGTTTTGAATTTGAAATGGGAAGTTGTCTAAATTACATTCAAATAAATAGTTACTGTTTGGAAAGTTTCATATGCTTGACTCTGTGATAGTTTCTGAAAGATATACATAAATATAAACAGTTTCTATTCAAGGCTTACAGGGAATACACACTCCTAGGGTGATGGAAAAGTATACTGGTAATTAAGTACAAGGCATAATTCGAACAGCATTGCAAAGACCCAAGTATATATCATGAAGGAAGTAAATTTGAATTACTTTTTAAAGAATAAATAGGGTTTTGATAGGTAAATTTGTGAAGGAGGAGAAGTCTTTCAGATGGGGGAAAAAGAGTATTTACATGGGCAAAAATTCAGGGGCTAGAAAATTGGAGAAACTACCAATGAAAAATTTTTAACTCCAGTTTGTATAGATTGCATAAATGATGTGAAAGTTCAGCCAGTTGTCATTCTGGGAAGGTGGATGGTGCCAGGACATGTAAGATTCTGGAAAATTAAGACTATGGGAATATAGATCTAATGAAATAGGCAATGGAAGTGGTTAGAACTTTGCTTAAGGAAGATTGATCTCGCAGCACTGTAATCCATAGAACAAAATTTAGCTGAAACAGTAGTAAAGATAAGTCGGCAGTTGGACATGATTTCAGTGAACCGAGGTGTATTAGAGGAAGCCTCAAGGTAGCATAGAAGTGGAGAAGAGAAAATCATTGCAAACCAAACAAATCAAAGCAAAACAAAAACACGTTGAAAGTAGAAAAGTGTAAATGTGATGGCTAAAAAGATTTAGGTAAGGAGAGAAGGATCATACAAAGATGACTAATGTCTTATATTTAGCTATCAGAAGATTCATGGTTCATTATAAAGAGCTGTTGAAGGTATGATTTGGGTCCCTGTCTCAGAGAGAGCCTTATGAATAGCATATAATTATCAGCAATTTCAGCCCAAAAGTTTTGAATGACTTTTGCAATATTTAATGACATTAATACACTGATAATATTGCTTGAAGGGCTTTGATAAAAATTTGAGTGATCTTTGCCTATTAATCCTAAAATTGATAAAGGGTCTGTGGGAATTAAAATAACTTCTGGATATGATATGCTTCAGGTTATTTTAAACTTTATTCTCTGTTTATTTTCCAGATATAAGTTAACAGTCACAGCACACACACATGTGCAATTATTTAGGAGAGGAGGAGACAGCAAAACACACAGCACATACGTAAGGGGGTTGCTTCGGTATCACCTAATTCGAACCTGACCACGTCCCCTGCTAGTTTTGATTGAACAAGAGCATGAACCCTATGTTGTGCTGCCATTGTTCTCCTATTTGTCTTAAAAAGTGCAATGATCCTCAGTGCCAAACTCTAGTTCTCCGGAGGTTCAGTCGGGTATTATTAGCAAGTGTACAGTTTTCTATCCACATTTTTCATGAAGGTTAATTTCATTTCTGATTGAAAGAAGCTGGGTGATGATATTTCTGCATTTTGTGTGCTTAGGAGGAAATGTATGGCTCTGTCAAAACTGCAGACGCATTACTCACGCCATTGATTTGTAAACCCTTCGGGTAGACTAAGAGGTGGGCTTCTCGGTCTGTCTTTATGCCACTGCTCCCAGCCCCCAGCCCCGTAACCCAGAGCAGCCCTTGTTCTTCTGAGTTAGAGGATGTGGAGGGTGTAACCAGGAGATGACTGTGTCTTGAGAAATCTACAAGGATCCCGCCACATTATCTGAATCTCTCCGTCTGTCTGTTTCTCTTTTTCTCGCATGCACAGATCAACTATTTCCTTCAATCCAAGACTTATAGATGTATTTAACAGAACTATTCCAAGCTTTTAGCATATGGAGATTTAAGATAAGATTTTTTTAAAAATTGTATATTTTGTTGACTTTCAAATAGGAATTAAGGAATGTTTGGTGCCGGGAAATATTCATGCCCTCAGCTTACCTGCCTATTGGGATAATTGGGGTGGGGAGGGAACATATTCTCACGGAGAATGACGTTGATTTCCATAGCACTGTCTTTTCCTGAGCTTAAACATATTATTTAGACCTGCAGTAGCTCCTGAAACAAACAAACAAAGCCACCAATTTCAGTAGCTTAACAGTAAATTCCATTTCTCCTCTACATACATGAAATCTAAAATGTAGTTTCTTATTAGGATCTGCTGTCTTGGAAGCACTAATTTGAAGGCCCAGTTTCCTTATGTCTTTTGGGGCTGCTGTCTTTAACATGTAGTTCCCAAAATACATTCGTTCCCCAAGGCTGCGGTAACAGATTACCACACACTGGGTGGCTTTGAAGCAACCTCAGTTTATTCCCTCAAATTTCTAGAGGTTAGAAGTCTCAAACCAAGGTATTGGCAAGGCCATTGCTTTCTCTCTGAAAACTCTAAGGAAGGATCTTTCCTTGCCCCTTTCTACCTTTGGGTGGTTCCTTGCAGTCTTAGGAGTTCTTTGTCTGTAAGTACGCTGCTCCAATCTCTGCCTCTGTCATCACATGCTATTCTCCCTGTATATGTTTGTGTCCAAATTTCCCTCTTCTTATAAGAATTACAGTCCTTACATAAAGACACCAGTTCTGTTGGACTAATGGACCACCGTTATCCACTAGGATGTCATCTTAACTTGTTTACATCGGCAAAGACCTTATTTCCAAATAAGGTCATGTTAACAGGTTGTGGATGGACATAAATTTTGAGGTATGTTATTCAACCCTGTACACAAGGTCACAGAGCTTGGCTAAATTAATATGGAAGAGGGTAAAATAGCATAGAAGATGAGAACTCAGAGATGTCTACATGGACTAGGCTTAGTAGTGTGAACCCCTGCGGTTCTGGAAAATCATTACGTGAATACATCCACATCTATGGAGACTGGAACATATAACACAGATGTGTAGCCAGGCAGCAAAGGAAACAGGTTTGTGAGCAGGTGGTCAGTATGTATCATTATTTGCTCCTCTTTTTAAAAAAGTTTAGTTAAATCTAAGCTAAAATAAAGCACATCTGGGAAAAAGAGAATGAGGCTCAAAACCAGAAATATATTCTTTGTTGTTTTGTTTTACTTCTATTTTGTGTCCAATCTATCAGAAAAGAGATCATATTGTTAGAATCTTCCTGGTCACAAGACCAAACTAAATTCCACTTCATTTCTTGGGAAAAAGAAAATACAGTAGGAAGAAGTGTAGTGAATCATCTAATACATTTATCTGTAGTCAAAAAATTACAAATTTAGTACATTTCTTGCTGATGTTTTCTTGGTAAATAAAATGTCATAGAAAATTTAAGTGCTCTAAGTTTTCTTCTTTAGACCCCTTACCTCCTCCTCTATAAGTAGCTATTATTGTGTAACTGATGTAGATTATTATTTTTTCTGTCTTACAAATAAGGTTCAGTGCAACTACATTGGAAGTACATTACAATTTTGCTCAGAATGAAAGCCATAAATATTCACTCGGTTCACTTATTAAGTCCAGTGTATTGAGTTACAACTTAAATACAGTCAACTCCTTTCCTTTTAAATGTATAATTTGACAAGTTTTGACAAATATATACAGTTACGTAACTACTACCACCATTAAGTTACAGAACATTTCCATCATCACAAAAAGATTCCTGGTGCCTCTTTCAGTCGTTCTCCTACTCCCAACCTTAGCTCCTGGAAAAGAGTTGTCTGATTTCTGCTTCTACTGTTTTGTCTTTCTTTAATGCTGTGTAAATGGAATTGTTCAGTGTGTATATTTTAAGTATTCTTTTACTTAGCAGTAATCTTTTGAGACTCATCCCTGCTGTTGCATATATCTACCTGTAGTTCATTATTTTTTTTAATTGCTGAGCATTCCAATGCACAGAGGTGCCATGATTTGTTGATCCACTCAATAGCTGATGGTCACTTAAGTTGTCTTCAGCTTGGGCTCCCATACACAATAATAAAGTTCCGATACTGAGTTGCATGCAGATTTTTGTGTGGACATTTGTTTTCATTTCTCTTGGATAAATAGCTAGAAGAGATATTTTAAGGTCATACAATAGGGTGAAGGTTTAAATTCATGAGAAATTGACAAGCTGTTTTCCAAAGTAGATGTATTATTTTATATTTTCAAGTTGAGAGAGTTCCAGTTGTTTTGCCTGCTGGCCAGCCTTTTTGTGATCTGATTTCTTAATTGTGGTGGTTTTAGTGTATGTGTATGCTATTTGATAGGGTTTATATTTTCCTAATGGCTAATAATGTTGAGCATTACTTTGTGTGTTTATTTTTCATTCATATCTTAGGAGAGAGTATGCTCAAATTCTCTGCTCCTTTTTTAAAATGGGATACTTTTCTTATTATTTAGTCATAATAATTTCATTTTGTATGTTGCATAGCTTCAGACTGTACATTTAGAGCTATAATGTATTCTGAGTTATTGGTTTTTGTACAAGATGTAAATTGGATTAACGTTAAGTTTTTGCACATATTGCTTGGGGTTTCCTCAGGTTGTTGGACCTTTAGTTGTTGTCTTTCACTAATTGTGGAAAGTCCGTGTCATTATTTCTTCAAAGCCTCCCTTGTTCTTCTCATACATTCTTTCTCCCTTATTTTTCTTGGACTTCAGTTACTTCCACATTAGAAATGTTAATATCGTCTCATATATTTTGTATGTTTTACTGGTTTTTCATTTTCTTCCTCAGCACTTGATTTTGGATAATTTCTAGTGAACTATTTTCAAGTTCAGCATTTTTTAAAGCTTTTTAAAGGAATTTTTCATCTCTGATATTATATCTTTTTGTTCTAGCATTTTTAGCGTTTCCTGTCCTGGCTGAAATTCACCATCCATGTGTGCATGCTGTCTACCATTTCTACTAGATCCTTTAACATATCAATGGTTGCTATTTTAAAAATCCCCCTAATAGCTTCAATATCTGTATCTTTTCTGAATCTTGTTATGCCATTTCCTATATGCTTTGAGAAAGGGCCATTTGTTCTGCTTTTCTATGTGTCTCATAAATTTTGACTGACTACTAGTCATCATGAATAGATGAGAGTTGAATACATAGTATTTACATGTAGAAAGGAGTACTATTCTGTCAGGCTGATACCTTTGGAGGCTGATTAAATTTATTCAGTAGTTAAACTCATTTTCTTGTTGCTATCATTATACCAGTGAACAATAAGCTTTAATATTTCCAGTAGTAGGCTGTCTGGTCACTATCTGGTCCTTTATATTGATGGCCCAACCTAGCTCCCTGATATGAGTATCTCATATTTAAATACCTTTTCAAAGTATTTGTTAATACCAAGTTACTCGCATTGAAGCAGCTTGAGAAAAGTACTCATTCCTAAACTATAGAAATACATATTTGATAATATTTCAGCAAAAAATATTACTCATTTCAATATAGGAATGAAACACTGACTTTAGAATTTCAAGAGTTGGAGGTTTTGAAAATGAGAACCATATAAATGTAATTAGACTTACGTTCTCGAATATCACATAAATTTCTTCCTCTACTTAAAAAAGCAGTCGTGTTCTACTCTACACAATATATTCTCACTCTCCATATAATAAAATAAAATATCATCAAAGCACCAAATGCTTTCAAGTGTTTGACATCAGTGCAAATACGCCTTACTTGCTTATGTTTTAGGAAACATAGCTCTGTTTTATAATAAAAAAATAGTATTCCACCTCAAAGCATCTGGGTGAAGCAAAAGCTACTTTTTTAATGTTGCACTTGAACATATACACTATTTTAGAAAAATGTCAACAAACTCTCATCCTATATTTACTGTCAAATGCGTTCACAAATATTCTCTCGGTTTCTGGTATAAAGTCATTTCTCAAAAATATAAGTAGATTTCTTGACCCTGTAATTTTCTCATAGTGAGCTTCAGAGAAATGGTTGGTGACGAAGCCTCCAACTCTGCTCTGGTGGCCTGAAAGACAAATAGACAGCACATCGATACTGCGGCGTATTGGCTGAGAAAGGGACACGTGGCTGTGTGTACTTTGAGGGTGAACTTTAAATAACAGGAAAGGTTGGCAAGCTGCCCTAAAGTGGCTCAGTTTCGGGGAAGTGGATGTACCATCTGCAAGGCTCTACTGAAATGACCAGCTTTTGAGGCAGAGAGAATAAATGCTCAATCCACTTGGCAGATAAATCAGGTCGTGGACTGGTTTATTTAGCTCCAGTTTCACATAAACAATATACAGGCTGAAGCAATGAACCATCTCTAAATTCAACAGGAAATTCCACTTGAGGTTATATCTACGTTCAGGCTTCAGATGGTCTCCACTCTCCCATTCCATCTCTTTGCCATGTTCCTGCCATGGCTTGCCAATGCATTTTCGTAGTTTAGGTAGCAGAATCTATTTGAACAACACATAGTCTCTAGCCGAAGAATAATACATTGAACTGTCACCATTCCAAAACCTACCTAACTTTATTTCTAAAATAGAAATATGTGTAGAGATAAAAATATGAATTCTGAATATAAACTCACATTTCTGAAAAAAATTTCAGACATATATCTAGCCATGGTAAAATGTACGTTCCTAGCATTTCCCGGCCACGTTCACACAGCAATCTCAAGTCATCTTCAGTGCTCTCAGCAACTGATCATCCACAGACAGCAGCCATGCACGCCTTCTTCTGCTTTTGATCCTTAAATATAATCTTACTTTGCATTGGTTAGTGTAATGAAATACTAGGTTCCAGTTCTGCTTGACTTCTTGTGTCTATTTTATAGAATTTCATGCTACTCTAGAGAGGAGAGGCAAATTTGATTTTTCAATTTTGATGAAAGAATATGAACCACATTTCACCTTCATTCTCTTTGCGAAGGTCAACATTCAATTACGATAGAGCCTTAAGATTCAAGTTCTTTTTCCAATCTCCTAGGATCCAAAGCAA
Source organism: Camelus ferus (assembly GCF_009834535.1). Taxonomy (NCBI): domain Eukaryota; kingdom Metazoa; phylum Chordata; class Mammalia; order Artiodactyla; family Camelidae; genus Camelus; species Camelus ferus. The sequence continues at coordinate 13,053,416 of NC_045698.1, read as the reverse complement.
CAAATTCAGCTGAAGAACTTAATTAAAATCATTCTCTTTGTATACTATCAGAATATTTTATAATAGTTGGATTATAAGAAGGTGATATCTTATATAGAGCCAGAAAGTCTCTGTTTATTCCCACTGCAAAAATCTTAAAGAAAGAAAAAACAGTTTTCTTCTTTCATTTTCCTTTTTCTTTGACAAGAGATATGAAAAGAGATCAATCTCTTTTCCTGTAATTACTTAATAATTTTGTTTTGTTTTTCTTTCAATTTGAGATATTATCAGGCAATAATAAGACTCATAAAATCCTCCATTTATTGCTCATCTGTTTTGCCAAATTTGAGTTGCAAAATATTTACTGCAACAGGCAGGGTCAACTTACCCACATGATGTTTTGAATTATATAATATTTTGTATTGCATATATAGTATGTATTGTGTACATTACACATATACGATAGTTTGAGGATATTATAATTTGATTTAATGTGAAATCAATAAAACAATTTGTTGAATACGGCACTATGAGATTTAGATATAAGAAAAATGAATACATACCCAAATACTCTTTACTTTTACTTTTAATCTAGTGAAAAATATTGGTCCAGATGTAATGAATATTCTTGCTTCTGGACCGGTAGAGGCTGAGCTCATCATTTGGTTCCATTATCCTCTTACAGTGTGTCCTGAGCTATTGTCTCTTAGCTACACTGCACAGATCCTTCTTCAGGACTGAAGGACTACCACTTCAGACACTGGGACTGCTGCTGCAGACTGTCCTCAGCTGTCCCTCTTCTCCAGGACTTGCCCTCTGTTGAAAAGGGTGTCACGCCCAAGCTTATTCCTTCCTCCAGGGGGCAGCCCACTTGTAATGATCAGCCAGTGTGAGACAGTAAAGCCTTGTCCCTTCTCCCAAACTCCAGAGCCCTGTAAAGGGTGAATCCAATTTTGGAGTTTACTGTGGGTGATGCACGACTTTATTGTGATGGCATTGAAGTCTTAATTCTCCTTCTGCCACACCCTGCTTTCTTTCCTTTCCTCAAGAAGTATTAAAGCTGAGAATACTACCGCATAAGTTTCCTGTACTCAGTAATCCACGTCTCAAGGGAGTCTGACCTGCAATAGTTTGTACCAGATTCGGTCCAAGAAAGTAGATGTTACAATGGGATATTAGAGCTGGATTACTCAGCATTGGCACTACCCAGCTGGCAATGAGGACCTCATCACTGGTCACATGTGGAGCACGAGTCCCTGGCAGACTGAAGTGTAACTGTTCAGCTTTTATTAGTGGTGAACTGGGGTTGTATACCTGTGGCTGAATTGCCCTAGTAACTGTAGTGACAAATAGAGTGGAAAGAGTAAGCATAATACAGTGGAATTGGACGGTTCGTGTTCAGGGTGATTAATTATGCTTTGATAAAGACAAGTGTGAAAATCAGAGGTCCTCCTTTCAGCATATCTCATCTTCTGAAGCTGGAAAGCAAAGAAAGCTAAAGAAAAGCCATAGAAGTTAACCATAAAAGCTCTAAATAAGGACAAATTCTCAAACTAGGCAGGTGCACTATGTTGAAGGCAAGACTGTGATAGAAAGACTGGGACCCTCGTACAGAGTTTGGTGATGTCAGAATGAATGCCCTTGAAAACCGTGCATCCACCAAACCCACCTACTGAGGGATAGTGAGTGCTCTTGTCTCTGAAAATGATGCAGAAGACACTTCCTTGCAAGAAAACAAGACTTCCCTCAATATTTGCCCCCACATTTCTTCATATGTTCATGACATACCCGGGGTTGAGAAGGTCTAGACATTTCTAGGGAAAAAAGAAAATATATGCAGAAGGAGCTACAGGACCTAAGCAAGACGTGTCAGAGGAGACTGGCTAGTGTGTACAGGACTGAATCTTAAGGGTGCTGGATCAATTAGGGGTGGAAAGTAAAGTTGGACAAGAAAGAGTTTACCGAATCAATAACATTCTTCTGGGATGCAGCATCTAAAATCTTGACGAGAACCCTGAGAGATAGAGTAAATATGCTACCAGGATGGGTTGAAGAAGCTTAAAGAAAGTGATAACCAAAACTTAGTGAAATAAAAGTGTCTGACTTTATAGCACAGGGAAATATATACAAGATCTTATGGTAGTTCACAGAGAAAGAAAATGTGACAATGAATATATATATATATGTTAATGTATAACTGAAAAATTGTGCTCTGCACTGGAACTTGACACAATATTGTAAAATGATTATAAATCAATAAAAAATGTTTAAAAAGAAGTGTCTGAACTATTATGGGCAACAATAGAAGAAATAAATGGTCAAAAGGTTTAGGGACTTGGACATGATAGAGTTTTTATTCTGTGTAAGGCCAGGAAGTCCACCAGGTACCTAAAGTCATAAGGGTCCACTGGTGGTAGGGAAACGTATCACTGGGAGGTGGTCTGATGGTGGGAGATTCTGTATAGAAATGAGCACCCCAGTAGCAATGGAGAGGTGGAAAAGATGACCAGGAAGCTGATTACAGTTGCCATTGTAATGTTATGATCCTTTGCCTAGTTTCTGAACCTCGACCAATTTTTAGAACTAAAGCCCATTATGTAAAGGAGTGTCATGTCCCTGGGCAAAGGACCCTGCAACACTAGAGCAAGTATGTGTACTAATGGCCCAGTCTTTTCCCAAATGGATCTATGGTGACTAGCTAGAATAATAGTACAGAGGGGGAAAGATATTTTAAGGACAACCGAACATGGATAGAAGGTGACATAGATTCTCCGGGATTCACAGCCTCATCACGAACCCCCTATTAAAGTGGGGACATACGGAGGACAAGTAATAAAGTCCTGATGTTCGTCCACTCAACGTGGTTTACCGGGATTATGGATGTCCCCAGTGGCAATATCTCTCCCTGCCAATTAATTGTTGGAATGGACTTACTGGGGATTTGGCAGAATTCCTATGTTGGTTTTTGGCCTGTAGGATGGAAGTTTCTCATTAGAAAAAAACTAAGCTGAAGCCTCTGAAACTCTCCCCCACACTCTGAGAAAGATGGTTGAGAGAACAAGCACATCCCACCAGAACAGAAGATACAAGCATCACCCTGTATTTGTTATCTATTTCTCCACTGCAGAATTTTGTACAAACTGTTACATCTGCCTATAAAGTCTCTTTTCTTCTATTCCATCTCACAAAGTACTGCTAATGCTTCAAACTTAGTTCAGTCCTCACTTCCTTCAAAAGCTCCCTTATACTGCCTTAATTAGATCAAGTCCTCCTTTTCATGGTACAATATCACATACCTTTACTTTGTGGTACTTATCTTTCACATATATGATAATTTGACTAAGCAAATTTTATATACTAGTATATAAGCTCCATGGTGTCTTATTTTATATCAGAATATAGGGTGAATTCAGGAAATACTATGATGAATAACTTGATTATATCTAGACTTTCTGTATTGCTAACCACAGGAAATTTTACATTGTGCAATTTGATATGTCTTACAGAAAAAGATGTTTGTTGAACATCAAGATCTTATGGATTCCATAGTACTCTTTTAGGAGAAAAAAATCTATTATACTATCCATCTCTGAAATAAGAAAGAGAAATGGATTTAAAACCTAGGAATTAAGGCTAGTTCTGAGAACATTCAAATACAAGGAAAAAAAGAAATGTTATATAAAATGTTAAAGTGAAAGCATATATATGAATGAATATATATATATATATGAATGTATAAACAGATACATATAGTATAATATACCTAATATTCTCACAGAAATTCATGTGCACTTCTATGTGAGTACAAAAAAAGGAATATGTAATTCTTTAACTAAAGATGTTAACCTAGGGAGAATTTGTGGGAGGGAACAGTATCCTAGCTGAATTTTAAAAATGAGAGAGGTTTTACCCGGAAAATATAAAAGAAAGAGCAGGAGAAAGTATCATTTATTTAGCACAAGGCACAGTTTTAATTACCTTTATAGATAATCTTATTATAAACAACAACTCCGTAAATTAAATCCAATAGTCCTACTTTATAGAGACAGCAGGGAAGGAATAAATATTTACAACTATGCAACGGGTGCTATACCAGCCTTATAAATGAACTTGTTTAAAACTCAGAGCACAGACTTTAGGTTTTAGTACTTCCATTTAACATATGAAAAAGCATAAACTAAAGGAAATATTTAATTTGCCAAAGGTCACAGACCCAAAATAATAATCAAGACATAATTTGAACACAACCCCGCTCCACTGATTTGAAAAAAGTACCCTCAGTGTCAAGCAAATCACATGTGAATTTAAGGAGTTACAAACAAATCTGGCAGAATATCAGACTTTTATTGAATATATTATTTACTTACTGTACAAAAGAGCTTTGTAAAGATGTCTGTAGAAATTAACTCTGTGTTGGTGTTTGAAATAATATGTATTATAATGAAGAAGTGATGAAAATTTATTGTCTTTCTATATTCTACTTTTTACAAGTTTTCAATTATGTACAAGATAGAGATTTACATGAGGAAATACAAATGCAAAGAAAATGACAAAAACGTTCAAATAAGAATCCACATATTTTCATAAAGCATGTAATTATTTTAATGTCTGTGATTTCAAATTACAATGTATAAGATCTCTATTGAAGAGTAACATGTACAATAATTTATCCAGTACATTGTGTTACTTTTAACGGAGATTTATAAATTTTAAACTTTCATTAATATTACATGAGTTTATCTTCTCAAAGTCACACCCAAGAAGTAAAAATGTAGGGCAAATGAAATAACCTAATATTTAAAAGCCCAGAATCTTGAACCCTATAATGATTTATTTATGAGCCATCTGGTGATATAAGCATGACGGTAGGGTCAAATGTGCTCTATATGCTTGGAAAGAAATAATTATTCAGAAAGAAATAATTAGGTTTTATGACTGAAATCCCAAGGCTAGCTGCAGGATTTAGGTAACAGACTTTTCTTGCAAGTAAAAAAATTGTATAAATGTTTCATAATATGTATAATAGAATATTATGTATATATAAAGATTTTATCATATATAATGTACATACAAGTATATATACACACAGCTATTGCATGATTTCACCATAGCAAGAAAGACAGAACTACAACATTTTATCTAGGGAATTACAAATGCAAACAGATACAATGAGTATGACTCATTCTGGGTTCTTAAGGGAGGCGGGGGCAACCCAAGGGAGTACGGCCTTCCATTTCTGTTATTACCAGCATTCATCAATTTTTGCCTCCCCATCTGTCACATGTGTTCTGCGGACATGCACAAACGCATGTCCAGGGTTACACAAGGGGTGGAGTGGGGAATGGGGTGAAACCGTTTCAGTTTCTTTTCCATGAATTTGTAATTTACATTCTGCTTATACGTGGGTAATTAAATTTTTCTGCACTTTGCCATCTAAAGACCAATTTAAACTTAAAATAATATAGGCTATTACATTTTCTGTTAAAATAACATGCACACACGTACCTAACTGCATTTAACTTTCTTTTTCCTTTTGAAATCACTTTTCATTTATTTACTACCCAATTTGTGTCTAAACAGTCAGGAAGCTAATGATAAAATATCCAGGCTACACATTGTTTTAATTTGTAACCAAGGCATTCTAATTTTCTTCTTATTTGTGTGTCAAATTCTTACTAATATTTCTGAAACCAGTAGAAGGGATATAAATTATAACAAGCCCAAAGTTTTTTTTTTCATAAAAAAGACACTTTTGACTATAAGCCAAAAATTAAAATGAAAATTCTCCAATTTATAATCAACGATGTAAACCAAGGCAATGGAAATCAAAAGCAAAAATTTGGAACAACTTTAGGAGGGTGTAGATGCACTTATGGTAATAAGTTGGACATAGATCATCACATATAGTCACATGTGTTGTAAACTGCACAATTCCATCATGCATTTGCATTTACTATGATTTTTATGGTGCTCCCCATCACCATCAAGTTGTGTAACATGGCAGCCTTGTCCATCTATGTTTTAAACACGTACTGTGTCTAAAACAGTGAAAGCAAAAACTTATTAAAGTCCATGGAAGTTTCAGATGCTTGAGTTTTACACAACGACAGTCAGAAATACCACTTACCTTTGTTTTCATCTTAATAATCTATCTCCATTTTGCTATGCATATGAATAATCTTACCATCATTTGAGTAATGCAAACTTGGCTAATCCACATAACTAAATCAACATATACAGAAAATAGATATTGGTTCTCACTGAAGGGATAAAAATATGTTTCACATCCCCAAGAATTTTGGGTGGTGGTGGAGGAGGAAAGCACTCAAATATTTACAAGCATTTCTCATCTTCTCCAAACAAATGAGGATTCGAATAATTTATATCAGTATGAATATAAGCAGTTTACACCTACAAGCAACCATAGAGGATATAGTGCAGAGTTTATCAATAATACCCTATTCCCGTGCATTTGTTTCCTATAGGGCATAACTAAGCCATCAACAGCCTTCATTCCACTGAATATGTCATTTCTGTTTGTCCTGGTATAGTTAGATCAGAAGCATCACTCTCTCCATGCCAGAATATTGGAACTGGACTCCCAGTTACAATTGCCCCATTAAATAACTAAAAGCCCAGTGTCAACTGTAGTGAGCTGCCAAATTTACTCAAGTCTGGTATATAAGTATGTTAATTAATACTTCTACAGCATTAACTTTGATAAATATACAAAAGTCAGACAAATGGATTCCAGTCTCCCTTTTTATTAATTAAGAAATAATGGGTCCTTCAGATGGGTTTTCTACATCTCAGTTATACTTTGCATTATCAAAAACTACATATTTTTCAATAGTGGAAAATCTTCAAAGCTCAGTTATGTCAAGATACATAAAATCATTCCTTTGGTTTCCCATACAACACATTATACATTCCTCTTCCAAAAAAAAAATGAAGGCACTAATTTAGATTTCTTCCCATCATTGTTAAAGTGTCATGAGAAATACAATAGCAGCTTTTCAAACAACCTTAAGAGAGATAGTCCTATGAAACCCTTCAGAACTAAAATTGAAATGCTGAAATAGCATTGGTAGGGTTTCCACTAAGGTGTCACTGCAGCCATGGTAATGGAGCAGACAGCCCTGCTTTCATGGCTGGTCCTTTAAGTGTTTGCTCAAGTGTTACCTGCCCAGTGGGGTCTAATCTGATCATGCTATTTAAAAACGTACTGGACACTTAACATTCCAGTCTTCTTATCATGTTTTTTTCCAATTTCTTTTCCATTTTTCCCAGTACTTTCCAATTTCTAATATTTAAGCTTTAGTTATTTACTAAGTTTGTTGTCTATTATCCACATCACCTCAATAGAGTGTAAGAAGCTCCACTCAGAGAGATGTTCATTTTGTTCATTGACATTCAGAGTTGCCCAGAACAGTGCCTGGCACAAAAGAGGTGACCAATGTTTGCTGGACAAATGAATAAAAGACCACAAAGTTCTACATAAACCCATAATCTAAAAGAAATCCAATTAGCAGACATCCTCAATATTTATGGGCAAATAGTTTTTAAATAGATTTGTAAAATATAGTTAAGTATGGCTGCTAATGATCCCAAGTCATGAACACCCCCAATTCTAAATAGAAATATTAATGGAAGATAGACTGCTTTAATAAACACATTTATGTAAAACAAGGAAAGGGTAAATTCTCTCTGTGGCCATTGGTCTAAAAATTTCCATCAGTGGAGCGAGAGCCCACCTCCCTACCGCACACAGGAAGTACAGGAAAAGGGATGAGGGAACTTGGGAGAGAAATTCCACTTTCCTTTTTATTGACTTCTATTCTCACATCTCAGAGTGACTTTGGCAAGAATTTCCTTCCCAGACTCAGAACCAGTAAAACATCCCACTTACTTTTGGAGTGGTTTGGAGGCCTAAGAATTGCCCTAGGGGTTGGAATATCACCAGCAACTCTGTCTCACATCTTCAGTGCTTTTCCCTTTGGTAATTAAAACCCAAATGGGTTGACTAGCATTTTATATACTTGAGACTTCATGTTTCAGTAAGGAAGATTAAAAAGATAACTTGCGAGTTATGGTCCTTGAGTTTGGATCCCAGCCTTAAGATTTCTGTCTCTTAAAAGAATGGTGGGTGATCTTTCTTTCTGTTCTCCTGATGCTTGGTTTATCTGCTTCTTGGATTCTGTTTCACACGAGCCATGGAAATAGGGCAGGATAATCTGCTCCTGCTTTCAGGCTCTTGACTTCTCACAAAGTGGGCAGTTTGCTCTGTTTTGATAGAGTGTGTGGCATTCCTCTAGTTTAGGGGTTGTCAGGTGTTTTTTAAAGGGCCAGAGAGTAAATATTTTTGTCTGTAGGGTCCAGATGATCTCTGTCACAGCCGTTCAGTTCCGCCATAATAGGACTGAAGTGGTCTATGGACCACATGGAAAGAATGGGTGTGGATGTGTTCCAATAAAATTTTACGCACAAAATTAGGTGGTTGGCTGGATTTGATAATGTGCTTAAACACTCTTTAGTGTAAAGCAGAGAATTTGACTTCTCCCATTCTGTTCAGTGCATAGTCATTTCCATCTCGGACATTCTAGAATGTGAACAGCAGAACAGCAGGCAATGAAATACAGTGTCGGTCCCAGCCTGATTGTGGGTGAAAGAAATTAGCACATTCTTTGTTTCCTTTGGTTCATTTGTACGAAAATCATAGTTCCTTAATTTCTTGACACCTAATCAAAAGCTGATAAACTTCCTCTATCTTAATGAATTTTGTAGTTTCTATTTTGTTATGCTTACCAAAGATGCTTTTATATGAATTGTTATATATGATTTGAAAATATTTTGATAATCAAATAAGTTATAAGAGTAAATACATAAATTTATGATATTAAAATTAATATCAGGTGATATAAAACATTCAGCTCTTAATTTACTAAGATTTTCTTAAATTCACACTGCTTCCCAAATTTTGAGATTTGTTTTTGTAAGGTAATAAATGTACTTGTTCATCCTCTTGAAATTGGAATTACCATAAATAAAAGTAAGTCTTGGTGTCCCTGAATCTTAAGTGCAGCAGAAAGCTATTTATGAATGATTTACTTTGACATCCTCCTTGGTTTGAAGCATGTCCTTTTACGGCAGGAGCTAACTGCAAAATGAAGTAGGCAAAATTTACAAAACTCTGAAAATTTTCCACTTTGTTCCTTAAAGCTCTAGCCTTGGTAAACAACCACGGCCTGAATCAGGATTTATCTAAATCAAGTACTTTGGCACCACATAATAAGAATGAATAATTTCCTAGGTAGGAATGAGAAATGTATTAGCACCCCACACTAATACTCAGCTCAGAAAATTTCCTACATTTCAGAGTGTCATTCTTAGTGTCTGCCTCTTCCATTGCCCACCCTGCCAAAAACAAAACAAACGAGCAAACAAAAAACAAAACAAAAGCAGTTCCACCTAGCAACTTCTGTGTTCATTGGGATTCTGTAATTGCAATTGAATGAATAGAAACTAATACAAGTTAAACAAAATAGGAAGTGGGAGGCTCATTAAACTGAAAAGCCCCGGGATAAAGCTGATTTTGCACACAGCCAGATAACAGGGCTTTGATGATGTCAGTAACACTCTGCCTCTTTCTATATTTCATATGGTCCTTCCATCATACATAAAGACTTTCAGATGCAAGTAAAAGCATATTCACCTGCAGTAGTTCAATACATAACATACATACGACATCTCATGTGATAAGAAAGTAAAAGGCAATAAACCACTGGCTCAGAATGTCAGGACATGACCTCAAGATGGGAGCTGAGCCTGGATATTAGATCTATATTCTAGAACTAAAGAATGGGAGGGAAAACGAGTCCAGTGACATGACTTCTTTTTAAGGAAAATATAAAAGCTTTCCCAGAAGCCTCCTAGCAATTATACATTAACATCTGGTTGGCTAGAACCATGTCACATACACTTACATAATGATAAGAAACATCACGAAAGCAGCTATCGTTCAGCCTTTCTAAAGGAAAAAGAGCTTGGGAAGGGGTATTCAGTTAGCCAACCAACCATGTACACCAACAGGCTCTACGAATAAGGAAGATAGACCATATGGATATTGACAACTAATGATCACATGATACTAAATATGTTGGGAAGAGAAATTTCTTTTTACCAAGGTTGACACAAAAGGCCTAGAAAGGTGCTGACTGATCAAACTTAGTTCATTTTTCTCTGAACCTGTCATTATACTCAGAGGTGTAGGGTGTGCTGTTAAGGATCAACTTAAGATCAGCCCCGCTCAAATCATACAAAATGATTTCCATATTGTAAAGTGGAATTCTGTTATCCGAAGTAAGAGGAGGGACACGGAGTATGTTAGTTTTCTGTTCCTGTGTAACAAGTTACCAAAAGTTTGACAGTTTAAAACAAACCCCACTTATTTCACATTTTTCATGGGTTAGGAGTTCAGGCACAGCTTAGTTGAGTCCCCTGCACGGGGTCTCAAACAGCTGCCATCAAGTTGCTTTCGAGGCCAGAGGCTGATCCCAAGCTCAAAGGGTTGATGGCAGAATTCACTCACAAGCAGCTCTGGAACTCATGGTTGATTGCTTCTTCAAGGCCAGGAGGAGCAAGATGTTTCTGACCTCAGACCCAGGATTATGTTTCCTTTGATTAACTTTAAAATCTACTGATTAGAGACCTTAATTACATCTTTAAATATGTCTTAACCATAGCCATATTATGTTGTTGATATGGGAGTGATTTCCACCATCGTCACAGTACTAGTCCACACTCATATGGGGCTATAGGAGGTGGACCCTAAAGGATGGGAGTCCTAGAGAACTTCTTATAATCCCACCTGTTGCTTAAGTCCTCCCTGTGAAAATTAATGCATAGCTAGAGTAATACGAATGAAAAAGACTGACCCCATAGATTCATCAGGTTAAATAAGGGTAACAAAAAACTGAAACTTTGAGCCTATATGGCAATCTACTTCAAACCATCATGCTTAAATGACATTAAAAAAAAAAACAAAACTCTAAGAAAGTTTTCTTAGAGTATAATATTTCCAAAATGAGATATTTATTTAGTGTGAGCCTAAATGGAAAAAGGAAAAGTTAGTTGATTTTTACTTGGTGTCTTCTGTATAACTGATATTTCTAATGTTGATTAAACAGATTTTGTATCATAATTAGTAACAGTCTATTTGTGCCTAAAGGAAAGTGAGATTGTAACAGTGGTATGCATTTCAACGTGGAAAAACCAAGCTACAAGGATTAAATATGATATTTTCTCTTACTGGGAATAAGTGTGGAGATAATCCATATGGAGGAAAATATTAAAATCTAAAAAGGAAGATATTTTTAATTTAACCCTCTTAGTGAAAATATGCCTTTTCTAATTTTGTTTTTTTTTTAATCAAGGTTGAGGATAGAAGTCTGAAAAAGAAAATGTTTATTGAACAGCTATACATAATATTACAAAACCATATTACAAAGATACTGAAAAATATGTACATATATAGAGGTGGAACATTTAAATGAAGTTTTATGTCCACAGGACTTTGGTGCAGGAAATAAAACCTTAAATTTACTCAGAAAGCAGATTTTGCACCCTATCAAAATGTTTAAAATGTCCCAATTAATAGTATAGTTCTTCTGTAATGTAAGTCAAACAGTTTAAAAAAAAAATCATGGTAGATCTTCTTTTAATAACCTTAGCTAGAATTCCCTGATATTGGTAAGAAGTCATCTCTGACACTCCAGTAGCAATTTGCGTATGATTAGAAGTAACGCTTTTGCATTTAATTCTGAACACTTATTTTTAACTCGTCAAACACTGCTCTAACAGAGAGTGGCCCTGCATATTGTGAGGATCAGGAGCAACGCTATCACAGCAAAAGGCATTGATTGGCCTGAGTATGACCAGTGAATTCTAAAGCACAGGCCACAAAGGATTTTTTTTAATGTATGAAACAAATAAGCCAAAGAAAAAAGTCATAGAAGGGCTAGAAATGTCTAACTGATACACTTCACATACAGTAAAGTTTTTTTAAAGATAGTCTGATTCCTTGAAAACAGAAAGAAAAATAGACTTCCTCCTATATATAGGGTTTAACAGACTTCATAATGAAATCTTAATTCTTTCTGCTGTGTTAGACCATTTATTCACTTTCATTTCAAGTCATAGTCCTTTAACTGGTGCAGAATTTACATATGGCTCCTCATTCAAATGTGTCATTAAGATGCAGGCTATGTGACAGGGCTTGGAAATGATCTTCAGACATCTGTCTCTGGAACGCTTAAGGAGTTAGCTACACCAAACAGACCCTGGACACATATCAGAATATGCCCCTGATGCTCAAATAACTTAAAAGCAGAATTTTATCATTCTGTAGGTATGGTTATCTCTGTCAAGTTTATGAAAGCAATAGAACACACATCCAGCAACTCTAGGGAACAATGTTCCTATTTTGCACTGTAATACCTACCAAGAAGCACAGTACATTCTGGAAAAGAGACAGAGAGATGGAATTTTGAGCTAAAAATCTGAAATCTTGATGCAGGAAAATTTCACTTGGGTCCAATTCACAGTATACTTATTGATCCAGTCTAGCTGTGGGTGGGGAGGGGAGCTACAGAAGAAGTAGAATTTAACATTTATGGAAATTTTCTGCTTGAAAAATTATCTGTAATAACAAATGGAGAAAATAACTCTTGAGTTACAGACACAGGAATCTGTGAGTTTGTGTGTCTGATTCACTGGTTATGAAAAATATGGAGAAAGCGGGCACATTTACCTAAAGTAAATTGATGGTTAAACACCCTGATCCTCTTGCTATCTCTTGCATTAGTTTCCTGTCACTCCTGGAGCAAATTATCACAAACTTTGCAACTTAAGACAACAGCCAGCTCTGTAGGTCCAGTGTCCAGTGGTCTTAGGGCCTCACAGTGACAAAATCACTATGTGAGCTGGGCTAGTCTCATACCTACAGGCTCTAGGGGAATAAAAATCTGTTTTCAAAGCTCATGCAAACTTTTGGCAAATTTCAGCTCCTTGTGATTGTAGGATTAACATTCTTATTTCCTTCCTGGCCATCAGCTAGGAGACTCTTAGCTCTGTAAGACTGCCTCCCCTCCTTTTCTCATGGTCCTGTCCATCTTCCAAGCGGGCAATGGCACATCGAGTCCTATCCAGTCTCAAATCTCCATGACTTCTTTTACCATCAGAAGCTGCTTTTAAGGGCTCATGTAATTGTATCATCTGAATTGTCAGATGACCCTCCGTCTTAGAGTCAGCTGTGCAGTATAATATGGCATAATGATGAGAGTGGTATCTGTTCATATCCATAGGTTCTTGTACATGTCTGGGGGACCATTTTAGAAATTCTGCCTACCATGTCTCTTTTCAAGGAATCAGTGACCCCCAAAACAGGTACCCTATTCCAGAGTCTTATAGTTACAGTTTCCCTCCTTCTTCTCCAGGACCAGAGATAGTACACAAGCTAAAGCATCCTCTTTGACAGTACCCTACCCCAGTTCTCTATGGGTGAACATTTTAACAATTGCATAATTACAGCATGTCATGCAATTATTCATTTTCAGTCTGCTGTCAGTAATGTAGGTGTTGCATCAGTAAAATCCCACTTTATCGTCAACTTCTTAGAACCATTCCTAGGATCAGTGGCCTTAGAATGGCATCACTGGAAACAGACTTTGAGAGGGAGATTGTATTGGGGTCTGCTCTCAAGATATACACATACCAGGAAGTAAGGAGGCTAGACAACACTGTGGTATTATAAATGCTACCATTTCTACCGACACTGGTCTATCTGCTGACAATACTGTACCTACCATACCTATTAACAACACTGTATCTACCAAGATTACCGTAATTACCACCACTGTGATATCTACCAACACTACAGTATCTAACACAATGCTATTTGCTGACACCACAGTGTCTACTAACACTGCAACATCTACGAACAGTACCATATCCACCAGTGCTACTAGCATTTACTAACATTGTAGTGTATCTACACTGGAAAGAGAGAAATATCTCTTTTGCTCAACTGGAGGATTCTTGAATTCTATTCTAAATTAGACAAAATATTCTTGATTTTAGAATTGCTTACTTTATAAGAAAGCAACACTGACTCACATTTGGCTGCCACCAGGACAGACAAAAGTACAAATAATGATAGACATCATCATTTTAGAAAGCTATATTCTTTCTGATAAGAATCTAAGAATTTACGTATTCTCTCTTTTATTACAGAAATGTTTTATGGGAAAATTCTTCTATCTAATCCCAACTACTGAACTAAATACGTATCACTCTCCAACAGAATTGCGTTTGTTTCACATTTAAACTCAGTGGGGCCAAATGCGTTAGTAGAGGGGAGACTCTTAGTGCTACAAACCTAAAGTTTAGTTCTTTCTTTTCAGTGTGACCTTGAAGAGGTCACTTAACTTTATCCTATTCTCTAATTTTTGAAATGAAAATATTGGAAGAGATCATCTTTAATGTTCTTTCCAAGCCGGAAACCATAAGCTGGATATTTGATTTTATTCCCTTACTGAAAAATTCTTCTCCCTTGAGCTTAGATTTCACAATCTGTTTTCCCCATTTGTCATCTTCCCCACTTGAGCAGCCTTGACTTGAAATGTGAGGCCACCCCCATACAAGCTGTTCTGATCTGCCAAGCTGTCCACTCTCCACCCCACCACTGAGTATGTGTGTGTGTGAGAGAGCGTGTGTGTGATTTACATATCCTGGCAACAGAAATTCACAGCACTCTTTCATTTAAAACATTTCCTGTATATGAGCTAGCACCTCAACTACCCAGGGGAGGATTTGGAAGCTCTGAAAGGAGAAAGCTTCAAACAATGACAACAGAGGATGCTTTTACATTAAATAAGCAAAGTTTTTCTTTTCTAACATGATGTGTTGGGACCCTAAGAATCTGACTCATATCCTTGACTCTGGCTAATTCTTAGGGAATTAGACTCCCGGGGGGAAAGCTCACCATGGCTCCACGCATCAGCATTCCAGCACTAGGGCTGGTCCCACACCTCCATGGCCTTGCTCTCCTCCCACTCGATTCTCTTTCAATTATCTGTTTCTTCCTCTTAGGATTGGAAAAACACATTTACAAAGAAGAAATGCCTCCACCACCTAGAGGTGAACACCGGTATAACATTTCAATGTGCTTTTAACGGTATGATGCTTTATCACACACACAGGTTTTAGATTTTGTGTATGATATTTTTCAGATATCACTTTTTAATTTTGGAATTATTTTTACTGTTTCAGAAAAAAAAATTCTGTGAAAACTTAGATTGGGAATGTAATACTAAGAGGGCTGGAATATGTCTTTGTATCCCAGGGGACTTGATAGAGATTGTCACGCTATATTACTTACTTCAAAGGCAGAATATTATAATTGGTATGACCACAAACTTTGGCGTTAGAGAATATTGGCTTTTAATTCTGGCTTTGCCACTTAAAAGATGCCTGAATTCTGGAAAATTGCTTTACTTTGCTAAATAATTGATGAAAAGAAGATGTAAATTTCCTAGAATTTTTATCAAAATATTTATAAAGCTTATGGAGCCCAAGAATGAAAATGTGCTCAGTATATATTTCTATCAAAACAGTAATTATAAGTCTAAAACTGATCTAGCATTTGCTAGGTCCTAGATACCATTTTAAGCACTTTAAATATATTACTTTTTACTAATTCTCACAATATTTTTATGAGGCAGGAGCAGTTATAAATTAGCCTCATTTCACAAGTTAGGGAAGTAAAGAACAGAGAGGTTAAGTAACTTCCTCAAGGTCACACAGCTGGCAGGTGATAAAGTCTGGATTTGGATGTAGTCTGTGTCTTTAACCAATAGTCCAAATCACAGAAACTACTTAATGAATTTTATTAGCTTTCAAATTTTATATCTGAAAAATCTTCATATATTAAGCACAACTTATTTCAGGTAAAAAGTATTGCCTAGTAAAGGGGGTTTAAGTTTATATGGTTTGATGAATAAATAAGATTGATGAATAGATTTATTTGTGATTGGCTAATCAATTTTATCACCTGCTTTGAAAATGTTTAAAATAATATAAATATTTGACTAATATATGCTTTCATCTGAAATTATTTTTATGCTATTTATATGTGTTCTTTCGTAGAGAATATGTCTGTATTACCATCGATTCTGTATTATTAAAGCTTGTATTAATAAAGGGTTGAGAGCCAAATTCTAACTCCAGGGTACATATGCAGTGCAGCGGACGTCTGTGAGTTTGGGACATGGTCCAAGATCCATTCACTTCCTTCTGGTAGCAGCATCTTGACTTTCCTTTAAGGAACAACTTTCCCTGTACTGAACGCAAGTGCTTTAGACATGGTCAAGCCTACCTTCTGGACACCAGTCTGGACCTGTGACCCTAGAGTGGGCGATCGTATATTCTCTCCTACAGGCCTCTTGGCCATATGCTACTGCACTGTCCCAGCACTGGACTGAGGGGCAGGCCCATTGAGCTAAGCCAGCCAGTGAGACACGATGCCCAAACATGTTGAAATCCTTCAGAGAGCTGCATTTATTTTTTTTCTGTCTGGGTTTGCCAAACTTAAAATATGTGAACTGGGGGATTTGGGATGCCAATACTTGGAGAAGAAAGCAGATGTTAAAAAACAGAATAAGAGGAACCAAATCCTGGTGATCTAGCCAGCATGTAATAAATTATTTTTCAATCAAACATATGAGGAAATAATTAAATGAAAACAGAAAATTCTGAGTCTTCAGATTTTGGTCTTCCAGTTGAGTAGAGCAAGATCAGGCAGGAACAGAGGACTTTGATATCAGGGTATGTAAGTAGCTGATATGAAGAAGTCCTGTTTTCAAACTTGTGATGAAGTATACGATCTTATAAGCTTAATTTGTTGTATACAAGACACTCACAAAAAGGTATATTCAATATCTCTTGATAACTGTTATTTGGAGAAAAATTGTTTTATTTATATATTGTCATAGACACATACTGATATTCATGTTTTTAAAGTTTATTTTGTCTAAGAAAATACTGAGTTTTAATACATTTTCTAACACTTTATAAAGACAAACGTGTAACTTACATCACAATATTGTGACATTCATAATATATTGACAACAGGTATACAACAATGAGTAGTAGAAAGATAATTTTTCTCATTTCTCAATGAAAGACAATAAAAATGGAATTGAAATAATTCTCAATCTATTATTACTTTTATCTATGTGGGAATTTACTGAAGTTTTAGAGAAAGAGTAGGAACCTCTTAAAATAAAATTAAAACTTCACATAATTATGCTCATTTAGCACTGCAACAATTTTTATATTAAAGTAATATTTTAAATGAGATCTTGCTATTTATGCAGGTTGCGGGAAAGCATCAGCACTAAAATAGAACAGTTTTCTATCTGAAAGAGAAGAAAGCATCACTTTCTCATCAACAGCTTGCCTTTCCTAAGCTTCCAGTCACTCCCGCAGATGAGCAGCAGAATGAGAGTAGTGGTTCAGCTGGACTGGAGACCAGCATCTGCCTGCACTGCTACTGTGTCTGTTCCCACCTGGCATCCAACGCTGGGTGCTGTCCTCTCTCTCCCTTTCCTTGGAAGTAAACTTCCCCTTTGAACCATCTACCACACGCGTTCCAGTCACTTGGTCTGCTTTATTGCCTGTTAACATTTCTCTGACTCAACAAGCCACTGAATAACCCAGTTCTCTAAAGGCCAGTTCCCAGCTTTATTTTTGCCAATGCATCTGGGATTAAAGTACTAAGTCATCCGCCGATCAGGGCCTTGTGCCCTACTGCTCACCTTGTCGATACTGACTGCCATCCCAGTCAAGTCTTTCAGTGCTTTGCACAAACCAGTAACTGTGCCAGATAGTGAGGATATTCACTGAAATAAGTGTAGATGATTTCTGATCTCAATAAACTCATTATCTAATGAAGAACAAAGCATGTTACAAAATGGAAGTTTCTATACTATAAGAAGTACAATGTGTCCAACCTGCATCCGTCTTCCGTGCTTAATCTATAAATTGACAACCATAGCAGGCTATAGTTGTAGAAAAGAGTATTTTAAAGCTTGGCAGTATAAAAATAATGGTATGGGACTTAGGAGTCTGAAGAAGGAGAAAAGGAGATGACACAGGAATACTTCATCTAACATGGGGGCGAGTCAGGACATAAAGTCTAATGTTGATGAATAAAGAAAATAAAGAATCAAGTACATAAGTAGATCAATAAATATAACCAAGAGAATAACTAAAAGTAAACATGCGAACTAACAGAGAGTGAAGGATGAGGCAGAAGTCAGTTTATGTGAACCAGAGTCCTCATATTTCATAGGTGAGTTCATAGTTATTGTTGAAACTTGATAAATCATGAAATAGAGACATAAGCATAAAATTTACGCTTAGGAAGAGAACCACTAGGAAAAAAATATGACAGAAATGTTTAAAATTGGAACACCTCAAAGATTGGGTTTTGGGGCTAGGTTTGAGCAAAGCAAAGGAGACTCTTACTTTTTAGTTGATATTTCCCTCCACTACTTTTGTTATCAAATTTATGTACACTTTTAAGTTAATTTAATAAATTTAATTATAATGTAATCATGAAATTAAATTATGGAATAATTTAGGAGCACAAATACCTAAATTTTAAATCAGCTCTTTTAAAAAGGAAATATATCAGTCTCTGATATAGACACATCTCATTATTCACATTTTACAATTTGAAAAAGAGAGATTTAGCAATTTTATGGAAATTGTCCAAAGTTTAAGAGATAACAAGGAGGATTTGCACTCAATCCTACCTAAATTCAAAATCTGTATTCCCAAACCAAACCTCTTGCTTCCCAATTGTTCACTTTTCCCCACTAACATCTATTCCAGCCACCAAAGGTCAAAGGTCTTAGCACAGTGACTTCACATATTTAGAGTTTTTGGTGGGGGGAGGGTATAGCTCAGTGGTAGAGCACATGCTTACTATGCAGGAGGTCCTGAGTTCAATACCTTGTACCTCCATTAAAATATACATAAATAAGTAAATAAACCTAACTACCTCCCCCACTCAAATTTTTTTTTAAATGAACAGAATAGAATTTTTGGTTAATGCTTCTTTGGGGACAACTTCATTATTAGAATGTTTATTTAGTATGTGATCCTTTCATGATCTGTCTTACCTTTAAATGTATGTCACTGTAAGAACATTTGTTGAATGCTATCCATGGTCTAAGCACTCATTAGATTTTAAATGGAATATAAAAATGAATAAGATAATGCCACAGCGTCTCAGAACAGTAGACTATAGGGTGTATTCAGTGGTACACACCAAAGAGGGAGAAATCAGCAGTGTGTGTTGTCCGTTTTCTTACATGGCTTCTTTCTGGAAACACAAACTAATTTCAAAGTCCAAAAGTCCAAAAAGACTCACAAGTTATGGAAATAATTTATGTTCTCAAGGAGGTTAAAAAATACCAGTAAGGCTCTAATCACACTTGAAATTTAATGCTCAATATTGCCAAAACATTCCCAGTATTTGAACACATTCTTTAATTTGAGATATTTCCTTGACAGTTAAAAACCATTCAACAGTTTATATCTATTGATCATTTTGCTGAGAATAAAATCTTGGTTTTTTTTTTTTTTTTTTTTTCAGTTTCAGTGATTCCCAGATTTTCTCAGTGGACATCAATTTGTGGGTCACTTTTTTAATTTTTGCTGTTTTGTCACTCCTTGATTTTCATAAAATAATGAAGAGAATATGATAAGACACTATTCCAACCTTTTAGTAGAACGCATTCTTCAATCCAAACATGATCTGGAGAGACAACATATACTATGGACATAAATGGAACCTCTGTCATCTTCTCTCCGTGGCCCCCTTGGATGTCTTTGAGGGACTTTGCAGAATCACGAGGCTACAAAGAAACCAGTAAGAAATGATCTGCAAAGAAATATTGAAATATAGGCTTACAGAAACCTCACTATTCCAAGATGGCAGAACTTCCATGTGGAACTGTTAACTGTTAGAGCAGGTCCACAGAGGACGGATCAAAGTAGTCTAAGTAGGCGTACTGAATACATTTTGAGAGTCAATGTTCATTATCCTAATATTCAGGCTGTTTGAAGGTCAAAAGTACAGAATTCAAGGACCTCCTACACATGGGAAACTAGACGTGCCCACTGGCAAGGGCCAGCACTCCTGGAGGATCCAAATATACATTCGTGGACTAAGGGCAGATAAATAACATTTTTCCATTTTTTGGCGCTTTTCTGTTTTTTCCTCCTTAATCATTTCTTTCATCTGTTTTCATTTTTGGCCATATTTCTCTTTTCTGTGCTCTATAGCCTGCATTTCTTTGCTTTTATAGTAGAAACGGCTAGACTTTTATTTATATCCATTTTCCAAAAAGAGAGAGAGAGAGAGAAAGAACTTATCTTCTTGCCAGTGAACAAAGAATTATGCTCTTTCCTTTGAGCCATTAGTCATTGTCACCAGGACTTACTGTAATATTTAACATCTAGTCTTCTCCCTGTTCTAGAGAATTTAAGTTATAAAGGTCCACGTACTGCTAAATGGATGCCTGTGGTTTGAGATTATTCTGTATAGTAGACAACTAGATACAAACAGAATAAGGATTCATCATTCTTTACCCACTTTGCCATTTGTCCTGGTAGGAGCAGTATGGCGTGTTGGAAAAAATAAAGGGCAGCAAAGGAATAAAGAGGCCCAGCTTTAGGTCCCCAACATGGATTTGTTCATTTATCTACGAATCAGAAATTCTCCCGGATTTCTTCCACAGTTTATCTCATTTAAGTTCACAACTGTCTGAGATGTCTTACTCCCCAGGATGTGATTACAAGCAGCAGATGCAGACACTGTTTAAGGACACCCAGTAGCTTTCTGAATTGCTGGGAGAGCTGGAGAGCAGACTCAAGGCCTGAACTTCCAAGAATAATTCCCTAAATTATGAGCAGAGCTCACTGATGAAGAAAGAACTGATGTAGTCGAGCATTAGAAGCTGCAGTTATACAATTTTACATCAGCAACTTCAGTATATTTGCAACTTCTACCCACATCAACATAAAAGTCCTTCCCTTTTTTTCTGTTAATTCCACTTTTAGTTTTTAAAATTAGTCAATTTACAATGTTAGTTTCTAGTGTACAGCATAGTTCTTCAGTTTTATATGTATTTACATATACATGTATATTTATATTCCTTTTCATATTTTTTTTTTAGTATAGACGATGTGGAGAAAAGGGAACCCTCTTACACTCTTGGTGGGAATGTAGTTTGGGGCAGCCAATATGGAAAGCAGCATAGAGTTTCCTTAAAAAACTAAAACTAGGTTCATCATATGATCCAGCAATCCCACTCCTGGACATATATCCGGAGGAAACTCTAATTGGAAGAGACCCACACACCCCAGTGTTCACAACAGCACTATTTACAAGAGCCAAGTCCTTCACCTCTGTGTCGGGAACTCTACCTTGCAGCCTTATCCCAGCACTACGTCTCCTGTCCCAGAGTGAGGCTTCCAATTCCTTTCCCCCATCACTATCTGCACAGTTGAAATCTGGAACAGGTAAACTGATCAGAAATGTATACATTAGATGCCACTGGTCTAGTTGAAAGGGAGACTGAGTAAGTGGGGAAAAAAAATCTAGCATTTCCAGCTACTATAGAAAGGCATTCTGTGTTCCCCAAGGAGACTTCTGTTTCTTCATCACAATAAGAAGTCAAGCTCTCAGTTTTTGTTTTCTTTCTTTCTTTCCCTTTCTTTCCCCTTTAACCTTAGGGAACAGAGCTCGTACCTGATTCAGGTAGGTGGTGTGTGGGATTTCCCAGGAAGGCAAACAGGGGACAGTTGGAGCCCGCAGGGTGCACTATGTGAAACCTTGGGTGTGTGGGGGGAGTTAGTGCAGGTCCTGATGGAAGGGCAGGGAGAGGATGGGCTGGGATATGCTGAACTCAGAGAATGACACAGTCAGGTCCCAGGAGCTGCAGCCCCACCTGCTCTTCCTAGAGGAAGCCTGATCTCCAGGGATCCTGGAGTTTCTTCATACTGGCCAGGGAGTTCCAGAATGAGGACTACCTGGATGCCCCCACGTCCCAGACTCATCAGCAAGGAATCTGGCGCACACTATCTATCAGGCAACCTGTATGATTGTGGACACCTCTAGCCTTCAGATATCAGATCATTGTGTTGTACCCCTAAACTAATACAATGTTTATGTCAATCATATCTCAGTTAATAAAAAGATTTCTGGAGCCAAATATATGACATACATTCACTACACATAGATTTAACACTCATTCTCATTTGGCAAATTAGAATTTGAATCTTGGAGAAATTTGCCTATGTCCACACAGTAATTAAGACACAGGGCTGGCATATAAAGCCAAGTTTATATTCTTAAGTACCGCTTTTACTATGCATGTGACCTTTGATTAATGACTTGACAAGCAGCTCTCAACCCCTGAAGCTTCTCAAGATGCATCCATGGGGTCTCCAAAGTCAGAACTATTCTCATAGCAGTATCGATGTGTTATTTCCCTATTTCATTGAATTGGCATTGCTCTGATGATACAGAAACAATGGTGGGTAAAACTTCTGGTCCCTTAACCACAAATCAAAACAGAAGAACAAATTTGAACTAATAGTCGTATTCTCCACTGCTACAGATTAACCACCACCACCACCAACAATAATAATAACGTTCCACTTGAGTATTCTGTTGATGGAACAGACCATAAAAAATCAAGCTGACATGCATGTGTATTTTCACTGTATATTTGAAATAAGACTAGGATTGTGTAATTGAATTATTTTATGAAGTGGATTTTCATTCACCCATTCAAAAAACATGTCTTAAGCTCCCAGTTTCAACTAGACACTCCCCTAGACATTGAGGAAACAAAGATTTATAAGACATAGTTCCTACCATTGAGGATTTCAATCTAGTCAAGGGAGATAAGAGGAAATTGGACAACTGTCATGTAATATGGTAATTGCTAACATAAGTACACAAAGCAAAATACAAAGGCAGCACCTATATGGAGAGGTGAGATAAAGGTTTTATTGTTTTTTTCATAAATGCCTAAATCACAAACAAAGACCTCAATCCTCATATTGCTAATTTAGTTTTACGGTAAGGCATTCATCATAAACTGAGCAATTACATGTATCTAATATAGTACAGTAACTTTACAGTCAAGATCTGGCATTACAAGCAGGAATTAGCTTTAATAAATGAAATCCATAGATAATGCAAAGTCTACTTTACTCATTAATTTCAATATTCTCCACACTCAGTGCTATTTACCATAGCTCCCTGAGCAGCAAAAATTATAAATTTGAGTTTTATTTATTATCCTACAGGATATTTACACAGAAATGGAGGTGTCAACATCCCCAAGGCAGACAAAAGAGGGGAAGTTAAAAAATGAATGAAGTTGATAATTAAAACCATTAAAAATTTAAGGATCTTAGAGATAATTTAGTACAAATCTTTAATGTTAGAGATGAAGGCACTGAGGTCCCAAGGGGGCTTGGATCAATGTCACTCAGCTAGTTGGCTGTAGAGCAGGAACTATAACCCAGGTGTCTAAACAACAATGCTCATTAATTTAGCCTACAGAAAATGACAGCTGGGCAACATTTCAGACGAATAAGCTTTTCTCTCATTCTCTAATGCATTCCACAGTTCAAGGTCAATAATTAAAGGAAAGCCTTTCCATCAATGTATTCACTCCTGGAGAAAATAACGTAGAAGACTGGGGTCGGGGTTGGGGGAAGAATGGTAAAAACCCAGGGGGTTAGGAATTGGCTGTACAATATTGGGAGGACGAACAAGCACAGATTTTAAATTAAGCTCAGGCAACAGAAGTGGCATAAGATTTTAAAGAAAGAACTAGGGGAAAGGGATGTTTCAAATAACGGATATGGTTTCAGAGCTGATATATTAACTAATTTGCATTAAAATAAATTTACAGTGTAAGAGTGAAAAATGTTGAATGCCTGTAAAATTATACAAATACTGGTGTCTAAAAATTCATAAATTTTTCTCTTCTTTACAAATGGACAAAAGTAGGTTTTCAAACAAGTAAAATCATTTGTCTTTGATTCTCCCATTAAAGGGTTATTCTTTAAAAAAAGAAAGACTTAATATACGTTGTTTAAACTCACACAAAAATGTGATGAATAAGGTTTTCCTGCTGGTAGCCATTTTCTTATGTATGACTTGCATAGAAAAACTCTTTTACCCTTTTCTTGTCTGTTCTTAGGTTATTTCACTTTTGCATTTTACAAAATTGAAAAATTAGTAAGCATTTACAACGTGATATGTATTTGAGGATACTGACTAGGATAATGGGATGCTGAAGTACCACCTAGATTTTCTAGTCAAAGCCGTTCCCCGGATAGTACCACTCCTTCAGAGAGTATTGGTGTAGATTTCATTATGTGCTATTAGTATGAATTATACAACTTTAGGTCCAGACAAAAGAGGAAATAAATTAACTGTCATTACAATTAGTAGTGGAGAATCTGTTCAGCAATTGTTACTTATATTACTCAGAAAAAAAGCTTACACGTTCCTTGGAAGAGCTTTGGTGGCATTCTTGTCTTAAAGTGTAAATGCTCACATTGCTTTTGTGAGAAGTTGCAAGTCAGAGCAAAAGTCAGTAAAAAATGTTCTTTCTCACATAAAATGTAAACAATTTAAGCTCATCATGGTTATTTTTATTTTGTTTTAATTCTGCATTACCAAAACAAATATAAAAAACCATATCTCCCCCAAAAAGCCATTCCCCAGAATCTAGCTTTGTGGTGGTGATACTCTTCATGAAAGTTGCACATGACCCCTTTTTATTTCATCAATAGTTGATTGGTGGGTGGTTCTTTACACATGATTTGTAGTCTGTCGGAAAGCCTTTATAAGTAATATGTTTACTAAATTTGTGTTTTTACGCTACTAGTTTTTATAATATCAGACTTAGAATTGAGCCTATTTTAAAAGGAACTAACAATTAAGAAAGCAGATCAAGCATAAAGGCAAAGTTGGAGTTACCCCAGGAATTCAAGGTAAGACTTACATCTTAGATAATTTAACACATTAACTAAAGAAGAAAAACATCACGATCCAACTAATACATGGACAATTCTTTCAATTATATTCACCAACAATTTGTGATACCACTCCTAAGAAGGAATAGAAAGGAATATTTCATCAAACATATGGTTAAATAATAGGTTTGATTTATTAGGAAATCTAATAATAAATTTACTTTATGTTCTGGAAGATACTTGATCTTAGCTTTAGTCATTTTTTAAAACATTAAGCTTTCAGAGGCAACAGTCATCAACAAGAACATATCAACTAATTATATTGCAGCTTTTTAGACATCCAGCAATTTCTACCTTGATCTTATCCTGTGCCTTAACCAAATGACTTGAAGTATATACTGTTGCTTGATTTTCTTTCCAGCTTGATGAGTTCTTATAAGCTGCCAAATTTTTATATAAAATTCACGGGATTCTACTGAAGAGAAGTTCCCCAAGGTTTATTGTTTTATTCTTTCAGTAATGAATGTTATGTTGAACTGTTTCTCATAACTATGTCTGTCTCAGACACCAGTTTCTCTTTTTATTCCCGTTCCATCCATTTTTCCCATGGCCCTCTATTTTGACTTCATCTATGTATTTATCCATTCACTTTTTCCGTCTAACATTCATCCAATTTTTAATAAATAAATGTCAAACTGTGGTTAATGCTACAAATGACAAAAAGCAAAGCTGCGTGGTTCCAACTGCTTATTGAAAACCATATAATGGATAGAGTGGTCAGCAATATTTTCTTTCTTTACAAGTGATATTGAAGACTAAAAAATGAGCAAGATGAATGGGGATGGCAGGGCAAATCATTTATAAATTGACTAGCTTACTTCTTTGTATTGATTTTGGTCCTTAAATTTTGCAATGCTACCTTGGACGGACTTACAGGATACCCCTCTTTGGTTCACCTAAAGTTCTAGCAACTTTATGTGGCCCCTGGTGGCTCTAAGCCTCACCTGAACCAGCCTGTGTTTAAGAGCAAGATTCAAATAAGTAGCTCTTTGTAGGATATTTTTCTTATATCATTATTTTTATTCTGCTACTAACAGTAATGAAAATCTTTGTTAAAAAACAAGACATATAGCAGGTCAACAAAAAATGTATAAGTAAAAATCACTTTATCCACAAAAGAAAACCACCATTAATATTTTTTATGTATCTTTCACAAAAGTGTCTTTTAATCATATGTTAGGATGGTTACATGTTTTATTTTCTCTTATAACTATTATCCTTAATAAAATCCGTTAATATATTTCTTAATATTAAATAATTTGTGCATCTGGGAGAAAAAAAAATTTGGGGGTAAGGATGGAATTGCTTTTCAAAAACTTCACGTGACCTTAGAATTGTTCACAAGTGATGATGAATAAAGGCTGTATTTGTCAGCTTTTGGCCCCCAAGTTATAATAGCCATATAAGTATGAATATTTTCTTCTTTCTTTAGACCTTGAGTTCAACCAAAGCACTCATCTTAACTAATTACTAACATTCATTTTAAAAAAGAATATATATATATATAATATAATATATATATATAAAATATATATATAATATATATATATAAATTGGAAGACTCTCTAAAAATCTAAAATTTCCCAAATAATTTTTTCAAATTACTGCCTGATGGTTTTGTTTATTATCTACTGTCTGATGGGAGCCAAAGTTATTCTTTTACTTATTCTGAGAGAGGACGAGTATAGAGCAGGAGTGAGAGTTAACTCTGTATGTTTGTCTTTGTCTCTTATGTGAAATCTTCTGTCTCTGGTTAATCTTGTCTGACTTCTTTGATTCATAATTTGAATAAGTTGTTTTCAGTTTGTGTTATGTACAACACCATAACAATATTAAGACATTCAAAATATTTTTTAAAAGGAAATAAAAGCATATAGACACAGTGAAATTCAATAAGGTGAAAAGGTGATTCAATAATGTGAACAAATAATATGGAAAATTTTACTACAAAGTATTATAAAGATAAAAATAAATATATGTCAACATGTTAATGCTTTTTTATCCCAACAGATCTGAAATTGTTCCACCAAGCAGAGTATTTTTCATATGGGGTATATGCTAGTGTTAGCTGGGTAAATTATGAAATCACTGAAATTTGAGACCAGCTATGGCAAAATTTTTTTATAAAGCCATAACTTGGTTTATCTCAGGCAGGTTTTCTAAAGTTACATTTCAGTCGTTAGTTTATTAATTTATTGATTCATAATTACGCCTTCTTTCGATACACGTTTTCTGAGATTTGCTATGCATGATACATTTTTCTAGAAATGAGATTCCAAATCATTAAGACACCATCTTTGCATGAAGACATTTTACAAGCCGGCAGCAGAAACAGACATAAATATAAACAAGTATTTTTAAGGGTGCTATGTAACACAATAAATATAGGAATGATATTAGACGTGCGTACAAGGTACAACGGTGACGGCATGGTGTGGAATGGGAAGGAGACCGAGCGCAGGTGTACTCGGAGGTACTGTGCGTTCCGTCCCAGACCACCGTCTTAAAGGGAAGGGTAATCCTCATCCTGTGACCGCCAGTTGCTGCTCAAATCTGTTAGTACTAATCCCACATGTGCTTTGTTAACCTTAGTATTTTCTCTCTGGTGTGTACCACTTCCCAAAGCTGGCACCCGGATCTCTTTATGGCAAAGTTGTCCTCGGATGTCACTTTTCCGAGGTGAACCGAGAAGCACAGTGACTGGGAGCGTGTGCCTTCCTCCTGCCAGCACATTTTTTATTAAAACTGGGGAGTGTAGTGGGCTAGGAACCCTAGTTACCCTTCCCTGGTCTAGACATCTCTGATACTGGACTTTAATCCAGATTTCTCCAGCGGGATTGAGCCAGAACTTCCCTCTGTGGGACTCAGCTTGAAAACACTCCCTTGTTTGACTTCTTTCCAATGTGTGCTTCCACTTCTCCATTCCCCTACTGTTTTTTCTGGAAATGTCTCAGTAAATACTTTCACATAAATCCGTGTTTCAGGGCCTGCTTGAGGGAAATCCGACCTAAGACTGTTGCCTTGGAAAATAATACACAGCCTCTCCTGTAAGTCTATTGCAAGTAGAATTCCTATCCTCCAACTCAATCCATTCAAAAGACGTAGGGAGCACCTCATGGGGCAAGAGATGAGATTATGTTAATTACATCTGAACTAACAGCCCTCCTACCCCACCGTTTTTGTATTCATGGGCTTGTTTCCTGTGTAAACAAATATGCATATGTATTTTTTCTGCATATTATTTTGTACTTTGTTCCATCTTATAGCACTCATACCATTCATATTAAAAGAAAACCAAATCAATTTTGTCAAATATAGTAAGATCTTGGAAAAATCTGAGGGCTCTATTTTTCATGAATTGCATAAATTCTGCCCAGAAATGCTAGACAAAGAGACAAGTGTTGACAGGGACTGATTGCTTACTTAACAGGCAATTCCCTGTTGTCTAATGACTGAACTCCACATTGGTCCAAGAATCAGGCAGCAGTCAGGAGGAGAGATGAGTCTGACTTCAGTGTAACATTGTAAACTGACTATACTTCAATAAAAATATACATTAAAAATGTTAACATAACTATTACAAGAAATAAGTGCAACAAAAGAAGTTAAAACTATAAAATTTATATGTTATATGAAAGGAGTTTTGACTAAGTAAATACATATTCATGATTCTAAATCAGAAACTTGAATAATGTAATATATCATATCCCCATGCTAATAATAGCTAATGAAATTATAAGCAAAATCCATTATTTAAAAATTTCATGAACTATCTAAGGTTCAATTAAAGAAACAGTTTCAAAGAAAGACATAATGAAAATGAAATGTGTGTCAATAACCCTGCCTTGGAAAATATTAACACATATTTTTTTAAAAGCACATTAATTAATGTGTTATAGGTGAGACAAGATAATCAATATCTCAGAATTGATAACTCAGATAGAGGCTATGTTTCTATTTAATAAATGTAAGAGAAACCTAATAATATCAGTGGGATTGGATTGATTAATCAAGCAATTTTATAGGAAGAATTGATTAGGAGTTTAGGCCAACATCTACTCTGATTATGCTTACATTTACAACAAAATCAATCTAAGAAAAAAAGTTTATATTGACTTCTGGATATATAATGATTCATTAAATTTAAGTCCACTTGAAGACATTTGACCCTAAATAAAATTTTAACTCCAATATTAGTCAATTATTTGATACTTATTTTTATATGTGGCTTGTTAAGTATTTAGAAATAACTAATTTAAATGTGAAACATAATTATCTGATCTTTATTCTTACTAGATTTTTTTCCCTTAAATATCAGAAATTTGGATCAAGTGAGCAACTGAAGGCATCATAAGGTTGAGAACTGGATCCTTGTAAGCCATCTGGCTAATATAATTGGAAGAAAAATAAAGGATTGAAGAGCAAAAAGAACACAAGGGAAAACAAACATGTTAGAAATTTTTAAATATCCCAAAAGTAAAGCTGGTTAAAAATGATAGATTAACATTAAAATGCTTTGCCTTACAGCTCAAGTAGAGGAAAAGTATTATTTAGCAAGTCTAATCTTGCATGTTTAAGTTAGAATACTAATCCGAGTTATACATATTAAAACTTTCAATTGCCCTTTTCATTATTGAACTTCTATTTAGTATCATTTTTAGCTTTTCTTTTTTTTTAATTTGTTTTCTTTCAGTTTTATTGAAATTTTATTGAAAACACTGTATCAATTTAAGGTGTTCAGAATAATGATTTGACTTACATCATGAAATTGTGACTACAATAAATTTAGTGAACATCCATCATCTCATAAATATAAAATAAAAGAAAAAAAATTTTTTTCCGCTGATAAGAACTCTTAGGATTTATTCTCTTAACAACTTTCCTATATAACATGCAGCAGTGTTAATTATATTAACCATGTTTTATATTACATCTCTAGTACTTACTTAACGTATAAGTGGAATTTTGTACCTTTTGACCACCTTCATCCAATCCCCCCCACTCCACCCCTGCCTCTGGTAACCACAAATCTGATCTCTTTTCCTACGAGTTTGTTTGCTTGCTTGTTTGTTTTGAAGTATAGTCTTCCTACAACACCACGTTAGTTCCTGTTACATGACATTGTGATTCGACATTTCTATATATTTCAAAATGGTCACTGTAGGTCTAGTTGCAACATCACATAAAATTTGTTAAACAGTTTTTGACTATATTGACAAAGCACATTTCATTCCTGTGACTCATTTATTTTGTAACTGCAAGTTTGTACTTCCTCTCCTTCATCTTTTTCTTTCCTCCCCTCTCCCTCCTCCCCTCTGGCAACTATCTGTTTGTTCTCTGTATCTATGACTCTGCTTCTATTTTGTTATCTTTGTTCATTTGTATTCATTTTAGATTTCACATATAAGTGAAATCATAAGGTATTTGTCTTAGAATTATTTTACTTAGCATAATACCCTTTAGGCCCATCCATGTTGTCTCAAATGGCAAGATTCCATTCTTTTATATAGCTGAATAATATTCCATTATATATTATACATTTTAAATACTCTTTGATTTAAGAAGTGATATATATATGTGTGTGTGTTTGTATATATATACACATATATATTTATCTCACATCTTTATTCATTCATCTATGGATGGGCACTTAGGTTGCTTCCATACTGGTTATTATGAATAATGCTGCAATGAACAAAGCAGTAGGAAGAGGCTATCTTTTCTACCATTGTATATTCTTGCCATCTTTGTTGTAGATTAATTGACCATGTAAATGTGGGTTCATTTCTGGGCTCTCTATTCTGTTCCATTGATCTCTGTATTTGTTTTTGTGCTCATATCATACTGTTTTGATGGCTATACCCTGTAATCTAGTTTGAAATCAGAGAGCATGATACCTCCAGCTTTGTTCTTCTTTCTCAAGATTGTTTTGGCTGTTAAGGGTATTTTACATTTCCATACAAATTTTAGAATTCTTTTTTCAGTTGTGTGAAAAATGCCATTGGTATTTTGATAGGGATTGCATTGAATCTGTAGATTGCCTTGGAGATTATGGTCATTTTAACAATATTAATTCTTCCAGTTCATGAGCCCAGTATATCTTTTCAATTGTTTGTGTTGTCTTCAATTTTTTTTAACTGACATCATAGTTTTCTGTACAGTTTAGGTACACTTTTATAAGAGGAAGACTTCTGTGTATTTTGGAACCATATTTATAGCAAAAGAATTTTTGTATCTGTAAGAATTCTGCATTTAAACATAAGAAGAAAATAAGTAATAATTTTCCTTTGGTCCAGTCTAGAACTATTATGTACTTCATAATGATAATAATTTTAATTACAATTTTATTAGTGTTGTTATATACATCTATCATGCACTCATACATACCTACAAATGTATATGTATGAGTCTGTTTTCTTATGTGTAAGACATATACATACATTCATATGGAGAATGCTCAATGCACTTAACCTGCAAAAGGCTTATAATTAGACCTCAGCTTATCAAGAAATGCATGGACTGTTATCTGTATCTACACTTGTACCTTAAATGCTTTGTATACAAAACAGTTATTCAGTTAAAGTACAATGAAGGGGAAAATTTTTCTCAGCATCATTAATACTAAACACGTCTCAAAGCCATGATTCCTATACTAGCTATATAGAATAATACATCAGTGCCCTCACCTAAAAATGTACAGAATAGAGTTAAATTATGTCTGTTAATTTCAATAAAGAGTGACGATTGCTCTTACATTCATCCATGTATTCATTCAACAAACAGTTTTGCAAAGATTATGATGAATCCGACATTGTGCTAGAGGGAGAGAATAGTGGAATTAGAAACACCACCTACTTCTACATATCCATTGACAAGATAACTGGAGAAGCACTGAACAGACCCACTTTGTGAGTAGGCAAAACTTGAGTAGTAGATAAAAGTAAAAACAATTCTGATTACATATCAAAGAGACAAACATCTCACTTATTGCTGACATAAGAAACCTGTTAATGCTCTCCTAAGGTATCAAGAATTACAACTTTATAAAATGTTCAATTTCAGATTGCCCACCAATGGCAAGGCTGCTCCACTCATGGCATCCTCTACTTCTTTGAATCATTTATCAGGATTATATTTGAAATCCATGCTAAGGACACTGTATTTTGTTTGTTAGGCACTGGAAATATTTTAAATACTCTTTGATTTAAGAAGTGATATAATCATAAAATAGATACCAAGGAATATTATTCAGAAAGAGATTTGAAGAATGGAATTAAAGATAAAAAGATAAAAGCCCTTGTCAATTGGATATTTCTGTACTATAGATGCTAGGTTCAAGAGCACATCTCTTATGGCACATAAAAGCCAAATAGGGAAGGATAAAATGTCTCCAAAATTTTTAATCTGCATTACTCAGAGAATGCTATTCATTTTTAAAAATTATGCAAATTGAAGGGTGTTTGACTTTTTGTGTTTTTTATTTTGTTTTTAAGAAAAGAAAAAATGAGTTCAAGGCTGGATTTAAAATGATAGAGAAAAGAATACCCAAGTAATTTTGGTAATGAGCATTAATATTTTGAACTACTTACTATGTTTTAGGCACCAGTCTAAATGTTGATTTGCTGCTTGCCACAAGCCCATTTTTCAGATACAGCAACTGGAGCCCAAAGATGTAAAGTGTCCAGTGTTAGCTCATCACTGGTAGCACCAGGGCTGGAACATGGACATCTTGGCTATAAGAGATTGTGCTGTCATCCAATTTACCATCCACAGATAAATATTTCAAGTCAGGCGTAAGGGAAGAGTGGGAGATGATGGATGCATAGACTTTGGACAGAGGTAAAAAATACTTGTATAAGAGAATACAGTGCAGTCGTTCTTAACAGTGGCCAACTGGGCAGTTTTACAATCAGATTCATGGGTCCAAACACTGAGGATCCTCCATCAGTAGGTTTTGAGTAGAAAATGACATGTCTATTTAAAAAAAGATCCCCAGTGATTCAGATTCACAGGCAGGGTGAGAATCTAGACAGCAGAAAGGTAAACCTTGAGAATGGTCCACAGGCATCAGAAATACTATTTAATTACATCATGAATTCTGTACTTCGTCCCTACATCTCAAGTTTATCAGAGAGTAACCCAGTTTAAGCTACATCCAGGGACACACCATTTCTAAACGTTGAGTGAGGATTCTGGTCAAAGTCTGACTTTAAAGTCCATATTTTTCCCACTAGACTGGTGTTTCTTTGAGATCATGTTTTCAGAGTGCTAGAGTTCTACAGAGTGTTCTTAGGGCCACCTTGGTGGAAGGATGCAGAGTAGACAAAGGGATGCAGAACAAGAACAGCTCAGATGCCTCCATTCCACTACCTTCTTAGACTTCAGTCACAGCTTCTCTGCTACTATACAGTGGGAGTCTGTCTAATATTTATTGTAAAAGGAGTTTCAATGGCTAAAAAGAGTGTGAAAGTTACTGAATTAATCCAAGAAGATAAAGCAGGAATAATTACACATAGGGGTGTCCAGAAGATACTTGCACTTTATGTATGTGAAAGCTCTGTTTTAACCAGCTTAGGCAAATCATTGAAAAATTTACAAATGCTATCAATTGTAAGAACATTTGAAAAATTTAATTCTCAGTAAAGCAATGCTATTGACACTGCTTCCTTTTATCAGAGAAATCACATTTCTTCCATTAATTGAAAATTGTTTTTACAACCTCCTTTCATTTTAGGACAAGATTTCTACTAACCTGTCATCATGTAGCACACTGTTTGGGGAAACCTTAGTACAAGAGATTCCAAACTGGCACCCAGATATAAATGAGCTCCACTTCTATGTTGTGTTTGTAGGGTGACCATGTGATCTGCCACCTAAATGAAGATGCTTTAGAAAATGACCATGGACATGAAACCTGACAGTCCCAGGCATATGAGGATGTATGGTTATACTACCTATACGGTTTACAGTTACCGAAAAGTTGAAAAACGTCGGGGGGAACACTTTTATATGAATCGGGCCTTTCAGTTCACCAAAGTCCTCACCACTCCTTAGTGTTCACCTTTTTGTTACCTTCCTGATCCATATTTTATGCAAATAAAAATATGAATAGAAAACCATCCCTTTCTAAGAAAAGGCTGGATATATTGTGTGCTTATGTGTGTACATGCATGTGTGCTTTTTTCAATCTATTCACATAAAATCTGTTCTCATATATAATGGATAATCTTTCCTCTGCCTCTCATTACAAGGATTCTCATTCATTCCCTGCCACTACCCGAGCTCAAAATCTTTTGTTCTGCCCCGAAGAAACAGAATTCCATCTGACCATACCTTCAATGAAGTTAATATCTTGATTTCCATTATTTGCTCTTACTGGGCATTTAAAAGCCAACAACATACCTGTCGCTGGTGAACAATGAGAACAATGTATCAGTAGATGTCTTAATACTTGGCCAAAATTTCTCCCACTTGACCTGTATTATACTTTTTAAGTGATGCCTAATTAAATAATAGCTTTATTAAATATATTCATTATAAAATAAATGGAGTGTTGCTAGCAAAATAGCCAATTTAGAGCTTTAGTGGTATAGGGAACTGTTAAGGTTGCTATAGTACCAAAACCTGTCTTTTATTTGAAGTACTTGAACATTAGCACAAAGCCACAAACAAGAGAATGAGACTGAGAATAATAAATTATGGAAATCAGAACTAATTGTGCTTTCAGGGGCTTGATAGATTATCCTCTTACATGAGGAGAGAAGAGCTGGGTTTTTGTTAGCGCAATGCTGAGATGAATTACCCATGACCTTATGTAAACTGAAAGCTTGTATTGACCTGTTGGAATGGGAAAGCTTGTAACCATGGCAACAGAGGACAAGTGAAATAGGCTTTTGCTGCAGTTATAAAAAAAAAAGATGGAGAAGCCCTGGACTTTCCTCCTTCAATCTGTGATAAAGACAACCCAGGAAATAAAAACCACCATTTTTCTGCCTATGGTTTTTCCAGTCTTAAAATGCAAGTCATCATTTGGATGGAAATTTCCACAGAGACAGACTGTGATCTGCAAATGTGCAGGAAGGGAAGTTAGGTTGTGAGGACTGGGAAAATGAAAAAGAACCAGAAAGATGTAGAAGATCACAGGCAATGCCACTGATTTAAGAATTCATCCTTAGATGCACGTCACATGGAATTGCAGTTGAGGGTTGTATGTTTCAGAGTATCTAAACATGAGCCAACCAAAGGA
Source organism: Camelus ferus (assembly GCF_009834535.1). NCBI lineage: Eukaryota > Metazoa > Chordata > Mammalia > Artiodactyla > Camelidae > Camelus > Camelus ferus. Next base: position 13,017,997 of record NC_045698.1, on the reverse strand, counting down.
GAAAATCATCAAGCCAATCCAAATTGCTATGCTGTATCTCTCTTTTATCTGAATAAAAGGGATAATAAGTGCAGTATATTTGTAACTATATCCAATCTTACTATGTTCTAAAATCAGTGATAAATGAATAATGATATATAAGGCTTTGAATTGTGATTCTATAAGGCTTAATAGCCAATATGACTAATTTTCTTAATTCTTTTAAATCAGAATGTTATCATATATCTTTCAAAAATTGTTTTTAAAGCTTAGCAAATTTTATTTTATTTTATTTTTATTTACTTATTTTTAATTGAAGCATAGTTGATTTACAATGGTGCATTAATTTCTGGTGTACAGCATAGTGATTCAGTCATATATATATATATATGCGTATTTTTTTCTTTTTCATTCTAGGTTATTACAGAATGCTGAATATAGTTCCCTGTGCTATACAGTAGGTCCTTGCTGTTTATCTATTTTATATATAGGAGTTTCAAAGATTTAACCTCTTTCACCCAACACTTGGTGGCACTGCTACTTCATAAGGCAAGTCCCTGCAAATGAGTCCCAAATCTTCTGTTTCAAGTCTTTGGAAAACACGTTGTCTGTCATTCTGCAGTGTAACGCTTCAGCTATAATGCTTTGAATATGCTACTGGAGGCATTATTAAGTCTTCCATCTCTTCCACAACAATTACTACTGTGGCAATTGGAAAAACATTATCTGTTACAAGCACTAATTTTTTTTTATCACACTGGGTTAATAAGGATGAAAAATGGAAGAAAGACACTTTCACAGAATAGTTATTAGGTCGATGCTTTAGAGTCTACACTTCTACATTTCTGAAATGATAGAAGCGTTCTTTGGAACACCAAGCTGCTGAATGTTGTATTATCTAAGATGCAGCCACGGGTCACATGTGACTATTGAACACTTGAAAATTGGCCAGTTCAATGAAGCAAAAAGCTAAAATCTTCTTTAAAAATGCTTTTCATTAAATCAACTTAAATTTCAATAATTACAAGAGGTCCGAGGCTACCACGCTGAACCTGACAGCCTGGACCTTGCTGTGCGTGGACCTACGCTGTTGGCTCAAGAGAGTTGACTAAAGGGGACAGGAAGGGATGCAAAGTATGATTAGAAAGGTGATGACACCGCCTGCTCCCCAATCATTGGGGGCAAAATTAAATTAAATTAAATTAACCAGTCTCTAATATAATAAAACTAGCTCATTATCTTCTCCATTTCACATAGGAAGGAGTGGAGCATTTTCTTTGGGGTAATGTATAAACTGATTAGGTTTCCCTTCTAAACACTTCTCCTTTTGGTGTGTTTTTTCTTTTTTTACAGGAGTAGCAGTTAAGGGAGTAGCAGTCACTTTGAATTGTGTTGCCCTAAGGATGGTCCCACAGGGCTTCTTATCACTCAGCCCCATCTCCAGTGTCCTGGACTAAAGGGCAGAATAAGATGTTCCAAATTATTTTTTTTCTTTTTCTTACCCTATTGAATGTTACACAGTCTGAAACAATAGACTTCATGCAATGAGTTGCAACAGTGAAAGGATGTTTCTAAGATGCGACTTATCTCTTGTCTGCAGACAGGAGACCATATTTGGAAAGACAATGAGAACGACCAGTCATTACTGTGTCCTGGACCACCTTGAGTGCTAGCACTCATTTCTCCCTTTACTTTCTTACGTGGCTTACTCAAGTCTTATTACATTTGATTAGGTCTCCCTTACTTGAAATCAGACCCTCAGGGGAAGGGGCTGGGTTTTTCGCTTTTTTGCAATCTCTGGCCCCTAACCCCAGATATGTATGGTGACTTTTTTTCTATTGTCAGAAAAAAAGAAGGGAGTGGGAGAATTGAGATGTCACAAATAGGAGCTCCTCTGTTATAAAAGCAACATGCCGATAACCACCTCCTAATAGTGACAATGCAATTACTCCACTGACAGTTATGGATGTGCAGAAATGACTGCCAGAATCTTGCCGCAAATCTCTTTTGGGTGCTAAATTTGAACAACTGTATTTCTGTGATAAGAAATACTGTGGCATATCAAGAGTGACTCCACAGGTATGTGGTTATTTTTAAAAATTTTCTTCGTAGTTCTAGTACATGCACTTATAAAAAAATATATTTTGGTAAAGATGTGTTTTGTTTTTTTTTAACTCATCTGCTTCCTGTTGCCTTCAGCTGGTCAAAATCTGTCTTCTATTCCTACGGACCATATGCCAAGACTACTCCCCCACTTCCATCCCATACAAATGTTCCTTTTTCTCCTCTACTTCCCTATAAATAATCACTTCTGTTTATAATCCATTCCTGGTTCAAAATAGGTACAGAATAGTCTTGATGATTGTTTTACATCTTCACAATTATTTCTCACATTTTCACTAATATTTTCATTGATCATTTTCTGTCTTTATTATGTCCCTGATCACATATCCTTAAAAATCACTGAATTTTAGAACAGACATAAATTTAGAGATCCACTGATTAAGCACTTCTTAACCTGTGATCAGTTAACCTCCTGAGAATTAAAGAAAAATCTTTGTTTGTGTGAAAGTATTTATCAGCCAGGGACAATTTGACTGAAACCACACCAGCTACTTAAATGGAGAGAATTAAGAAATCATTGACTAAGTAAAAAGGGGGAAAAGGAAATGCTAAGGTATCTATCATGGAGGTAGCAACTATGTGAAACAACCATCAGCAGACATGCCCAGGAAACGAGAGAGCAATGGCAAAAATCTTAGAAACTTAAAGGAGGGGCCTCTGGGATATGAAACGCAAATCTCTCAGGAGGGACTGAATTGGTGTCCCTGGATGGAAAGAATGGCGAGGCTGATTCTGCAACTGTTGGCAAAATTGCTGATTCAATTCAGCCTCTGCTATGGAAATAACTGTTGCCCTGGGGGTGAGGAAATGTAGCAGTGATGCTCACATGAAGTACAAGCAGACAGGAAGCTCATGTAAGGCAGACAGGAAGGAACAAGTCTCTTCCTCCTCCAGCCTTGCGACCTTCCTCTCATACCTTTTATTGGCAGAGCCAAATGGAAAGACTGTTGACAGGGCAGAAATGCAATTCTGAGTTCCAGCTCCAGGATCAGCAAGCAGAGTGGAGAGAATGGAGTTGAAGCTGAGAGACAATGACTTAAGAATTGCCACACACAGTAATCAGGCAAGAGAGAGAAATAAAAGGGATCCTAATTGGAAAAGAAGAGGTAAAAGTGTCACTATATGCAGATGGCATGATACCATATATAGTAAACCCTAAAAGGTCCACACAAAAACTACTAGAAATAATTGAAGAATTCAGCAAGGTAGCAGGTTACAAGATTAACACTCAAAAATCAGTTGCATTTCTTTACACTAACAATGAATCAACAGAAAAAGAAAGTAAAGAAATAATCTGCTTTAAAATAGCACCCAAAGTAATAAAATACCTAGGAATAAATCTAACCAAGGAGGTGAAAGACTTTTACATGGAAAACTATAAAACACTGATTAAGGAAATTAAAGAAGACTTTAAAAAATGGAAAGATATCCCATGCTCCTGGATTGGAAGAATCAATACTGTTAAAATGGTCACACTGCCCAAGGCAATCTACAGATTTAATGCAATCTCTATCAAATTACCCAGGACATATTTCACAGAACTAGAACAACTCATAATAAAATTTATATGGAACCACAAAAGACCTAGAATTGCCAAAGCATTACTGAAGAGAAAGAAAGAGGCTGGAGGAATAACTCTCCCAGACTTCAGACAATACTATAGAGCTACAGTCATCAAAACAGCATGGCATTGGTACAAAAGCAGACATATGGACCAATAGAACAGAATAGAGAGCCCAGAAAAGAACCCACAAACTTTTGGTCAACTAATCTTCGACAAAGGAGGCAAGAATATACAATGGAATAAAGACAGTCTCTTCAGCAAATGGTGTTGGGAAAACTGGACATGTTCATGTAAATCAATGAACACTCCCTTACACCATACACAAAGATAAACTCAAAATGGATCAAAGACTTAAACATCAGACAAGATACAAGAAACCTCTTAGAAGAAAATATAGGCAAAACATTATCTGACATACATCTCAAAACTGTTCTCCTAGGGCAGTCTACCCAAACAATAGAAATAAAAGCAAAAATAAACAAATGGGACCTAGTTAAACTCACAAAATTCTGCACAGCAAAGAAAACCATAAGTAAAAAATGACAACTTATGAAATGGGAGAAAATTTTTCCAAATGAAACCGACAAAGGCTTGATCTCCAGAATATATAGGCAGCTCATACGACTTAATAAGAAAAAAACAAACAACCCAATCCAAAAACGGGCAGAAGACCTAAACAAGCAATTCTCCAAGGAAGAAATGCAAATGATCAATAGGCACATGAAAAAATGCTCAATATCACTAATTATCAGAGAAATGCAAATCAAAGCTACAATGAGGTATGACCTCACATCAGTCAGAATGGCCATCATTCAAAAGTCCACAAATGACAAATGCTGGAGAGGCTGTGGAGAAAAGGGAACCCTCCTACACTGCTGGTGGGAATGCAGTTTGGTGCAGCCACTGTGGAAAACAGTAATGGAGATTCCTCAAAAGACTAGGAATAGACTTACCTTATGACCCAGGAATCCCACTCCTGGGCATATATCCAGAAGGAACCCTACTTCAAAAAGACAGCTGCACCCCAATGTTCATAGCAGCACTATTTACAATAGCCAAGATATGGAAACAGCCTAAATGTCCATCAACAGATGACTGGATAAAGAAGCTGTGTTATATTTACACAATGGAATACTATTCAGCCATAAAAGCTGACAATATAATGCCATTTGCAGCAACATGGATGCTCCTGGATTATGTCATTCTAAGTGAAGTAAGCCAGAAAGAGAAAGAAAAATACCATATGAGATTGCTCGTATGTGGAATCTAAAAAAACAAACAAACAAAAAAAAACAACAAAAACAAAAAAACATAAATGCAAAACAGAAACAGACTCATAGACATAGAATACAAACTTGTGGTTGCCAAAGGGGCAAGGGGTGGGAAGGGAAAGACTGGGATTTCAAAATTTGTAGATACCGACAAGCATATGCAGAATAGATAAACAAGATTATACTGTATAGCACAGGGAAATACATACAAGATCTTGTGGTAGCTCACAGTGAAAAAAAAAATGTGACAATGAATATATGTATGTTCATGTACAACCGGAAAATTGTGCTCTACACTGGAATTTGACACAACACTGTAAAATGACTTTAACTCAATAAAAAAAGTTTTAAAAAAGCAATAAATTTTTAAATAATAGAAAGTAAAAAAAAATTACCACAGACTATAGATATTTATATGGGGTAGAGAATCTATATTTTTATTAACTTCTCTAAAAGATATGTAACCTTCAAATAATTAAGAATCCCTGAGTAGTCAGAAAAGATCAAAGACCTTCACGACAGCACACCTGATGTCCTTTCCATTATTTCACACCACGTTTCCATTCCTTGCTTAGGTAGGTGCTCAAACAAGATGGCATCTTGATGGAAATTTCAAAACATCATTAGTGCTCAGAACACATTAGGTATTAGGATGTGGTAACCAAAACACAGGATAAACACATATCCCAAAAAACCTTGCTTACAACCTATTTGATGTCTATGAACACAGGAAGTTTTACAAATTTCCAAAAGGTCAAGTTATCACTTTTAAACACAACAAAGACTACAACTTGTTTTTTATATTCAAACCTTATTATTGTGTTCATAAACTGAAAATATATTGAACATACGAATTATTTAACGTAGTTTGACCTAATAGAGTGAATTTTAAATTAGTAATTAAATAGTACTCTGTTTTTCTTACCCAACAATGCCTAAAACAGTTCCTTTGGGATGCGTCTTGTTACAGACACATACACAGCTGTTTGGGTATGTTGGAAACTTAGAGGCAGATCAGAGGAAAAGAAAAAAAAGTCAAGAAAAGAGTCAGGGTTAGGACTGTTCAACTGTTTACGTCATGATGACCAATACATCAAAATAATGTCCTAGAATGTGTGGACTTTACCTTGAACTTGATATTTAAATGAATCCAGTAAATTCTGTGACATTCAAATGGAAACAAGATACTGTAGAGTGTTAAACAGACCTTCCTAGAAGTAGAGATGCTTAAGTTAAGTTGAAAATGCTGTTTTATTCTGGTATCCCATAATTTTAGGAATAAAACAGATGCTGAGAATTCTGGGAATAAGGTTGTCATTAAGGAGATTACTGGAAAGAGTTAGAAAATCTATCTGGACATAAGCAAATGGATTTCTCATAATAAGAGGTCTCTTGTCTCAAAAAGGAACTGTAGAGTAAAGAGATAACTCAACCGGAAGTATTGTCACATGGACCAAAATAATGCCGGTGGATTAAAGCAAAAGACTGAAGCTTTGCTTCTGTTCAGCTTCGCAGAGCACTGGGTATGGATTTTGGCACAGCAAGATTAACCTATCCATCGCTGGTGTGAAAGGGGCTTCCAAGACACCACTGAGCCTTGTTTACAGACTGCATCCACTGGTGACATTGAACAGAAGTGGAGGAGGAAGGGAATGATAGTCAAAACCCCAGATCCTTGGGAAAATAATAGTTAGACTGATAGATATGACTGTAAAAAGGAGCATGTTTTTTAACTGACTTGAGGGGTGAAAGTCCCCAGTGGTTACAATTAGAGTATTACCTGGTTTTGCTGCATTAAGTAAGCTTCTCTGATAACATTTCCTTACCACACAGGCAAAGAAATTCTCCATAGATTTCTTTTCAGCTATTATGTCTGAACCTTAGATGTTTTTCGTATTACAGATACAGTGCATATTTTGTTTGCTATGGCAATCTCATTTACAAGATTATAAAAAGCCCTAGGGCATGACATATGCTTCCTTCATCTTGGAATCCTGACTCCCTGGCATCCAGCCTGGCATGCAGCAGGCATCCATACAGTTGAGTGGATTTGCTGAATTTCAATCTGCTTGTAAAACAGAATCAATTGAATCAAACAAGTGAAAATGTCCACTTGATCACAGTGATTTCAGATCACTCTAAGACAACAGGTAAAATTCAACAGCTGCTGTATTTCAAGATTTGAAAGGACCTGAAAAGTCATCTATTTTACCAGCCTTTGAAACCCTGAATCCTATTTCTTCATATATATGTATGTGTGTAATGTATGTGTACGTATACATTTTACACACATACATATATATGGATTTAATTTTACATTTTGAAGTGATGCTTTTCCCGAAGTTTCAAAAATTTGTTTTATTTATCTGTTTAACACAGAAGGCTTGTACTCAAATTCATGTTTAAGAAGTCACAAAAAGTGAAAAGAAGCATTAATACTCATCAGGCTTCAAGCAAATCTCATAAATATCTAATTGCTTTTAGGGAAAGAGCAACAGTTAATACAGACTATTTATTGGACTCTCAACCTCGTATCTGATGCAAATTTTTATCCTCTCTACCCATTTGTGAATACTGTTGACCACAGTATTACTGAAGATCCAATAAATGGATGAGTGACAGAATAACATATTAATAAAAATGGTGCTTTAAAAATAAAATGCCAAATAAACTGAAAGCAAAAATAAAAATGTATATAAACAGCAGTCACAAGTTTGGCATTTATTTAACTTTAACTTCTCAAAAAAGAAAAATTGGAAATTTTAACTATGAATTGATGGTTCTTTTTGAAAATGCTTTGCTCGACAATCCGCCTTATGAGTTATTGCCTGTTCAAGAACTAATCATTCATTCAAGAACTATTGATTTGACCATCTGCCAGGCAATTTTCTAGGCTCTAAGAATAAGGTGACAAATAAAGACTAGTGAGGTCCCTGCACTCCTTGAGCTTACATTTTAATGTGGAAAATAAACAACAAATGTTAGTTTCATATGCAGTAAGCTTCACATGAATTAAGTTCTGAAAATTATAGGCACTATAAAGGAAGTATATAAGAGGCTATAGTACTGGGCTTGTGCGACTCTAGACCCAGAGAGCAGCAAGAGATCTGAGGCAGGAAAGGATTGGGACTATTTGAAAAGCCGGGGTATGACCCAAGCTGAGAGCAAAACATGGCGATGCTATGAGGTGAAGGTTGAGGGAGACTGAACAGAGCCTGGTAGGCATTTAAATGGGCTTTGAATTTATTCTAATGGGAAACTAATGGAGACTTTTAAGCAGAAAAAAAAAGACACTATCTGATGGATGTTTAAAAGCACAACTGGAGACATTTTGTGAAGAATTATAGGAGGACTGGAGTGGATCTAAAGAGACTGCATAGATGGCTATTTCAGAAGTCCTGGCTGAAAGATAATCAGGCTTTCAATAACGTCCTGGCCATGGAGATAGACGCACTTAGTGGAATTAAGATGTTTTTTGGAAGTAAAACTAAGAAATGGTTAATCAGTATGGCCTTTAAAAAATGAGGAATCAAGGGTAATTCCTGCATGTTAACTTGAGCGTCTGGGTAAGATGATGATTAATGTGAGATAAGTAGGTTTAGGTATTGGTAAAACAAAATGGAGACACAATGTAAGAAGTCGGACATTAAAGTCAGAAGTGCCAAAGTCTGAGCTGAGACACATATTTAAAAATGTTTAGTGTATAGAAGAATGGGCAAGAAGGTAGATACAAAAGAGTATGTGATCCTAGACCCAGTGCCAGCAATTTCAACCCTTAGAAGCCAAGTAACATAAGATGCGCCATTGCAGAACTTTGAGAAAGGAGAGGATCATTAAATTAGCAGATAAAACAAGGATCTATCTAACAACTCCAGAGGGCAGAGTGTTTTAAGAATAATAAAGGTTGAGATAAGGATGAGATCACATCATAGGAGGAATTGGGACCACTGAGGTCAAGTGACCATCTGATGGGACAATAAGAAGAAAGGCTAGAACTTGTGGGCTGAAAAGTGGATGAGAAATAAAAAAATAGAGAGAGTGAGTATAAAAAAACTTTCCTGAAAAAAATTTTGATGCACATGAAGTGAAATCGTACAGGAGTTGGAGTGCACACTACCAAAAGGAGTACAAATTCATTGTCCAGCACAAAGTTCTCCAGTGACTACAATGCTTATAGCTCACTCGCATTTCACCTCCAAATTATATTTTTCAATATTTCTTCACCCTGTTCTCTACAGGGCCCCAAAAACTGTGTCAGGCATTTTTCTGCTTCTGTGTCTACTTTAATTACCTAGTTTCACTTCTGGCTCTGTATCTTAAAAAACGCTCCCACCTCCTATTTGCCTATCCTCCTCCAAAACAATGCTCATCTTCCATTCATCATTGAATGCTTCCCTGCGATTCCAGTCAGCAGTGAATGTCTCAAAGCCGTGACGATTTGTTGCCTGTTCATTTTAGAGGTTAAAGACCAAGACAGAACCGTGACCACGTTTCCAGGAATCTCCAAATCCTACACTGCCAAAAACAGAGAGAAAAAGGAGGAGATAATGAGAGAGGACTGGCCTTACTGGGGAGATTCAAACTTGTTTTACTACTCAGAGGAGGTAAAAAACAGAAAGACAGATACCAATTTTTAGATATCTTTGTGGTATGGGGAGCAGAAAATGTGAGAAGTCATATACAGGAAAAAAATGCAGGAGAATAGAGATTCAATATTCCTTGGAGCACAGAAATAGATTATTTCTACTTGCAATTTCTTTCAAATCCATTTGTGCATCTCTGGCTAAGAATGTTAGCAAGTCCTTCTCTCTTACCAAACAGTCAAGTCGCAGTGAGACTGACATGAGAGAAGAAAGACACATTCCCTTTTCTTGGCCTTTCTTTGGAATTCACTAACAGGTCTTGAGGCAACTCATTTAACACAATTTAACTTCCATGTGTTAAACTTTTCCTAAAAACAATATAAACTTATTATAAGCAAGAAACTATTATGTCTGCCTGAGTAGGTACTTTTGCTTGTGTGTTTTTATTTCTGTAGGGTTCTGTAAATTGAGTACTGGTGAGATTCATAAACAGATGTTAAAATTATAAATTTAATCACTATGATTGTCAACCAAAAACACACTTATTGGTAGGAATAATTTTCACTATATCATTGGAGGACTTCCTACTATATAAAATCAGAAGCCATACCATTATAGTGCAATTTTCCCTGAAATTCCTTGAGAAGCAACTTACTCAAGCATCCTTTTATTTCTGTGATCGAGTAACTCAGTCAGTCAGTATACATGCATGAATTAATGGATGGATGAGTTGAAATTCTCCCTGAAGTAGTTTGAATCTCCTGAGACAGAATTTTTTTTAAAAAATGAACTATTCTCATATCTTCCTCACCAGTGTTCACCACATCTCTGGGTGGATAAATTTATCTAGCTGACATAAGAGTGGATAATTAAGAGCAGTGGTTATAGTTAATAAAATAACTGAACACATTTAAAAATGAGATTTAGAAAAGCTTTTCCCGAATTATAAGTTCTAGAGATGTGAAGTGTTCCATGGGGGAAAAAAAGCTTCAAAAAACTCACGTGTTAATAGATTTCCAATGTACATTACACTTGCAGGTAATACGAGAAGAAATAAAGTTAGAAGCATTGAGTTAGAAAAATCTTTTCTACTGAATTTTAGACAAGGTCTACTTTCTCATTCTAAGCATGATGCCTTTGCCATGTTATTCTCTGCATCTGGTCCCTCATCTCACTCTCTCTGGTTTTGAAGATCAGTTAGACTGTATCAGTGACTTAACACCATAACTCTCCTGCCAGAGGAAGTGACTTTCCAGGGCAACTGTCCTTCCTGCGGCGTTTCACGCTAGTAACCACCGTGCAATTCAACTAATTCTCTCTTGCCGCTAGGTCAGTTGACCATTGAGACCTCCATTTTCACCATGACATTGGAAGAAAAAACCTGGAGAATTGCTTGAGGACTTTCAACTGCCTTAGCTTAGAAGAATCATGCATTCCTACTTCTTCTCACTTTTCTTTGGCCAGAATTAATCATCTCTATACCTAACTTCAAGTATCCTGGAAGTATATTTCCTTTTTCTTTCTTTCTTTTCTATGGCCAATGAGGAAGGGAGAACCAGATATTTGTGGAACTAGAATGTCTACTACGCTCTACACAAATTTTACCCATGTTTCTGTGATTGTCACCCATATGTGCAACTTACAAAGTGACTATTCCAGAAGCATCCTTGCCACAATGAAATGCATTTTCAACCACTGTTGTAGAACTAATTGCATTCATCTCCTCTAATTGAGGATCAAACTATCAGATCTCACATGTTGAGTACTTTGATTGCTGCCCTAAAGTTATCCTCTCCATTCATCCGTCATCATTCCCAATGCTACCCTCTTTTGGTAGCATATACTCCCAGATCAAAGTCAGTCTTTCAATTTTGGGGGACAGATGGCCTTGCAGCTCAGAATCTGAAGTCATACAGAGTGATTTTAAGTACTGGCAACAATGTTTACTAGATAGGTGACCTTGGGAAAGTTATTCAACGTTTTAGTGCTTTGCGTTCCTCACTTGTAAAATAGAGACAATCCTGGCTTCTACCTTGTTGGATGATTATGATAATCAAATCAGAAAACAAATGCAAATGGTAACTATTACTAGTAAAGGTCCTTATATCTTTGATCCCATCTTATTTGCACCATTTTTGTATGCTAACTGAAAACTGTCTTTTACTGTATGAATCTGAATTTTCTGTTTGATTTGTTTTCTTCCATGGTCTTTAATGCCACAAGGATAGAAAATGTGGAAACTGTTCTCCTTGTTCTCAGTTACCTCTTTTAAACTATTTCTTCCTCTTTTTTCTCCCCTAGGGCAACAACAACAAAAAATCTCTGTCTCTTTGAGCCAAATGCTTTCAAGAATACTATCCTTCTCCTTAATTCTGCTATATACAGTCATTTGAAACCCATTGCCAACATGAGCACTGACAGAATTCAGAGATAAGGCCATTCTAGGTGAAATTATGTCATAGTAGTCTGGATCATCTAGGTGACTGCCTTTTAACTCAATGCATAGAATTTGCAGACTTCTTGAAATATATCTCAGAATATGCCAGTATTTTAATTTTTTTGATATGTCAGCAAAAAAAAAAAAAAAAAAAAAAAAAGGAAGGAAACTACCTGGCCACTAAGTTTCTGCCAGATCCTAGCAGATGAGATCTGCCTCAGCATTTGGATCTTACATAATCAAGGAAAAGGAATCTGCTTTTACATGCACTAACTCAAAAGCTATTATTTGGTAAATAAGTGAAATACTACATCTTTTCCACAGAATTTCAAATTTGAGGGGATGTACAAGGTGAGAGTGTATCTTTGCCAGTATTAAGCATAATTTCAATGTACCAGATAGAGAGGAAGGAAGGAAGGAAGGAAAAGAAAGAAAGCAAGAAAGAAAGCAAGAAAGAAAGCAAGCAAGAAAGAAAGAAACAAAGCAAGGAAAAGAAAGAAAGAAAGAAAGAAAGAAAGAAAGAAAGAAAGAAAGAAAGAAAGAAAGAAAGAAAGAAAGAAAGAAAGAAAAAGAAAGGAAGGAAAGAAAGAAGGAAGGAAAGAAGGAAAGAAAAGGAAGGAAAGAAGGAAAGAAAAGAAAAGAAGAAAAAAAAAATCAGCAGTGAAAGACCTGGAGTCAGAAAAGATGTTTAGTTGAACGAGAGTTTGCTCCATCTTTTACTTTCCGATGGTTAATCTCCAAAGGCAGTGGCAGATAATGTGAGTAGTGAGTGCTACAGGAGGAAAGCAGAGCTTTAAGCATTTAATTCAGTGATAGAGGAAGAGACTAGGACAAAGTGACTCAGTCATTTTGACAGAGCTACTCAAAGCGTGCCAGGAACACGGCATTGCCTGGGAAGGATAGAGGTGGGAGGAGAAACTGATGATGCAGTAGAAACACCACATGAGCTGTCATTCCAGCTTTCCTGGCGAGGGATATAGAGTCAATTTGATTAGATTTTAGAGAAACTATCCAGAAAAAACAGGAGGCTATGAACTTGACAGAGTGTTATCACTCACTACCTAAATCTCACAGAAATGTTGAGGCTGAATAGAAAAAAAATAACATATTTATTAAAATGATCACTAAGATGCCAGAGAAGTTTCACATAAATAGGCTATTATCAGTTTCCACCCACTAGCCTCTCTTCATCCTTTGGTCAGCTCCTGTAGTAAGCTATATTTCCTCATTTAAAAATGTGACAAATTGTTTCCCAGAGTGCTACATGCATTGCACAGAAAATGTCATTAAAATCAAATATTTCAGATAACAAACATAGTGGGACAAAAGGGGCCTGGGAGAGTCAGGAGTACAGCCGGATAAAAGAGAAATGACAGTTCAACAGAAGTGAATTCAGCAGGAGATACTGTTTACAGTTTTAACAGGGAATAAGGCCACAGAGATAAGCTAGAAATCAGAATGAAGACATTTTGCTACTATTTCATAATGAACAATGATAACCAGCTGCTGTTTACAACATATTTGATTCTACTAAAATCAGTCAATTTGTCATTACCTCTGACATTTATTTAGCCTTTGCCTGTGGCGGCGTGGCGTGTGATGGCACACTGAGTTTCGTTTTGTTTATTCTGTGATTTGGTATCATTAAACATCTGAGCGTTAGATGTTATTCAGATGATAGTTATGGAATATTGCAATTAATTGTAAATGGATTTGGAAACGGGAACTGCCTCACTACCATAGCTTTCTCAAATGGCATCTATAATAAATAACAATTTCCGCCAAATTGTAACTAATTAGCATGGAGCAAGATGCTAAAATGCTCAAAAGGAAAAACACTAGCAAGATGTTAATTCTATAGCAAAATGGGTATTCAGTTTTTTCATGTGTTCTACTGAATATTCCACTGAACAGTTAATTTTTAAAAGCAATCGATGCCTGAAAGTGTGAGCCTATGGTATAGCCACTCAGATCTGAGCTCCTTTTGGTTACCAAGGAAACCATCTCATGGACGTTCACATAATTAAACTGTAGACAGTGGGAGGAAACACCATAAATATAGGAACAGACTCACTTGATTCTTTTATTTCTATGAGAAAAACTCTCCCTATGACCATACATGCACTAAAAAAATACAGAAAGATGAGAGTGATACTGTGTCCATGACAGACATAAGCAGGGTAATACTACATACGTTTACTCAGAATGTGAGATTTAACAACGGGAAGGTCACTAAAATTGCTCAAGTTTTCAATGTTAGAGAGATGAGCACCAGGAAAGCTTATTTTCATTGGAATTACAATGATATTTTCATCTTAGATATTCCCCCAAACAAATAGAGATCATTTTTGTCTTGCAAAGCTTGGCAAAATTCCCTGTCAAAAAAGATCAGGAGTATTGTCAGGTTATATCCTCAGATTTTTGTCTGATTGGCTGTAAGTAGTGATCTCAGGCTTTATTAGGTCCACAAATATTTCTGAGTTCTGAAAATTATCAATTATTTAAATACAACTCAAAGAAAATGAAACGAAAACAAATTTTTTAAAAACCTGCCTTTTAAGCATTAGAATACCAACTCCATGAGTTGATGTTTTAGTCCTGTTTTCAATGATTTCCTGGCATTAGGTACAGACCTTAGCCTATTTTACCCATCAGCAAAATGGGTCCTTTTGCTCTGGCTGTCTTGCCACACTTCCCCCTTCCTTTATGCACGTGGGCCTCTGGCTTCCTCCACAGCACTTGCTGCCCATTCCAGGGCATCCAGGCAAGCTGATCAATGACAGCTCCCCTGGGGGCGCAGGCATGAGTCTCAATCCAGGCTGATTCTCTATCAGAGAAACACGGAAGTTGATTGGAATCCACTTCCTGCTGCAAAAGTTCATGATATTGCCTTATTATCTGTCTCAGCCAATGTCTGGCTTTCAGGGCTTCCTTGAATTCTATCAGCATCTCACCATTCTTCTAGTTTATCCACCTTTTTCCCCAAATTCACTGCAGTAGGTTTCATTGGAGTTGAGCCAAAGAGTACCAAAAGTAACCCAATGTTCTGCTCTGACTATGGCAGCAAAAAACATTTTGTTATAATAACAATTACCCTAGCTTCTCAATAATAATTGATGTTAAAAAGGAATCCTATGCTAACTAAATGTCTTAAATGACTTCATTGAATAATCATCATAAATATTAATTTAATAATCCATCAATAATCAATGGATCATTTATATAGACTGCCTCATGCAGAGCTAAATAAAATCCTTCATTTAAATTTTAAAGGCTAAACCCTAGTTCAGGAAGTCTAGCTTTGGAATAGAAAGTATACACACAGTCTCTGTTTGTGTTTATTATATTAAAAGTTAAAATTTCATTCACCATCAGAGGTGAACAGAATGATTGGCACAGTACAAATTTCAGCATGATTCCTCAAGCAGATTTCAGTGAATGGGAAATAATATCCAAATTTTAAAAATATTTCTAAATCTAGAAAAAGAAAATGCCAATTTGTGAGTTGTGTAGTAGATATATGATATACTTAGAGAGAATTTAAAATAAGGTGATATGAACGTCAATTAGAGCTCTTTACAATTTTAACAAAACAATGTTGGCATTTTATAAATATTACCTATGCTCTTATTCACTCATTCATCAAGTATTTATTTAGTGTCATTATGGGCCAGGCATTGCTTCAGTGCTGAAGATAGAACAATGAACAAAAGGGGCAAACATCCCTGCCTTCATGAAGATTATACTCTGGTTTGAAATACAAACACATAACGACATTGTAAGAGAGTGATTGTACATCCATGATAAATACAAAGGGGGCAAAAGCAAGAAAGGACAAGCATGTTACAGAGAGGACAAGGAAGGCCTGGAAGAAAGGGACTTTTGGTTAAAGATCTGAGCTAAGGGAGGAGGAAAGCAATGGGGATATTTGATGGAAGAATAAACAGCATGCATCTTACCACTGCTTGTTTTGTTAAAATCTTTTCCTAGTGCTGATTATCTCAGACATTTAAAAGAACACTTAGGAGATAAATCCTGAGAGAGGATAGCGAATGCAAAGGCCCTGAGGTAATAAAGAGCTTGAAGTATTTAAGAGGAAAATGGGTCCAGATGGGAACTTTGTAAGGATGGCATTTTAAGGAAACAGAAGGGAGGATAGAGTCACACCAAGCTGGAAAGGAAGGAGGTTCCAGTTAGCAATGGGCCTTGGAGTTCTTGTTGGAACACTGTATTGTATTCTAGATGAGCAATGATGCAAAGATTTTTAAAGCAAGGAAGTGATGTAATCTGATTAATATTTTCAAAAGGTCACTTTTAATCTTTCAAGAACTGGAAATAAGTGGGTGAAGAAACAGCACAATTGGTTAGAAACTGTCCTGTTTTAAGCTAGATTTGCTCAGTCTCGTGTTGAAAATGTAACCTTGAGAAAAACTGGTTGAGGTAAACTTCTCTTCTGAGAAACAGCTCGTTTTAATTCAGCTTCATTGGAACAGAGTGAACTTTAAAAATGACATCAACAAGTCTCCAGCCTGATGCCAAACCATCATCTATCAAGATAGAGTACATACTTTCCTCAGATCTTCACCCTTTTTATTTATTGTCTACCTCCCTTCACCATAATGCACCATACCCCACGAGGGGGAGTGCTGATCTATCATATTCATTTTTTTAATTAATAGATTTTATTTTTTTAGAGCAGTTTTAGGTTTACAGAAAAACTGAGCATAGTACAGAAAGTTCCCCTAATTCCTCCCGCACACATCTTGCATTCACACGGTACGTTTGTTACCATGACGAACCAATATTAAATCATTATTATTAACCACAGTACAAAGTTTACATTAGGACTCACTCTTTGTGTTGCACAGTCTCTGGGTTTTGACATATGCAGAAAGGCATGTTTCCACCATAGCAATATAATAAAGAAACATGACATTATGCTATGTTCCATCTCTCCATCCCTCTTCCTCCTCCCAGTCCTCTACCCTTTTTAACTCTTCATAGTTTTGCCTTTTCCAGAATGTAAAATCACACAGTATGTAACTTTTTTCAGATAAGCTTCTTTCACTTACCAATATGCACTTAAGTTTCCTTGTGTCTTTGCATAACTTAGCTCATTTATTTTTATCACTGGAAAAGATTTCACCGTATGGATGTACCACAGTCTGTTTATCCCTTCATCTATTGAAGGACATCTTAGTTGCTTCCAAGTTTTGGTAATTATCAGTAAAGTTGCTGTACACATTTGTGTGCAGTTTCTGTGTGAACATAAATTTTCAACTTCCTTGGGTAGATACCAAGAAGTACAATTGCTGTATAATATGATGGGGGCATATTTATTTCTATGATAAACTACCAAACGTCTTCCAGAGGTGTTACGCATTCCTACCCACAATGAATGAGTGTACCTGCTGCTTCACATCCTTCCCAGTTTTGATGTTGCCCTATTTTTGATTTTAGCTATTCTATTATAGAGATGGTATCTCATCCTTGTTTCCGTACTTACTTCTAAATTCCCAGTATCTGGAATAATGTCTGACAGAGAAAGATATGTGTGTGGTTTGTGTGTGCGTGTGTGTGTGTGTGTGCGCGTGTGTGACAAATACAGAGAGAGAGAGATACAGAGACAGAGACAGAAAATGAGAAGAGGAATCAATCTAAAAACTATCAGAATCAATAATGAGAAAATTCAAATGTGTTGCACACAAATCAGTAGGATTTAGTATAAACAGCAGGGTACAGTAAATCATATTACCAAGGATTTGGACACAAAGTATGTAATTGTACTAAGGAGAACAAAATAGTAATTGAATACATGGATAAGCATATAGAGTTTTTAGATAGGACAACTAAAAATTTTAGAGAATTCTCCAAAGATTTTCAAAAGATAAATTTTACCTTAATAAAAATCCCCCAAAGTTCATTTTTTTCTTACGTTGACTTAGTGATTAGAATCAACAGTAAGAATATATCAAAGAAAGACTAGACTAATGAATTCTGCAAATCAGTTGCTCTACATCAAGCAATATTGCCTTCCTTGAAGGGAAAATATCTTAATCTCAACTCTCTCATTACCTTTTCCTTCAAGCCTGTCTCTTCCACACCATCTAAATACACCCTCACTTTCTGCTCATTTCTGAAGCATCTTCTTGCCATTAAAATCATTTTGCCCCAAATACCCTTTTATTGAAGTTGCAATTATTTAGCTCCATTCAGTTCTACTTTAAAAAACTTATCTTTCATACAAAACACTCTGCATATAAAAGACTTGTCTCATAACTTACACTCACAGAGGAGTCTTTTCCCTAGCAGATGAGAAGAGAAACTCACTAGCATAGAGACCATTTTGAACCTTCTTTGTCCCAGGTCAGCTGTTTTTGTCTCTGTTATCTGATTTGATATTCACAATAAACCATTATCTCAGTTAATCTCTGTAATAATGCTAGGTTTTAATACCTCCATTTTATATATAAAATCCATGCATTTAGAGTTTAAGTTGCACAGAAGAGCACATACTGTAAAGTATTACAAAGTCTGAGATCAGGTCTATGATCAATACTGACATCTTTTAGGAAAACAGTTCATTTAGAGATGCAATGAAATACACAGACATGAGCTTGATTTGGACGTGAGCCTTTTCATGAACTTCCCCAACGCTGCCTCCATGTATAGACTATTTTGTTAATCAAGGGTAGAAAATCCATTTGTAGAAATCATCTCTCAAGAAGTTATGTATTAGGATGATTTGCCTTCCAGGGGTCCTTTCATACAATTCCAGCAAGAGGAAGATGTCACACTGCCAAAGCCTCGACTGGGCCACATAAGCCCAAGACCAGCTGCTTCTATTTTCTTGTTTTGCATCTGTGTCTAATAACCCATGCTTGACTTTGATGCAGTCATTGGCAAGTTAACGTTTCTCCAAATCCAGGGTTTAACCCAAGAATAAAGTTTCAGGCTTTGTATTTTTAAGAACTTAACCCATTTTCCCCACTTAAACCTCCTTATCTCGCTTAACGTAACTACGTGTGACTCAGCATTTCCCTAGTACTGATGTACGTCGTTTGTTCAGGTAATTCACACGCCATCTATCCTACATTTGTTCCATTTCTTCCTCAACACTGAAAGACACTTATAAAATTATTCTTATGGTAGTTTATCCTGTTAAATCTACTCTGATAGGCAATGTTTCATGACTATGGTCTTTTATCCTCACTTAGACTTCATATCATCTATAAATGGGATATCATCTCATCCATTTATTCCCTCAGGAAACTTATTGAAAGCCTAGATTTTTTCAGACACTGGAAGGAACTACAGATTAAAAGGGATATGAATATTATTCCCAAATTCATGTCACAATGAAGAAGAAAATATGAGTAATAATAATCATAATCATAAAATTAAAACAATAACCATCATTTCTTGCATCTACTATGTTTCAGATACGTGGTAGAGGCTAGAATTCCAACACTAATTTTCCAGCATCCTAAGGTGGTTCCTCAATTCCTCTAGACTTTGTTTATCATTCAGTAAACAGTGAGAAAGTGAAAGTTGTGTGTACAGGACACCTGGGAGGGGCCTGTCAAGAAGGGGGCAGGGAGAAATTGAGGACTTTAAGGGAAAGTTCTCATATGTGCAGAGTATATTTTAGATCTTTTTTTTTTCTCAGTGATTTCTGCACATTCTTTTTAATCTATCTCAACTATGTTCTTATTACATTGCACTTCCCTTTTAACATAAAATACAATGTTATACATTAAAAAATTACTATAAAATATTGACCAAAACAGGGTCTTCAGAATGCCACTGAAAATCTCTCTATAGTTGCTATTTAGAAATTATTTTCTTTAATTGCAATTATTGACTACTATCCCAACCATACAGCTGTCTTTATCGCTCTGCTTTATGTGTAAGCTATATATGATATATATGAGACTTGTCAAATCATTTACTTTCATCTCTGACATTTCTTAAGTCTGTCGGTCTCATAAAAGAAAATTTAAGTTCTCAGTGATTATTATCTTCTTATTTTACTCCTATACAAGTATTTCTTCACAAATGCTTAGAATTCAATTTCTATGAGGTTTTCTGTGTTTGAGTCAATGCTACAATCTCGTACTTAGGAGAGCGTCTGGCACAAGGCAGGTGCTCACCTACTGGTTGTTGAAATAAATGAAGCAATGATCGCTTGCCTGCATTAAATTTATTCTGGAGCAAAGATGGTACCTGATCTAAGGGCACTGAAATGTATCTGCTGGTTCATTTTCAAAATTAGAATTGCTTGTGTTCTAGAAGGTTCTGGTTCAGAAAAATCAAAGAGGTAATCTCACACTTGAATTGCAAATGATATAAAAGCATAGTAGGCAAGACAAGCCCTGTATAGGAAGACCATGGACTAATAGACAAGCCAAGAAAATCCCGAACTTTCTTCTTGCCACTGACTGTGAGCCCAAACCCAGTAGCAATGATAGACTTTATTCCTCCCTAGTTTATTCACATAGGCATATCAAATTCGGACTCTTAGTCTCTAAACATTTAAAGCAAAGCTCTTTATTATGATGAAGTGAAAAAGAAAGCATATCGAATCAAAAGCCCACCGCCAATCTACTTTTTCCTGAGTTTTTAATCCACGTTAATGGAATGTCCAGTCCTACTGTTTGTGGCTGACACTAGACTACACATCGTAGCTTCTCTGAGGTCTTGCTTCATTTACTGTTTAAGGAAAGTCAGAGAGTCCAGTGTCTTAAATGATCATCTGAACAAGGAATACATGCATTCAACCATTCCAATCTGTAGCAAGGGCTCAACTTTTGTATTGCATTATCTGAAATAGAGTTTATTTCTTACTGACCCATTGCTCTAAAAGTTCCTGTTATGAAAATGAGTCTTTCTTTTTAGTAAGATTGACTCTGCTAACATTGGGCGTTAATACATTTTTCAGGAAATGTGGACAAAATAAGAATATTATTTTCATAAGAGAGTATTTAGAGAAATGACATTTGCACTTTCCAGCTCATTTCTAATGGAGGATAATCTCATAAAGAACTCTATGTATTTTTCTACTTGCAAGTGTCCTTCTAATTTGCAAAATCTGTAAAAGCATATGTATAGCGTTTGGAATTCATATTTTCAGGTCCTCTCTGTAATGAAGAATGTAGTTAATCAGGGCCAGTGGAACAAATTAGGTTCTCACACAACCACTTCAAGGCGTCCAGGCTCTTGTTCAGAATACTTAACTTCCTTTTTAAATCTGAAAAATCTTTCCTTCAAAAAGAAAACGAAGGACAATATGAGCTAAAGATTTCTTCCTCTCTCTCAAGCAGCATGTCATAGTATTGGTTTGGAATGTCCCTTTTAAAACTCTTTAAAATGTTTTTTATTTCAGTAGCCTTTAAAAGTCTTTTTCACCCCCAAGTAATTTTAAAAACATTAAATCATTTAAAAATTCAGTATTCCTAAAACACTTTTGTAGATACATACCATGATATTTTTTTTCTTGGCTTGGAGTCCAGTTTTATAGATTTTAGATGGGAGCATCCAACTATGAACTAGTTTATCTCAGTCCCTGGAAGCATTCTGGAGACTCCTTTCCCATCTCAGTGAACTTTTCACTCCTGAATTGTCACTATAATGATACATTCTAATCTCTTCCAGGAAATGAATCCTGACAGTCTGCCACAGGCACTGAGATTGTAAACATTATTAGTCAGTATCTCATTTGAAATGTTTTGTTATCCTAAGCCTTCACCAAAAATTTTTAAAAAAAGCATTATTTGGAAAAGACAATAAGTTAATGAAGTCAGAGGAAAAAAGTAATTATTAACTTAAATTATATATATTATAACCAAAGCAGCTGTTTGAAAAAAACATTTTATAAAACTTTACAAACACTTAATTTATTTTTTAATACATCTCTTAGTCTCTTTGGATGGTTATAAATATAGTTTTGTAACTAATACTACAAACTCAGAGGGTCACCTTGACAGAGTTGAGAGCTTTGATGTTTAGTGAAACATTTTGATATCGGCATCTCTAACTATTGACCTTATTACTTGCTTACCTGTCTCCAAGCAATCTGAACTTTATTTTCTTCATCGATAAAACATACCTCACAAAGTGCCCATAAACATGGAAATTTACACTTTTAAGTATCAGTGTGTCTTTTTGTAGTCAGCTTCACTTATCAATTGGCTGTTTTTGCCTTTGCTTTTATTTTCCTTATACATTTTAGAATTGATGAAATAAAATTCATTGTTTAAGGCAAAATAAGAAAAAAATTAAATGTAATTTTTTTTCTGCCTCTTTGGGTTTTTTCCCTCTCCTCCGGTGTGCACTGTATACCTGCATTATGCATTAACCAGATCTCAGTGGCAGGAAAACCTGCTCACCTATAAAGAGAAATTTTTCTTCTTCTGACACCAGCCATGTAACTCCTTAGAAGACAGCATTCCTTTCTCAATCCTGTAAGGGGTCATGATGACCCAACACTGGCCTTGTACATGTGGACACCTTTGGTGAACTTTATGTGCAATGCCAGTGTATCATTTCTCTTAAAGACAGCAACTGGTATGAAGCAGACAGAGTCAGACAACCTGGGGAGATACTGGGCTGCAGCTAGTGGGGGTTCTTAGTTTAAATACTTACTCCTGACCTTACTAGTGTTACTAACTATATTATTTGTAATATATTTACATTATTATTTCTTGCATCACCAACGTGTGACTGAGCCTCCAATAAAAATAATGATGACTAAATGACTTGAAATGATTGACCAAATATATAATTCTATAAGATCAATAGTTATAAGAGTGTAACTCTGGATGTGGGAAGAGGGAACCATTTCCTGGATGATAACAGACAAGCAGTCCAGAGACTTTGGGTGACTGTTAACAGGGCCTAAACCAGTAATAGCACGTTGAGTGGATCATCAAAAAAAAATCCTTATCTCACCTGGGAATGAGCATTTCTAGGGCCATGGGACAAATGGGTCACAAAATGCCTCCCAAGCGTTGGTCAAAATTAAGACCAAAAGGCAGGGGATTGTAAACTAAAGAATGTTGCCCACCATCTATTTCTACACGAATCAAGCCATTAGCCACTACAATTGCTGACCTACAATATATCCTGAAAGGAATTCAGGGCAAATATCAGGACGAGGCACTGTGCGCTCTGGGAAAACTGGCAGAACAGAACTTCAGATGCTTAGATACTTTCAGGAAAAGATGCTATGAACCCAGTTTCTTTTATCGTCCCATACATAAGGAATCACTAACACCATTAACTAAGATAGCTGTTCCTTGTGAATAGCAGTAACTTTATACCAAGATGTGTGCTTGATGCATATACTTCTTTGCCAAAATGATATATACACTAGCCTCCCTCATTACCTCTTTGGAACAGTCCTCAGAGCTTTATGAAAGACTGTCTCCCAAGTTATAATCCTCAGGTTGACTCGAGCAAATTTTCCATTTCTTTCTTAAATTGACAACTGATTAAGGTTTTCGTTGGCAGAATCATCCTGTCGATTTGTGCAAAAAGTCCTGAGTGGTTTCAACTGCAATTGGGTTGAACCCATAGATCAGTTCAATCTCTGGGCAACTGACATTTAACAATATTAAGCTTCCATACTGAACTTTCCATGTTTAAGTGTGGTACCTCCCCATTTATTACATCTCCTTTGATTTATTTCATCAGTGTTTTGTTATGTTTAGCACATATACAGATCGTGCCTGTATTTTGGAAGATTTATACCTATTTCATGTATTAATACTTCTGGTAATCATTCTTTTAAATTTTATTTTAATTTCTAATTATTCATTGCTAGCATATAGAAATATAACTGGCATTGAATATTAACTTAATAATTGACCATCTTGCTAAACTCACTTTTTGGCATTAGTATCTTTTTGTAGAGTCTTAGGATTACCTGTATAGACAATTTTTTAAGTCTCAGCTGTTACTCTTGACTTTCTGGGTTTCCAATGACATGTATTTTAGATCATTTAATTTTATATCATATTTCTTGGATGTTCTGGTCATTTCTTTTTTTTTACAATTTTCTGTGTGTATTTGTTTGTATAATTTCGATCTGACCTATCTTCAATTTCACTGATATTACCTCTGATGTGTCAAGTCCACTGGGTAGCCTGTCAGAAGTCTTCTTCCTTCCTTGTTAATGTGTTTTTACATTTGATTCTTTCTTACAGTTTCTGTATATCTGCTGAAATTACCCAGTGGACCACGCATACAAAAATTCTCTTTTGCACAAGAGACTTTAACATTTTCATTAGAATTATTTTAAATTTCATTTTTGATGTCACATCTGTTCCTGGTTTTTTCTTGTTTTCTTCCCTGGGTGATGTTTTTTGCTTAGTTTTTTCCATCTCTCATATTTGTGTGTGTGTGCGGATAGCAGGTATATTGTCTTGAGCAGTAGATACTGAAGCAAATTAATTGTTATGAGTACAATGGGCACCTTTTCCTTCTGCTGCAATTTCAGTGTGACAGGTGGAGTCAATCTAGTCAGAAGTTAAGATGGGGCTTTGATTTCATCTTGCTGTATTTACCCTCAAGAACCACAGGACTCAAATTCTTCTAACATTACCTTATCTTTAGAGGTGAGACTGGTTTCCAGGAGGGTTCCTCCCTCCTAAGAGCCACTCCACTTTTGATTTAGGTCTTCTCTGCATCACGCCTTAGAGGATCCCTCTCCATGCTCTTTCTCTTCTGCAAGCAATGTTGATACTACTTCTTCCTGGATGTTTGTTAATCTGGTGGTGGTTTTGGAGGAGAAGGAGAAGAAGTCTTTCCTATCATTCTGCTTACTCTTCAGTCTCAGGGAGAACTGAGTCCCTGGGTCACAGGGATGGGACCTTCTCAGCTTTAGACCTGGTCCCTGGCTGTGGCTCTGGACCCAACCTCTTTGCCTGCTCCTCACCACTAGTAAGGTTTTAATATTTTATTTTATTTTCCTTGATGCGATAGTTTTTCACCTGTGCCCTAAAAGCAAGTTCTGTTTTTCTTTCCAAAGTGTTTTGGAACTCTATTCTGTAGAAGAGATAGGGAGAAAAGGCCAAGTGGTGCTCCAGACCCTTCCCACAGTAACTGGGATTTTCTTCTCCAGTCCTTTGCTGCTAGGGAAGGGATACAGGACCCTCATCCTGCCCCCAGTCTTATTAAGAGGAACCTATAATTAATAATTAATAATTAATTCCTTTGTTTTCCTGATCACATGTGGTTCTGTATTTTCTTACTAGGTCACACTCAACTCTTTGTAATTAATTTAAAATTTTAGTTGAGTTGTTCTTATCAGTGTCTGGCAGCATCTTCCCCGTGTAAGCAAATGCTCACTTCCTAGTCTCTCCCCAGAGGTGATGGATTAGCTGTTGGCTCTGCATCATCAAGCTCCTTGACAAGTTCAAGAAAAGTTGTGAATCCACTGACTGTCCATAGGGCTTGTTGTGTTGTGTTGTGTTGTTGTTGCTAGGGCAGGAGTAATGTTCTCTCCAGCTTTCTATTTCCTAAACTGAGCTGGAGTTTTGCAACCCTTAAGCAAGTACATTCCAAAACACCAAAGAAAATAACAGATAAGCAAGGTGAATAACACCTTTATGATCTGACATAGACCTTCCAGACACAGATTCATTTCCTTCTTCTCCTTTACAACTGAATATTTTAAGTCTCATTGCCTCCATTTCATGTCACACATACGTGCGCATCAATCCAATTCAATTTTTAATCTGTTCGGTTTTGTCACTGAGATAATTGACATTGTCACTATAAACCACTACGTGCAATGAACATTTGTCATTTGCATCTTACTTGATCTCTCAGCAACACATGACACTGCTTAATCATCTCCTTCTTTACAAAAGTCTTTCCTCCCTTAGCTTCATGACCTCAGGCTTCAAGTTTTCCATCTACATCTCTGTTTGCTACTTCTGAGTATCTTCTGCAGACTAATATTCTTCTTCCTCCTCTAAGACATTAAATATTGGAGCCCCTGAACACTGGAATCAACGTCCTGTTATTCTTATTTATTCTATAGCTTCAATTGCTCTCGTTACACAAACTATTTCCTAATGTATGTGTCTGATACAGGCTTCTATTCATAACTCTCATTCACCTTTTCTCCCACCTTTATTGAGGTATAATTGACAAATAAAATTGTGAGATGTTTAAAATATACAATATGATTTTTTATATATAGTAAATACATACATATACATAGTAAAAAGATTCTCCCCATTGAATTAATTAACATATGCCTCACCTCATATATTTCCTTTTTTCTTTTTTTGGTAAGAACATTTAAATTCTACTCTTGTAGCAAATTTCAATTATACAATTCAATGTTACCACCTATAGTCACCATGTTGTACATTAGACCTTCAGAACTTACCCATCTTATTACTGAAAGTTTGCACCCTTAACCAACTTCTCCCTATTTCCTCCACCCTCTAGTGCCTGCTGCCACTTTCTGTTTTTTTTTTTTTTTTTCATAGCTCTCATTCTACTCAATATTCCTATCTGGATGAGTTTAAAGCATCTGAAATGTAAAGTGTTCTCAACTCAATTTGTGCCCCTCTATCCTCAGTCACTAGTGAGCTCCCATTGAGCTGTCTCTACAAGCTAGACTTCTTGGAGTTACACTTAGCACACTGATGATGATCAGAGAGGTCTGTACCCACCTGCTGGGCAGTTTACTCATTGCCCTCTGATCCTGCTTATGCTCAGTCCCAAATATGCCACTTTCATTTGCAGTGATCTTTTGGTAGGGGTCCCATCTTTAGAACCTAGTTGGTCTAACAGAATTTAACTTTGGCCACACAGTCACTTGATATCCACAGTCAAATGAGCTGTCTCAGTCACTACTGAGCAGGACACCAAGAGCTGGTTTTCAAGTTGTGTATACTTAGATGTTACTGATGATGTGCTTTGCCTGAGAATCCGAGGAGTTCTATGTTGCAATCCTCCTATTGGGATGGGGCTGACTTAAAATTCACACAAGCACCTTCCCCATCACCAGGTATCTCTAGTACTAGAGTGTCTGCCTGATCTTATGGCTCAAGCAGCAGTTGTTTTTGTCCCACGGCCTGGATTTGCTGCAGAATTCTTTCCTTATCTGGATCCAGTTCAAAGCTGGCAGACCTGCGCGTCACTAAGTGAATGGGTTGGAGAAATGCAAAATAAGCTGCCTTCTGAACATACTTCCCACACATCAGACTTCTTTCTTGGTGGCAGGCAGGTTGCAATGTCCTATATTTATATGTCCTTTATGGAGAAGATATCCCAGCATCCTTCAGCCCACTGGACCCCAGGGTACTTAACTTATATGGTAGGCCTTAAATCTCTATAGGATTTATTTCTTACCTTCTCAAATATCTGTCCTGAAGCTTCCCATACACGGGTCACATCGTCACATCTTGCTCATCAACTCACATGTTGGTAGCAGTGGGGTGGAGCAATGTGTTCTGCAGAATTTGCAGACGGTTCGGTTCCATTGAACTATGATATGACAGAGGGCAGGGTTGTAGAACAGCCCACAGGCCATGCCAATTCAGAACCAGCATTCAGCAGTCCTTGAAAAGTCTTTCCCCGGTGCATAATTATATGACTAAAAGGCGATAGATCCCTTGAGGGCCTGACTGGGAGGATCACTTCATAGTGCATTTGCTGTGATGTTGCAAGGTCTTTTCTCATAGACTTTCAGCCTCTCCCTCAATAAGTAGGTGAGTTCTGAGTCGGAAAACATATTTAGAGCTAGGTAGGAAATCATGGCTCTTAGTCTGATTGTATACATGACTTGTGAATGGAGTGTCTTCTGGATCCTCTCTTGGAACAAGGTCAGCATGTAGGGTGCACACTCTGGCATGAGCATTTTTTGACCCATTTCTCTACCATATGGCATTTATACTAAGTGTGAACAATTGCTTTTTCTAAATTTCAAAGAATCATCCTAGCATCATATTAGTAACATGTGTCACTGAACCACACTGACTCCATTTTGTCAGCTCCATTTTAGGCCCGTAGTACTTACCCCTTCCCCTCTCTGCACAGCTGAGCTTTAGCCTGCTCACAGGGGTGGGCCCGAGCCAGATAAGTTCCCTACCAACTTTTAGCCTTGGCTTCACTGGATATGGAAGCTGGAAGAGTGCCCTTTGCCGATGCAAGTGGTTCATGGTCCTGAGGCCCCTGGGGGCAGGAAAAAACCCCAGTTCCAGCCTGTGTGGACAAGTTTCTCACTTGGTAGTCAGATTCTATTTTTAACTTTGGCTCCTTTAAACTCTCTGTACCCCTTTCAGGGATGTGGGTGCAGCTGTGAATGCCTCCAGATCATCTGCCCGCCTGATCCTTCTAAACTGTATGTAAGTCACGCACAATAAACTTTTTTAATTGCACTTGATGGAGTTGCCCACTGCATTTCTTGATCTCAAAGTTCCTTCCCAGTTCAGAGGATGCTATTCAATATCCCTGCTGCTCAACATAACATCTTCAAGGTCCTTGCCAAGATGTTAAATCTGGATTGCAGGACTACTCTAATGTCTATAAACTCCCTCTTCTCTAACTTAATATCCTGCATCCCTTTGAAAACATCTCGGGATTTCTTCCCACATCTGCTGCCCCAGATCTTGCGGACACATATTAGAAATCACTGCAGCTTCTTCCATGTGTAATCCTTCTCTTCCCTTAGACAGCTCAGCTTCTTGTCATCCATACTATGATGAGGTAAAACCGTTGTTATTGATCAGATTGACAGAAGAGAGGTAGGATACATTTTGAGAAGTGTGAACTTTGTCTTGAAAGGCCCCTGCCTGACTTAAGTATTTTTTAATCTTCAAGCAAGAAGGAAGGGCCAGGAGGAAGGGGAGGCAAGTGAGGTGCCAAGAGGAGCTTAGGGTCCTAGGAGATCCTGCATTTGCACATCCTTGAGAGTGAGTCCTCCTCAAATCTTGCTCCCTAGGTACTTCAGTTGCCTGACCCCAGTGATGCAAAAGGAGAAGCACTATCTAACAAAGGTGAGTGTGTCACTCCCCGGTGGATTCAGTGGAATCTTGCTAGATCAAGGGTCTCAAGAGTATTTACCCAAATACCCCCTTCTCAAACCTCATGGACCCACACCCTTCCTGTTAGGCCCCTGAATTTAGTGTAAGAGAAATGCTAGGGCTCAGAGCTCAACCTTCCGTGAAGCTCTGCTATTTTTTTTTTTTATTATTAAATTCTGAGCCAAATCCCTCATTTTGTTTGTCTTCTAGCTGCAAGGAATTAAGGTTTCCTTGAGTATTTCCCAAAAGAATCTCTGCTTTCAGTTTCTCTTGAAATGGTGACTTATCACCCACAGCCTGTCACTTTCTGTCATTCATGATTCAACAGTACTCAGCAAGAGTCACCCGATGCCACTGTCTGTATGTGTAATTTCTCTCATATTTCTCAGGTGATAGAGATACTGTATCAGCAAATAAGATTCTTTCCATCTAAGTTTACCATGAAAATATAATTCAACAATTTTACTGCCTATAACATGCCAGTTTCTATCCATACTTCACTTACCATCATCCGTAACGGAGTTCTTAGTGCCAGCCAAAGGGTTAGTAATGTCGCCGTAAGATTCTACTTCCTGCATCCCCTGTTGGTAATAACTGTCTTGGGTCAAGTTCCCCAGAAACAAATACTAAGGTGAATAAGTTCATGCAGGAGTTATCCCAGAGTGATCTTGGGAGATACACCACTTAAGAAAGTGAAGAAATCAAGATTAGACACACAGAGACATTGTTAGATATGAGTTGCTACCAGAAGGGGTGTAACCTTAAGCAAGGCAGTCTCCTAAGGCAGAACGTAATTCCCAGTGAGAAACAGAGATACGAGGCATCAAAACCACATGATTCCACCAGCATCTGAGATGACTGTGCTGGTCATGAAGAAGGGATATGGGCAGACCACTCCAGTTTCCACTGAAGGGTATACATCCTTTGATTAAGATGACTGTCACTGCCATATCCAGAGTGGACTGAAACAAGATCACATTTTCATTAACTTCGTGTTTCTTCTGGGGAAAGGTGGGGGGCGATTATATTCAAAGACAACAGCTGAAAATCTCTACAGATTTTAAAACAAAGATATGGGCAATAGAAAATGTTCAAGTACCAAGTGATACAGCTTTTGGTCTCACAAGATGCCTTTGGGTGCAAGGTGGTTGTGCCCGTTGTACCTTTCAGTAGATTTTGAACTCTGAGCTTGTTTGAAATGAGCATGCCACACTGTGCTCTCACCTGCTAGAATATATGCACGGAATGTGAAGCAACAACTCAACACTGGTCTTCCTCTAACACGATAAATCTGCATGTTAGACAGATAGATAGATGGATACATAGATAGATAGACAGATAGAGAGAGAGATCTCTGACTAATTTCTAGTTTTGCTGAAACAAATTCTCAGTCTACCAGGTAGCTTGCACGGTGCATATAGGGCTACAGTTTGTCCTGGTCCATGGCTCCACTTCTGTGAAAATAGAGGTCGCTCTATTGGAAAAAGTCAAAGCATCCTGTCTTGAGTTTTTCATCCCCAGTCCAAGGATTACTATCACCAGTATGTCAGAATGTTTTTTAAAAAATATTACAGCTGTTGAAAATTGTGTGTTGCTTTTGAATAACAACAACAACAACAAAAATCTTTGGTTTCCTTGATTTTTCAGAAGCCCCTGTTAACCACTCATTTATGAGGAAGAATGCTTGAATAATCCTAGCGCTAAATTTGGGACTTTTGTCCTTGAAATCCTAACTAAGATTAAAAGGAATTAAATCACATTAAATACTTAGATGCAGTTCCTACCGTGTACAAAGGGATTGATAAATGGAGGAAGCCCTTCCTAGTAAATATTTGCTGTCTAAATGATGTGTTAGGTCATGGATGGTTCCGAATAGTTACTCCACGTTGGGATGGAAACTTCTGAGGTTAAAGCACAACCCATCTTTCCCTGAATTGAGAATCAATGTTTAAAAAAAAAGTAGAATTAGGCATCAGATGGGGAGCAAGATATCAGCTTTACTGAGAGACTGATGATCTGAGGATACAGCTTCAGTCAGGCCCCGGGTGGCCTTCCTGAGACTCAGTCCCTGACTTGGATTCAAGTGCTACCTAGTTTTGGGGAAGAGAGGTCTTGCTCTAGTTGCCTGACGGCAGAGACATGGAACAGAACAGATTCACTCTGGAGGCAGGAAGACTCAGTGGAGGGAAGCCACAGGCCACAGAGGACTCAGCAAACATCACGCCTCCTCCTCGCCCAAGAGGAACTGCACCAGTGAAACGTCGGGCTCCTGCCAGAGGGACAATCAGATGAGTGATGTGGTTTCCTTCCAGGGAGGAAGAGAGTATAGATAAATCAAAAATGACAAAATGTTACTCCAATATTGTCCCCTCCTGGGAAAGAACAGTTTGCTCATGCAAACAATAAAAGGTAAGTAAAGTTTTCCTTTAAAAATGATCTTGAAAATGGAGCTGTCATTTATATCTAATACTGAGTCAAATTGTCTCTGAGCATCCATGCGGTAACATTTCAGAAATATCTCAAAATATATAATAAATGGTAAGATAGATAAATGGAAGAGACAAAATTTTAATATAGGAAAACTAATGATCTATTGCCATCCTAATTGCTATGTTATGTGTCATTTTTTTTGCATGGTTTGTGTTTTTGAAAATATTTCCAAGAAAATAATTGCTCCACATGTAACATTAATTAGAAGTTGCAGATGCATATTTAAAGACTATCCTGTTAGGGAATACAACAATTTTTTTTGAAAACCCAACAACATATATAGTGCATGGTGGTAAATCATAAATCTATTCTTGGCACAGCATTGTAAGTTAGGAAATTCCATAGTTTATTCTTAAAGTGTCAATATATTTGAATAGACAGATATTAAAGCTATGAATCATGCTGTGAGCTAGATTAAAATTAAATAATTTCAACTAATAAAATATTTATTTCCAGCTCATTTTTTAAAAAATAGACTATCTCATAATAAAAATAACTTGAAGGCTGCTTTACAATGGTACTTACACTGGTTTTAGCTGAATTTGCAGTAGGATGTGGAAGGAAAAGATATCAACAAAAAACAAATGTGAAAAAGCATTCATTGCTCTTGAGAAGGTCAGAATTTCAATATGAATTTTGGGAGACATGTTAAAGGGAGTATCTTAATTATTGAAGCAGAAAGATTCAAATTTACTCCCAAAATGAAAGAGAAGGTAAATTGTGATTGTTAAGCTGGCCATCCTCTAAATTGTTTTCATCCACAGCTGTGTAGAAAGTTGGCTTTTTTATTTATTAAAAAATATAAAATGTAGCCATCAAAGTAACAGGAACACTCATTCATTGCTGGTAGGAATACAAAATGGTAGAACCGCTTAGGGAGACATTTTGGCAATTTGTTACAAAGCTAAACATATTCTTACCATATTCTCCAGCAATCACACTCCCAGGTATTTACCCAAATGAGCTGAAAACTTATGTCTTCACAAAAACCTACACATAAATGTTTGTAGCAGCTTTATTCATAATTGCCCCAAACTGAAAGCAACCAGGATGTCCGTCAGTAGGTAAATGGATAAACAAACTGAGCACTACTATGGAGCTCCTTACAACATACGTAAAATCCTTACAATGGAGCATTATTCACATATAAAAAGAAATCAACTATCAAGCCATGAAAAGACATGGAAAAACCTTAATTACATATTGCTAAATGAAAGAAGTAAATCTGTAAAGGCTACATACTGTATGGTTTTAAAATATGACATTCTGGAATAGCAAAATGATGGATTCAGTTAAAAATATCAGTAGTTGCCAGGATTTATGGGAAAGAAGGGATAAATCAGAGGAGTAAAACTGTTCTGTGTGATATTGTAATAATGGACACATGCCATTACGTGTTTGACAAAACCCACAGAATGCACAACAAAAAGAGTGAACCCTAGGGGGAGGCTATAGCTCAGTGGTAGAGAACATGCTTAGTATGCACAAGGTCCTGGGTTCAATCCCCAGTACCTCCATTAAATAAATACAGAAGTAAACCTAATTAACTCTTCCCACAAAACAAAACAAAAGAAGATTGAACCCTAATGTAAACTATAGACTTCAGTTAATAATAAAATATCAATATTGGCTCATCAATTGTAACAAATGTGCTACACTAATGCAGAATGTTCATAATAGGGAAAAATGCGTGTGGTAGAAAGAATGTTTCTGAGAAGTCCCTGTACTAGCTGTCCAATTTTTTTCTGTAAACTTAAAACTGCTCTTAAGAATAACGTCTATTAAAAAAAAAGTAGCTGAGAAACATATTCCATGACAGTTTGATATTTTCTGTTTGAAAAACAGAGATAAACTTCCACATCTTTTAAAGATATTATCTTATTCAAATATTATTCCTATTTATTAAATTCAAGTTGCAATAATTTATGGCTTATCAATACTTGGTAAGTATAAATAAAACACATATAGTAGAGTGTACAATTAGAAAATAATTTCATTTGTTTTTGTCTCCAGCCAAAAAAGCGGTCAGCTGTTCTTTGTAAAAATAAAGGACATCTCAAGAGCTGTTCTTAAGCAACTCCTCCACTCAGCAGTAAAGTATGTGAAGTGGTTGTTCAGGGGAGCTTCAGCACAACCATGGTATGCAGTGCGTTGGGGAGGGCATGGACTCATTTCCACATGGGAGCACTTGGTATAGTAGGCATCAAGATTTTGAATACTTCTTCTCAGAGATTCACAATTGTGAAAATCAACGTGGAGGGACTGTGACTGCTTCTCTCAAGGCCTGTGAAAAGGAAGGCAAGGAGACCTCTGAAGGAACAGCCCCATGATGGTCCAAAAGCATGGCGGGCAGTGGGAGAATCCTGGTGTTGAGCAAGAAGGGAGGAAGTGAGGCCATGATCCAAGTTTAAGATGTGCTTGATGCTGGAACTGGTCCTTTTATAACCTTGGAATCAGTGACACTTGAAAAAGCTAATTAATAAAGCTGTCATATTTGGTGCTCAAGCCGACTAGAGTACTTATTTTTATAAACTAAAAATTACCTGGGGATTGTTACCACTTGATCGACTCCTGCAGCTGGAAGGGAGAGCAGCCGAACAGTGGTCTTTCTTGACTACAGCCAGAATCCCTGCCACTGAAAGCCCATCAGGAGACAGATGTCCGACCATGCTGCCTTGATCTTGTAGTGTCTAAGGGTGGTTGGCTGAGATATAAGCACTGACCTTGAAGGCATTCACTCCTTTAGCATGAAGTTCACTTTTCGCTGGGATACAAAATTGATAAAATTAATACCTTTGGAAAAGTGCTGTGAGCATGGCAATATTTTTCATAGAAACCATGGCATTGTCTGGAAAATAGAAGTCATCTAAAACTTCAAACGAGGTTCATTGAGAACGACTATTCAGCAAATATTATCCCTCAGCCATCAGTGCATGGAAGTAGGTCTAAACTGGACTGGACTCCACCCCTCTCCTGATGCTAAGAAGCCAGAGATCTGAGCATTTAGGAGGGGGAAACTTGAAGCCCTGAAAGTATCCTAAATGACTGTTGAGTCAGTCCTACAGCTGGTGAAGGTTCAAGGAATGATCTGGATTGGACCTGGGCATGTTATTTAACCCCCTACAGTAAAAAAAAAAAAGATGATCTCTCTATCAATGCATGAATAGAAATATGTTCAGGGCGTATTGTTGGCACAAATTTAAGATTAAATCCGTGTATCAGATTATCTATTTACAGTCACTAATTATGCAGAAAACTAAAGTGGGGACAGTGTTTTAAAATGGTTTTAGTTTAAAATTTCCTATTATCTATGATTGACACTTTCCCTCAATCCATATAAAAGACAAATATATCCTGACAGATCAAATAAACTCAATGTCTCTCTAAAATTTAGACCCAGATAAAACAAAACAAATACATATATATATATATATGTGTGTGTGTGTGTATATACCAATACACACACCAGTAAGGAAGAAATGAGATCAAAACTTTCTGTGTGGCCTTGAAGCACCAAGGTAGAAATTAGAAGGTGGAGATACACGCCTGTCAATAAAGCCTGGGGCAGACACTTGTGCAGAGAAGTGCTGGGAAGGAATAAAGTTAATTAAAGTAAATTTTTAATATTTTACTTTCATTCTAAAGACAATTAACCACATTTATCCACAGTTATTCATGGGACACAAACATTTTTAAATCCTCAATCTAGCAGGCTCTCTTTGGTATGCTATTTATTTTTTTTCTTTTCTGAATTATAGTCAGTTTACAATGTTGTGTTAATTTCTGGTGTACAGCATAGTGATTCAGTTATACATATATATTCATCCTTTTCATATTCTAGTGTGCTATTTATAATAATCCAAATAGATACAGGATGGTACTGTAAAGGGTGAAAGATAAATATCTGTATTAACCTGATTTCTCACTTGTGGCCACTTTCCACCTCTGAACAGTACCTGAGGCTTCCAGCAGTGTCCCTGTAGGTACTAATAGTGCAAGGCTTCTTGGATTTTAAACCAGGTCACTGATGGATATGGAGTGTTTGGAAAAGCAGGAGTACTTACAAGTCTATTCCTTTGGGTCCTGGAAATAGAATAAAGCAGAGTTCTGCCTGGCTGGCTGGGGAGCCTTAAGCCTGGTATTAATTTTCCCTGGGTTTTAAGTTCCTCATCTATTAAATAAAAGGATTGGATTGGATAACGATTTGTAAGATAATTTCCGGATTTAGCATTCAATGATATTTTGAATCGAATCCAGGCTTTTGATTCTGCCAGGAGCCAATTTTTTTTTTCTTAACTTTGAAATAAAGCCAGATCTGTCCTTCCTCTCTTCCGCACTCTGCTCCCAAAGCACTTTGTTTTTCTTTGCTGGCTGAGCTACTTGAGGAGATACGAAAAATATGCACAATTTTGTTTTGGAGAAAACTACTCAAATTTTCCAATAGAAATCTCATATTTCAATATTTGAAAAGTATTGAGAAGGAACATTCCAGATACTAATGGAAAGCTGACAGACTATAGGCACAGAAGTTTAAAGGATTGTAAAGAAAAAGTCATTTAAACTATCTATAAGAGAAAATATTTTTTTAATCTATTTAGATTCAAAGATGTCATATACTACCCAAAATATGAATCGGTCATAATTAGTATTTAATAAGTATAAATAATGCACAAATTATGTTAAAGTCCAATGCTTACTCTAATATAAATGGGCAAAAAGATAGCTGTAACAAAAAAAAATTGTGAAATTATTAACTACACATGAAATATCTTTGGGATTTTCAGTTTGAAAATACGTTTATCTAATTTTGAACAATTGATTTTTAAAGAATTAGAGTAGGGTGTTCCTTCTGAGAGATTCAGTAATTAGCAGAACTAAAACTCCTCTGAGCTAGATTCAGGCAATGCAAAACATAATTTTGAGTCTAATCCTCAATAAAAAATCCATTGCTATCACTTCTGGCATAGTTTTCATAGAGAATATGATACCATTTCCATAAAACTCCTTCCTCAAAATACCCAGATCATCTTTGCTTTCTCCAGTTTTAGGTATGTGTGTTGTACCTTGGTTTGGAAAGATTTCAAACCTTGGGCCAGGTTCTGTGGCTCATGATTTAGAGATGAATTGTCAATTAAAACTTTATAATGCTGTTTATAAAATATAATTTAGAAAATCCCATGAACTTATTAAACTATATTCTTATGTACTGGATTGAGTAGCCTCCCTCCAAAATTCATGTCATCCAGAACCCCAGAACATGAACTGATTTGGAAAAAGGGTCTTTGCAGATGCAGTAAATTTAGATGCAGTCATACTGGATTAGACGGGCCCCTAAATCTAATGACCATTGTTCTTCTAAGAAGGTGGGAATTTGGACTCAGACACAGACACAGAGGGATGACAAACACGTGAAGACACAGGCAGTGACTCAGCTGCAAGCCAAGGAGTGCCAAGGATGCTGGCAACCAACAGAAACTAGGAAAACACTTCTCCCCTAGCACCTTAACTAAAGCACGAGCCTGCCAACACCTTGATTTTGAATTTCTAACCTCCAGAATTGTGAGTGAATAATTTTCCGTTTGCTTTAAGCCACACAGTTTTGGGTGCTTTCTGAAAGCAACTCCAGGAACTAATACACCTCCCTAAACAGTAAAATTAGTAAATTCCCAATTATCCAATTGAGAATACTTTTCTTGATTTAAAAATTGTGAACTAGTCACAAAGAAAGCATATATAAAACAAAGCAAACACAAAGCATATAAGGCAAAACTGGGATGGGCAAGAAAAATAAAGTGAAAATGAGAGAAATCACCTTAAAGATTTAAAAGAAAATAGAATATTGTCAGCATGTGCAAATTTCTCAAAGATTTTGCCTCAATCACATTCCTCTCCCGTCCAGATATAACCACTTTGCTGAGTTTGATTTTAACCGTTTCTGTAGTATTCTTTAGTTTAGTACCTTAATCTGTGTTCCTATGAAGTATTTTTGTTTTCACTTCTTTTGACATAATATAATTAGAATTATGATATATGTGCATATATATGTATTTATTTTGTTTGCTTAGCTATAATATTATCTTACATGAATGCAGCATAATTTTATCTATTCTATTGTTGATGGACACTTGGTTTATTTCCAGAAAAGAGCAATTGTGAGTAATACTTTCATGAACATTCTTGTGTTTACATCCTTGTTTGTGTAGTATCAATATGCCACTCTATATTAATACACTTAAAATGGAATTGCTCAGAGGGTGTCCATAAATTTATTTATCAACACTCTAGAACCAATATTTTCATTCTTACAGCAGTTTATGAGTTTCCATTGCTGCATAATCTTTCAGACACTTTATATTACGAGTTAACTAAATTTAGCCAGTCTAGCAGGTATGTAATGGAATTTCCTTGTGGTTTTAATTTTGAGTTCTCTGATTATCCATGATAGTATATGTATATATATAGTTTTATTGGTCTTTTGGATTTGTTCCTTAAGGATTTGCTCATTCAGGATTTTTGCTCATGTTTTTCTATTGTGTTTTCTGTATTACACTTACTAACACTGGAGTTATTTTCACAGTCTAAATGCCAGTCCTTTACTGGTTATATGCACAGTAACTGTCCTCTCCCACAATATGAAGGTCGCCCCATACACACTGTGGTGTGAAGCACTGGGCCATGCAGCCAAGGGGGTAATGGGAGCTGAAATACTATTTGTGCTTCATTCACAGAAGCATGTTCTTTATGCAGCTGTAGCATCCTGGGAAGCTGCTTTTTTCCTAATCTATAGTGTCCTTACTTTATGGCTTGTCCTTTCTCCCTTAGGGGTCTTCATGAACGAAATTTCTTAATATTAACATAATAAATTTTATCAGTATTTTCTGTATGTTTAGAGCTATTTGTAGATAGTTTAAGATGTTATTTCATATCTTAAGTGCTCAAAGGACTCCTAGATTATCTAAAATTTTATTGCACTTTGAAGTTCTCAATAATCTGAAAGTTTATTTTATTTTAATTGAATACTCAATTTTTCCAGAACCATTTAATGGAAAAAAATTTCCTCACTACTTGTAATGCTATGCTTCCATAGTCAAATACATGATAGTTTCTGTAGTCTTTATTTCCATTGGTCTCTTTGCTTCTGAACCAATTGCAAACCAGCTTTATTACTATTGTCTTACAATATGTTTCAATCTTTTACAGCAAGTTCTCCCAACTTTTACTTCTCCAAGACTATTATGATCATATTTGGTCCTTCATGTACATACATACATATATTTCACCTTAACAAGAATAATTCTGTGTTTTTTCTTATTATTAAATTGGAGTTCTTTATATACATTTACTTGAAAGAACAATTTCCACAAATAAGAAATCTTTGAAAACCACTGGCCTCCAAAAAGAGACGAGATTCTCAAATATTCTGATCAAACAGTGCCTGGGCTATGGTGTTAAGATCTGAGCACTGTACTTCATTGAATGTATCCAATGACGAATTAGTTTAGTTAATTCTAAAGAAATCCAAACCACATTATATAAGACACTGTTTACCACTTATTCAACAAATATTTACTGGCTTTGACCAACCCGCTGGACACTGCTGATAGAAGAGAGACGAAAAAGACACACGATCCCTTGGCCGATGGAACTGACATTTCAGTGGGTGAGATAGAAAAAAATATAATAAAATAATGGTAAATATAGTACCTACACAATAATTATATTATTCAAACTGAAGAGTTAACAAAATGCCCCAAAAAGGGATGAAATTTCTAAACTGTAAATGCAATTTAAATGTATCTGGATGCACAAAAAACTGCTCAACCCATTTTGACTTTAACAAATGCATAAAATTTACTTAGGTAGTGATGCTCAAATTTGCAGTTGAATCAGAATTTAGTATCAGCGGACTAGTAATGGAAGATTTTCTTCATCTCTACATTCCTTCTTTGCCTTCATATTCACAAATCTTTAAACTGCCTTTTTCTTCTTGTCTATTCCTCTTACCTTTTGATTGTTTCTTTTTCTTTCTATAATGCCCTTAAATGTAAAAAAAAAAAAAAAGAAAAGAAAAGAATAGTTAAGAGGCTAAGGGCCATAGAACTAATCAAAATAAGCCACTTTTTCTTTTCAGTTTTCAATCTGCAAAGCATAAGGACACCTTCTGTGAAATATAACACTTCTGTCTCTCGATTTATTAGATTTTGCCTCTGGACAGCAGCAAAACTAGACGACACTGGAGAAACCCTGAAAGACTTCTCCACCGCGAAGTCAATGAGCTCATTCCCGAGCTGGG
This sequence comes from Camelus ferus, assembly GCF_009834535.1. Taxonomy (NCBI): domain Eukaryota; kingdom Metazoa; phylum Chordata; class Mammalia; order Artiodactyla; family Camelidae; genus Camelus; species Camelus ferus. Next base: position 12,978,211 of record NC_045698.1, on the reverse strand, counting down.
AATAGCATCTCAGGACAAGCTGGCGATGGCATCTGTTGGTGTATTGATTATCAGGGTTTGTTCAAAAGCTCTGGCCAGTTGAATGGGTGTCTCCTTTCTCCTCACCTATACACATGCGTTCCCCTAAGGCTACATTCCAGCCGAAGACACAGGAGGTCCAAAATTAAAGTAGCACCATTCTTTAATGCCAGGACATTATAAGAAAATTTTCTTGTTTTCATAACTGCTGGAATAACCAAACAGAAGGCAGTTCAGTGAGCAGGGAATGGACTTGTCCAGAAGGAATTATAAAATTATATCCAATGATAATGCACTAAAGTGAGCAGCCTGTTTCTTTTATATTAATCTAAATTTGAAGGATTGTTTTGGTTTTTTATTTCAGTATTTCTGATAAATAAATGAACAGAAACAGATTATTTTTCCCTTTTTACTTTTATTACTCTTTTACCTATCATTTTATGTCAGAGATTAAAACTGTTTTATGAGATGGTATAAACCTTGTGGGTGTATAAAATACCACAAACACTTTAGAGTATTAAAAATGTGTACTGTGACTAAGAAAGTCATGATTAGATGTAATAATGTTGACTTGATAAATGAATATTTGAAATATAATATATAATACATAAATATAACCTGTATAATATGAACTGTGGTATTTTCCCATATGGATTGCCTTTTTCTATTTACAAAACCATATTTTATATAGTACCTGGGTTATTTTTTTTTAACATTTTTTATTGATTTATAGTCATTTTACAATGTTGTGCCAAATGCCAGTGCAGAGCACAGTTTTTCAGGTATACATGAACATATATATATTCATTGTCACATTTTTTTCTCTGTGAGCTACCATAAGATCTTGTATATATTTCCCTGTGCTATACAGTATAATCTTGTTTATCTATTTTACAATTTTGAAATCCCGTCTATCCCTTCCCACTCCCCACCCCCTAGGCAACCACAAGTTTGTATTCTATGTCTATGAGTCTATCTCTGTTTTGTATTTATGCTTCATTTTGTTTTTTAGATTCCACATATGAGCGATCTCATATGGTATTTTTCTTTCTCTTTCTGGCTTACTTCACTTAGAATGACATAATCCAGGAGCATCCATGTTGCTGCAAATGGCGTTATGTTGTCAGTTTTTATGGCTGAGTAGTATTCCATTGTATAAATATACCACTTCTTCTTTATCCAGTCATCCGTTGATGGACATTTAGGCTGTTTCCATGTCTTGGCTATTGTAAATAGTGCTGCTATGAACATTGGGGTGCAGGTGTCATACTGAAGTAGGGTTCCTTCTGGATATATGCCCAGGAGTGGGATGATTGGGTCATATGGTAAGTCTATTCCTAGTCTTTTGAGGAATCGCCATACTGTTTTCCACAGTGGCTGCACCAAACTGCATTCCCACCAGCAGTAGGAGAGTTAGTACCTGGGTTATCTTAACACCCCAAATTTTAATTCTGTCATTTAAATGCAACTATCTTTAGTCTAAATTTTTTGAAAAAGTAAAAGATACTGATATCTTATGTAAGTTTATATTTTAAATAGTATTGTATACCCTATGTAGATTTATATTTTACATAGTATTTTAACAGTCTTGCAACATGCTTTTTTAAAAGCTTTTATCACAAACTGTGCTATTGAACAACTCATACTTTTAAATATATTTATTTCTTTTTATTTATTATAGGATAAACAAGTAGTTCCTAAAGGCTTCAATATAAAAATACTCTGTGATGTGTCATTTAATCCTGCGAGATTATCTTTGATTCAGTATGTTACAGTAAGCACGACACTGATGAAACTGTGCATCATAACACACATCCCCACATATATATACACATAGGTATACATATATGTATCCACCTGCAGGTGGAAAACTAAGACCAAGGAACGCTATGCTGCTAACCTAGGGCTGAGACAGGAAACCAAATCCCCAGACACCAGCCCTGAATGTTATTGCACTGGGCAGGCTGGGCAGGTCCAGAAGGCTCTGAGTAGTACATCAGACAATTGAAATGGTTACTTCACTGCCTTGTAGGTCGGAATTAATATGGTGAACTTTCCTTGGCCAATCCTTTCCGAATTACAGCATTCTTCTGGCACTGAAACTTTATAAACTACTTCACTTCATCTTATATTTTTTGAGTATCTAATATGCCCAAGTCAACGTGTTTGGCTCTATGAATTATGGGAGTATTATTGAAAACTCTTTTCATGAATCATACAGTCCACTGAGAGAGAAATGAAATACATAAACTGGTAACAACAAAGGGCCATAAACCAAATATACAATCTACCATTTTCGGTCACTCTGGATGTAAGATTCCAAGCTTCACATTTTGTTTTTGTGTTTGATTTTGGTAATAGTCCTCATCATGCCGTCTAACAGGTGTATTTAGCTACCTCCACCTACTGTAACATTCCCTGTGCTACAGACTGACTTAAATAATTTGGAATATTGGATATTGGAGAGCATGAAGTCTGAATTTAAAGATTTGTTTCTTATTAGTTGTGTACAAACAAAAAAAGCAAATCAAGTGTAGTCTAAATTTTTGTAGTTATAGTCATTTTCCCTGAAGAAGAGGATTTCTTTCCCATGATTATTTTTCCTAATATTTATCAAAATCAAACAGCACAGAGAGATTTATAATGAAAAGGCAAAAGCTCTGTCCCAATACTCACCACCAACTTACCCTCTCCAGAGACATCCTATCATAGTTTCTACTTTTAGTTTTTTGGTGGATGTTGCCTTTTATGCTAAATACCCCCGAATCTTACAAATGACTGAAGTTGAGAAGAAATACAAATTCTCATGCAATAATGATACAGATTTTAATTATCACAAAAGTTTTGGAAGGCACTTTGGCAATTTCAAATGACATACCCTTTGATTACTTTTTACGTATTTATTTTACATGTTTTCAGAAGGGCTCAAGCATATGTATGTATTTGCATGCTAATTATAGAAAATTTGCAATATCAAGGCAAAGCTAAAACTTATTTATAAAATTCTTTAAAACAGATCTAATTCAACAGAATAAAACACATTCAAACAATGGGATAATTTATAGACATTAGGAAAAAAGAGCTTTATTGTGCCTAATGTAAAAATTCAGTAAAAAAGGATTACAAAACAAATTAGTGTTCCACATTTTATGAAAGATATACTAGTGCATATATAAACACACATATGTATATAACAAATACAGATATCAATCTAAAATGTATATATATAGACAATATTGAAAGGGTAACTCTAATCATGACTTCTAGATATGAAATTACATAGCAATCGGCTTAAGCCGATATGACTGATGTCCTTAGAAGAGCAGGAGATACACAGATATAGAGACACACAGGAAGAACAGCACTTTTAACAGCAGATGCAGAGATTGGAGTGATGTATCTATAAGCCAAGGAACACCAAGGATTCCTGGCAACACCAGAAGCTAAGAGGAAGGTATCAAAGAGATTTCACCCCAGGGCCTTCAGAGAGAGCATGGCTTTGTCCACAGCATAATTTAGGACTTCCAGGCTCCAGAACTGGGAGAATAAATTTCTGTGTATAAAGCCGCCCCGTTTGTGGTATTTGGTTATGGTAGCCCTAAGAAACTAATGCACGGGCTATTTATCAAGATGCATGTTTGCAGGTCTGAAATGATTGCTTCAGTTGTAATGTGTTAGCATTTAGGTACTTGCAAGACCCCTTGAAATACCGTAAAACGTTGACTTGTCAAAGCAGACTCACAGAAATCACAGATGTTATTCAACACTACATTTTACTAAGGATTCACAATGGATATAAGAAAACCCAAGCACAGATGTAACGTTTCTTTCCAGAGGAGTCCGGAACCTGTCAGATTCAGGTCCCTAATGTCCTTTGCTTGCAGGGACCCACTTTGGCATTGGAGTAATGAAAGGCCACTGACAATACGTCTGTGAGGTACATGCTGGCCCAGAGAACACTGCTTGTGTGCAGAGTTTCTTTGTTTTCTTTTGGGGACTAATTTGCTAGGGCTATCATAACAAAATGCCACAGACTGGGAGACTTTAAGAGCAGAAATTTATTCTCTCACAGTTTTGGAACCTAGAAGTCCAAGATCCAGGTGTTGGCAGGTTTGGTTCTTCCATCAGCCTCTCCCCTATGTCCTCACACGCTTCTTTCCTCTGTGTGTTTATCTCTGATGTCTCTTCCTCCTCTTGTAAGGACACCAGTCCTATTGGGTTAAGACCACACCCTGATGACCTCACTTAACTTTAATTCCCTCTTTAAAGGCATCATCTCCAAATATGGTCACAATGGGGGTTAAACCTTCAACATGAACTTTGAAATTGTTTTCAGTTTTAAAACTGAAAGTTTATACCCTTTTACAAATCTCTCCCTATTTCCCCACCCCCCTCGTTCCTGGCACCCACTTTTCCACAATCTGTTTCTGTGAGTAAGACTTTTTAAAAATTTTACGTGTAAGTCATACCATGTGTTACCTGACTCAGTATCTGACGTATTTCACCCAGTGCCTAATGCCCTCCAGGCTTGTCCAGGTTGTCCCAGAGGACAAGAGTTTCTTCTCTTTTAATGCTGAGTGATATTCTATTGAATATACATACACATTTATTGATCCCTTCATCCACTGATGGAACCGATACGTGAATAGCTAATGAACAGAGACAGTTCCTGGGTATTATCGCATACCAAAGAAAAGTGAGAAAAGCCTTTTTGCAAGGAGTCAGGCTGTGGAGTGAAAGCAATCAGACAAATAACTAAAATCCAATTAAGTGCCATCAAGGTATAAAGCAATGTGGACATTTCAAAATTAAAAAAATAACAACACACATCCCGTTGTTTGGAATCAGCCAGAGCTCAGTGGAGGATCAGGAGAAAGCTTGGAATCAAGGAAGACACAGGTTGCTTTGGAAGAAAGAACTGCTATGTGAAGGTCTTCAATCAGAAAGGAAGAAAATTGACAGTTTTTTTTAATGTTGCATAGAGTTTTGGACTGCATAATTTTTAACCAAAATATAAAATGCTTTCAAGGTTTTATTTATTTATTTATTTGATTTAACTTAATTTAATGTAATAGTGTAGCAAGATCCATAAGGGCCATTTGTAAAGGTAATATCTAATTTTGTGAAGTCACAGGTTGACGTATTCACTATGTGCTCCTCAGGTTCCAAAATTTATTGAATTTCAGGGAAGTAGAGGGCAAATAACTATCTTATATTCAACACATTCTAACAAAAAGCTCAATTTCTATAGGCTGAAACACATGAAATAGTCAATGTCCGGACATTTTTGGACCTTCCAAACCCAGTTTGTACAGTTCAACTTAATAAATGAAATTGTACTTATAAATTATAGGTCTGCTTTCCAAATACTGCATTTAGGATATATTGTAAGTTCCATATTCAGTTAACCTTGTAAATCATCCAAATCAATGACAGAGAAATTATAACTTAGAAACAAAATTTTATAATTCTTTAATATGCTGAGGAAAATAACATGCTATACATTTAACGAAGGGTAACATTGACTTATGTATTTACTGTATTCTGCAGGACAGAAGGCATAACAGAGGAAAAATGATTTAAAAATCATTTTGGATAAATCATAGGCTAGTCCAAAATTTGCATAGAAATAGCTTGCTTTCTCTACCATTTCCTATTCTATTTTTAGCTAGCTCATGTAATAACTGCTGACATCTCAATGAAAATATCAGATACGGCATTCAAAATGCATTAGTGCTGTGATGTTATAATACCAGTCTCTTTTCGGGTGCACATTAGAGTTTCAGGGCCATGCATCTGGCAAAGAATGAGATGCTATTATGAAACAGCTATTTAAATGTGAATTGCTCTTCAAGTTGCCACTGGTAATAGCAGACTTAAAAGAAATTTTCTCCATTTCAGAAAATTAACAACCTCTAGGGAGAGATATTTTCAAAGAGTCACTTAAGACTTAGGGCACTTTCCTTTAGATCACAAAAATTACCATGCCTCCCAGAGCGCACCACCCCAGGGATGTATTCTTGAGCCTTTATATTCTCATAAACTTTATTAAACTTGCTGACTTCAAGATCTACTCAAACTTTAAATCTTAAATTTAATTTCTAAACCTTAAAACAAAGTGATTTTTTTTTTCTTGCCTCACACACCTAAGTCCAGGTGCAGAAATATTACTAGGTGTAATAACTCTGGAAATTGGGTGCAACTCTACGGTCTCTATCTTTTACAACCTACAGAATAGATCATTGGTAAAGGAGGCCAAATTCAATTAGACATTTTCAGATCTGCAGATGTGACTTAGAAATAGTACAATCGTATTTGAATGCCCCCAATTCACTTTCTACAGGAAAGAAAAAAAAAGTCAGTATAGAAAGGATTCCCTGAATATTCATTTATATTAATTCCTAATTTAAATGGAATAGGTTTGCTGTCATTATATTTTAGCTATCTTTCTTTGGAAGTTAGTTCTGTATAATCATATATAGAACCATGTGCTTCTCTCTATATATATAGCCATATAGTCACTGTGACGACAATTTGCTGCTCTTATTTAAAAGGAACAAACCAACATGATTAATTTATTTCTTCTTTGAATTATTATTTTTTTTAATTTTAAAATGCCCTTTAGTGATCACTTTGGAAGGCTGTCCAATATATGTATCCTTTCCCATGTTTGAAAAATCCCTTCCTTATTAGTCTAGGCAAGGGATGGAAAATAAAAAGATAATACCTCTCCTATAAGAAAATTCTAGATCCTTGGTTTTCCAGCCTGCTCTCTACTTGATATGCGGGCATGTGACTTAAGCTTCTTCAAGCAGATGCAACTTGCCTGACTGTGTCAGAAGGATGTAGAAGGGGCTGGCTTAGTGTCAGACTCTCTCTCTCTCTGTTTATCTGTTTCCTAAAGACATCAGGTTCTCCTGATGCATCAAAAGAAGCATCTTAAGTTTTGCACATGGCTACAGCTTAACTGAGTTCAAAGTGCAAAAGAAAAAGCATTCCTCTTTTTTCCTGGTTAAGTTAGTTTCTTTACTACTGTAGGTTACTCTCTTTGTTTTCTGAGTTTGTGAAATGTGCAACTCTAGAGATCTTATGTTTATAAAATATGATGTTAAAAAAACATTTTATTCTGTCTATATAACATTTCATTACATTAAGATAAACACATCTTTGTTGAAGTTCCAGCCTTCTTTATTTAAACATACAAAAATTTAAATTTTATGGGAATTCCATAAACTTGGATGCATCTCAGAATAGAAGATCGATTTTGCATCCTTGTACCTCTAATGTTAAATATACTATGATTTGGTGAATCATATTTCAGAATTTAAGAAAAAAATAATAAAATCTAATATAGTTTTCTGAACATAACATACAACAATTCAATGACATGATTTGATGTTTATGCACAAAAATAACTTACAACATTCATGGTTTGGTTTGGTTTCAAAAATGAAACTATAAACCAAACCGCCATAAAAGTACAGGATTTTGGATAAAGAGGAGGGACTTCAGTTTGTGAATTTCAGCCACATTCCTTTGAAAATTTGAGACAAAAGATCAGAGAGGCCAATGAGTCAACCATGGTCATACAAGGACCTAGGGAAATTATGACAATAACTCAGTTTCTTTTGACTTATAGTGAATTCTCTTTCCATTACACCAATAAGTCTTTTTTCGTGACTAATGAATTTAAACAGTTTTGGCTCCATTTCAAAATAAGCAGGCTAAAGGAAAGATTTTTAAAGTTACAAATATGGTGAGGCCAAATAATAAATAAAAGGAGATATTAAAAGCCAGAACATAGGACACCATATGCTTGAAACAGCATCATAGGGTCCAAGACAGAACACTTAGAAAACATTTGGTTTTGCAGTGCATCTATTCTGCAAACAAAATATGAGAATTGTCAATAGACATCCTCTTGCTGTTTACTTATGCAGGTCTGTTAGTTTAAAGAGTGCTTCTCTTCACTGTGATATAATCAGAAGTACTGTTCCCCATATTAAAAGTTAAGATGAGATTCAAAGAGATAAACAATCTACCAACATGCTCAGAACCAGCAAATGCATCAAAAATCTAGATTTCAGGTGTCCTGCTGTGTAGGGTTGTGGTCCTTCCTTTGTATTATGTTGCCTCAATTGGAAAGCCCATTTCCTCCCAATACCAACCGCCACATCCAAAATCATATATTCTAGGACGGAAATTTTGGCGTCAACTACGGCATTTTATAAAAAGAAACTTTAATATTTCCTAAAAGATGAATGTATACAGGGCTTATATATTTTGATTGGTGAGGAGTAGACATTGAATAAATAAACATTGAGTAAGGGAAGAAATAAACATATTCATGAATTAAAAAACAGAATAATATACAAATCAATAAAGGGTGGAGACTACACCTTTCATTTTATGAGGAGCGTGAGGTGCAGGACAGGATGAAGGTAAGGAAAATGGCTTGAGGAAATAGCTTCACTAGCAGAGTATTTATTAGATGAAACCATAAGAAATCAATGACATTTGACTATTTAGAACCA